>NC_050475.1:2138759-2865849 GCF_013373865.1 Monomorium pharaonis | reverse complement strand
AGAATAGTGTACGAAGACAGAAAAACTAATTTCAACATGACATTAAAATTACTTTTAATTAACCGATTAACTCAATCGGTAGAGTTACCAACATTAATTTGATATTCTATTATTATTTTCTTGAGATTAATACGTATCAAAAACTTAATTTTTTTTAAATTATTTTAATTAAAAAATTACTTAATTATTAATTTACAATATTCTATTTTAACGAAATATAATGTGTAGAAAATGAATAAAAATAAAAATAAAAATAGTATGATCAATTTTTAGTTTTGTAATTGACTATTTTAAAATTAATCGGATTTATATCAGAGATAGTTATCCGATCAGAGTTAGATCATCCAATATCGTCACAATTTATCGAAAATTTGTGAATTGTTAAAATCATACCATGCAACATATCACTTATCTTCTGTTGTATTTTTCTGTTGTGTATAAATCGCTTACAAGAAATGCCGCGAGATTGCGACAGCCACAAAGCCAGTAATGCTGTCGTCTCATTCACTGAAATATATATATTATAACTTTAGCTAATAATATTTCTTTGATGTTCCTTTGTTGTATTTAATTATTATTTTTATATTTATCCGTTTGTTATTTTCCAAAATTTAAGAACTAGACAGTTAAATAATTGTACGCTAATAAAACTGTAAAAAAATAAAACTTTAACATGACATTAAATCAATCAAATTTTTTTTTATTAAATTGAAACGAATAAAAATAAAAGTAACAGAAACAACTATTTTTGTTACAAAATAATTAAAAATAATTAAAACTATAACTTTTCTTTTAATATACATACATCATACATTTTATATATTTTTTAAGAAATTATCGACTCTTTTGCAAAAATAATTGATTTGTATAGTGTGTTTCGAGTTTATTGAATTCATGGAGCTTTCGTTAGCTCGTTAAATTGTAGACATTCACATTTACATATCATCTACATCTATATTACACATAAGAGAGAGAATATGTGTCAGTTTTAACGTTTTATGAATTAATTTAATTACACTCAGTTATACGGGCTATTAAAGCATTGCATTATTAAAATAAAAACTTATTATTAAAATAAAAAATTATTTAAATGTACGATAACTTATTTATATTCAAATAATATAAAATGGATTATTTATTATCAAATAATATAATTTATCTCTCTTTGTGTTTATACTGTACAATTCTAATTAATGTCTGTCTAAATACTAGTTAATGTTTTTAATTTTTTTTAACGTATACAAGTGTCACAAGAATCTCAAACATTACATACCGAATATGATCGAATTCTGGTATTCACTAAGAAGAAGAACGAACAACTTCAGGACACAAAATTTGCTTCGCTGTTCGTTTGTTCGTAGATATATACTCAGCTTTATACACACCTTTGATTTGATCAAGATTATGATTAAAACAGCATGTAAAAATAAAAAATTGTGTTTCTATTTGGTACGGGAGAAGTTTTTTTAATTTAAAGCACTTGCATAATTTTCAAGGTTTGTTCATGACCTACAATAATAATTTCTTACGCAGAAATGTATAAAAAAAATTATACTCAACATTTCGGCCACTTTTCGTAACTTGCAGAATAATAAATAATACCGAACACATTTTTAAAGCTTAAGATTGCTTAAGATCGTTTCGCAGCAATTAAAATATGTTTATTTAGGCTTGGTTGCATAAATATCATTTTGATTTTAAGAGAGACTTGAATATATGTATGTCTTTGTTTATTTAGAGAGAAAGATAAGGAGAGACATATATTTTAAGCTTTGCTTAAAATAAAAACAATGGCTGCGTTCAGCAAAAAAAGCAGCTTTGTAACTGTTGTAAAATTCTTCAATACGATTGATTCTTGCTCTTAGTTTCCATCAGATCTAAATGTATAAACTATAATCATATAAAAAATTTTACAATATAGCTTCAAAGCTTCTTTTTCTATTGAACACAACTAATATGGCATAACTTTAGAATGCGTTCCACTTAACGCTCGCAATGACCGTGGAATTATTTCACCTTTGTTATTAAATATTCAATATTATCAAGATTTAAAAGAATATATTTTATACGCGTGCGCGCACACACGTAAATAAAGACAACTAAATTAAAATTAGTTGAAACCTAATGTAATGTAACATCACGATAAAGGATTGATGTATATCTCAGGGACTCCATCGCAATTCTTTTTTCTGCGCACCTAAAATTCTTACAGTAGCAGAGTACAATTTAAAGACGAGAAAGCGAATGAGAGGAATCTGCTTCAACATTTAGGAAATTTCTATTTTTAGAAGCGGTATGCCTCTTGTTGGGCATCGATCGACGGTTTTTTTCCGTCTAGGTAAGACGTATATAAGGAGTCGGAACTGGAGGATGTGAGTTAGGGGAGACAAGGAAAGAGAGAAAAAGAAATAGAGGAGAGAAGTGAATCTCTCTCTCTCTCTCTCTCTCTCTGTCTGTCTCTCTTTCTCTGTCTCTGTCTGTCTCTTTCTATTTCCTTTTCTCTCCTTTCTCGGAGAGGGTTGGTGGAAAAAGGGGGTTGTTAGAGGTCAAGGTTGAGGCAAGTGAGCTCTTCCCTCTCTTCATTCTCCTCTCGTATATGATCCTCATTCTCTCTTCTTCTTTCACTCTTTCTCCTCTCCTCACTCTGGATAGTTTCCAAAAGTTGCCGATTTTCGTACGTTGTCTTCTAAGCCGGTGTCAAGGGTCGCCGAACTTTTGATCCAACGAAGTTAATATCGGTCCGATAAAATCAACATGATACCTTATATGACGACAGAGCGCATGACGAGTGATGTCGATTATTTTGTAATCTCACTTCGCGGGGCGTCTGTAGGTGAAGAAACAAACCGCGAGATTAATCCATGTCCTATATTTACGGCGTAGCATGTAGCCATGCTATTTACAGCTCGGTATTGAATTCATAATTTGTGGAGTTCGTTTTAACAAAGTCGCGTCGAAAGTGAACCGCGCATTCTGCGTCTTTGGTATATTTAAGTATGTATATGAAAGCAAACCGCGAACGCGAACATCCGAACTGACCTGGTTGATAATGTAACGTTGCAGAGATTAAATAGATTTTGTTTCGTTTACAGTCGCAATTTCGTTAACAACTTTGATTAGAAATTTTCTTTTAGCCTTTATCTTTGTTAGCGTTACAATCGAATCGTGATCATCGCGACTTTATAAACGAACGATTGTGATCAATGACCACCGGAAATGCCAAGCTTGTTCATGCTATATCTTTGAAATTCTATTCCAATGATAACAAATCAACATGCGCGTTATCAACACTCGTTAGAATGTAATGGTAGGTTCAAACTCTCTTACGTTTTAATTAATAGTCAACTTGAATCGTAGGCTGAACTTCGTTTCAAATAAAATACTACACTCATGGCACTTCGAAATATATACAAGGAATTTCGTATTTAGAAATAATTAAGTTATCAGTAAGGCATCTTTCGAAAGTTAAAATCATGAAAATATTTTGAAAATAAATTCTTTAAGAACAATTTTATAACTCTGTAATTTACAAAATTTTACTAATACATTATAATGTTAAAAATATTAGCCTTTGCTCATTAGATTTCTCGTTGGCCGTGAACTACACTGCGATACTTTATTCTAAGAACAGTAATTTAAAAAACGAAAGAAGATGTATCAGCAAAGCATTGACGCAGTAAATTTACAATCCTCTTACTTTCAATTTTTTACAGTAACTTTTTTTTTAAAAGGTCAATAACAAAATGAATTGTTTGACCTGTGGTTTGGACGAAAATAGGAGATATATTCAAATCTCCTATTCTTCGGGCGTTTCAACCTTTCGGTGACACTATCCTTGCACATTCATTCTATTCAGATGTAAAAGAAAAAAAAGGGACATTATGCAGAATATATGAAAGAGGAGATTATGTAAAAGCCACGTGTCCATTGTTATATAATACTTACACTCGCCTCGGTCAAATTGTGCAGTCAAACGAAATGTGACTCATTGCACACGCACTACATAGATAGAGATTATACGAGAGAACATGTATCGCATTTCACCATGACAGATAACGAAAATATAACTCTCATAAGATTAACTGTAGATGTAATTATTGCAAAAAGCTAGCTATTATATATAGATTATTTGCTAAAGACAGCAAAAGGCGTAATTCTCTTTTGAAAAAGATAACGGTATTGTAATCAATATCGTAATAAGTCATGGAAGCGATGATCTGCGATGATTTTTCGCTATCGAGGCGACGAAAATGAAACTTATCAAAAGCCCACCACGTTAAGACTGAGTTCATTCGGGATCAAAGAAATCTTCCGTAAAGAACGCTAGAGTCGCGGAATTGCACGCGCTATCGGTCATACGATTATTGAATATATAAAATCGGAATAATGATAACACAAGGTGCCTTTCTTTATTACTTATATCGCATACTGCCTTTATTAAATAAATTTACAAAATTATTAAATAAATATTTCCAGAATTAGATTCGAACTGAAAAAATGGCATTTGTTTCCATATTTATTGATACGTGAATTTTTCGCCATACTTTTTCACCGACTTTTATTCGTGGGAATTCGCAAAATTCTAAATTACGAAATGACTCCTTTGTGTTAACGTTTTTACCTTTCAAACCTATAAGTAAACGAGAATCTATAAAATATCCGCATGCCAATGTTTCATATAATTATTTATATTAATTATAAGATTATGTTACATAAAATATAATTATTGCATGAATAGAAAATGTTATATTATAAATATATATAACATATACATATAAATATAATATGAAATAAACCGATCAAATGTTAAATGTCATAGATTGTACATCTTGCTTGTTATGTATCTTAATGCGAGATAAGCTTATTTTTATATGCGAACAATCTAAATGCGAATCGCTTGTTATTTTCGTAGGAAAAAAACGTGAACTAAAATTTCCGGGATATAAACATTAGCGATTATATACTTATGTCGATCACATGTATTAATGATATGAGCACAAAGGATCGCATTATCAGTTGTTCGACTTTGATGTGTACATACGCATAATGTGATAAAAAGTCACGTTAATTAGACATCTATGGATACTGTACGTGCCCGGTTCAATAAACCCGAGAACGATATTGATCTAATTTGCAAAAGATATCGAATGTAACTTTGGTGACGATTAACGTATGGAAACGAGCAAACGATGTTACGTGAATTCACAAATAAATAACGAAATAAATGAATAATCCTATTATACAAATGATTTGATAGTTTGATTCATAAGTACATTTGCCAATACATACATTTATTCAAGAAACAAAAACTCTGCTTGAAAATCCAATTCTCTCTCGCAAATGTAAATTCTTTTTATTAGAATGATAAAGGAAGTTATTATTACTGCAATTATCAAACTGCAAATTTTTTGTATTATTTGTATCTTTGTAAATAATAATACACTTTATAAATTAAATTTTTTTAACTTGAAAATTATTAATGCTTTGATATCATGAATAAAAGCTATGCTTTTAGACAATAGAGTAAAGAATGAAAAGTAATGCTGTACGATATTACTGTATAATATAGTAGAGTATAAAATAACAGTGATAATGATATACTATAATGCAGTAGAGTAATGAATGTCAAATAGTAACGATGGAATTATTGAAACATATGCATCAAGCATTTTGTAATAAAATTTACGTGCTCTTATTCTAATGAATCTAAATGGATCACGAACTTGCACAGTGAAGTGCGATATTCAAGTGAGAGAAACAAGAAGTTCATCAAACTTACCATTAATCTTGCGTGTTATTTTACAAATAATCCGGTCAAATGACTTTCTATGGATTATGTGCTGCAACAAAGCATGCGTCATCATTAATATTATTGAAGTTATCATAAAAAATACAATCACTTGTATTATAAAAAATACAAGTGATGCATTACTTCTTCTGGTAATGTATATTGATGGGCTATTCGTTCGATAGAAAATCGGATGAATAGCCCATCGATATATATTGCCAGAAAAAGTAAGCATCACTTGTATTTTTTATAATACAAGTGATTGTATTTTTTATGATGACTTCAATAATATCAATGATGACGTGGATGTGTGTGTGTGTGTGTGTGTGTAAAATTTTTTAATTTAACTTTTTCAAAAATAAAGATCTTTATCTCATACAAAAAAATACAATTTTTTTTTTTTTTTTACATAAAGGAACTAATTTTTTTGTGATTGTATCGCGAATTACTCCGTCTAAGAATTTTAGAGACGTTTTTCTAAACGTCTACAATGTTGAATAAAAAAACTAATGCACTCAAAGTTTGTCTTATCTAACGCACGTGTACGTATAATTTTCAAGTTTGTTAGCATATTTGTCAGTATTTGATTATTAATTGCTATGTAGATAATATCGTACTCTTAATTTTAAATGTTAAACTGCTGATATTGATTACGCCACAGTGACATGAAGAAATTTTAACATTATACCATGAAGTTTTGGTATTATAAATTATATCTTATGTTAATGGATATCGCAACAATACTGAATTGCGAAATACGTGAATTAAAATGATACAGCAAAAAAGTCTCAAAAGATTAAATAAAACAGATATTTGTAGATTTTTATTTCAAGAAATAGTTTCTGAGATAAGGGCTTAAAGTTGGTCAATCAGAGATTACGTTTAGGCGCTTGGTAATATTGCTGACTCACGAACATGCAACTGTCTACACATAATTTGTAATTAGCTTTAAACCAAAAACTGTTTCTTGAAATAAAAATCCGCAAATAGTTTTATTTAATTTTCCGAGAATTCTCTTGCCATAGTACTTCGATTTGCGAATTTCGAAATGTCCTGTATATTAGTATTTTAAATATAAACAGTTATATAACATGAACATATTCAAGATATTACGAAAAACGATTTACAAGAAGAATTCATAACATATGCGTTATGTGTCCGACGAATTTTTTTGCACTTTTCTTTAAGATTAAGATTTAAAAAAATTGTTTTTCTAAAAAGAAATGATAAAATTGAATCAAGTATATTTTCTGTTTTTTCCTTTTAAGTTGGACCACATAAAGTTAAAAAAAAAACACTTTTTCGCACTAACGCGTATTCACTAAAAATATTATCACTGATTTATTTTATATTAACTTATTCTCTCATTGTAACTACTAGTTCTTTAACTTTAGAATATTCTATTTAAATAAAAAGAATTATCTGAAGATGAGAAATGTACAAAAATAGCCTCGCAATACCGTGATACTGACTAAGTAAATTGCTGTTGACGAATTAAGCTCTGATCGTCATCTTATGTTTTAATTGCAACAGAAAAATCGTGAATTTCGTCACACTGATTGATTATGCCCCACCTCCTTTAGAAATTGTTTTGCATTAAAATAATCTTAAATACAAAAAGGCATCTTCTGCAGCAGCATTACAACACTATATATACAATATTATTACAAAATCGTGACTTATTATTAACCTTGGTTCCTTATTTTTATGAGATTAACGACAAAGAAGAGTTGTTTACAAAACAGAATCGATGAAAACAGAGAACATACATTTGTTTTTCTTTTTTTACATTTGACGCCAATGACGAGAAATTTAAAAAATGACATATGCTTCTTATTTGCTCTTCATTAAATCTTCGCTATTACTCAAAAATTATTGCAAGTTGAATTTAATGCAATGTAAAATAAAAGTAAAATAAAAGTTTTTTTTTATCAAATCCTAAATTTTTTCAATGAAAAGTAGTATATATAGAAGGAGGAATTCTTAAATAAATCATTAAACAATATTTTCAACAAAAGTCAAATTAAATCAATTCGCACATACACATATGCAATATATGTATATGCACACATGTAAATATTTTAAAAATTTATTTAAACATTCTTATGATCGAAATCTATGTTCGATATTTAATCCTATATAATTATAAGATTCTTGAAATATTTAAGATTTACGGCTGATATGTTATAAATTATAATATAAAATAAATTGTATAAAATCAGAATTAAATTTATAAAATTTATTGTTAAATATCTGTTGATTAAAACATATATTAACTTTGTATTTATAGAATTTACCATCTTGTTAAATTTTCTCTTTTTTTATCTCTTTCTTTCAAATTAATTCTTCGTGATTGAATGTATTATTATATTTTATATATTTAGTTAATATATTTATTAGGAATAGGAATAAAAATATATTTATTAAGAATTAGTTAATTATTATCTACGAACGCGCTTTAAAGCTTCCTAAATTTCTGCATCAAATATTGTAAATTGTTTTATCTTTTGAAATTTTTTTTTATAGTGTTAGAATGTTATAATTTTATAAATTTTTTATAATTATAATTTTGAAACATTATAAATGTGCATAACATATATGTATTTGTATGATACAACGAAATATAATGTATATGTAATATTTTAAAAAATTTCTTTAAGTTTGTAAACAAATTTACAATTAATTAAATAAATAATTATTATAGTTAATGAATACGGTTTCTATATACAATTAAATGAATGATTTCTATTTATAACAAATATTAGAGATAATAAATGATAATCACTATTACGATTAAGTGTTAATCAGTCACGCAATAGCTTTACATTAACATGATTCGCAACTTATTACACGTGAGTAATGTATGACGTATGAAATGATCAGCAACTTTAACGTCATTAACGTCATTAACTTGACATATTGAATCGATCGACAATTTTGACTATGATTACAATATGTTATTCGCGTTCGTATATAATATATTATGTTTCTTTACGTAACACAAATCAAACTGTAGAGAAAATAAAATGCAAAATAAAACATTATCTACAATAAAAATTGTAGACTTAGATGCTTTAGTAAGTGTATCGAGAAAGAGTTCAGTTTTATATTCTAATTTTCCATATTAGTGTGATTACACAAATTCTCTTGATGCTTTGTAAATATTATTTAGGGTTTCGGATTTCTAATTGGAGATATTAAAAATCAAAATTTAATAATTCCATAGAGTATAACTTTACCATACCATACATTACTATATAATTATCACAGATAAGCTTAATAAGTACTCTCTTTACTTCTATTGAATTTTGTTTTTAAAGTTATAGTTTTTAGAATTTTGCGTTCAAGATTACTTTGTTAAAAATTACTCCAGTATGTAAACAAAAAACATAAAAATATTTAGAAATATTGATTTCACGTATGTATTTTTAAACTTTTCAAAATAATATTGTATAAATAAAAATAAAGAAAATATAAATCGATGTGAAAACACAACTAATGAACAATGTATCTTATTCAGCTGAATCTTCATGCTTATTCGGTGCACAGTTTAATGAACTTTAAGAGTATATAAAATTACACAACCAAATCGGCACGAAGATCTAGTCAAGATCTTTTATTTATACTACTTTTTTGTGAAATTTCTGTTTGATATAAAAAAATAATAACTTTACTGAAAAGAAAGAAACTAATTAAAAATATAATTTTTGTATTGTTTTTTTTTACAAAAAGTTAATTTTTTGTAAAAAAAATAATGCGTAAATTATCTTTTTAGTTTTTATTTTTTCAGTTTGATTATTATTTATGTATATCAAACAGAAATTTTACAAAAAAAAAGAAATTAGTATAAACATATATAAACATATTTTCATGTATAATTATACATATTTACATGTTTTTATACAAATTTTTTAATTTACATATATTTTTGTTTACATGAATTTGGATAGAATTCAAATTATTATACAATTTGTATCACCCCAAGAAGAAAACGAGACCATAAACACTTGTGCAATTTGTTGTAAAACTGGTATGTCATCCTAAAAAAGACTACCAATCCCACTCCACTTTCGCGATCACCGATATATATAAATGTCTAGCCGGTTTGTATACTCTCGCATAGTGCACTTCCATCGAGTGACGATAGCGTTCATCTCTCCGAACGTCTTGTACTCAAATTTCGCAAGCTCCGCGGCTCCGTCTTGCACGAATTAAATTTCCGGCCGTGTCAGGAAAAACGCGACAACGCTATAATAGATAACGCAGAATTCGGCGCTGGGTGGAGCTGAGACTTTCGGAGATAACGCAACTTAGAATCACACTGATAAGCACTTAAGCAACATTATCGGTAAGCATCCAAATGTATTTGTACATTCTCGCGCGCGCGTAGAAGTAAAATTTTAGATCCGAAAGAATTCCCATTGTTAATGTCAGATGCGAGGAGTAAGAGACGATTCTTATGGAAATTTATTTTCATTTCGCAACTCTCACTGATTACCTCGCACATGACGCAATGTTAAATACTTCGCGCGCAAAATGACGGAGCAAATCCTAAGTGATATTCGTCATGAAGATCATAGTGTCATATTGATAAACCAAGAAAACGTTAATTTATCAACAGAAAGTAACAAACTTGTTATATAGTGTCATCACTCCTTTGGACTATTATTAGATATCTACATTCTCATGATTTCAGGAAAAGTTTAAATTTCCAAACTCGAAGATTGATAATCGTTTAACATGGAAGCTGATTTCATTCAATTAGATACCATTGTAACAATAAATGTAATTTCAATATATTCAATATAAATATAATTTTAATGTATATATAATACAACATATTTATACATTTATTTTTTTACTTACACTAAAAAAAATATTTTATTTTAAAATGTTAAAATCTTTTATTTCTATCTTTGTTTCTAATAGTAATACACAATAATAGTAACTAATAATCGATTGGTTATCAAACAGCTGTTACTAAATATTTCATTATATTAACCAAACATTTAGTTAAAATTATTTCATCATGCTTAGTAATTATCATTTAGATTTGATTATTATTACCAAACTTTTTCAGGGTATCAAATACGGATGAATATTAATAAAAGTTATAACAAATATGAAATAAAATGGTAATATGGAGTGAACTTATTGTTATTATTTATTACAGTATTGTGATCATACCGTGCGAGTATCTAAGAAATAAATCTTCACATCACAGTAGATCAAATTATATCGCAGCAAATCAAATTTTACAAACCGATTGATAAAATTAGATCTGCTCTGATATAATCTGATCCTTGATATGAAGATTTTTTCCAGGTAGTAAACACAACTCTTATAAACAGATGAATATTATGTTTACTGTTTAGCAATGTCGAAGGTGATCATTGTATCTTCCGTTATTTATGTTAAACTGCTACGATTCTTTTCGTATGAAGACGAAAATGTGATTTTCATCTACGGCTACTGTAATAGAAATGCCCGAGCTGCTGCAAGAGATTATCAGCAAAGATTCTCTAACAGCAAAGTCTTTCTACTTATTTTTTCTATTAATTTTAATTTAAAAAATTTGTCTTACAATGATGAATATTTTGAAATGGGACAATAATGATACACATGATAAATCGATCTATTTTTACACAATATCACATTAATAGCAAAAATTTCATTTTTATTATAACTTACTGCTCACACAATGAACACAATATTAATAATAAGAACAAGAGTTACGTCTTTTTCAAAAAAATAATTTCAATTGCTTGTGGTATTCTCTAACGCGCGTGTTTCGTCTTTCGTAGGAGCACGTGCAGGGAAGCGGCCGGAGCAGAGAACAGCTGACGGGCGATTCGAATTTCGCGCGGAGTGTACACGCGTGTCACGTGACCGGCGATCGCGCGGGCAGGCGGGCCGAGGTTATAAATAGGAGTAGGCTAGCCGCGGGGAGCCTCTTTCACTTCCCGCTACGCGTCGCGGCGCGTTGTCCGTCGCCCATTAGCCCCGATCATTACGCGGTGTGCCGTGTGCCTGTGTGGAGGCTGTGGAGCTCGTGCTCTCCTCACGCGATCTGATCCGCTCTCCCTCTCGCGCACGCCGTCGCTCGTACGTTCGCTCGCTCGCTTCTCAGGAAGCCCACCCTCGAGAGAAGAGGAGGCCACAACAGGTAACGATTCCGGCGACTCCAAATCTTACTGCACTCCCAGGTGGTAACCTCAGAGCGGGAACCTCGCGCGTAAACCACAGGCAAGAGGAAACGACGACGACGACGACGACGAGGAGGAGGAGGAGCATCAGGCACGTGGAGGAAAGAAGTTCACTCGCGGCCATAACGCACGGTAGCAGCGGGGCTCGGCGATACAACGGCGGTACACCTGGAACGGAACTGAGTGGCGAGCACCCGCTACGAGACGACGAGGCGACAACGGCGGCGACGACCCCGAAACGCAGGAAGATGCCGGAGACCGCGCACCATATGAACGGCTACGCGAACGGCCACGCGCCGCCCGAGCTGCAGCAAGACACCGCGTTCTTATTCACCTCGGAGTCGGTCGGCGAGGGACACCCAGGTGAGCCAGAATCCCTCCCGGATTACGGGGAGGGGGGAATCACCCTCGAGACGGTCAACCCCCCTGAGAGCCGGGCCCTGCGCGGGGTTCGACCCTGCATTATCGGTCGAAAAACGTCTTTTTTATTCTCTCTCTCTCTCTCTCTCTCTCTCTCTCTCTCTCTCTCTCTCTCTCTCTCTCTTACTCTTTCCTTCTCCTTCTCCCTCTCGCTCTACGTCCCCCTGTACCTTGCCGCTTTCCACCACCACCCTACCGCTACCACTAGCAGCAGCACTCCACCATCATGCCGCGTACGTCGCTATGGAGGAGAGGATCACCTCCCGTGATCCGTGCCGCGCTTTTTCCTACCCCTTCGTTCTCTCCCCCTCGGCAAATTGATCTCGAATTCCATCTCCCCCTCCCGCCTCTCCCGGCGACGACGCTCCGCGGAGAACGAGCCTCAGAAAAGGAGTATCGGATCTCGCTCTGTCTCTCCCATGGCTTCTGGCTTTTACTCCATTTCTCGGCGCCCTGGCGCCGCTGTGTGCACATTGCCGCTGGCGGCGCGCCGCCGCCATGTGCTCGCGCGCCGATCGCAGCGCGCGATCGGCCGATGATGCGGACGGATGCCGGCTGATTTGTCGTTCATGCCGTTCGTGGCATTCATGTCGGGATTAGTCATCGCACGAGGATCCCGGATGAATCCATTCCGCCTTTTCCTGTGTCTCGTTTTAGGAGACGCGCGAGACGCTTATAACCGTGGGAACGTGGTTCTTAATCGAGAGCGGGTCCGTTCTTTTCGGACGCTGGAGAGAGAGAAGGTTTCATTGTTTCGTTAGAGCATTCTTACTCCTTGTGGCTTGAATTTTCTGTAACTTTTCCTCTTTCCAGGTTTTCCTTCCAATGCGTCTGATTATCAGCTGTCTGATCCTCGTCGGAATTCGTTAGAAGTTACATGGGTCTAATCGTTGTTAGTAAAATATACAGTACGAGATCTCTGTTGCCAGATAAAAAGAGCTGTTTCTAAAGCGACCGAGGAAAAGCGTTACAATCCTGATCGATTCTTTTAATTGAAATATCGATACGCGACAATGCTGCGGGAACCACGTGTATTATACTTCGTGGGTGTCTACATTAGCATTGGATTAGCATTAATGCAGGCTAATCGAAATTAATCATTCTGTGTTATAGAAAGGACTGTGAGCTGAAAAAACTGGCAAGGCAAGAATGTTCGAGCAGACTGATGTCGATTGAGAAATTTTTCTCTTTTCTATTATTACTTATTCCCTGTTATAGCCTTGCTATTACGAGTCCAACTGACGGCAGAAACAATTCAGCATGAGCAATTGTTCGTCATGCGCAAAAAAAAGTGTTCGCCATCTTCTAGAGTTCTAGATGATTCTCTTCGCTACATAGATGGCGCGATTGGTCGCCCATTGAATGCCATTCGACTGTTGTTTCTTTTGTCGCAATCGATTGACTTCAACGATTGAATTAACATGTTGATCGCCCAAATTCAAAACAATCGACAAACAAGATAGAACTCGATTGTTATAAGCCACGCAATCCTTAGAGAGAGAGAAAGAAACGAAGCTATCGTTAACCAGAACAGAAATCAACTCTGCACATCCTTTTTTCCTCCTTTGTGCCTCTTTATGGTTCTTTTTAGCATTCTGTACCTTGGCTGGAATCTTTTAGAACTGGCCATGAAGGACTAAAACGCTTAAAGTCGCGATATTCTGTCGTATGAATAATATAAATCTATGAATATATAAATACACAATTGCATATGTAATATTTAAGATTAGTTCATGATAAGACATACAAGGAACATGAATATGGAAACGATCAAACTATATAGACAAAAATTAGCTGTATAATGATTATAATATAACATAATATTATTATTTTACATATATATCCAAATACATTAGTTTTAAAAGTATAATAGACACGTGAATTCCAATATGAATATTCATTTTTTATCTAACGACTTCTAAATTGGTACTTATTCTAATCTCCAGTATTACACTCTATTAACTAGATGCAGCATTTGACATGATATTCGAAGATTTTTGTGGAATAAGCAAAAATTATTTTACATATTAAATGGAATAAAATAAATAATATATTTTATATTTATATAAAATATAATAATTATGTACAATAAACAATGAATTATATAATTATATTTATTACATAATATATAATATCATTTTATATGTAAAGAAATTATTAAATATCTTGAAAACTATGTGTACACTGCATGCTCAAATGCTGCTCTCGTATCTCTCTCTCACAAACATTTATCTCTTCTAGATTTAAATTTTATTTTCTCTACCTCTTTTATCTCTACTTCTAACAGAAATTTTTTTAAACATTTGCCATCGGTCATAGAGATTTGTCACTAACCACTGAGCCAGTAATCGATGTTCTTTTTTCTTCTGTATCGCATTTTCTACTTTTTTTTCCAACGCTCGTTTTTTTTAATGCCCTTTTTCAATGATTTCTCATGATTTCTGTGAACCGTAAGTGTATCTACGATTCAGCGATATCTACAAATGGGAACATCACGCAAATAGTTTTTCATAAAAATATCAATGTAAAAAAATCGGGAGCGCAAAACATCGCTTTAACTTGTAATCTTAAATAACCTTTTAAGACAAATTGGTATCTGAAAGTGTTACATAGTAATATTATCAACCTGATAGTAAATTGTAACATTTCATCTGCTTTATCAAACTCCCTTTTAAACAGTCTTGTTATTTAAAAAAAAAAATTGTGTGCTGATAGCAAAATATTGTAGTGTTTTACCTACTTTAGAATAGTTGTTCTAAAAAAAAAAATTATGTGCTAATAGCAAACTGTAGAAAAATTGTAAAAGATTATGTTGGATTTATATAACATTGTTCATATAAATTTCTTCCTGTTTGATATCCAATCTAAAGATGGTTGCTATAAGATTTTATTAGTATCTCCAAAAAATCGTAATATTACAGCTAATTTTAAAACGTTTAATTCATTTAACATGTTCTTTTTTATGCAATTAATTTTTAAAGGTTGCAGTCGTAATTCTTGTACCTTTTAATTTTAATTATTTCGAAAATAACTGAATATCATAATTTATTTCTTCGCGATTTGCTCTTGTATTGCTAATTATCTCTACGGTTTGTTTTCTTTCTTTACATCACGGTTCTAATTATATCAAAGATAAAGAAAGAAAGTTCACGAGTCACGTGTGCGATTTAGGTGAACTAAGTTTGGATTAACAATTCATTACTTTTTTTAGATTATGTTATAATACAGATATAATGAGATATATCTTTATGTCATTTCTTTATATAATAAATTTATTTTTTCTATTCTTTGTTTTTGCATTGTGTACAGTTTTTTAAAAATAAGATTTTAATTATATTTTAATCATGTTTAGACATTATTCTTTTAAATGTTTTGCTCAATAATTTACTGGTATTAGTATACTTATATGTCTTATGTTATTTTTTAGATAAAATGTGTGATCAAATAAGCGACGCCATTTTGGATGCACATTTGAAACAAGATCCCGACGCTAAAGTTGCATGCGGTAAGTTTCGCCAAGACAGTGCCGATTTCTTCGGGCACTTGAACATGTATTACGATATCTATTTATAAATTAGTTTGTATTCGGCCGTGAACCAGTTTTAGGCCGGAACTTTTGACTTGTATATCTGCTGCATTCACAATATTTTGTTAAAAAAGAATATTTTTGAAAAAAAAGACAATTTTCCTAAATCGTAGCTGCGCCTTAGCATTTACTTAACAGTCTTTAAATACAATCACATCATTGAGATATTCCGCATTAAATATATATATAATTTTTTATGTTGACATTATATGTGCAACAAGTGGATTTTAATTATCGTACTTTTTTTTATTTGTTACAGAAACTGTTACGAAAACTGGGATGATACTCTTGTGCGGAGAGATTACATCAAAAGCTGTAGTGGATTATCAGAAGATCGTACGAGATACAGTGAAACACATCGGTTATGATGATTCCTCCAAAGGTATGGCAACCGAAGATATCTTATTAGCGTTATATTTACCCATAATTTCAGTGATGCACGTCTGTCACATCTTCCTTCAATTGTCTCTGACACTTTGTTGGATGCTACTAACTGTATGTTTACGCGGAGAAAGATTAAAATCTTTATACTCGCAACAAAATGACAAGTCATTACTCATGTAACACATGCATGCTTTGTGGCTGAAAAGATAGCCAGCTCCCTCGTCCTCATAAAATCCGGCTGGTTCGGTTCACCTTCATCTCGAATTGTTATGACGACACGTCCGATTATGGCAGAAGAGATCCAAGCACCAAACAAAATATTTGCAATTTTTCTTTTTAATACCGAATATTAATATGATTATACCAAGACGAATATAATTCTTTGACGTGTTTAACTTGGATCTTCCATGCCTCGATCGATCAGATAATCAGTATTCTGCTCATTCACTTTCGGATAAAAAAAAGATTATACAAAGAAATGAGTAAAGACTGTGTAACTTAAGCGTATCGTGGCAGGATTCGATTGGCGTACGTTGAACCTTTTGGTGGCGATCGAACAGCAATCCCCAAATATTGCGGATGGTGTTCATACGGACAAGCAAGAGATGGACGTGGGTGCAGGTGATCAGGTACATAACCCATTCTCAGCCCGTGCCACAGAACAGCCAAAAATAATTCAATGTCAACGATCTGCCTTATTCTTGCTTCTTGTTCTTCCCTCGTCACTCCTTGAAAGATGTTTTCAAATCTGTTTTACTGTTTTGTATGTCACAAGCGTGTGTTACATCTACGTGTGTTTGTTTGCGTTATGCAGGTGAGACTGACAGCATCTGTGCGAATATCTAAACACCATCGCTGTAAGATAATACCGCAACATAATTCTTAAAAAATTCCTTGCAACGAATTCTGCAGGAAATTTCTTTAATTCGGCAGAAGTAATCTCGCAGATAAATTAAAAAACCATTGGAATGTGATTCCAACAAAGTGCCGATATTTAGTTATCATGTTTATAGGAAGTAAGGTTGCATGTACTACGTTCGCATACATATAATTTTGTTTATATGGCTTGCTGTCTTATCTAGAAAGAATTTAACATGCACAAGACAAAAATTTCCAAGAATTTGATTCTATATTTTTCTAATCTTTGTACATGCAGCCGTCGTATTAGCTTTAATCAGAATTATTAACCAGAATTATTAGGATCAACATGTGGTCTGATGATAGCCCAATACACCAAAATGGCGGAATATCGTGCAAGAAGAACGCGTGTCTACGCGTGAAAAACGGTAGTGAATATCTTTATCTCACCACGTTAATGATTTCTACAGGTTTTGACTACAAGCTGTGCAATGTTCTGTTGGCGCTCGACGCTCAGTCACCAAATATCGCGGCGGGCGTTCACGAAAACCGTAGCGACGAGGAAGTGGGAGCAGGAGATCAGGTCAATTAGCATTGTCATCGTTGAATTAATTTTTATCTTTGTTTTCTTCTGTTTTTTCCTCTCTTCTCTTTTGATCGTTTATCATCTCTGCACTATTAAGTATATTTCTTTATAGTAGCTACACAAATAGCATTTTGTCTTCTTTATTTTATTTGTAACCTTAACCTTTCTTCTTATATTTCTTCGCAGATCCTATTAATTCTAATTCTTCTTATTTCTTTGCTAGAGGTGGCGGTGGCATGTGATTGAATATTTCTTCACATATCTGTTGCATTATCACAATAGTATGAATGTACTACTGTAAGAATTGTAAGAAATGTTATTCTGTTGTTAATTCTTTAGCTGAATCTGACATATAGAAACTGCAAAATTAAATAAATATCTAAAATGTACAGCTTGTGCAAGAAAGTTCCTCTAGATTTAAAAATATTTTGTAAATTATATAGTATTAATAATGTCCCCAGTAGAGTAAATTAACCATGACTTTATTGAATATGATTTTAACACATTATTATAAATTTTGTTTATATAATAGACATAATTCAGAATATAATTCTTTGTTAATTGATATCAAATTAGTTAATTGCTTATTATAATTACTGGTGTGAGGTGTAAATAGTTTGTAAATTAAGTTTTTGTTGTCATTTATGTTAATGTGAGTATATTTCCATTTGTATGTTCTGTTCTGTGTGGCACCCTTTATTGCATATTAGCCTTATTGCTTTATATATTCTTTACAATTTTATATATCATAAATTTTATATAATAAATACTGTTTAAAAAGTGCTTTTTTAATCTTTTATAAAGCTTTTATGTAAAAATACAATGTTTATTTTTATATTTTGACGGCACGTAATTTTAAATACTTGTCTATATATTTTGTAATTATACATTACACAAGATTTTAATAACTTCAAACTTATCTCATAAATTTTAGTTAAAATAACTCAAATTCTTCTATCAGGGTCTAATGTTCGGTTACGCTACCGATGAAACCGACGAATGTATGCCACTGACGGTCGTACTGGCGCACAAATTGAATCAAAAAATCGCCGAGCTGAGACGAAGTGGTGAATTGTGGTGGGCTCGTCCAGATTCAAAAACACAGGTTTGATTTCTATATATCTATATATATTTTTAGTTTATCTTAATTAATAAAAAATGCAGAATCTAAGAGAATTTAATGAGATAAAGCAAACAAAAAAGTCGGGATTAATGGAATTTGAGAAATTCGTAAGTGAAAGAGTTGTCTGTATCAAAAGATTTTCGGGTGTAATCGTTACTTTTACAGATACTTTATCGATACTTTTCATATTCAGACTGTACAATAAGAAAAAAGTTTATGGATGATGGTTATTCAATGATTATTCTTTGTATTTGCTACGCTCGAGTGCCGTGATGACTAATTATTTATGAGAATAATCCATCAAATATAATTTATTTACAGTGTTTTTATATAATAATATATTAAAAAATTAATATATAATTATATAAAATGTATATTATGTATGTGATAGGTAACCTGCGAATATATCATGGACCATGGAGCCTGCGTACCTATAAGAGTCCATACTGTTGTGGTATCACTGCAACATAGTGAAAAAATTGGTCTAGATGAATTGCGTAAAGCGGTCATGGAGAAGGTCATCAAAGAAGTAATACCAGCAAGATATCTAGATGAGAGAACAGTCTTCCATGTGAATCCTTGCGGGGTTTTCAATATTGGTGGACCACAGGTATTGCTAAAGTTTCCAATTATATTTTTATTGCACGATGTAATGAATGCAAATGTTAATCATTCTCGATCTTTCACGTTTAGTGATTTAGATAATTAAAAAAATCATAAATGATTATTCGATGATGTATTTTATATATATATTTGCTACTTTTGAATGCCATGATAACACATTACTTTATCTGAGAATAATCCATCACAAATATAACTTTTTTAAAATATTTTAATTTTAAAAAATTATTTATTAAAAAATTAATGTATCTAGATATATTATACGAGATGTATGTTTATGTATGTGATAGGTAATCTTTAATAAAAATGTGTATCATATCTTATAAATTCTGATAGATTTTTGTTAAAAATTCCAGAGTGACGCTGGTCTTACTGGACGGAAGATCATCGTAGATACGTACGGTGGTTGGGGAGCGCATGGTGGGGGTGCATTTTCCGGTAAAGACTTTACAAAGGTGGACAGATCAGCTGCTTATGCCGCAAGATGGGTTGCCAAATCCTTGGTAAAGGCTGGCCTTTGCAGACGCTGTCTTGTACAGGTAAAATTTGCAAGCGTCACAATATTCTTATTGAATCACATGAAACCATTTTTGTAATGTAATTTAAAAAATTCTATATCTTTGAGTGGTGAAAAATGTATGTTTATTTATATTAGGTTTCTTATGCAATTGGAGTGGCGGAGCCATTGTCTATTACAGTTTTCGATTATGGCACATCTACACGTTCTCAAAACGAGCTCCTAGATATAGTGAATAAGAACTTCGATTTGCGACCCGGAAAAATCGTCAAGTACGTATATATAAATAATTTAATATTTTTCTCAAATTTAATATAATCAGTCTAATTATTCTCGATATTTTTCATGTTCAGAGACAATAAGAATAAAAGTTTATAGATGATTATTCGATGATGTATTATGTATTTGCTACTTTTGAATGCCATGATGTTATATTAGATTCAACTGAGAATAATTCATCAAGTATAACTTTTTTCTATAATATTTTCAATCCCGATATATTATATAATAACTATATAATTTATATATAATTCTAAATAACAAATTACAGAAGGAACTAAATTAAAAGTATATGTAATTTTCTTTCTTATGTAGGGAGCTAAATCTTCGCAATCCTATTTATCAACAAACCAGTACGTATGGTCACTTTGGACGAGACGGTTTCACATGGGAGCAACCAAAAAAATTAATTCTCGATGATTGATGAGAGGGTGAATCTTAAATTGGTCTCGGCGTTTCTCGATTTTAGATATCCGATAGAACATCTGTTTCTCTTTCTCTAACTATCTCCTTCTCTATCTCTTCCTCTCAGAGAAGTAACCGTGTTATTACAAATAATGAAAACTAAAGAATTTCGTCCGCGATACTTCGATCTCTGTGTGCCGCAGCCACCACCGAGATCACCGATTTCTTACGCCAATACTTAGAGAGGACTAGGTATAGGCAGTTCTCTTTCTAGTTCTTTTGCCATGAAATACCGCATTATATGTGACAACAGGCATAGTACAAATCTCGTCCATATGTGGATATGGACAATCATTTCTTCCTTCATTCTATTTTCGGTTTTTCGCGTGGTGGTATATCTTTTAACGGCACAACAAACACGTAGACATAATTGATGCATTACGCAAGAAATAAGGCAAGCCTATATTATATGGATCCCATTGTATGTTTCTCCATGTTCAGGTTTTGAAAACTTTTTTCAACTAATGAAAATTAACATCAATTTGATAAGAGGTTGCAAATCGATTCTTTTTCGCAAATATTCTTTACTTATACTAAAATATGAAGAAGGGAAACTTGTAGTGAATCAAATTTTCATCTGAAGAATAAACACAGGCGCTATATTGATATGTGTTTTCAGATTCGGGAATGTAACTGCAGTCTCATAGATTTTTAGCTATATTTGTAGTCCCTCGCACGTACATGAAAGTTCGATACTTCAACTTGATCAACTAATGAGTGGGCTAATTTTTAATTAGAATGCACAGATTATACATTGCAGGTTTACTTAAAATTTTATTTCGCTAAGGACATTTATTGATTTATCAATCGATCTTTCGTGTACGTATCTTCATTAGAATTATTAATCGTTGAGAAAAAAAAGTGTAAATTAATGACAATGTGTCCACGGCATATGTATAGCAAAGAAGGAAATGACGTTTATTCGCGCGTTTGTGAACGTGTTCACGTCATGAAATCACGTTCGCGTTCACGATTTCACGGCAGATAATATGATACCAAATTGGATGCATTATCGACTAGCTGAACCATTGTTAAATATTTTAGGATTTAAAAATCATATTAGTCTAATTGAACGGCTTCGTTGTAAAAATAGTTTTCATCGTTTTATAGTATACCCGCGAATATTGGTAACTATGCAAACGTATTTAATCGCTCCATGAAGTGTACGGTCATTTCCCTCTTTGCTATTGTTTTAACTAAATAGAACAATTGCAGCAGATATTACATTAGAGAAAGCGAAACCATTGAAAATCTAATCCCGGTAGAGGTCCAGCACAGACCGTGTGACGGAGCTCGGAACTGTTGTAGAATTTTTCAATGTTTTTTGGTACAGATAAAAAATGTCCGACATTGTCGGATTTTAATGTGAGAAACATTAGTGCTGTAAAAAGATTTAGTCATCTTCTGGCAGAATTCATGTGTGCGACTTGCGACTTGTAAACCATATCGGCAATATGTAATAGTGCACAAGTTCGTAAAAAAAAAGACACAAAATAAAACGGATTTTTTAATAAAAGCATTTCTTGTCGTTTTGTGTACTACCGTACCATTATACATGCAAAGCATATTTAATCCTCAATCTTCCTACGAATTTTACGCGACGCATAATTTGCACTTAATGGACCAATGTTGCATTTCTGTGAACAGTTTCCCCGATAAATGGCATGAGCTCTGTCGCACAAGACGCTGCGATTAGCTGTATAGTCGTGAACATAATAAGCAATTTTTATATGCATTTGCACGATTATTCTTTAGTATTCGATGATATGAGATGTATAACGTGTAGAATAATCCCTAGCCCCGAATAGTCCTCGCGTGTTCTGCCTTGCCGCGCATTTTGTTAAATTATAGCAATACTTTTACGGTGTAAAATATATTATAAATGCGCGCGTATCCAATGAAGTAGATTATTAATAGCGTACATTATACACATACACACAAACACTAATTTGTTAGTACATTTATTCCAATGTATATAAGATTTTTCCATATTCTCTCCTTTTATATAGAATAATTTTGTTTCATAATATTTTTTCCCGTACTGTTTAAACAGAAAATATATAAATGGCTATAAATATATATAGCATAAAATATGGATTTAGTAAATTAGACGATTATAAAAATAGTAATTAATAAAACAGCATTTATGTGGACATTAATGACATAATTTCATATTTTTTAGTATAGATTTATATTTAGAACTATATACATCAATTATGAATACTCATCAATCTATATCGCAAAGAGTACATGATATATAGTCATATAGATTTTTCGAATATAAAAATTATAAGAATATGATCAGTTGTCTTAAGAGAAAAATTAAATTACGTGCATTAAGTTTCATTATTATTATGCTATATTCACCCACGTTTAATGCTTTTTAAAAATTGCACTTAACAGAAAAAATTTAATCGATTGCATATCCTATAATTTAATTAAGCAAAGCAAAAAAACTTATCAATTATATAAAAGTTTGGAATTTTAAACATAGAGTTTATTTTAATCACTCTTGTATTAGTTTAATAGAATAATTGAAATAGTAATTACTTACTTTTCAACTTATATTTACATGTGCATTTTTGTTTTATGTATTTTTTTTTCACCTCATTACATCACATTTATTTGTTATATCGTAGTTGTTTTATCGTATTTAATCATATAATTTTTCAAAATTTTATGTTAATTCGAAACTTGAAATAATTTTTTGCATTTTAAATTGTTTCGTATATACAAATGCATTGTTTGTGAAAAAATTTCTCAAATAAGATTTACCAGTATTTATACAAGAATGACTAAAATAAACGTATGTTTAAAGATGTGTCCAAATTATTAAGCTATATCTCGAGCCGAACCTCCATCCACGAGCACTCACTCGTCTTTTACTAAATCGCTCAAAATTTGGCTCGATAATTTAAACGCACCTTTATCTTCCTTAATGTTAAATAAAGCCGCTTATTACAAAAATAACCCAACTACCAAAATTCAATTTCCTATTTTAAAGCGTGCATAAGTAACGTTTTAAAATAGAAAATTGAATTTTGCTAATCAACCCACTTTTGCAATAAGCGCCTCAAATATAAGAGTTACATACGAGGACTGCATAACTAATTGTAAACCATTTTAATGAAATAATCATATAACTCTTCGAAAATCTATATTATAGATTTTTCTCATTAATATTGACAATATTTACCGCAGGTTTAATTCCGACACAGATTCTATCGTTTCAAAAAAATTTTTGTATCCACTAGACAACTCAGGAAGGTCACAGCAAACTGAGCAAGTTAGTTACTCAATTTGCTATGAGCTTCCTGGGCGCATGAATACGACTGTGTCTTAGAAGCGAGCTCTTATCTGTAAAGGTCTTCTCGCACTCGACGCACTTGTATGTTCTACCAGTGTGCGTAACCAAGTGCCTACTGAGACCCGACGCATGACAGAACGCCTTCGGACAAAGCTGACAATGGTGCAGTTGAATATCGTTTGGATTTAATTTTTGGTGCCGACGCATGTGCACCTTAAGTGCTTCTCGCTGCGTGAAGCTCTTCTCACAGTGCTGACACTGGAACGGTTTTTGACCAGAGTGTGTCATTAAGTGGCGAAATAAAATCTCCTTCTGTGCAAAAGCACGATGGCATATGTTGCAACCAAACGGTTTTTCGCCTGTAAGTACAGATAAAGAGATAACATTAATTGTATATTTCTTTAATAAATCTAAATATTCGATGCTATTGAAAATAAATGTTTAATTGCTTGTATTGAGGAGAAATAAGGATAAATACGTAAATAAAAAAATTAAATATGTCCATGATCAAGAGATTAAATATAAAATAACACTAACCTGTATGTGTGCGTTCGTGTCTTACCAACGCAGATCTCGTTGGGAACCACTTTTCGCACGCCTGGCATGTAAATCCCCTCTGTGTGGAATGCACTGACTGATGGCTCTTCAGCATTATTCGTCGGGTAAATGCTTTCGGACACTTGTCACATTTAAATACCTTCAGTTCCGTGTTACCATCAACTGCAACACACATTTGCCATTTGTATTTTTTAAATTGCATTCTCTTCTATTACAGACAACATATATTCTCGGTATATTCTTTACCAATTGTATCACCCATTGGTTGTAACTTCAACGAATCTGGCTGATCAGTATCGTTACTGGTGACTTCCATCATGTAAACGTTTTTGTGCTGCTCGACGTTCGCTATCGCTCTCTGAACCTCTTCCGTCTCGTCATCGGACTCCTGCTCCTGCTTGATACGCGTTGTCCTTATTGTGCATCGAGCCTTCGCCGTTCGTTCCTCAGCAGGTACCAATGTGATGTTCTCTGGATCTTCTGAGATGTTCTCCTCCATCTCTGGATTTTCGGAATTCATTCCTACATATGAAACAATGACGATACATATATGTGAACCAAATATTTGTAGATGTTTATCAATATTATTACTTAGAAATGCTGATCAGTTCAGTGACAATCGCCTATCAAGAAATGAATTTGCAAACCTATTTTGTAATTCTTAAATGGACAATTTCGTTACCATTATAGCGTCACATTACGCAGCTTTCTTCCATATATTATACCTACAGAATAAATCTACCGAATTCAATTTTTACATTTGTCACTCTACATATATTAGAAAAATATTTTAGTCTAATAGAAATATTATCTCTATGAATTTAAATTCAAATTAACTGGAAACAAACAAATTGTAATAGTGTTTCTTGAAGAACAAAAACTTCTGTATAATGACGTGTAAGTGACAAGCTGCGAATTCAAACATCCTGATTTTTAATCTCTTTTTAAGAAAAAATATTTAGAAAAAGCATAATAAGCTTTTAGACTGCAGTTATTTAGGTGATATTTCTTCATTATTATTATTATAATACACACCCAGAATGTAGCCACCAACAAGTTCCTCCTCTGTCACCTCAATGGGATCTCCATCTACTTGACTGCTGTCGCCCTTAGTTGAAACTAGATCGGCCAGCAGTTGCTTGACTTGCTTGGACTTTCCCGTGCTGGACTCTTCATCCCTGTTACTATCCTGACTTTCGCCTTCTTCGTCCTGCCCAGTCAATTGATGTATTAACTTCATATGCTTCCTGAGTTTAGCATCTGCAGCTTGACATTTTTTCCTAAACTGATAGGACTTTTCCAACTGATACTTGCAGGGATGACATATCATGTTGGGCAAGCCATCCTGTTCATAAACCTAAAACATTGATATCAAAGATCTTTAAGTTTATTAACTATGATCATATTATATAATTTACATTGTATACATGCCACATAAATTATTTATATCTCATATTACATGTATTTGCATTTTTTCAATATTTATATGGTTATTTATTTTAAAAAATTGTAATCTAAATTATTTATAGCTGTATAAATTATAACTATATAATTATATTAAATTACTCTTAGTTTTTCAAAGAAATTTACAGGAGCAAATTGTTGAATCGTGGTACAGACTATTAATTCAAAACATACAGTTCATCATTTATATCAATAATTATTTATCTTTCGTATAGTACTAGCGTAATAAATGCAATTAACGAGGGCCTTAAAAAAAATCCTGAATGCCATGCATACAAAGATTCATTTAGCACCGCGTCTCGGGACGATCTCCGAAGGAGCTCGGTCGTGATGGCATCGGGAGACGCCATTCGCGATTACAGATCTCTATAAATCCGTAGGGTAAACAGAAACGCAAGACTCGGATTCTAGGTCTCTGTAATGAGGCGGCGCGCGTAAAAGGCGCAGCTCGTCGATAACTCGGTAAGGCCGGTAGTTGTCTCTCGCGCGACGTCCGTTTGTACCGTTGTACGGCGTCATTCGCGCGCGCGCGTAAATACGCACATACGTATACGTATCGCACACCACCGAGGGACGTGACGTGAGGGGAGATAATGCGAGAGAGGACGCCCTGGTGCGCAGCGAGATAAACTAGATTCCTATTTTTCGTCGGGCCGCTCCGGCGGCTGATTATTATCGCCCGAATCGAACGCTACGACGCGACGCGATGACGGAACGCACGTCGCCGAGTCCGTCGCGTCCGGACGCTCTGGACTCCTCTCTTTCCATCTCTCTCTTTCGCTCCTAGTCTCTGCCCCGTTGACCCACCTCGATGTTGACGCAGGAGAGTATCCGCAGCGGCATCGGCACCGTCTCGTCGTCGTAGATCGGCACCATCTCCTCCTCCTTCGCCAGGCACAGCCGGCACAACTCGTTCACGTGGATGATCACGTTGCTCGGGCTGTCGCCCTTTTTCCTGCTGTACGTTTTCATCATGCGTCGCGTGCCTTTCCGGCCGCTCACTCGATCTACAATTATCTCCTCCGTTCGAAATCCCTTTTTCCCTCCCTGCTTCTCTCTCTCTCTCTCTCGCTCTCTTTCTCCCGTCTTATGTTGCGCCTCTATCCCTGCTTCGCGCCCCCGGGACTTCCTTTCGAATTTGGCGACGGAGTTTTCCGTGAGAAATCGCAATCACCGACAGGACTCGGTCACTCACAACGGAATCTATAATGGCGGTCGTCCTCAATGGCGGGCGCGTACGCGGATTTGGCAGCACTGCGCGTCTCGGTAGAGAAAAGCCGACATCGATGCGCGCGCGTGTTACGGGAGTGCGAGGAAGACGCGCGATCGGGACGAGCGCGAGCGCGACCGAGAGAGGGCGAAGAATCGTCCGCGCGCGCGAAAGATCGCGCGAACGACGGCAGCGCCGCGGCGCGGCGCGGCGTGGCTTGACACACGGCCTGTGAGGGACGGGCGGAGAGAGAGAGAGAGAGAGACACGTCGGGATCGACGAGATATCTGGAGGCGAACCGCACGTTGGAGTCGGTAAGGGCGATTGCGTCCTATTGATTTCCCATTCTTCCCAACGGCGGGAAATGCGAGCCTCCCTGCCCGACCTCCCTCTGGCCGCGAAAAAATGGACACTGCCCGGCGATAAACAGCGCGGGGCGCGCGGAGAAGAAGAGCCGCCGTGGAAAATGAAGGAGGCGGCCTCTCGTCAACACTGCGCCGCCGCCGGACGCCGTGCTCTGCTTCAGCTCTGCTCTTTCTCGATCTCATCGCCTCCTCGCTCGCCCGGACCGATGCGACGTATCGACGGATTGGCGGAGCTCGTTGGCGTCTGGTAAAATCCGCGTGCATCCTCCAGGTCCTCCAGCTGCCTCCGCGGAGGCGACCTCCGCTCGGCCGGCGATTAACTTAATCGGCAAATTAATTGAATTGTAGCTTCTGTCCCCGATATACGCGCGCGCAACGAGGAAAAAGATGACGGTTAAAACAGGTTAAAATGCATTTGAGCAAGAAAACAATCTTTATATCGAGATCGATCAAATTTATGTCAGAGTAGATCTAATTTTTACGCACCGATTGATAAAATCTGACATGAAGATTTTTTTCCCGGGAATCTATAAAGCGACACTTTTGCGTCGAATACCTGGAAATTCTTGTTAACTTAACAATAAAGATAATAATAACAAATTTGTTATCTCTGATTTTATTTCTTTCAGATTTAAAAAATTGAGATAACAATTTTAGTGACGTCAAAGTAGTTTCATTAAGCTAATTATCAATTAAGTCTATAATCGATAATCAAATTAGCGATAATCGAAGATCTATATGAATGTCAATTAAGTTACTAATTTTTGTTACATCTAAAACAACAAGATAATAATTCCATCTATGTTAACAAGATGGTACAGATGTTGTAAGTTGATCGTCGGCCAAGTTAATTGGAGTTCGGTCGAAATCACCGTAAATTAGGTGACTGTGACGTACAATTAGTTCTCCGTCGATATCAAATTACCCTCCCGTCGCGTCTCGCCCGCAATTATACGCGTTGAAATTACTGAGTGTTGATTATCGCCGGCGGAAGTATGATGCATCGATAATCAAGCGTAGCTACCTAACGATCTTACCTTCGATACGCATTTCTGGCGTTTAGATAAATTTACCATTAGAACGCGAGTATTAAGAAAGAAATGCTTCTCTATCGGCGATTACGTAAGGTTTTTATTAACGTGTGATTTTTCTAAATTTCAGACGCGGAGAAGGAGGAAGTTACGTTCGATTGGTTGCAGACGCCATGGTGATATCCCTTTCTCGAGATGGTAATGCAGAAATCGAGGCAAGTTGCTTGTAGATATTGTCTAAGTTCTACGCAGAAGAAATAATTGAATTAGAGGGAAAAGGAAGTCATACACAGCAAGAGATTTTGCTCTAGGCAATTCACTGATCAAGTTAATCAAACCCTGAGAATTAATTACTATTAGGCGTTTTAGCACGAAATTTTAACGTTAAAATTGTTTTACTTCGGGGGTGTTTTTCGATCAAGCTGCAATTAACTTGATTCATACGCGTGCGATTAATTTATCAATACTATATATTTTATTAATATAGGTATATTAATTTCTTATTATTTAAATTATTATTAAAAAATAATAATTTAAAAAAATTAGAAACGATGAATATAAATATAGAAATTTTGCTTCAAGAGAGTAATTCTACCGCCCGTTTGGAAATTCTACCTAGGTTGTAATCAAGGTCAAGTCAGGTGTCCTCATTTTTATTGAGGCCCAAGTTAGGACGGCCTATCTGGGTCCAACGATCGCTTGGGGTCGCCGGGTTAAGTAGGGCTTACATTGGTTTTCAAACTTGGCCAAGATAAAAATTTAGTTTGAGCAAACAAAATGTTTAGAAGTAGTAAAAAAGAAAAAGTTCATTTAGTATTGGGGATTTTCTAACAAAGTACAGACGAAAGTGGAGGACAAAGGTTTTGTATTAAGAATGGATAGTATTTTAAATTTGGATTTAATTTTTAATGATTTATTTTATGTAATTTTATTTATTTTATAATTGGATTTAGTTGGTGATTGGGTATTTATTTTAAGTTATTTTAATTATTTCATTTATTTTAATTTTATTTTAAGGGATTTTACTTTTATTTTAATTTTATTTAATTTTATTTTAATTTTATTTTAATTTTATTTTAAGGGGAGGGGAAGGGGAGGGGAAGGAGGGGAAGGGAGGGGAAGGAGGGAATTAGGGGAAGGGAGGGAAGGGAGGGAATTTCTTTTCCTTTCTTTTAAGGGGAGGGGAAGGGGAGGGAAGGGGAGGGAAGGGAGGGGAAGGGAGGGGAAGGGGAGGGGAAGGGGAGGAAGGGGAGGGGAAGGGGAGGGAAGGGAGGGGAAGGAGGGGAAGGGAGGGGAAGGGAGGGGAAGGGAGGGAAGGGAGGGGAAGGGAGGGAAGGGAGGGAAGGGAGGGGAAGGGGAGGGGAAGGGAGGGAAGGGGAGGGGAAGGGGAGGGAAGGAGGGAAGGGGAGGGGAAGGGAGGGAAGGGGAGGGGAAGGGAGGGAAGGGGAGGGGAAGGGAGGGAAGGGAGGGGAAGGGGGGGGAGGGGAGGGAAGGGGAGGGGAAGGGGAGGGGAAGGGGAGGGAAGGGGAGGGAAGGAGGGGAAGGGGGGGAAGGGAGGGAAGGGAGGGGAAGGGAGGGGAAGGGAGGGAAGGTTCTTTTCCTTTTCTTTTCCTTTTTCTTTTCCTTTTCTTTTCCTTTTCTTTTCCTTTTCTTTTCCTTTTCTTTTCCTTTGATTTTTAGGGAGGGGAAGGGGGGAATTCTTTTAATTTCTTTTCTTTCTTTCCTTTCTTTCCTTTCTTTCCTTTCTTTCCTTTCTTTCCTTTCTTTCCTTTCTTTCCTGTCTTTCCTGTCTTTAGTATTTCCTTTATTTCTTTCTTTCCTTTCTTTCTTTCCTTTCTTTCTTTCCTTTCCTTTCTTTATTTTCTTTCCTTTCCTTTCCTTTCTTTTTTCCTTTCCTTTCTTTCTTTCCTTTCCTTTCTTTCTTTCCTTTCCTTTCTTTCCTTTCCTTCTTTCTTTTTTCTTTTCTTTTCTCCGTCCTTTTCTCTTGCTTTATAAAATTATTTATAAAATAATTAAAAAACTTGTTGTTGGTAGTTTTGAACCCGGGACCTTAGGATTACAAAACTTATACTCTATCTACTGCGCCAATTGACTTATTGATATTGGGTACTTGTTATTGTCTATATATACTTATTAGTACATTAAAATTAAAATTACTTTTTCGAGAAAAAATTGTAAGAGGCACTTTTATTGCAGATTCTTATTCGGAAAAATCATACAAACATATTAAACAAAAATTCAACTTGGAAAAAGTTGTGTAAACAATGTTAATTAAAAATTAAAAAATAATTAAATAACAAATCGCTTTGTGTCAAAAGTTATGAATGTTTTGGGCTAAAATTTTCCAGACTTTTAGAGAAGAATAACTGCTACTATTTAAACCCTATTACAAGAATTTGCCATCATTTGTCCATTAGTTATTAATTATTTATTAACAATTAAAAAAATGGTAAATTTTAGCAGTTTTTAATTTTTTTCTCCTTAAAAAATAAACCAATTGGAACGTTTGACGGCTCATTTAATAGATATTTTTAATACCTATAAGCTTATATTTTTTGTTTTTTGCTAACAGTAATAAATTTTTTTTTATTGCTAAAAAACGAAAATTTTTACTTTCTTTCATTGTTTACACAATAATTCCTAACTTTTTCCGAGTTGAATTTTTGTTTAATATGTTTGTATGATTTTTCCGAATAAGAATCTGCATTAAAAGTGCCTCTTACAATTTTTTCTCGAAACAGTGGTTTTTTAGTCTAATTTCCTTGTACTATATATGTTATAAACTGACGCAATTATATTATTTATAAAAGAAGTTAAATTTTGCAAAATATATTAAAAATAAATAGCATAAATTTATTTACCTGTTAATTTTATTGTTAAATTTATCTTTTTCCATAACCTTAATAATTTGATGGAAATTGCAATCTATTTAGCACTAATACTTTGAAGCGTTTAAATGGTTAATTAGATGGTTAATTATATTTAAGTTGAGCTTATATATGTAAAATAAATTAAGCCAAAATTACAGGATATATTATTGCCCAATTTATTATATTTAATAAATAAATAAAAACAACAATTTTAAAATATATGAATTATTTATTATATTTTATGCATTATGTATTATACATATAATCGTATCGTTTAATCAATCGAAATAGATATCAGTATTTGTAATACAGAAATGGTATTTTTTTAAAATCTTACAAAAACATATTACGAGTCTGATATCGGTTATTTGCAATTAATATTCTATTTAAAACTTTTGTTTTTCTTTACGATCTATTTAAAAACCAAACATAGAAGACAACAAACTCAATAAAATAATAGATTTTATAAATAATGTATTAGCTAATTACTTCAGTTTATCAGACATGGAAAACGGTACTTTGAAATATTTAAGTTTAATACAATTAATATATTAAAATAATTAAAATATAAGAATTAAGAAAAAAAGTTAGGCTTTTAAATAGGCAAATCTAAATATAACTGTTTTGGAGCAAACATCTAATTCAAACTAGGTCTTATTTTATACGGGCTGTAACGGGGCAAACCTAACTGTGTCTTGGGGAAAAAGTTGTAAATTTAAACCAGGCCCAATTCAGGCAAGCCCAAGTTCAAATATCCTAAATAGGCCCTGAATAGGCCCTGAATAAGTTTCAGTCCGAAAAGCCTTTATTTTGAATGCCTAAGTAACGCCCGTATGGGGCCAATATTAAATAGGGCATGTCTAGATGAATTTCTACACGGGCGTTTAAATTAATCATCCGTCAATTAAAGTTTGGTCGAAATTGCAATCAAAGAAACGCTCATCAAATATGCCATTAAATATGATGAAATAATAAAAGAAAAGGTAAATACTACCTTTGTTTTCTTTACAGAAACATTGCATGTGTAAAATTAAAATAATTTGTGTATTAAATTTTCTTTTTAGGAAGCGGAGGAATGTCGCAGATTTCCATTAGAGCATCGTTTGAAACAACATATTGTAAGACAGGTGGGACCAATTTCTATTGTTGCTTCTAGTAAGAATTCTATAATCTTATCAGATTCTAAAATATTTTATTAGAAAATAGTTTATCCGCTTCCGCGATGGCTGACATTTCTCAAACGGAAACTATCGGTGAACTCGTTGCGAACATCTGTTCCGAAGACGAAGCTCGTTTTAAAATATCTATGGGTATATAAATGGATGTTTCAACAAGCAATGTGGGGCAGACGAAACTAATCTTTCGTATTTCTCTATAGGAACACTCTCTTTTCTTTCCTCTTCTCTCCCCTTCTCTCTTTTAATTTTAACAAATATTTGATTTTGTATTAGTAATTGTGAGACTAATTATATCATATATTTTTTATATTAATCTTATCTTACTATAAGAGAGTTATTAAGTCATCAATTATTTCGTTGAAATGTTTTTTTTTATCTGTAACTCTCTCAAGTTTATTTTGGAAAATCCTCATTCATCGTCGATATCCTTCGCGTTCAAATTATAGATAAAATCATATTTCGAACATCCGACTGCTAAACATAGTTTATCTATTGATAGTATATCGTTATAACAAAACGAGATTCTGATCTCACAATCGGCGCGCGTTTCAATTGTCAGCGTCAATGAACGCCGAGCGGTAAACGTACGTCGTGGGAACCGTATCGCGTTACGCCTCGGAACGAGAACCGGAAACAGAGAATCGTGGAAATAACGCGAAGTACGACGCCACTTCGGATTTATTTTCGTTTGTGTTAGCGAGAGATGCGTTACACAAAAAGCGTACGGATTTACCGGCCGCGAACACTGGCGCTCCTTTAATTCCTCGCGTAAAATGGCTCGGCAATGTCGCGCCAAACATTCGGCGAATGTGACTTATCGAATGTGGATATATTACAAGGATATACAATCAATTCCCCTTATCCTCAGTTATCCCTTAAAGCGCACGCGAAATCGATCGACACGGTGATTAAATTATTGAACGTATAGATTTTTCAAACGAGTGGCAAAAATAGTTACGCTGTAAATTTTGCGTAGAGTATCAATTGTTAATTATTAATAATTTTATCAATGTAACACATATCTGTACACAGCGATTCTTAACATTGATATTTTCAGGAAAATTGTTGATAAGGGATGATTTCTTGGTTACGATCGTCGAGTTTTCAAGTTTTATTCGCGCGAAAAGTTTGGCGCAGTTGGCAAGCTTATTGTACATTTTTATTACTCGCGAAAAGACGTTCAAGTGCCCAATTAATCATGAATGATTCACGCTCTGACGTTCTTCTAAGTGTTTTAAGCTTCCCATTTCACAGCGCGATAGCAATGAATATATTCAAAGAAGAAAAGTAAAGGAATAAGATAGAAGACAAGAGAAGAGAGAAATCTTGAAAATTCAAATAATTCCGCAACACGAAACTGTAAGATACGCGCGAGAAACCGATGAAATTAATTAAGGATATAATTAAACATATAGTTCCTTCCAAATAAATTCAATAAAATTCGGAGATTTTGACTTCATACGCGCAAAAAATAAGGAGATGCTTTCTAAATTTTTTCGCGATTCTTTTGCTAAAAATAAACCTCTGCTCGATCGCGCTCGATCAGCGACGTGCTTCTGCCGATCAGAAGCTCACGGATAGACCGAAAGCTTCGGAAGCGAGGGGCGCGGGTGAGACTTTCCCCGCGATTGCCAGGAAATCCGCTAAATACCGCGGAAGGGAGGGAAAGAGAGGATCTCGGGGGGGTCGAAAATAACCGCGGCGGCGGAGGGTGCCGAGGGGAGGCAGAACGATTTCGGCGGTTCCGGGTGAGGGAGGGGGCCGACGACAGTTGTCTTCTGCTGCTCTCCGGTGCTTTCGCTTTCCCGAGGGTCCAGTGTGTTTCGCCACCCGAGGAGAACCCGCGTGCTCCACGTTATATCAGCGCGAAGGTAGGTGACGCGTTTTCGTTGCACGTCACGTCGATCATCCTCATCGCCGATCGCGTTCCGCGGCTATGGAGGGAAAATCTACGGAGGATCAAGTTGGGATGGGGAAATCGTGGGGATCAGTAAAGGAGACATTAGAACGAGATCAAGCCGTAGGAAGGGGACCGAAAACCTGCAGGGGGAGGAACGCGAAAAATTGATAACGTGATAGGGAGAAAGGGGAAACGGAAGTTTAACGACATAGGGATTGAAATCAAAGATCAAAGGAAAGTTCAAGAGAATAATATCCTTTATTGAAGTAAATCAAGTCGTACAGCGTGCAATTATGAACGTGGAAAGAAAGTTCAAAAGTGTTACGAATTCGCTTATCCCTTTTCCATACAAGTTAGGGATCGATCGATCATATTGTCGCTCTATCATTGGCAACTTAACTGGCAGTGTAGTTGTCGTACTCAATTATTATCTTGGCGTTTAACCGGCTAATTGTCACGGGAAACTAGGCCAAGTCGTCGTTGGTAGTCAATTACTATCAACGAAGCTAGAAGATATTGGCTCTATTAATAATGACCTGCAATTAGATCGATTTGCGGATTCCTGTAATTATAAAAACATTTTCGAAACTTTCCTTACTCTTTAATTCCTCGATGAACAAGTGGTTTGAGATTTAGACCATAAACTATCTTGGAAAAAATTAAGTTCTGTACTACTTCGCACGCCGTAAATTATACCTTCGTTTTGATTAATTCGTAACATAAATAAGTCGTGCAGCACGTAATAAACAATTGCAGACGAGGCGTAGAGCACAATAATCGTTTGTGTCGCGAAAAAGCGGTACGGTTATTCTCGAATTGAGCCACGGGTTCGTGAGTCAGCGGGACGTATCGTCTACTTAGGGGCAGGCCCGTCCGGCCAAAAAACGAAATGACGTTTCCCGCTTCATTCTCGAGACGTGTAGATGAGGTGGCGATTGAAATTTACACGACGGCGCGCCGCCCCGTCTATCCGCAACGCTTTGACCACCGCGACGGTATGCGTCACAACACACTCCGGACGTCCAAAAAGCTGCGTTATATACGCAACGTTTGCATCGTAACGTTGCAAACAATCGGCCAGAAATAGGCGACACGTCACGCCGACGAGAATTATTCCGCAATGCGGAAAAATTATTATCCCCTTCTCCCCCTTTGCTCCCGATTGCGTCACGCGAAATTTTTGCGAAAACGTTCCTCGGCGAAAAAAGGAATTAAATTAATGTGTTTCTCGAATCGGCTTTATTGCGAAACTAAATTTCGTACGCAGCGTTGGTTTTAGAAGATTAATTGAAGCCAGTTGTTCCAGGATTGTCATGAATTCTTGATTAATTCAGATGTAATTCAAAATAATTAAAGAAACATACATTTTCAGTATCAATTAAGTTCACTATTCATAATTATTTAATGAAAATTGTAATCTTTAACTGCATCGTTGAGAAATGGCAGCATTGTCGCGTTTTCGACTGACAAATATCACTTGGCGGTTTCGTACTCGCGAGAATTGATTTTCATGAGATTTTTTTCTTCACGCGGAATCTGGCGCGATGTACGAAGAGTCCGGTAAGAGTTTCGGGTAAACGCTGTCGCAGCTTGGAATAGATGTGAGTTATGTAAAGGAAACCTCGGCCACGGTTCCCGTGCATTCCGGGAGACGCGAAAAGCGGTTGTCACTTTCGCGAAAGGAAACTTCGCCTCGAGAATCCGCGCGTTTAAGTGCTTGAACCGTTTAGCGATTCAACTCCTTCTAGTTCTAAGAATTAGATAAAATGGAAAGTAGAGCTTACGGGGAAAAAATAGATTGGGTGATTCAGCAAAGCTGTAGCTTGCTGCGCGAGTTTCACATCTGTAACAAAGAAGATAATAATTTCATTTTTAATTTAGTACGTTCAACAAAGAAATATATTACATCCGAAAGAATTGCTCACGTAATCAAGAAACAAGTTTTTTTTATTTCAAAATAAAAGTATGCGCCATCTCAGCTAATGTTTCATTAAAAATTTCAACATCCATATATTTAATTGATTTTCACAGAGAGTTGTTGTCTTTATTAATCGCCCAACTTAATTATAATTGCTAATTTTATTCACAGCTGTTAAAGCTCTGTTACTTTAACATAAAAAACTAGCTGTTATACGTTACGGCTACGGATCTGCTGAATCCGTTCTTAGTTGTTTTAATAAATATTTTTCTTCCGTGCTACACTGGTGCAAATGGATCTAAATCGATTAGCATTGGGTTTGTCTCGACGACCGATCCATTGTCGCACTTTTCAGTGCCAAGTTAGCGAGGAAACATCGCGAGATGAATTCGTCATCAATTCCCGGCATTGAATGACGACACGCCGGAATTGCTGATCGACACGCGCTATTGTTGAATCGACATCTCGATGTCGGCCGCTTTTTATCGCGGCGCGCGCGAGCTTTAATATGTAATTCAATACGACCCGCGAGGAGCGGGCTCCAAAGACTAGCAGGAGGAGGGGGAAGTGTAGTAGAGATTTTGCGGACGATGTAGATATATTCGGAGGAATTTTGTAGACAAAAATAACCACCGGTGGCCGCCCAGCAGGGACGCGCCGGCGAGAATCCGAGGTTTTCGGGTGTTAAACAGGTCCGCGTTTTGTCCAGGTACCAATAAAGTCACCGGTGAGAGGGAGGGGAAGGAGAAATCCGTTAATTATCGGAGACAGGCGGTAATTATTTGATTGTTCTTTTTTTTTAAGATTTGTTTTTATTTCAAATAAAATATGGCGGCACGCAACTGTCGAGGCTGTTGCGAGAACAGTAAACAAGCGTTCGTTCTTAGAAGCTTCTCCACGAGATTAGATTTGATGATAACACGGGCGAACGTTTATTGGCAATTCCTTTCGAAAGTGTGTTGGCTATACACAAGAGAAAAGGTATCGATGATACAATGATTGACGGCAATAACACGTTACCGAAGATTGATTGCCGCAGGTGATCTCGCGGGCGCAAACACGTCTTAAATTATATGAGGTGCTCAGCGAGAAGGAAGAAATGTGAGAACGGTAGCTTTCGTGTTTATGACCAGGGGATATAAATACGTTCCAAGTTATGATTAAAATGCGAAACGCGTGCGGGATCGCGAGGAAAATGCATCAGAAATAGACCGTACCGCGGTTCCGCGAGGCCGAGAGAGGTATTTAATGAAGCGCGCGCTCGATCTTGTTTCTCCCGGAGAAAAAACGAGATTCGCAGCGAAATACGATTAAAAATACGGGGCGGAGGGTGCTTCGAGCATAGGATAGGTAGGAGAGGATTTGAATAGTTCTGATAAAAAAAAGCGTACACAACCTCGATAAATTCGTACGGAGAAATCTTGAAGAGAGATCTTACGTGCCACGATGATTGTTTCCTGGAACTTCAAATATTTGCTCGAAAACTTTTTCGTAACAAAGTTCGAAAGCTTTCCGGCAAAACAATGCTTCTAGCGAGATTCTAGATCTTTCTTGTGAATCAGAGGATCGAATTGCTGAAAATCTTTGTTACAATTTCTCATGACGTACTGAATAAATGTACGAAAGTGAACTTCTGATACATATTCATATAATATATGAAGAAAAATACGCTTTCTATGAACAGATATTTATGGAAATGTATAGCTAAAGTATAATTTGTTTTTTTTTTTTTTTACAATAGATCTTTTAGCTTTGATTTCAAAGTCCGAATTTTAATTAGAAATCTTCAGCACGTCTCACTATCAAGTGAATCTCTATAAAATAAAGAATTTTTCTTTCATTGACGTTTATTTTCCTACTCGTTATATGTTGTAAATGTCTCTCGAATATCTCTTTATTTTTATACATTTATTCAATTCGCAAAAAAATTGCTAAAGATATAATTTTCAAACCCTTTGACCCTCCAGATCCCTGAATCGGGGTGCACGGTTTCACAAGTAGTCGACGATAAACGGGTATACATATATTTAAAAGAAAAATAGGAACAAAGTGCAAAGTTCAAGGAAAACGCAGGGAGAGCTGGAGATGTGCGCGATTTTAGATTCTTTCCAAATCGCGCAAGGGCAATTAGATCATAAGGAACGTTGATTATTTTCTCTGCCCCGCCCGAACCGAAAGGCGCCGACATCTTTCAACGCGTGCGTCCCTGCGCGGATTTCTTGGCACGTAGCCGGGAATTTAATGCCACACTTTCTAGCGAGCATTAGAATCCTCTGGCGGCGCCGGCCGATCGCAGGAGCAGCCAAACAATCGTCGAAAGATCATTCGGGAAGCGATATAGTTCGTAACCCACTTATCGAAATTGCGCTCGCTCTTCGGCCTCGCACAAGTTGCGCTAGAAATGGAAATTTATGCGCTTGAGTCATCCGCGCCATTCGTCACGTCACATGAATTCATCGCTGTCATGATCGTGACAGATTAATAGTCATTATTCTTCATGACGATTTATTGATAAACTTTGTTCAGTTTATCGTCATTGACAGCTTCTGCCTAGGGAGACCTAATGCCAGCTAGAATCTTTCCCAGTTTCTCCATGTGTTACACTTTTCATATGTCGCACCGGTTCTGGTATCTTAGTATTAAATTGTTTTGACAGTCTGCATTTTCCATAAGATATAACAATGAAAAAAAAAATAAAAGCGGAAAAGGCATTGTTTTTTAAAATATAATTCTTTATAAAATCATAAATTATATTCTATAACGATTTTTTGATTCTTCTCTTATAAGCCTAATAATTATTCATTTTTTACTTATGTCTTTTGTATTTCTTTTATCAATGTGACAATATAAACAAATATTATGCCATGAACAAATAAACGCACGCGCGTTTAAAACGCGCAGCAGTTGTTGCACGATGTAAAGCTGAAAAAAGTTGTCTTCGTTATTTACCGTCGTGCTCAATTTTCGCGAAGACGTTATTCGTAAAATAGATATTTGCGTCATAAAATCATATAGACGTAAGATCTGATAAATTCTGGCAGAATTTGCATGCAAACAGCGCGGCGGTGGCAGATTAATGGCGCACGTGGCATTTGCGGCACGTTTATAAGAAAATAACATTATATAATAAGTAATGCTGTTCATTCTGACTTGCGACAAACGAAGGAAACATATGCTCTGACGTAGGCCATTTTTCGTTGCATCATCAAATTGTAACAAGACATTTGTGCTAATATTATGTCGTTATGTATAGTTGAGTTCTTGCGATTTTTAAAACTTAATAATTATAGAGTTTAGAAAACGCAATTTATACAATTTAACGAACGAATAGTTCTCTTATTATAACATTTAAATAGTAACATACAGAAAGAATTTTTTAAAGAACGTTACAAAAATGATCTTTAGTTGTCAGGCTGAAATTATTATGTTAAATTTAATGCTAATTAGTAATATTGGCGTAATTTATATAGACAATTTAAAAAACTGTCTAAAATACCGTTTACATATTTCTCTTTCCTAATATTTTTTGATGTTACAGTAATTCGAGAGTACATTAGAGTCGGTTAAGAGGCACTCAGAACATGGCCACCCAGAAAGCGAGATTCGTGAACAAACAGTTCAACTCTCCTATCAATTTGTATTCGCCACAGTCGATACAAGAGACTCTGGACAGGCAGACTCAGATTCTGGCTAACGGTGCAGTCGGGTAAGTTATCCTAAACAAAAAAAGGAACAATATGTTTATAAAAATAAAACATTAAAATCATTTTATAATCTTAACATTATACACAAAAATCAACGACTATTGTCTCATACATATACATATGTCAAAGTATAAAATTTTGTTTAAAGAATTTTATAATCTTCAATTTCAACAAAATACTATAATATTATAATAGTTACCTAAAAATAGTTAATACTTTAATGTTTACCGAATAAATATTTATCTTTTTAAGGGTCTCAGAACAATCGCGCACTGTCTTATTCACTTCAGCCTAAATAACATCCCTTGACCCAGTCTGAATCGGATTCCGATCCGCTCCGTGAATCGTTGATCGACTCGGATGACTCACGAGCGCCGAAACCGCGTGGTGAATCTCCGACGACCTCCTCTAACCGACCACCTTGCGTCAATCATCGAACGTCAGCGGTCGCGCGATCGCCCGCGTATCGGTCGCGCGACGACGCCGGCCGGTCGCATGAATCAGCAGCAGCAGCCGTCGGCCGTCGATGCCGTTCGCGATGTCAGTTATTTTCGGCGGGCCGAATCACCGGCGGCCGGTTGGAAATAAACGGCCTGTGCGTGCGGGAAGCCGACGGCTTGCACCGCCGCCGGTCGCAGCCGCGTCTCCCCCTTCGTACTTGACTTAGTTTCGCGTTTGATGGACCGCGGACGCGCGCCGTTCCGTTCCTCTTCACCGTCGTCGTCGTCGTCGTCGTCCTCCCTGTTCTTGCCGCTACGGGATTTCCCCCTGTCGCGATGATCGCCGAGAAGAGGTAACGATCACTGGCTCTTGAGATTCGTTGGTTCCTCTGGATCCTTTCTTGAGCAAATTCGTAGTTCTCTTCTTCCTTTTCGCAAGTTCGTGATTTTGTTCGCCGTTTCAGCTTGTGATTCTGTACGATTCTTATCAGTCGGCAGACAGAATCTTCATTTTGCGTGTTCTAATGAATGAGACAATAGATTGAGTGTAGATAAAAGTGAAGCAAATGCACGAAAATTTTCTATATTTGCTTTTATTGTAAAATTTATTTGTAATCGTCATTGTTGGCAAGAAAAATATCGTCTTTCCAATCACATAAACCTGTAAAACATTATTCATCGTCTATTTATTATATAAAAGCAAATGCTTCAAGCATAGGTACTGATGTTTCTCATCTACGATTCCTACAAAAATTAAAAGCCAAAGCAGTTGCTTCAATTTGTATTTATATACATTTCTGCGGCATTCAAAATACCATTAGAAAGCTAAGCTTAAACTTTTCTTTTCAGGATCGACTTCAGCCAGTTAGCAAAGCCAGCGAACTTGCAGAACAGCGCGGTTCTACGTATGCTCGAAGAAGAAGAAGCGAGGCAGCGTGGTGGTCAACCAGGTAAGAAAACATAAAAAGAAGAAAATTTGTTACAACTAAGAACTTCAACGATTCAGCAAATCTATATCATACAGACAGTCGGCTTTCTGGCTTAAAAATAGCAAAGTTTTACAGCTGATTACAATTATAATTAATTGCTCCAACAATTCATGGCTTTCAAACATGGTTTCCGAATATCAATCTTTTCGAGTTATAAACGTTGACACTCGCTCAGCAAATTATAGCTCCGCTGAATCAGCCAATCTATTTCTTCCGCGAAGAAATGTCTCGTCAAAAATTACACGAGGAGATATAATCTTGAATAGGATTAGGAAGATCGCGATTGATATTCTAATGTCTGCAGTTTGGTAATGACAGACTGACGCGTAGTATGAATTTAGGTCTATTTGCTCGGACACAGGTAAGATCGGCGACAATGACTCACAAGTGCAAATATCATTGCGGGCCGTTTGCGCATCGATCACCTGGCATCTAAGGTCGCATCAATTCTCTGAATTAATGCCGCTATCGTTGGCAACACGATTTTCAATTTAGCATGACATAAACCGTTACACACTCTGGCCGCGGCTCAAAGACGTGAGTTTACCAGATTAGCAACAGGTTTTCGCAAAGCACACGAGCCCCTCAGTCCGCTGAACACCGAGCGCATTGTGCTCGGAGAAAGGCCGGCTTTATGGAGCATTGATTCACTCTTAATTCAAAAGAGTCGTCCCCAATTAGAGCATAGGATCATTGTGTCCGAGTGTCAAGCGCGCGTTTCCGAGATCCCGATAAATTCACCAGACGCTGCGTCTTTTACTACCGAAACAGAAATTCGCTTGCATTAAATTAAAACGACGTTAATTTAACAAATTAAATAATTATATTTAAATCCTTTTACATACTACTTTTAAGAAATAATGGGACTTAATTATTCTAAAATTATTTTACGAATATTTATCACGCATATTCACTTAGATTACTAAAAATTAAGATTGCATTCTTTAAGAATTGGACAAATAAAATTAAAGCAAAATTAAAGATGATAATTTACTGCATCGGTGGAGGGTGTAGAGATCACCCGGGAAATTTTTCGCGAACCTTCTCAAGGGCGCGGACCGCCCCTCTTCGATCGGGCACAATGTCAAGCCCCACTTCTTGGCTTGTCACCAGAAAGGCTCTAAAATCGGTAGCCCAGCTACGTTTCCGCGATAATGAAAGGTACAGGTGACTCCGCCATAACGTTAGTAGTTGGCGGGTGTCCGTTTTGGCAGAGTCGCGTTCCTCAGCGCCGTGGCCGAATCTCTCGCTGGAAATCGCATCGGTATGTGAACGCTGCATAGGGTGTCCGGGCGGGTGTTCATTAGTTTGCCAGGAAATATGGGTTCGCGATTAACAAATAACTCACGGTTCTTTCTGGCGTCGCAATATCCGGCACGCTCGCGACGATGTTCGCGATTGATATACAATATGTGAGCTGCGTATCGCGCAGTTAAATTAAAACTGCACGTCAGATACTATTTTGATAACGAAGGTTGCAGAAAGAGCGAACGTGTGTCACTATACGTTCCGTCTTGCGATTAAAGCTGAAGCTGAGTGCTGACGGAAACTGATGGCACGGTTGATTGACGACGACAACCGCGATTAGACGAATGTACGCGACACCGGATGCCGGATGACGTTAGCGACACGACGGATAAACGAGTGACATTTTTTAATATTTGGAATCGATGGATCATAGTTGTGCTTTGCAATTTTAGAATGAGAGATTCGATAAACGATATTTCGTTTTCTCAAATTTGCATTAATCGACAGGCAATGTTGGCGCCCAAAAATATTTTTACCCTCTCATAAACCTCGTTACTGTCGTACCTTGTAATTTAAATAAGACCTAGCTAACGAGCAGAGACGCGTTACGGTCGTAAACAAAGAAATTATATAGAATCTAGTCGCGCTAAACATGGGTCTTTGTGTCTCTATGAAACTCTATAATTATCCTAGGTCTCAAACGAGTAGCTTGGCCACCGCCTCCAGAGGATCAAGACTTCGACTACGTGGAGCAAGCTCCCGTCCAAGCGAAGGTAATATGACGGGCAATTAGACACGTGTGTATATTTTCGCGCTAAGGAATCAAGTTTCGTGGTCCTATCATTACGCTGCTACGATAAGATCAAAGACAGCGAGAAACTAAATTCGCAACTTTCTTTCTTTGCACATATTACACTAATGTAAATCAATATTTATTGTCTGCTGTCTTTGTCCTTAACGTAGCAAATACTTGTCATTTCATACGGAGAAAATAAAAAAAAATAGAGACGAACACATAATCAAGCAAACAATTAGATCAAGATAATTTCAAGAACCTCCGAAAGGACACGGACACTTTTGAATGTCTACGTGTTGTATGCATTTTTTTTCGTTATATTATTTATTTCCAATTTAGTGCGATAGCTTCTCCTGCATCTTGCCATGCGTGTAGAGTGAGTGCAACGATGTTTCGTTACGTGTTTCTTTTATGTTATTGTTCACGTTCGTTCCTCTTTGTGTATGCGTATCAGCCCTGTTTCATTCAGAGCGGAGATGGAAAACAAATACACACGATATACAGCGCGAGTCTCTAAATTGAGCCAGCAAACTTGGCTGTCGTACTCTTTGATGAAACCGATTCTTATTTTCAGACATTTCTTTTTTTAATTCTCATTAAACATAAAGGACACAATTGAGGGATATACACCCATAAATAAATAAAAAACTTTAAAAAATCGTCAACTTTAATGAGGAATAAAATTTTGTGACAATTATAGTGACAAATATTTAACATATTATTGTCCTATTAAGCGACAAGTCGATACGACACGTCGTTCCATCTCTGACTCGTAACGAGTTCGTGCACGCAGTGAATATCGATATCGTGAGAAAAATTTACGAAATGGCATCAGAATTTAATCGTGAGCGAGATCAATCGTTCCTGAACGCGCGAATCCGTCTACCATTGCGGTCGTCGAGGCAGCTCTCCCGAATTATTTGCAGGAAGCGTAAAAAGAACGACGAATCATTATCAAATTGGTGCACGTCCATTTTCGCAAAACTGACAGTGCTTGGCTCGAGCGAATCGCGGTCAGATTATGAATTTTAATCTAAATAATCGGTAGTAATGAATTAATCCGATTAAGTAATTGTTAGAAGAAAAAAAAACATTGATGCTGCTTGCACAAAAATAATTTTTCCTCCGAATTTTATTTTATGTATAAAGATAAGAGAATCTCTCTACAAGCATAGAATCTTGATAATAATTCGGAGATCATTACTAACTAATCATTTGATTAGTTTTAAATAAATAACTAATTGATTAGTTATTTATTACATCCTAAATCTCATTTCAATTCTATTATTTAAGTTCTAACTTCCATAGAACTACTAGCTTCTAATTTTTCACTTAAATCGCGTTAATAATATTAATTACGTGAAAAAATTATTATATATATACAATATGATTTAAATAAAATAAAGAATACGCGGACATAGAAGAGCTATAAATCGCACGATCATCTCCCTTCTTTCTGAGACAACAGACACCAATCCGTGCGTTTGCTCGAGCCTACAAAATTATCTGTTTTCCTCCGGTAAGACCCGTGGGTACGGTGAATTCTGCTCGTACCAGAGCAGCCCCTCGTCAGGTCCGTCACCCCAACCGCCCTCGACGGTCGCACGGTCGTCGACACAGAGCGTCGTCCCGTCGTCCCCGTCGCCGGTCAGTCCTGGCGGCACGCTCCTGCGACAGCCCTCGCACTTCCAACAGCAACAGGCGAATCCCAGGGGCTGGGCGCCCGTGACACCCCCGGCGACCTCGCCGCTCTCCCAGCAGCATCCTCCGTTCCCGAACCAACAGCAGCAATCGCAGCAGCAACAACAGCAGACCCAGCCTTGGCAGGTAAGTGATGCTCGCATGAACATGGCTGATGACATGATCATCCTCCCGCAATTTTGGATGAAGAACCGGTAAGAAACGGCGACGCTTGCGATCTTGGATGTAAGCATCGTTGTTTATGCGAGAGATATATTATTATTAGTCCCGCATGTGTGCTCTCTTTCTCTCATACACTCTTGGAGCCCCGCGTACGATGCATCGTGAGATGTTTTTAGCCAAGTTTCGCGAGGATTTGCGGAAGATTTGTGCAGGATAGCAAAACTGGTACAGTCGTAGAGACGTCTTTGCGTGGCGTGGGTGCGACACGCTCGCGATAAATGGGCGAATTTTATCGCCGTGTCCTCCGCGTTTTTTTCAGCAACACCCCCAGGATTCCTACGACCGGGCACCGCAGAGGCAGCAGCAGAATATATCCGGCTATTACACAAGTACCCCTGCGGCGTTCGAGGCACCACCCTCCACCATCGTCCTTCGTCCTGAGCCGCCTATCTCGCAGGTGGGAGCTTTGATACCTTAAGTCTCGCTGCAACAATTAGTAATAATAATAATCACAAATTGCCTATTTAACTAAACAAATAGAGAAACAGATTTGGACTTTATTGAAATTTTATCTAACTTTACAACACAAAATTATAATTTCAATAAGACTCACATTTAAACTGCCATAAAGAAAGTTACCCTATTTCTTAATAGTATTTAAATAATTAAATATTAATCTAAAAGTGTATGTTTGTCTATATAATTTGTCGAGTTATATAATAGAATATAAAAATTGAAATTTACTTTAAAAGTAACAGATAATTCATATATGTGTATATATATATATATATATATATATATATATATATATATATACATACACAATGAAAATTATTTATTTTAAATTTATATATAAAATAATTTTAAGTTTTTTAACAAATACATATATATTTGTTAAGTTTCTTTGTGTCTCGTTTTACAAAAATATTTCATGCACATTGTTTTTAATTTCTGATAATTGTATAAATCACTTTATATCCGTCGAAACGATAAAACGAAGTCAGGATCGCAGGAGTGGAACATTGTGTTACATCGGATTTTAATAAATTATATTTATACGTTCGATATTATGTTACACCTCCCGCGCAACTTCTATCCTCGCTAAAAATAACTCATAAAATATTACGCGCGATATTTCCAAAGCTCATTTAATATTGGACGTGGGTCGTAAGAGGGATGTACGAACAAGATAGTATCGCGGGGAGAAACGGCAGTGCGATACAATATTTTTGCGAGAGTATTCGCGCGAGCTCTGCCTTTGGCAGCATATCAGCCGTTAAATATACGTCCTCGTCAGCATCGATTACATCTCCCTTGTCCGAAATTTACTTCTAAGAATATATCCCGCATCTAGCTGCTTCTAATCCGATCCGCTCGACTTCGAAAGAATAACCGTTTTCCAACAAGAATTCTGTTCTTTTCGCGGCCTCTGATGCGCGCCAAAGTTGTATCTTGAAATAGTAGTAAGTAGTAATAAGAGTAGTAAAAAGATGTAACCATTATAATTATGAAAATAAATATAATTTACATAAAGCTTGAAACTGACTTTCCGCTTTTTCCGGATAAACGACAGATGCACTTGTTTTCGTCTTTCGACACATGTGATTTCTAGTGATTTCAATTTTAAAAGTTAATTTTTGATTTATGGTAGTAGATCGACAAATATAATTTAATAAAAATCTAAAAAAAATTAGCTTAAATTAATTGCACAAAGAAACTAAATTAAGAAAGTTGTAATATTGCTTAGAATATTTCTCAATAAGCAAAAGTAAAGTAAAAATATTAAGAAAATAAAACACGTTATTGTAGAACTATTTTTTGTTTCGCGCCATTTCCCCTATTTTCAGTTTTTCTGATTCACTCTTAATTTGCAGGTACCAGCACCGGTGTACCAGGCCCAGCCCGCAGCAACGAAAGCTCCGGCAACAGGCAATATGCGAGGAGATCTAAAGTGGCCGCCGGCGTCCGTGAAGGCCCAGGTTGAAGCAGAGAACCGGGCCAGGATGGAACTCGCGAGAGGTCCAGCTTTCAGACCCCGTCGAGTAAACAAGGACTACAGTGGTTTCTTCGCGCAACACGCCGTGACAAACAACTATCCAGGCTACCGAGCACCACCTGGAACCCAATACTTCACCCCGGCTTACCAGCATTAGCGAATATTCCGTTCCAAGTAACACGCATTCGAGCACGAGGCATCATGTCGAGTTTCTCGTCGACCGGGACGCTCAGGATGCGCAAGAAGGCGGAGAAACGCATGAGAGATGATTTTTTTCGTGATTAAAATTTTTAAAACCATGAGACTGTAATAGAAAATTCGTATTAATGCAGAATTTCCTGTCGCAACGCAAACTTTTTTTTATAGAAAGGCCGCGACTCTGCGCACGATTGTCGTGTTTGTAGCTCTTTCAGAATGTGGCCCAAACAGCAAAAGAGAAATGTCACGTCAAATGCGTTTCTCGGGTTTCTAGAGAGACTTTCGATCTGGTTTTCGAGCTTCAACGAACCTGTGTATACAGAGACTGAACGGTTACCTTTCATCTTTGCAGGGTAGCGTAAACTAATAACAATTGTCGAAAATCCGGTTTATTTACAACATTCGGTTTATTATTCGAGCATCATCGTTCAGAAATTTCCACACTTGTACTTTTTCTTAAAACTTCCGCAAATCAGAGGAAAATGAATCTCTGGAGATATTTTGTAATAAAACATTTTCTTTTTTCATTTTTATTATTAGAGATTTTTGTACGTATGAGGACTGGGTTTTCTAGTCTTCGACTGGGAATTTCTGATCTAGATGAACTCAACATTGTGATAGAATTAACGCTGCGAAACAGGTTTACAAGACTAACGCTTGACACACGAATCACAAGAATGGCGGATCACAAACGATTACTTAGAGATTTCGGAAGAATAATATCAGCAGATTGTACTTTTTACCACGAAGACACCAACGATATAGAAAAATAACGAAATTGTCGAATCCTAGACAAAAATCCGCGAAATAAACGATCGAATTACACAGAATAAATGTATTCGGGGAGAAAGTGTGTATCGAATCAGCTATACCGAAAGGAGACGCATTTGATAATGCAACTTGGCGACGATCTGCCTGTTAACTAACCAACAAATAATTTTTAATAATGTAATATATCGATGTGAATAAATAAATATCGCAGATCTATGCTAAATAATATGTTGTTAATAAACTATACTAAAAAAATGTGTGCACGTAAATTTTGTAATGAAATTTAGGATAAAAGAGATAACGATTTTTATTTTCTTTTTCGTTCGTTCTTCAGGTAATACAGGTTGTATCTAAGTAACACTTCACAATATATTTTCTCTATCAAATTTCGTAAAAAAAAAAAAAAAAATGTAATTCAAAGATGTAATTCGAGACAATTTCAGCACTTCCAAAAGAGTGCGTTACAATAAAACCTAAAATATTGCTTATCATCATTAAAAATGCTTCATTTTCAGCAATGCTATTTTACCACAAATGTCATGTGAAGTCACTATATACTAGTTTGATATATATACACACATATATATGTGTATATATACACACACACACACACATATATATATATATATACACATGTATATATATTTATTTATTTCATTTTAGAGTCTACATCTTAAACTCTCAGATATATGGCAAGCCCAAAAATATACTCTTAAATTAATAACGTGATAGCAAAAAATATGGAATTCTTAAAATTATGAAATTTGTCTATTTTGTGACAAAAAGTTCTTATTAAATTAGGTAACTTTCTCTATGTATCATCATGTCTTAACTTACATACACAAATTAACACCACGCATTTTTTTTCTCTCCTCATGATAAACCGATGACTTTTCAATACATATGTTATATTTTAGAATTTCTTTGTAACAAATATCAATAGATTTTCACATAATTTATGTATTGTTCTATGTTTACAATATATAAAACTTTAATGAATTTCGTTTGAAAATTTTTATTAATATTAATACTATTAAAATAATATCAATAGCATTTGATAATATCAATATTAATTATATTGATTATAATATTAATATTATTTAATATATATTTTAATTAATATTAATATCATTAAATTTGATTTAAATTAATGTTTGTTAAATTAATCTCTAATTTTTTAAAAAGTTAAAAGTTCAGATTTAGTTTCATTATATAATTATTAAGTTTGTTGAGGCATACGTTGGTATTAGGTAACAATATAACACTTCAAAGGTTTTTCTTTTTTTCTAATTTTAAACTAAAAAAGCCGAAACGAGAGACGCACAGACGAATCATGCGCGATATTAACATTGCTTTGGAGAACTCATTACTTTTCGTGATTATTTTGCGTCTTTGTTAAATTTGTGTCACAAATAAAGCTATCGTACATTACGAGTCATAAGAAAGGCGTGTCGCGATCATCAGTTCACACAAGCGAGAATCCTTGATTTTGTTGGATAGCTTGCAGCAATTTATATTTCAATCTTTCACGAGTTTGATAACGTGGCAGATCAAGCAGATTAAAACACGTATGCGCGGCCGGTAGGAAACGTTCGTCAGTCATTGGCTGAATCGTTATCTGCAAGTGACAAATAGCATGTTAACTTTTGTTTCAAAAATATAACACATTTTCCATAAGAGTACACATCCTATAGTGTTTAACTCAATATATCGCACTCACTTTTATAGCTTTCATGCCCTGTATAGGAATTCTGTCGCTACCCGTTAAGAAAAGCAGAAATTTCTTTTTTTCTTCCAAGGGCAATTCGTGGAAGACCTGCCAAAAGAGTACAATGGTTGGATCGTTTTTGCTATAGCCCTCCTTGTAATCGGCATTCCTCTCCAATTCTTCCCAATCATAATTTTCATTGCCGATCAGAAGCGACATCAGTTCATGACTGTGAAACAGCTCCAACATCCTTCCACCACATACATCATGAAAACCTTTGTAAAACGCTTTGAACTGCATCTCTACTGACTTGTTCAATATATAGTCCACGTAAAGGTCCACGTACTGTTGCCTACAATCGAAACCATTTTGCTTTCCTTTTTTTCTTTTTATGCTATCATCATATTGGTGCTAATATGCATAAAATGTTTACGTACTTATTTTTTAATGTTACAGGAACTGTATTACCATCGGGTATCAATTCGAAGTTTTTTATTTCGCCGAATACTTCCCTGCTTATCCCGAAGTTCAAGCAGAATACTTCTTCAAAGTCCGATTCGTTATATTCAAGAATACTTTCTAAACTTCTGCAATATGCATTGATATTTCATTTAATAATATAATTAACGTCGTATAAATTCTAGAATGAGCAAAATACCTAGCTATTGTCGGTGACATTCCCTTAATATCATTTAACCCAACCGATTCTCCCAAGAGTTTCTTATACAAGGCCAGCGGAAATGGTAAGTTGATAATTACAAAATTGTAAATAGCTAAGCCGCAGAGAATACCGATCAGGGAAAACATAATTTCGTCCTCCAACGAGTCCGAGTTGAACCAAATCGTTCTCGTCTCTTCATATTCTTTGAACATACCGTATTTAAAATCAAGAATTTCCGCGAAAAGAAGCATAAAAAACTCTTTTCTCACGCCACCCACATCTTCAGCTTCTTCATCGCGAAATTTAACCTAGAAACATTTAAATGCGCTCTAGATATAATTGTATTATAAAAATTTATATATAGTATAAGATTTAGAATCTCTAAGTTAAAATTTCTTTTAAAATTTAATTCTTGAAAGATCTATTTTTTTAAGTATTTGGATTCAGATATTAAGTCTTAAAGCTGCTTACTCTAAGTGGTCTCTTTAACTCTTTAGAATCGTACATAGACAACTGTTCCAGAGTATCGTTGACTATGTTAGTCCGTGATACATGTAAATGTACAAACTGACTATAAGTCTGGGCGTTACATTCTAAGAAAGCTGTACCCAGCATCAAATCTCTCACAACTCGTGACATCGCTTCATTCATCGCGGATTGCATCTAACATAAATATAGCTCGATAAATAAAGCGTACAATTAATTTCCAATTAACTCTTCTTTATAATATACCTGTATAGATTGATCGGTTTGGAGCAACGTGGTTTTCGCCTCGGCATCGAACAAAAAAGGATAACTGCAGAAATATATTTTACGATACTGAAAAATTTTAAGAATTTTAATGCTACAGGTGCATAACAATAAGCACAATGTATTACTTAATTCGCTATATATATGTATGTATACATACGTATGTATGTATAAATTAAATAGCTCATTGAAAATCCAGGATTACTTACATAAGACAGATCAGTTTCTGTCAGCCATTTGAGGTAGTCGCGTCTAATCTCTACATATTCTGACAATTCTGGCAAGTGGAAGGTCTCATAAGGTACTCGTATATCTCGCGAACTTGTAACATTTATCTTATACAATAACGTTAACAGTCGTAAAGCATACTCTAAGCTTTCAGTCCACATAACCATCTGCAAAATATGTTCCCCAAAATTACTATATATAAGATATCTCTATCTCCTTTTAGAGAGAAGAAAGTTATGAAATTTTTATAAAATATCTTATTTGTAAAAATATCTTATAATTTATTCATTTGTGAAAATTTAAAAAATCTCAAAACTTTTTTTTCCAAATCACTTCTCACTCGCATGACCATTCCTGCGTACAGTTTACCTTGTCCGCCGTCGATTGTTTTACGAAGTGCAGCACTACAGACTTGTACATTCTCACAAGTCTCTCAAAATAATACGACGGGGCTATGCTCCACCACAGACCTACGACTCTGCATGCTTCGGGTTTCAGGTTGAACACTGCCTTGCTGAATGGCGTTTGCAAGGCACTGTAGTTAGACAAATTCGCGAAGCGATGGTATAGCGGTAGCGTTAAGTACACTCTCAGGGATTCTACATCAGGTGGATTATCTCTAAACGATGGTATCAGATTCTCAGTTACGCATGTAAAAATCTGGAATAAAAGTATAACGTCGCCATTTAAACATCGATTAAGATTTTACGTATATATTCATATATGTACCAGTTCTTGAATTGTATTGTTGTCCAGTTCTGAGATAATTCCGAATAATTTGATAGCGTAATCGAAATCGACCCCGTGATGCTTGCTCGAACATCCATAATGCGCCTCGTTACTGAGTAAGAAGGACGCGTTTATACAAGCTTGACTTTTGAATACAGTTTCTAGATACCTGAAAAACATAATACTTGCATAAATACTTGATGTCTATGCAATAATCGAGATTGCGGAAAATCGATTAGATCAGTTCTATTGTGGCAAAGAAAGTCGAGAAACGAAGGAAAAAATATAAACAGTTGCGCGAACGCTTAAATGAATATCTCTGTGTTAAATTGTATTCTCTAGTATGCAAAATTTTCACTCACGTCATTAATTCATGATTAATCGGTGAACCTGGTAGTATTTTCTGACAGTCGCTTAGTTTTTCCTCAGTCACTGTAAGAATTTGAGAAGTCGGTCCTAATATTCTTAAGTCAACTGGTTCTATATTATCCTGTAGATATTTAGATATATTTAAGTAGAAATAATTTTTTGTATTTTATCACAGAAACAATGCAAAATGAAATATTTTGTCACATTCTCCCTTTTTCAAAAAAAATAATCTGTTAATCTAAAGTCTCTTATTTCAAAGGTAAATTAATAAAAAATGATAACAGGACCAATGTGAAAAAAACATACTTTTTTCAGACTAATTGTGGCAAAACAATGATCGCCTCCACTAAAGATATGTCTAACAACACAGTCGATTTGGGAGTTACGGTGCAGATCGAGTATCACTGACGATCCACTCGGCGAAGACCATGGTCCTAGAACGACTTGTGGCGTCGTAGCACTCGCTGAGACACGATTACCTAATTGTCCAGCGCCTCCCAAACCCCATGCGTAAATTTTCCCTCTAGACGGCACTAAGGCCAATGTGTGCTTTTTTCCACAAGATATCTGCAAAGAAATAATAATATATATCTTAATGTAATTTTGATGTGTGTGTGTGTGTGTGTGTGTGTGTGTGTTCAATACAATACATTAATAAATACATAAACTATACAATTAAAATTCAAGTAATATAATGTCACAGTACAAAATTATATCTTAATCGCGTAATTATGACACATTATTTTTGCTTATTTAAATTAAAACTTACTTGCGTTACAGTGCTACCCATCAATTCCATAACTTGTCGTGGCAAAATCTCATTTGTATTATTGCCGTGACCTAATTGACCATACATTCCAGCACCACATGTAAATACTCCACCGTCCTAAAACAATTACTAAAAGTTGTTATCTTACGATTCTCTAATTTCCAGAAAGAATTTCAATACTATTTAAGGCATAAATCAAATTTACCATTGTCAAGAACACCGTGAATTCCTCACCGCAGGCCGCATAACATACTTTCGCATTTCTCAAAGTACGCAACTGGCATGGTAGTTTTCTCACCTTCCTATCATTTAATCCTAGTTGTCCAAAGGTGTTTCTCCCCCATGAAAATATTGCTCCTGAGAAAATAGTAAACACATAGAAGCTATATTCGCATAAAATCGAACGATACCAATATAATGTAAGATCTTTACCCGATTTTGATATAACTACAGTGTGATAACCGCCACATGCGACAAATGCAATTGGTATGGCATTTAATGAGGTAATTCTTTTCGGCTTGATCTCAGCACATGCATCGGATCCTAATCCCAATTGTCCATCTCTATTGCTACCCCACGCGTACAGATCTCCGTCATTAGTCAGAGCAATCGAATGTTCCACGCCACACGCAATCTGCACTATCACATTTGTACCCAATGCCTTTACCATACGTGGAACACGCTCCATACTTATGACGGTATCTAATCCTGTGTGAGATAAAATAAACGTGATTATTGTATTCCTGTATTGTATTTCACGAAAATAGTACCTTTGATATAGATTTTAAAAACTGAAAAATGTATACATTACCTAGTTGGCCATTCAAATTACAACCCCAACTAAAAAGCTGTCCCCACTCATTCACAGCCAGAGTATGACAATTGCCGCACGCTATTGTTTTGAATACAAATGCATCCAGGCCAGGTATCAATTCTATAAAAAAAAGAAATCAATATATTTTAGAAAACTTCATAGAAAATTTTACAATTCAATGAGATCTAAATTGCACACTTAATTGTTATATTGTACTCACGTAACCTTTTCCTTGGCATCTCATGGCCAAGCTGTCCATAGTCGTTGTTACCGCAGGAATACATTTGACCATTTTTCGTCACAACTACAGTATAATTTTCCCCACAAGCAACTGGAATTTCATTTTTTGTCAGAACATTCTTGTAATAAGAATTTTGTGAACTGTCATCAAAATCTTTTAAGAGAGACTCACTTTCCTCAACATCCTTTGACTCTAAAAAATCCACTTCCCGTGGTATGAAGATGTTCTCATCCTCAATACCACCCAAACCCAGCTCCCCATGAATAGTACTGCCCCAACAGAACATGTCACTGTGATATCTGAACTGTTTTATCACTAAATCACACTCATCTGTGGAACGCTTTCTCGGTCTGTTTGCCTGTATACCAATATACAATACATACTTAGTTAAGTATTTAATATATATTAAATTTATAAGTAGTCATGTATAATACATCAGTGTTATCTATTAAACAAAATACTAGATTGATATCAAAGATATTTGAATATATTTAATGTTAATAATACTGTAATCACCTGAGAGATATACATTTTATTAATAAGAGATTGTCCATGTCTATAACAGATTTATCTCTGTTTAGGATAAAGTCATAGAATACTTAAATAACCACCAGTACAATGTTATATCATTCTTCTAGCTAAATAAATTTTAAGAGATATAGAAAAAAAGTATTTATTTTTTACTCGATTCTTCAAAACTGTTTATAGTTAAATATTTAAGTTAGTTACATTAGCTGTGAAAAACTTTAGAGTTTTGAGGAATTGGAACAGAGGGCAATTGGATAATAATATAAGCAAATTTATTTTTCTAACATTACTTGTATAATCAATTGAAAAATATTCTGTTAAAACAATAATATAATATTCAAGCATTGCAAGACCTTATTCTAAACAAGAATAAAATCTCTATTAAAGATGGTAGATATTAATTTCTTAATTAATCTCTCATTAATAAAAAAACTAATGTATTTCTTATGTTCACACATAATGTAGTCCGTTTCTTGTACACAACCGTGGTAAAACTATGTTTCTATCATACTGAAACATGCTGCTTTCAACAGGGGTATTGTACATGATACATCGAGCAACATAACGTAAATTAGTCCATTTGGCTTTGATAGAAAGGTGAAGCAATTCACTCCTCACAAATTTTTTAACTCTCACATTTTCAATCAATAACGCAGAAATGTGATTCACGTATCTATGTTGCGTACAACTTGTTAGATTTGGTTAATAATATTGTAGTTAATTTTTGCCATTTCGATTTTTCCACTTCGAACTAACAACACTTTCCGTCAACGCGAAGGCATTTCCCGTAACGATTGTTCTGTCCTCTCACTCACCCCGGGGACTTTTGGAAACGAACGCCTTCCCGGGCAAGGCGATTATCAGGCAAGACGGTCAATTCTACCCGGCTTCTGTCCCTATCTTTCGGCCGAGCGTAGGTCGGGCGTGATTTTTACAGGCGGCTACGGGTCCATGTATGAAGCCGAGAAACATACCTAAAAAGAGGATACTGGCGTCTCGCGCCGTAGCAGAGTAAAAATAATAATACTACGTGTGACTAACCATGTTTATCTCGATCTCCCTCTCTTTCGCGGCCACACGTGCGACATCCGCGGGATGGCATCAGCCTCGCGGGGACGACAGGCACGTGTGGGATTCACGTGGTGGTATGCGTGTTGGTAAAAAGTGAAGTCCTCAAAGATAAAAATGCCTCCTCGCGGCGACGGATCGTCGGAACCACGAGGACCGCCGCACCGGGATGTCGCGGATCGATCGACACCTCTCGGTACGGAAAAAAAAAAGAGGATCACCCGCTCCTTCCTCTCAGAACGAAAATCTCCTCTCGGAAAGCATGTCAAAGAGCTGAACGTGCGAGACAAGCCGAGAGTACCGAGACGGAGATGGAACTCTCGGAAACGTGGCGACACGAGACGAGAGACGTCACGCCGAGAGGTTAGATTCTGTCACGCTCGGACGAACGAATACACGCGAGTAAATATGTAAATATTCTCGAGCATATACTCCGCCGTTATCGCGCGAACTGTTCGCCGAAGGGATGTTAATAAAAGCATGAGAATGAGACAAACATTGAGAGAGGGATGGGAGGATGGGAGAGGGAACGCGATCCCCCGGTTTTCTCGAAGAGCGGAAGCGCGAAGAGCGGAGTGGACTTTCGAGCGAGCTCGATTGTTCGCGATCATTCGATAACGACAGATATTCGCGAACGGCGTCGAGACGAGATGTCGACAGACAACAGATGATTCCGAAACGCGCGGAATGACGCGTAAAATGCCGAGTCACAGCAGTTTCTCTCTCGGCTTTTTTTTTGTCTTCGAACGGCGTTTTTTTAGGGATTTCTCGCACGAGCGAGAGACGCTCGCGCGTTCGTCGCAAATGTCCAATGACAGGGGAGCTCGAGCTTTGAATCGAGAGCTTAATCGTTCTGAACATCGCCACATTACGGTTTAGGTTTAGGTTATCATATCGTACAGATCGAGATATAACACACGACGAGCGAGCGGCATTGTTGACGACACAAGAACCCCCTTCATCATGTTATTCGCTAATATAGCGACAATCCGGCTTACTGTTATTTATTATCAATCGTGAGCATCGCACGTTCACACTTACATTTTCAGTAGGTCAACGTCGCCGAGACAACACGGAGATCGACGTCACGACGAATGACAGTCGTACGTGTATCTCCGACTGGCATGACGACTGCTTAGCTGTTCAACGTTCAACGTGACTCGACAACCGCGCATGCATCAGCGAAACATATAACCTCTTACAGCTCGTGACTCGTGACTGTTCGCGACGGGGCCAACTTGCAGATCTTTTGCAGTGCTCGCGGACCGATAGCAGCCGCGAAACCGCGGCACAGGAATGCAAGCTAGACTACGAGCAGAGTACATTTTTGTGAACAATGCCGCGTTCTTCGTACACACGTTGTGCCTCGGCATTTCTTCTGTATATATGTCGCGTCACATTTCTGAGCCAATTTTCGTCATTTTTAGCATAAATAAATTTTTCATCGACCCCTCCTTATGTATATATTTCAACATATTTTGAAAAATGTATGTAAATGTTATAAATGAAATATTAAAATTGTCTTGTGATAAAAATCGACTATGAATAATACACTATTCTTAGTTTTTTAAAGAGAATTATCTTACAGAACTAGAATTATCAAATTATGTGTTAAGGATGAGGAAGAGGGAAGACGGAGATAATTGAAGAAATTAATAACATTATCTGTTTCTCATTGCATCGAAGTAGATAACTGGATAAATGTTTTAACTTATCTAATAAATTGTTTTATCATTGATATCTAATTTTTTTATATAGCTCCAACAAAAATTGCGAGGAGTAAAACGGGAATTAACTTATAAGTTTCATAAACAAACGAGAGGCTATTTTGTATGTTTCACCATTCCTAACCTTAATCTTTCCAACCAGGGTCCATTCCAGTGCGTTTTTACCGTTCAAAAATTCATAAAAATATTTATAATCTCTTTATACCTTCAATTAAAAATCAATATAAAAATAATTTGAAAATTATTTGTTTAAATATTTTTTATAACAATTATTTATTGACAAACGCACATTATCACTTGCTTTCTTTACAAAATCACAACGTATACGAATCTTAACGGATGAAATTTAATAAAATTCGAGGGTATAAACGCTGAAGAGAATAAAGTATTATTATTAATAAAGTTCGAGGGCGCAAATTAAGCAGAAAGATACATTTTTGTGAAAAAACATTTTTATTTGTCTACATACAACACTAACATAGACTTCCAACCAAAATTTAGTTTTCCGCACACGACTTCAATGCCTAATTGCCGTTTTAAAACAAAATGAACTAGTATATTTTTTTTTGGCTAAAGTTTTAGAATTTCTACATCAAGTTCCCTACCACAAGACCTTTTTTACAGGTAGGAAGGATGATTCTATCAGTGGTTTTTTGGAACGATTGTTAGAGATGGGAAGGACATGAATGACTCTGGTTGGAGGGATTAGGGTTAATTTTCTTAATTAAGAATGATTTGAAAGACACACTTTTACATATTAGTTCTGATACTTAACGTAAAAAGATCTTTTTAATAATTATTATTTTAAACTATCAAAATTTTAACAAAAACTATTAAAATAGAATTGGCAGGGGCTCAATTCTTGAATTTATTCGCAAGAGAAACATATGCGCAAATATCCGCTCTAACAGAAAGTTGCAAGTTCATTGGTTAAAAGCCATACGACAGCCAATAAGTTTCCAATTTTTCTGTAAGATCAGAATTTGCGAATACGTTTCTCTTGCGAATGAATTCAAGAATCAAGCCCCTAGCTGAAAATTTAATAACAACAGCACTTTATAGTTAAATAAAATAAATGTAAAATAATTAATACAAAAAATTCACGATGAGAACAAGCCTAACGGTGAAACAAATTTTCCTTTTTTTCTTTAACGAAAACAAATTCGAGGATTATTAAATAGATTAAATATTAACGTTCAAATCGCGAACGATAAGAGTGTGGACGGCGCGAAATGCAATTCGCGAGACGTGTTTTAAATTTCCCGCTAGTGACACATCTTCTTGAAGCGCATGATCCGTGCTTGTCCCCCTCTCTCCTTCCAAGCCCCTCCTCTAGCCTCGTTCTCCCACCGCCGCGCCGCTTACCCCCCACTATGTGCGCGAGCGGACGTACGCACGCACGGACGGATGGACGGACAGGCGGCGGCGGCCATATTATATCAGTGAGGTGTCAGTATTTTCCGAACGTGACGGGATTTTTGGGTGTGGATCGTGCAATTTCCTGTTACGCCGGCTGTCGCGGGGTGCCAGTAGCGCGAACGCCAGCCGGGCCGTCGTCGTGGATGCGGTGCGGCACACACGTGTCACGGGATCCTCGGGGGTGCGTGCCAAGAATCGGAGTATCAGGTAAGCGCGCGCGCGCCGCCGCCGCGCCACGCCGCACCGTCGACGTCGCCGACGTCGTCGGCGCCGTTGATATCGTCGCCGCGGAGTACCGCGTACCGTTCCGCTCCGCTCACGAGGAGGATAGTCGACGGGGCCCCCCCGGGGGTTCGGGAGACGTGCCGAAACAGGACGCCGAGGTCGCCGGCGGAGGTTCGGATCGCCGGTAAACCTCCCGTCCTACCCCGCTCCTCCTCCCCCCCCCCCCTCGCTCCCCTCGTTCGATCGCGTTCGGCACCGCTTTCGATCGTCGCGGCATCGCGATCCGCGTGATTCAGAAACGCGTGACGCGCGGGCGGCAGCCCGCGCGGAGTCGGTCGACCGAGGCGGCGACTCCGACCTCGTAGCGGCGACGACGACGACGACGACGACGACGACGACGCCGCGCGCGGGGTCGGGGCTGTCGCCGCTCCCCCCTCTCCCGTCTCTCTTTTTTCCTCCTTCTTCTCCTCGTCTTTCTGCTCCTCAGTGCACGTTGGAACACGGTGAGCGCGTGATACGTCTTCCTCGGGAAGGAATCGAGGCTGTGCGCGCGGTTCGGCATCGCAACCGGAGAACCGGTTCGATTGTACCGACATCCGTCGGTTGGAGCCAACTGCGTTTAACTTTAATTTTCCGTTTTTCATCCGCGTGCGTTGCCACGTTTACCGACGTCGATTCCACTTCGCCGTGATTACCGCGGCGACTCTCCGTGGATTCGTGTACATCTGTAATGTACGTACCGTATTATACGTGACGTACTTTGACTTTGATCCCGATTTGCGTATAGCAGACTCTTTATCTTTTTTATAGCTTTGTGAAATGACAAAGGATAGATAATCGATAGACGATTCTCATTGTTTATTATTGAATTTGTCGGAAGAAAAACTAAGTTAAGCGCGAAGTTCATTTGATTAGCAAATCATGACTGTTTTTTTTTTTTTTTTAAATCAAAGTGTGATATTCAAGAAACAGAAAATTAAAAAAAAAAGTTGCTCAAGTGAAACGAGTTTTCGTTAACATCCAACTGCATTTTCTTTTGCTATATTGGAAATTAGAGCTACGAGTGTGATTTATATAGGGATATTGAACGATAAATTGATTAATCAACCGACTAATCCGATTGCACCCGCATATTTTCCTTTCCCATCCATCGGGTGTCCAAAAACTTGCCAGCGCAGTTATATTCGAGATGATTGACGTATTCGGTGTAAATATTTCGACGAGTTTCCGCGTATTTAGAATAGATCAATAACAATAACAAACGTTTTTCAATTAATCTCGAGCGAGCTACAGTGAAATTTCTGCCTGTATTTCTTTTTGTTTAAAAACTCAAATAGCTTGAAAACGTACGATCGACGTACGAAAAACAAACATCAGCGAAAAAGTGGTTTATTTTATTGAAAACGTAGCAATTGTACGATTTTTGAAATTTTACCACGTATTCGAATTCCATTCATTTAACTTTAAACCTGCGTAAAATAAATGAACGTTTCTGATAACCGTTAAAGAGGTTTTACATATTATTATTTATACATATTCGTAGATTACGTTAAAAATATCGTGACTGTACAATTAGACAGAGCTAATCTGCAACGTTTCAATGTTCATCGCATATTACGATATATTTCAATTTACATTTAAAACTGTACAACTTAGTTTCATTTAATATTGTTGTAACAATTTTTTAAACTGCTTTTCCAAATTTTTAATTATATTTCTTTGGTTCATAGATAATATCTTTAGTTTATAAGCATGTTTTTTTACTTGTGTGTGCGAAAAAACTACACGATCAGTGCAGTTTTATTTTTGCATGAAGATATAAAGAAGTTTGCTCTAACTATTCATATAATTGTTACGTATATCGAAGCATTTTAAAAAGTAACGTAATATAATATATCAATTATTTAATCTGTTAGGCCCTGCGTCTCTCTTGACGGATATTAGGAATAAGAATTAGAATTTTATAGAACCAGGTTCCTTAATGAAACATTAAACATAACACAATAGATATTAATGAAGTGTCATACAGACATAAATGTGTCATACAAGAGATATAACTTGTAGTATTTATTGAGATAACTAATTTTAAAATTCTAATTTCTAATATCTAATATTTTTTCCATTGCGCAAAATGGAAGGATATTGGACATTGGGAGCAAGAATTATAATTTCATCAGTTTTCCCTTAACATACATTAAACGTAACACAATAGGTACGAATAAAGTAATAAGTAAGTAAATCATAAAATTGTCATGCAAGAGATATAACTTATTATTTATCTGTAATGTTCTCATTGAGGCAACTGATTCTAAAATTCCAATTTTTACTTTCTAATATTTTTCCATTGCGCAAGGATCTGAGATATCACGTATAAAACTCCAACTTTTATTTTCTTATTAGAAATCAACACGGTCGATCGATATGACATTTTAACATAACATTATTTTCCCTTTAAATAATACGCCGTACAATTTTTATAAACAGATCAAAATCTTCTTCGATTATACCTTCTTAAAATCTTATACGACCGAACTCCCAGTTTGTATCTTATTATACGATTAAAAATCCATCCGTGAGGCATCGACGACCGAACGAATGAATAAACATCTCCAAATTTCTCTAGAAATTTATTAAAAGATCATTTCGCGCGAGCAACACCTGAATAAAACACCTGAAGCGGACACGGATTTAGAAAGGAATCGCCAATCGGTTGACAACTCGACGAACACGCCGAAGTCGCGTTCCTAGACTTTCGTTGCCCCTGATCGTCGATGATTATTACACGCATTTATAATCGAAGGGAGGGGACGGAAAGCGATGACGTTCGGTTCCGCGGTTCCCCATCCATTCGTCCCGGATCTCATCTTGGTGCCCGCGTGACACCGAGGCTTCTTCACCTCCACGCTAAAATCGTACGGAGAGGTTACGATGGTGTAGCGTCGGCTCGTGCACGCTCGCTATCGCCCTGCGGCGCCTTTCTCGTCGAGAAATCCTTGGACGTTCATTCCCGTCGCACGTGTAGCGTGCGTTAAACGTGGACGACCGCGATCGTCGCGAGTAACGCGCGGCTCGGAGAGAAGAGACCGAAGAGACCGATAGAGAAGCTGGGGAGTACAATGTAGTAAAGACAGTACAATGTACAAAAGACAGTACATTGTAGTAAACGGATAAAATGTTACGTGCATTTTGTGGATTTTTTAACTTTCTTAAATTTAATATTTCATTAAATTCGAATGGCTTTTTTGTATAGTTAAGGAATGCGCGTTAAAAGATGCATAATTAAATAAATTTATTTTAAAGCTACATTAAACAATTTTTATCTTACCTGGAATTTTAAATAAAGTTTCAGGGAATTTTTTAAAAATTTGAACAAACTTTGAAATTGAAAACTTTATAATATTCATCTGCAATTTTTTATCGCTCCTCTCTCGACGACTGGTGTACATGCAATTATTTTGGGATGTTAACTAATTGCGTTAATTTCCTTTGGTTACACTTGTAATAATACGGAGAATCGCGAACATGCTGATATTATGAATTGTATGCCGTCCGAAGGGAGATTATCGAGTCCGACAGTTTTTAATTAATGTCTTTGGATCGTCACGCTTATATTTATTGGCCCGGAGTGTCAGCGCTGCTGATCTCGGCATTGTGTAATATATATATTTTCGCGATGATGTAATCCGTTATTTTAATTCCGCCGATTCCGCGGAACGGAATCATCGCGATTCTTCCTCTGCTCCATGTGAAAAGGGTTGTAGTTTATTACTATCATGGACATACGGAATCGCGCAATAGCGGATTATCATGTGGCTTCCTTCTGCGTAATGTTGATATTTCTGTCACTGTTAATCTTGAATGATTTTCTGGTCGTCGTAAACATTTTGCAACTCCAGACGAATAATTATTTAAGAAAGTGACGCAATATATTTTTTATTTAAATATATATATTAATACATTTATAGGAGGGAGGAGATTTAGAGAGTTTAAACTCCTGATTTTATTCATTTTTTAATTAAAAAAAAATATGTAACTTTGCTTTTGAATAATTTTGTTTTATATATATATATATATATATATATATATATAAATTAATGAAGGTGTGTTAAATTGCTCTGGAAATTAAATTATCGCATAATTCTTTAATTTTATAAATTCTATGAATTATTTTTGTTTTAAATCGGAATTGCTACGTTTTTTTAGTTTGAATAAACTTAATGATATACTAAGTTTTACCTTCAGGAGACAGAAGAATCGGATACATTTTTCTCTCAGGAAACACCGGTTTCCGGGCTTTGTTCCGTAAAAATTATCACCGCGCTTCTCAGAGAAGGAAACCGGACGTTCGTCACGTAGATCAGCTGTTAATTACACGTGTATTAAACTCGACGTATAATTTAATTACGGTGATATATGTGCTGACATTTGCAAGCAAATTGCCGTATAAATCGTTGTGCAAATTTCTTAATTTATTAATAATTGATTACTCTCTTCTCGAACGTTTTTCCGAATTGTCAAAAGGGAATTCTGTATAAATCTTAGAGTGTGTTTTACCATGGAAGAATTTTCACTTTTTATTATCAAAGTGCTGATAGTTAAAAAATTTTATAATAACTCTTTACATTAAAATAGTATTTAGTTATTTTAACATTTTGCAATCTATAAAGTAGAAAAAAGTCTTGAAAAATTCTTGTAAAAAAATTTTTTTAAAGAATCATGTGAATGAATTTTCAAAATATATATAATAGTGACATCAGAAAAATATGAGCAAGTCTATGATTAAAGGGTTATACAAAGGATATTTATTTCATATTCCGCTTCTTATGCTTCACATATTATGATAAATTAAAAGTTTATTACGAGGTTAAGAGATCGATGTGCCTGACGATCGCGATTGATGATTTATGATCAATAATTGGTGATTAGAGCTTGTCGATGTACGCGGCTTCAGACCGGGTTATTATTGGAATCATCAGACGGACTCTCGTATTTTTGTCGCGCATTTAGCGATTGAAAACACCCACGCGATCGTTATCTCGTCGTTGGTTTCGAAACGCAAGATCGCGAGATCTTCGACGCGCCGAGCCATTACATTACGGTACATAAATTGTCGTTACAGCTCAGCGCTAAGTGGCGCTAAATGAAGATAAGAGCGTTTAAATGCCGGGGCGTGATTCCCGTATTTTATTTGCCTTAGTGTCAAGATCGCATCGAATGTAAACACGGGATGATAATTAGGTCGGCGCTCGCCACGGAATTAGTCGCCTTTTTTATCGCACGAGGGGCACGACGAGCGCTAAAACATTAGCGATTAATTAAGATTAAATCGATAGCGCGATTTGGTAGTACGATCGATAAGTATATTTCTAATACAGCCCGGCCACGCTCGGGAGATACGCTGTACAAATAATCGTTTAAATCTACAGACGTGACGCTCGAGCGATCGTAAATCGTAAAGAGGTACCGCTGCCTCGGCTTCTTTTCCTCCTTTTCATGCCGTTTGTATCAGCAAGGTCGTACAAAGTATCATGGATGTATATAATAGCCTGCTTCTTGTACTATCTATAATTACGGCTGTTAAGTATTTCTTGGCCAATGGCTCGTTAATCATCACTTAAGATCCTGGAGCAAACTATTTTCTTATTAGATTTCATTAGAAAAATATCTTTGTTTTATAAATTTCAAATTTTTTTTATACAATCAAAGTACGCATAGAAATGAAGAGGACAAAGGGCGATTTTATGTTAGTATAATAAAAAAACTTTGTAACTTTAAATATTCAATGTATTAACAACGTTTTTGTTATATAAATAAAAAAATGTCGGTAATTTGCTGCAGAATCTCCTTAAGATGTTCACGATGTTCGCGCATCGCACGATAATCATTATTATATTTTCTTAATACCTTAATTCACTCGCGAGTTGATCGAGGGATCCCGATCGATTAAGGAGGGGTTTCTTTGCTATAATTATTCATCTATATTCGCCGCTTCTCGCTGCCGTTATCGATATCTCTTGAATGCGTATCCCATTCTCTCTCTCTCTCTCTTTCTCTGCCGCGGCCTTTCGCTGGCAAAGTACGCGACGAGAGGCGAGAGATAACGGCGGTTCAACGAACGTCTGGACTGTGGGGTCGGGTCCTAGATAAAGAAATGCTAGACGACGACGTGCGTTGGGAGGGAAGGAAGGAGGACAGATCGGAGACGATGATCGGACACTCCTCGGCGGATGTCGGTCACGCGGATTTGCATCGCACTACCCGTTGTCCCCTCTTGCCGTTGCCTCTGTTTCCGTACGGCGGCTGTACATGGAGGAAGGCTTTAAATCTGCCGCTGGAAGCAGAGCCAGACGGCGGAGATCAAGGGGGATTATGGAAGTTTACCGAAAGATCGCGCGGATCAGAGTAAAGCGAGCGGGGTAACAGGTAGTTGAACGGCCCGTATACCGCATCTCGAGAGGCGTGTGCATGCACGCAACGAGAGACAAGGCTTATGTAACCTGCGCTGGTTACCCGCCGTCTATTTCTGCAAGCGTAATATTGACGTTTGCACGAGGCAATAAATCAACGATAGCCGGTCATTTTCGAAATAAACGTGATTTTCCTTCCTCTCGGGAAACCAGGTCGGTTTTAACGTTAAAGCTTGACGCGTCATGATGAGAAGCTGCTTTACATGCGCGCGGATTTATTTTATTGCACCGGACGTACGTGAGGGGAATGCTGCCGCGAGTTCTTTGCATAATTGCATAATTATTGCTCTCGTGGGAGATCGACTTTTAGTTTACGGTAATGATGATAATAAGCAATTAGTCGCACAATTGTGAAACTTGTCACTGAAAAGGGCCGCATCTTCATTACGGTGAAAGTAACTCGTCTAACAATGGGTTTGCATCCGGTACTTAAAGCGTCGCTGGCAATTAAAATTTACGTCGGTGACTATTGTGACGTTGAGATTCTTGCGCGAATTAGTTATGTCGTTAGCAAGGATTGCATTCTTGTTTCTTTCTTCTTGGTAAAAAAAAAAAAAAAAGAAACATTTTCAATCCTACATTATTTATTTTTTCTCCTAATCTTTTATTATTTGTCATACTAACGTTTTTTTATTCATGATCTTTAAATCAATTTTATACACGCATTGTGTTATGTAATACACCGATGTGAATTATAAAACGATTTTTTTATACGCATAGGCGTAAAAAAATTGGTGCCGTTAACAAACATCTCGTTAAATTAATTTTAACGACGACGCGAGGAACCTTACGCAATCTGTGTTGCTTACGTCAGCGTTTATTGTTTATAATCTTTACCATTATGATTTACGCTTAAAATAACACGACGAATCACAATACCTTGAAAACAAGTGTCACGATATCGATTATTAGAATCGATGACAAAACATTCGTTGGAGTTATCTAATTTTAATCTCTCGCTTCGTTTTTCAAAGGAAATTTAATTATCGTTGTATTAGATCTGACATTTATCTAAACATTAGAAACTTAAACTAGGATACGTCTTTAAAGGTTTATCAGTGCCCCGATAACATTCGCAATCGACAGCGATTGACGTATACATCACCTGTTGAGTCGCTGTTGCCTCACTAAAGTAAAGTCAATATTAATTGTGAGTTTTCTTAAATCTGATTTACGCTGGATTAATTATATGCGCACGTCTGTGTATTCCGATACTGCAGAATGATCTTTGATACTCTAGAAGGACACGTGATTCCATTATATCTTACTTAGCGGCTCGAGAACGGGCCGAGTCTGTTGTAATTAAGCGTCTGATCAAATACTGTAATTACGCATCTGCCAACATGACTGAATGTTATGTGACAGGTTAGCAAGATATAATATTTTAAAAACGAAAATTATGAGCTGGGTTTCGCCGATGTATTCGAGAAGTGGGAATGCAGAATTCGCCCCGTAAATCAATCATCTTTATTTAACTAATTAGATTTTAATCGTTCTGTTACAGAGGGATAGTTCCGCTGTTCAGTACGAGAAGACACAGCTGTCACGATGCCGAAGTCGGTATGTATCCCACTTGAGATATTGAAATCTTTTTAAATCAACCGTCAACCGTCTTGTCGTCGTGTACGTTTAAGAATTTTTGGGTACGAGATTCTCCTAAGATGATTTAACAAACTGCTTGTTGTAATTTAGTTTCCGACGTAGAGGATAGTTGGTGGTGCAGCCACCTCGCTTCAATAATTAGCAGCCACCTCGATATTTCGTGGTGAGAAAAAGATTTAAAAGTGATACGAAGCGAGCGGAAGACATTAACGTCGAGGCGAGATGCCAGGAAGATATCCGAATATATTTCCGAGTATTGCATGTACGTTCGCGGAATACCGTCGAATCCCGCTTTATGACGCGATCGAAAAAAACTGTGCGTGTTTATTGTGCAATAATTCTCGTGCGATAAGATAGGTATCCGACTTGTTCGCGCATACTTGTCGCGGTCATATATAATTTTGCAACGCTGGCAACTTCTGAACTTCTCAGAAGCCAAAACGATTGGCTCTACGAAGTAAATGAACACGGAGAAAGCGTTATAAAAATAAATCGCGCGTTCTGGTGATAAAAATTAAAAAATTCACAGAAATTATAAAATCAGTTTGGCTCCTAAGAGACTCCGTTATTCGAAGAGAAATCGGAAGAGGCAAAGATATCGGTAATTCCAGTTAGTTTCTTTCTTTGTGCAGGAGAAACAATCGCGATTGTGATTTTTTTTTTTTTAATCACCAACGCGTGCGCCGTTGCATCGAAGTCGTAACTTGGTGTAATTAAACCGATCTCGGTTACCAGGTAGACATACACTTTGCATTCGCTTGCGAGTGAAGCGGAAGAACGATATACATCTTTCCGTTTGATCCAGCAAAGCGATGAATAACGAACGGAAACCGCGGTATTTCCCGACCATGAAAACGCAGCCACACTTGAGACGCTGTCCTCTTTTCTTTTCTTTTTTTTCTATTAATATTACACAAAGAATAAGATGTCTTTTATTCGAATCTGCACAAATAAACACCCCGCGTGTACAAAAATGAAACAATTATGCAGACGTGTTCTGACTCGTCTCTCCCATTCACGACTGAATTTCTTTTTTACGTAACTTCATTATGTAATTCGCGACGCGTATACGTATGAAAGGCAATGGTCCTCCGAGTCGCGTGTACGTCTATTTTTTTCCTCAAGATTCAAGGAGCTACTTTCTCGCTTTATTCCCCGTGGAATATACTGAATGCGGCTTTTTCACGAAATTTAGTTGTTTACGCGAAACGCGTGAAGGCATCGTCTATTTAAATCAAGCAATATACCTTATTTGCATAAAACCAAAGCGTTGCATAACGCGAAATTGATTTACGTTTGAGTCGAGGAAAGGCCAAACGCTAAGTTGTTTCGTCAATTTCAATCGTTTTAATTCGCGAAAATAGCCACCTGAAAGATATTTTACGCTTGAACATCATAAAAATGAAGCACATGTTGCAGCAAATTTTTTTATTAATTAAACATCCATATTCAGTTTTTACTCGAGGGGATTCCAATTTGTTATACAATAAAAGTTACAACTCATATATTCATAATATCAATTTATTGAACGAAATTCGGGTGTAGAAAACATTTTGAATAATCGTTAACGTTATAAATTAATCGGGTACAGTAAGAATGAAAACATTATAAGCTTAGTATCTTTATATTTCTACAGTGCAAAAAATTTATCATGTTTCTGTATATAAATGTTTTATAGAAAATCTGTATAATTTTTATACACGCACTCGTACAATATAATAAATATAATAAAAATAAATAATTTTTAATAATTAATTCTGCAAGAGCAAGCACAGTATAAATAACTTTATACGTAGCAACTTAATCCTACTTTAAATTGTTATGGAAAATAGATTTGTATAGCAATTTAAAGTAAGATTAAATAGCCTTTTTTTCTATTCGTCACGCGTTTCAATCGTGGACACCTCGCGCCGCGTAGGTCGGCGACGTAAGGAATGCGATATCGCGTGTGTATCGCAAATGTGAAAGGCATCGGCCTTTAACGCATCCGAGAGGTCGAGCAGCCGTGCAACGAGCTAGTACCCTACTGACTTGTTGCACACCTGCTGAGGCAGGCACCCCTCCCTTTGCTCTTTTCTTTCGAGGGAGAAACTCTTTTTCTCGGAGTTACTTTTCACACAACTCCAACGTGCGACGTACGACGAACGGACGACGGGGAAAGGAGTGTCTCTGGAGTCTCGTCTACGGAAGTCGCAAGCAGTCAGTTGCGACTTGCGACAGCCAATGGCTTTAACTAGAGACTAGACGCTCATTGGCTGTCGCAAGTTGCAACTGGCTGCTTGCGACTTCTGTAGACGAGATTTGAGATCAACTGTGATTGGCTAGATTTTTTACGATCAACGATTAACGCCATTATGCCTCGTCTACAATGAGTCGGTAGTCGTTGGTCGTAAGAAATCTAGCCAATCACAGTTAAACTTAGAGAAGAATAAGCGAGCATGATTGGTTAAACTTCTTATGACCAACGACTAACGACTCATTGTAGACGAGGCTTTAGATCGTAACTTGTAGTAAATGAGATTTTTAAATAACGCTACGCGTAGCGCCGTTGAAACGCTCGCCGACAATGTTACAATGTCGGCCTCGTGAAACAGGATTCCGCTCGTTCGCTGGAACATCCTGTGCTAACTCGATACGAATAGCATGCATCACGTTCGCCTACGCTCCGCGTTTTGTCAGCAACCGATGCGTCTGGCTGACGCGCGTTTGAACTTCCGCAATCTCAGGAAGTCCGCGGCGGAAGCAAAAAAAATTTACGCATTCAAGTCGGAAAGGAAGGAACGACACTTGCGACACAGGCTTAAGCGCAAAATTATGCACAAAATATAAATAATGTACATTATGATCATACAATATAACGTAAACTACAGAAACTATGTTTTACTTGTTATCTACGTAAATAATAAATTAGTAAAATCATGGAACATGTAAATTTCCTTAGTGAAAATTAGATTCTATTTTTTATTATAAACATAAAGTAAACCAATACGTAAATAATCCTGAAGTTTACAGCGCAACCTTTATTGTGCCATTCAATTTACGATAATCTAATATCGTTTGCATGGTCCACACACATAGAAAAGGATTTCTACAAACCCAAGTAAAGTCTCGTTTACAGAAGCCAATGACGGTCGAGCTTTAACTAGAGACTAGGCGCTCATTGGCTGTCGCGAGTCGCAACTGGCTGCTTACAACTTCTGTAGACGAGGCTTAATACGTAACATAAACAATCCACGTAATTCACGGCCCTGGATCGCAACGGTCTCGCAAAATCGGCGGTTTCCGAAAAACGTTGGAGCCAGGCGGGGTCGCTTCCTTCCGCGCGCGGCACCTGGTATCGCCGGCACGCCGCGATTGGTCGCCGCGCCGCCGACCGGCTCGGCCCACGTGACCGCCGCGTTCGTGCGCCGTCGCCGTCGCTCGGGGGAGCTCAGAGCGGGAGAAGCGTTGCACCGTGGCGCGTCGTTTTGCGGAAGGGAGGGGCGATCGCGTCGACGACGGTTGCACTTGTGTTTCGGGGCCCCATTGTCCGGAGACCGGCTCAAAGGCCGATCGCGTACGTTTGTTTGCTCGTTCGCTCGCTCGTTTGTTAACACGATCCGTCAATCGTGCGTTACATCGACGTTATCGAACGTCGCCCGCATTCGCGAAGAAGTTCTGTTTCCCGCGCATTTATTTTGCGCTTTGCATCGCGTGTGATTTCTTCTTTCCTCCTGTGAAGGTGTTCCAACGAATCTCGCAGACATGGTCGCCGGCGGCAAGATGGTAAGCCGGCCGTTACCGACGCTACTAGTTTGAATTTCGTTCTCTACGTCTCGTGATAGAGATGCGTTGAGTCTGGATTTGCGGTGCGATACATTGAAAATACATCTCGCGATGCGTTGAGATGCCTGCGTACAGCGGAGTCTTCGACAATACAGTACCTAGAATATATTTTTTTAATAGACATGGTTTTTTTTAAACCTTCACTCTTAGATCGCAACAATTTGGAGTTTATTTTCGTTACTTTCACGTTACATCCATGGAAAGTGTACGGTTTATTTAAGGAAAAATTGTGAACGTTTTAACCAATTAATGAAAGAAAATTGCGGGGCAAAATTGTCGAATTGCGTGTACAGAACGTTAAAGCGCAGTATGATTTTAATAAACGGTTTGAACGTAGGCTGACGTGGGACGAATCTTATTTCCTCTCAAGAGAGAGAAAGAGATTCGCGTGACCCATTCTACCGGGTGACGCGTTTCGCATCGTCTGACGACGTTTTGTTTTTGCATGTGCCGCGAAGATGAACGTGAGGGTGACGACGATGGACGCGGAGCTGGAGTTCGCGATCCAGCAGACGACCACCGGGAAGCAGCTGTTTGACCAGGTCGTCAAGACGATCGGGCTGCGCGAGGTGTGGTTCTTCGGCCTCCAGTACACCGACAATAAGGGCGACCTCACCTGGATCAAGCTCTACAAGAAGGTAGGTTATACTCACGTATTCATCCCGCGACGCTTCCTGCTTACTACCCACCCCCCTACCGTCCTCCAGTCGAATTCAATCTTTTCATCTCTCTCTTTCTCCCAGCTTGTAGCTTGGCCCCTCGACTGACGATTTCGAGCTTACCTGGATCTTTTATCGAAGTTAACGATTAAATTTACGATTAAAATTATTAATCTTTTCTATCGGTATCATTGTTTGTTACACATTGCAGATGACTGACATTAGATTGTTTGTTCTCTGTGATTCGACTAAAGGCACACGCATGATCTGTTCTCTGAAACTAAGGGTTTAAGGTGTGCTTTACATCGATATACCGGAATTACTAAAATAATTGAAGAAGAGGGTTTGATCTACTTTATAGTTGTGAAATCTTCCTTTTTCTGGATTACACACTGAAAAAGAAAGTAATATATACAATAAGATATGTAATTGCGGGCTGCCAACTACAGATACACTCAATACAAGAATATATGCTATTGCAGTATCAACATTGTACTTTCATTAACAGTAAGGGCCTAAACACAATGCCAGGCAACAGGCAATAGGAACAGAAATAATGAAAGAGAGAAAGGATCTTCTCTCTTTCTCTCTTCCTTTATTTCCTATTCATATTGCCTGTTGCCTGGCATTGTGTGATGAGCTTAAATCTTATTGTATTGAGTATTTTATGTAGTTGGCAGCCCGCAATTACATATGTTTATTGGCTATATTACTTTTTTTTCTGTGCACTGAAATGATCCACGTCATGGATCGAAGCGTATGAGTTTTGATGTCGTATACTAATATAACGACGACAAATAGTATGCAGATATTGTATTATTTAATAGTGAAAGATCTTGATAATTTATATAACATTCGCATAAACAACTCTGATAGATGATTTCTTTTTTATTTCTTTTCGAAGCCAGCAATTTTATATTTTAAAATTATTAAATTATTAAATTATTTATTACGTAAAGAGTTGAAAGTCGCTGTTAGGTATTTTTCGAATAACATTTTGTCGCGCAAATAGTCGACTGACAACGAGCGAGAAATGTCCACCGTGATGAATTTTCGGCGTTGACGGCGGTGAAAACTGAGCCCCGTGGTAACGGGTGGCTTGTATCAGTCGTCGTTGTCGCGTGATCCACGCCGGGATTCACCCGCGCGTATCGACGCGTGCGTTGTTTGCCGGGAATGAAAGGGAAAGAATGGAAATGCTCCGAATTGTCAAGTCGGCCGACACCTGACCCCGCGACCGCAGAGAGTAGCAGTCCGCTTTGTAAAATATGTAGAGTTCCTACTTTATAGAAGTATCCCTACACGTAACTGTAGATCATAAATGTAGATATAGCGAGAAACGTGATCTGTGAACGAATAATTTTACACTACGTACATTGTGCTTAGCCCATCAATTTCTAGGTTTTTCCATTGTAAACCTGTTAAATCCTTGTAACTCAGGTTCCAATTAAGATTTTTAGACTGCAGTTGAAGTAAAAAGTTGCTTTTTTCCTGTGAATTTAGTCGGCGTAAGATGGGATATCTTTGGAAAAAAAGGGATATGAAGATTAAAAATGGAGATAATATAAGAGACTTTGTTCATCTTTCTGAGTAAAATAATTTATAATTTATTCAAATAATTATATCAAATTATTCTGCTAAAATAAGCGACATTATTTGTTAAATAGTTGTTGGTAAAAAGGCAAGAGTTTCTTTTTTACCTTCACCTTTAACCTTTTTATCTTTTTTCCAGGTATCTTATTGCTAACTAGGTTTTTGGGAAAGAGCCACTCCTTTTTTTGTCTCCAAAATACCAGTTATGTGTAAAAATATTGACTAGGAAAGGAGAGCCTTCTGGAGTTAAACTCTTGCATTAAACTTGGTAATTTTCCACATTTCTTCACCGACTCGCGGTCGATAACCAAGTTTGAGGAAACTATTCGATTGTGAAAAAAAAGTATACAGGAAAGAACACGGAGCGCGTGTATCTCGTTGAAAAGTTCCACGAGGCAAGAAGGAAAGTATACCTCGGAAAGAAATCGCGGGGACGCGTACGTAACGCGAGATTCTCGAGATTCCCGTTATATAGATCTTTTACGAGATTAATCGCCAAGATCTCGATCAACTTTTTTATTTGATTGAGAGAGAACGGAGTGGGGGTTCGATTTAGATGTATTAGATTATTGGTCTCGCGTGTAATTCGCGTATCGTCGCGGTCGACCGTGCGTTAGATTTACGCTTACGCGCACGTAAAGTGTATGGAGTTAATGCCACGAAGTAGCAGGTAATTGCCGACTTCCTAGGGAATTGCACGCAGCAGACCCGGGTATATTTCCCCCGGGTCGACGTTGTGCGCGCGGGTCCCAAAGTGGCCGTTCGTGAAGTACATTGCGCCGATTCATACAGAACCTGTTCTTAGACGCGGTTGGGACAGAGACAGAGAGAGAGGGGAGGGGACTTTTTTCTAAGGATTATATTCCCTTAACTTCTGTTAATTACTCACGTCGTCACGCGTTGCATTTCGCCGAGGGTCGTTAACGTCTCCCGGCACCGTGAATGTTTATGTTACTCCGTTCGCTGAAATTCAACACCGTAAGATCCTCGATTTATTATTGTTCCTTTATTTCTCATCTTATTCATATTTTTCTATTTAATTTTTAGTTTCTTTCTGATCTGACTTATATACAAGAGATGAACAAATAAATATGAATAAGAAATATTTTTTTATTAATAAGAGATAAATCCATCACTTGCCTTTAAATACATATTTTATGCTTGTTTGGAATAAGGTTCAACAATTGAATAGTCATCAAAGGGATGTCATACTGTTCTTTTGACATAATCTCTTAAGTAAACAATGTCAAAGGAAGAAAGTTGCTTTTTACATTATTTTTCGAAATTGTCTTGTTCTTTCAATTTTTTCCGGTCAACTGCCCAACTTAAAAATCATCCAGTCACTATGGAGCAATTTAAAGAGCAGAATAAAAAAACAGATTTTCTCCTCTAATATTTCTTGAAGGATATTCTGCTAGAAGAATGGTATAATATTATCCTGATGACTATTCAGGCATTGTGTAACTTTCTTCCAATCAAAAGACTAAAGTTTGTATTAAATACAAATGATGGGCCAAGCTTTTTAATAAAATAAATAGTGTTTCCCAGATGTTCACTATTTCGTCTATCTTCTACATACATTTTCCGATGGAGTTTCGTTGAATCGGCGTGCATGGTCGGCGAGATCGCTTTTTTTTTACCTCGCCAATCGTGCAACGGCGATAAAAGAGTTTCTCAGATCTTACTTTGTCGGTGACAAATGCTGACGTCATCGTCTTTCAAGTGCGAGACACATGTTTGACATCTTCACGCCTTTTTTCTGATCACATCAGAAGCACGATTTTTCTAACCGTCTTCGTTCTCAAAGATGTTGTAGAAAGTTTCTCCGTTTCTGTCGAAAATCATCGATTAAAGAATCACAGATGTTTGCCCTGAAAATTCACGCAAAAAGTCTGACATTGTTATTTTTTCCAAATCACTAAACATTTGGAGAAAAATAAATTTCAGACGCAAGCATTCTCTTTCTGCAGATTAAAAATAAATAGGATTTCCGGAAATATCTGTTTTTTTTACCGTTAAGTTTTTATTTGAATTTGATTCTATATTAATCTCTGCAATTTTTAATCAATGATTATTTATTCATTAATTTCTCATTATATTTTGGATTTTTTGATCAAGAAATATTTTGGTATACATGGAGAAAAAATTAAAAAGAGAAATTGCCTTGCAAATAAGACGGTGGGAAGGAAAGGATTAAGACTATTTGATAAATGTTGTACTCCGATGATTTTTTTCAAGGATTCCATTCAGGATATATGCGTGCGAATCGACCAAGCACAATTGTCCTCGAGAATTCGGCAAGGCAACCGTGCATCGTCCGGTTTTTCCTGCTAACCTGTTCGCGATCGGTCGACTTCAATTTTCGAGTTCGTGTACAGTTACTCGTAGATCAAGGCAGACGCGCTCCATCGGCTTTCACCCGGCCGGTTAGTGCCGGAGACGCTCCTTCACCTTGACACAGTGTCGCCCGTCTCGTCGGCCATCCTTTTTTTGTCTTCTTTTCAGCGCGGTTTTCTCGTCGATAAGAACTCGCCTCCGGATTTCTCGTCTCTTTCTGCCCGCGTGTTTGAGACTTTCGAGAACCTGCTTCCGACAGGAAAAACGAGGAAAAACCGACGCGACAGGTGCGCGCCAGGTGAAAATTGTGCGGTGGCTGGAATTACAGGCACGTGCTTGTAGTGCCAGGCCAATTGAGGAGCAGCTGGCGTGGCAGTAAAAACGTCCGTTCCCACGTGGGGGTCTCTCGTTTTAGCAGACGCGTCTGTTTCATAGAATTGTTTCACGGTTTGACTTAAATTTCATTTAAAATTAAATGGTATAACACGACACCTGAGTGAAATTGTTTCTGTTTTAGTCTCGATTAATTATGCGACGAAGTCACACCGTGGGTCTCTCGAGCGATATAATAATTTTCAGAATACATTTTCAATATTTATATTTCTGCTCTTATGAATATGCAACAATTCTGTTCTTACTTTGCGTCAAATAGACGCCAGACTTCTTATCGCGGTAAATTAACGCAAAAAAATGATTCGGGTTGTCAAACACACTCCTGAAAATGAATATGGAAAAACGAAATTACCTTTGGTCGCGTTCCTCCGTGGAATTTGTCGCGTTTGTGAATCACGACGGCTATTTACGCAACAATATCGTCGTTCGTTGAACCTCAAGGTGTACTTAGATATGCGCCGTTGGCAACACACTTCCACGCGATAAATAAAACATTAGAGCTGGATTCCAACGTGGAATAGCTGCCGGGGGAACAAAGATGGGAAAGAAAATATAGGTTAATGTATTAAACACATGAGGGAGATATCCACAACCGTTTACCGCGGTTTGTACTTGAAACAAGGAAGCAGATAAGCTTTGTTAATTCCGCTGTACGCGATGCGAGACATCTCTTTCAGATATTTAAAGATTTACATTTAAATAGAATGACATCTACGAATCTGAACCATGATAATTAAAAGAAATCTTTTCGTGATTTCTTTCATACACTCGAGTTAATTGTCTTTTTCAAAATTTTAAAAATTCTAACGGATCACGTAAATCGCGAGGTGAAAGGCTTTATAGAATCAAGGCGTTTCTCATTTACAGACTTGCCGCAATTTCTTTTTTGATGATTCCATCCAGATAATCTGATTTTCGAAAGACATCAATTTAGCATCACCGCAGATTAGATAATGCAATTATGTTATCTGTCATTACATATAGCCACGACTATTGTGTAATAATACAATAATTAATTTGTGACTCATTTTTCCGACGTAGTTTATCTACATGTATCGTTGTACATATATGGTAAATCGCTGTAGTAGTTTGCTCCGTTTATCCCCGCTCGCGCCAATTTTCCCCGTAATGAGCCAATTTTGGCGTGAAACGCACGTTTATTAAGTTTTCCCTTAATGACGAGTCGATTGCACGCAGCCGGAAAGCGCGATAGCGAGGGTGGTGAAGAAGGAGGTGAAAAAGAAAGTTCGAAAGCTGCGAGGCTACTCCGACTCGGACACGGACGACGACGAGTTCGACGACGGCCTGGTAAGATCCCGAAAGGACATGGTTTCCTTCGGCACGTTCCGAGACCTGCCCTTTACGAGAGAGAAATTGCGGAAGAGCGTGATTGAGAGATGATTGAGAGATTTCCAGTCCATGCAGGGAATGATCACACTTTTGTGTGATCAGGACAATAGGATGGGTATTTGAAATTTTCAAAAATAGACAAACTGAGCTAATTCTTGTTTTTTATTGTTGATAAAAAAAAAGTTTTTAAAAATATTTTTTACCAGAGAAAGATTATATGTGATTACACGCACATGCACACATGCACAAATGATTTCTTATAGAAGAATAAATGTTTAGATTGAAATACAGATTTTAAACATGAGAAGACCGAATCGTATAAAATACACAACTAATGTAGAATATGCCTTTATATGGTCATAATTGGAGCTGATATTTACTTGTGATATTTACTTTACATACCTTTCCAAGTTCATTGAACTGTGCGCCGAATATATTTTTCAGTCTTTAAAAGAGCTATAAGATGAATCTGATTAGTAGTATCACAATATTAAATTGATAATCCATTTAACAGTAATGATTTTAATAGCACGAAGATCCAGCCAGCTATGACCGTAGAAAGGCATGGTTTGTATTAACTATTTTAAATGTGTTTAACATTAGTGAAAAGATTTCGCAAAGAGAATTGAAGATTGATACATCAATCACAGAACGATTGAGGTACGGATGTACGCGGAGGTGTAAAAATCTTTTTTTATGCGAGGATATATAAGGTATTCCTGGCGAGGCTACCGACGACCACCTTTCACCTGCGGGTACTTCGAGCAATTTGGAATCGGCATTTTCCTTTGGTGAAAATGTCGAGATAGGTCACGAGATTCGTGACGATCTTTCAACTTTCGACGTGATTTAATATATCTTCGTTAACAAATTCTCAAACAAATGAGTCTGCTCGCAAGTCCATTATATTACATTTTTATTTGTCTTCGTGGTTTTACCTTTGGAATTTAGTTCTCGGAAACTTTTTCTTTATCCTTTGATCTTTCTGTCCTTGGCCTAAGCAAGAATTTAAGACGAACTCGAAGAATCTGTGAGATGATAGATCTGGGATGCTCTGTAAGATGGATCCTCCGGTATTTCGTCGCGTGGTGTTCTCATCTTTAGAGGAGGGAGAAAGAGGGGGGAGATAACATCCGCAGACAAGTCAACCGTTTCGCAAGGCTTGTTAGGCGTGCAGAGATTCAAGAGGAAAAAAAAAAGAAAACGAGGACGTCGTGCCGCGGTCTTCGTAGAAACGAAACGCTTATCGCGTCGCTGTTGCGATAAAAGAGAGAGAGAGATGAGAAAGAGAGACGCGAACGACCACCCACCCACCCCCGCGCTTTATTGTCTCTGATATGCGTGTCGCTTATATTAAATGATTCAATCGAGCGTGTTACGTCAGTTGTAAGTATGAAAATACCGTCTTCTCTGTGATGAGTCACGCGATGAGGAGCTGCCTAAGGAATTTCTCCGCGGAAAAGCACGAGGTGCTTCATTCCTGGTTATTTCCAATCGAAGGAATAGAAGAACTGAAAAGGCACTTAATGAAAATGTCAAGGCATCGATAGCTTTTTTTTTCGCAAAAATTGACACTACGAAACTGATAACACCTTCAAAAATCTATGTTTTTTTAATATCAAGGTTCTCTTTATCTCGGCTTTCTCGCTCTAAAAAATTTGTCTTTCTTATAGAGAAACAAGAAATTCATGCGTTACCCTAATTTGTTGTACGCGGAATTGTTGATTATTCCGCGTAGGGCTTTTCTCTTGTGTCTTCTAATGGTGCGTCACTTTCTCTCAATTAGGATTCATATTAACCCTTTAACAGAGGTCGACTCTCGCGTGAATTGCGAGCGTTTGCCAAGCGCGATACGCTCGTTGAGATTACGTTGTGCCGCGTTCTTTTTTCTTCAAGGCTCATAATTCAACTTTTTCTTAGGCTAATGTACCGTCTCGAATTACACTAAAGAAGAGATAAATACGTATGTTAGTGATATACTGGAAGAAAGGAAAATTTTCTCCTGAGACACTTCCTGCTCAAGATTAAAAGTTTCAGGAACAAATCTAAGAAATGTAATATTTTTTTAACTGGTTAGTGACGCGAATGAGATAACAAGGTGATGTTTCAGTAGTCCTTGAATATTCGTAATTATGATAAATCCTAGTTTCTTCGGGAAAAACGTTAAAAAAAATTACCTCATTAGTGATGCACTCATTGGCTTGGCCGTATATTTGTAACATTATTAATGTTACGTGATACGAAAAAGCAATTTTATCGGTGTCCAAGCCATGGGTGCCGATAAAGCTGGAATGGTTGACATGGTTGGAATTTCGCGATAATGAGTAACTTATGAGGTACAGCTAATGCTACGAATCACGCCTGGGAGCGCGCGTTTCGCAATTAATGGGCGCGATGAATTTATCGCTAATTGAATCGTGATTCGCCGTTGCGACCATGAAGCACGACGTGTCGTGATATTTTTCACAGGCGCGATTTTTAATGCCGTTGTACATCTTTTGCGAGGCGTAGAGAATTAAATCGTTTACAAGGATTATGTAATTTATATACAATATGTATAATCATATAATTAATTTTTTTAAGGAATTTTATAATCTTCAGTAAAATATTATATATTTATAATATAATGATTTAGGATTATTTCGAAACAAATTGAGTAAAGAATAAATAGTATTAAAAAAGTTATAGTAATAAATTGTAATATAAAAAGGATAAAATTAGCGGAGTTCTTCAGTTCTCTCCGCTTTTTCGTGCAAACTACAATAATGCAGTTCATTTTATTATCGCGCTAGAGCTGTGTCATTGTCAGAGAGCACAACTTAATGCCGTACGCGATAAAAGCGTCGCGCCAAAACTCGAAGCGAGCAACAGACGACGTCGTTTCAAGGACTCCGGTGCAACGTATGTAACTGGGCTATATCTTGCGGGGATGCTCGATCATCGTGCTTGATCTTCGCAATAGGTTGCGAGTTGGAAAAGACGGGTTTACGCAGGTGTGGACTGTGGACTGTATTATGTAACGCGGCAGGATCTCCGGCCGATTGGCGCGCGGATTCTCGTTTTCCTCGTGTCACGCCGATCCGTTCACCGCCGTCATTCCCTCGTGCCGTATTTCCGTTATCGCGCGTTATGCTGTAAAAGGCCACGTTGGGGCCACGTATGCAAACCTAGACCAGGCAAAGAATCAAGACTGGAAAGTCGAATCTGATGATCAATCCGTTCTTTCATACTCAAATTACGCTGCGATTTACATTTTTATGAATATTAACATTGTGATTATTAATATTTCAGGAGAGATATATGACTACATATATAAAGTTTCTGTGATTTTTTTTATGTTGTAATAATTGGGGATTAAAGTTAACAATAGACTTGGTTTTAATAATGAACGCGGTATTTTTTTTATCAAGAGTTTTAAGAATATAAATTAATTACTGCGTCTTTTTTTCAGTCCGAATACTTTTATCTCAAGAAATTTGATTAAAACTTCAAAATAAGAAATATTTAAATTTCATAATAATTGAATTTCAATAATTAAATTTCAATATTGAAATAATAATATTGATAATTAATTTAGGGATTAAAATAAGGCAAATATTTAAATCGTAATGTGAAAATTTTGTCAGATGTTATTTCAGTAATATAATCTGTCGATCTTTATTTATCGATGATCGAGTACAAGATTTAAAGACGCAGTTATTTTTGGCAGATTTAGAAGACGTCATCCGTCAGAAATGAATCTTATTTTCGAGACTGACGGTTCAAGTAATTAGCGATTTTCACAAACTTATGATAAATTTTTTTTTATATTTACGACGTACGCGGATAAACAATTTTTAACGGCAAATTTATTATGTGAAGAAAAAAAAACTGAAGTATGATTTAGTTAAAATAGTTACAGATTTTGTCAAAATTAACAAAAGTTATATTTATCACTTGGAACTTTTTTTTCCCAATTTCGTCGACGCTCTTACATTTTCGTGAAAGAGAGAATAGTAAGTTTATGTCACACGAGACGTTACATTATATAGAATTAGTGGTTAAAATGGATGCAAGATGGCATTTTCTTCCGCTGGCTCGGGTTAAATTCCTCCTCGTGTCCACGACGGTTCTTAAAATTATTGTCATTATGAGACACGGCACACAGGTGGCATTCATCACCATTTACCTGGTTTACCATAAATCCAACATGCCTCGAATGTCGACACGATAATTTCAAGGATGCGCTCGTGGCCGAGATACGCAGAATGTTTTTTTTTTTTAATACCGCAATACTTTAACATCACCGTATTTTTATTCTTTAAACGCATGCCAACCGCAATACTAACAACTGGAAGAGTGGACTTTCGTTCTTGTCTAGGGTAAGTTGCGAACTGATTGATCTTACAAACGTTGTGCCCAGTTTGTCCTGCATGCCGACAAGAAGCGATGCATGTTTGACGACACGAGATCACCTTTTCTCAATTATGTATTTAATATTGAGTCCGAGACTTGGTATCTGAAACCGTTCAAGAATAAGGATTTCTCGTACGTGTAGACGAAGGAATTTTTATTCATCAAGAACAACGGCAATAAAGTACCGTCCCGTGACTTGTGTAACTCATTTACAAATTATGCAGTTGCCGTCAAACGAGATGTCGCCTCAATTGCCATACCTTCTGAAAAAAAGAGCGATAACAAATCATATGTTGTTTGATAAATAAGAAGGTCGTTACATCATGATCATAATCATGATCGTGATCATGACTAGTGGATTTTGGTTTAAATGCCATCCTTGGAACGCGTATCTCACGCACGGATAAGCCTCGATCTTCGTCCGTTCGCGAGAAACTGTATCTCATTACAAGCATACACCGAGTTTTTTCCATAATCTAATTATTCTTCGTTATTTTCGTCCGATAGATGTGCAAGTAACGTTCCACGATAAGCCGCACTTAGGTTGCGTGTGTCAAAACGATTTAGTTGTCACGTCTTTTAGATTACTCGTTGATAAAGAGTTATTTGAAATTTTAATTGTCATAAATTACATAGTTACAAAATTGTTTGCTTAAATGCGAGATCAGTTTTACAAAATACAGCTTGTTGCAGTAATCTTGTTTTATTTATTTGCGAAACACATGAAAACCTTCTATATTTTCGATCGAATGCATGTGAATGTATCAATTAGCACATTGTAGCTGTAAGGATAATATGTGATATTAGCAAATAATTGCAGGTGGTTCCGTGCGGTCTTCGAAAAATCTGCCACGTAAGATCACAAAGAATTTTCTGATCCTTACATATTATTTTGATGTGTTTCTCAGCACCTAGATTTGAATTCCCGAATTGAACAGAAGTAACACGTCATCGGTGATCTTTTACTTTTGTCCTTATGTTTGACGTTGACTGAATTAATTACTAGATGACAAATTCACAGTTCCCATTAATGCTTATTCGAAAAAGAGCACATTTTACTTATTCACATATTTTTAATTATTCAAAGAGATAACATCTCATTTAACTTTTATTATTCTTACGAAATGCGTATACTTAAGCTTTTATTCATTTGCAATGATACAAGATATATGATAAGCAGAAAAAATATTAATTAACGAAATTTAAAAAAATGTGATAATAAAGATTTTTTCTGGTTTGACACATTGAGATAAAATTTGATGAAATATTGTTTAAACATATTCGATCGAAAATTTTTGCAATGTAACAAAATTTGCTTTCTCTTTTGCTTTGTTTTATCATTACAAGTTGAGAGAGATGTATTTTTATATTTTTTTCTCTCTTAACTTACTGTGAGACATGATTGGTATAATTGTGTGAATTATTGTTCTGTTACATTTATCATGTAATTAAATCTATCATGTGTATCGTACGACTGTTGTTTTTATTTGTGATTAGGTCAGGTAAAAACTTGGCACAAGATAATCGTGCAATAATCACGTGTTTTTTTGATACAATATTACTAATCTTAACATACACTATAGTTTATGCAAATCTTTATGAAGTATTATGAATTGTTCACGACGTGTTTGGCAGTTGCTGTAAGAAAATGGTGACACAACACAGAATAAAGAAATCTCGCGTCATCAAATCTTACTTAATTTGATTTTCAAAATAGTACACATTGCATACATTACATAATTACGCATCGCAATGCTATTTTCGAATTATTCTCGAGATATCGCGAGAAAAGGCGTTAATTGTCCTCGTGATAGCTACCAGGAACGCTGTTGGTTTCTTATCTGCCTCGCGCAACATTTTTTTATTCCTCGTTAATACAGATAAGTACTTGGTAAAAATATAAGGTGCACAAACTCGACAAGTCGACACTCTATCTTCGTGACGTAGTTGTTCTTTCCGCGATACATCTGGATAAGATTTCGTGGGAATGGATAATGAGACTTTAAGAAAGTACAAATACATTCCTCGCGTATGGAATTGCTGTTGGAAACACTTTTGCGCTTGGCACATTTTAGTAACTTTCGCGATACTCATCACTTTGAGTGCCTTTTAACGCAAGAATAAAATGCAATTGTGTATCACAATGGAACGTCCGCAAAAACATCATCTCCATTCTCAGAACGATTCTCAGTTTTATTTATTGAAGTTGTAACGGAAAATTCCGCTAATATGTTAAAAGTTTTATTATCAAATGAATATTATTACAAAGACTTTATTTCTATTAAGATTATAGGATATATTTCTCTCTTAATCCTACACAATCATGTAATTAAAATAACATAGCAACAATTTTTTTAATTAATATACAAATTTTATGAGAATTTAATGATTTTCTGACTTTTTGAATAACTGCCAAACACGTGTATTCATCAAGGTATTCGAGGTGATTCTACTAATTCTCATAAACACATTTTTACGACAATGCCGAACATTTTTCAACTATCTGAATTTAAGAAACGCCAGCAGATATTCAATTTCGATCGGTATCTACGACACCGATATCGCACGCATTACGTAATTATAATGAACTCTTTGATAATACCGTTGACAATAAAGAGCGAATATATCTGTGATAATATCGTAATATGAATTTATATAAATGTAAAAAAGGAATATTTTCGAGCGAAAAAAAAATTTTTTGATAGCGAACATATTCTACATATCCTTACTTTATTGCGATATGTAAAAGATGTATTAAGCTATAATACGCATTAAAATACTAGTTATTGTAATACATAAGATATTAAATAATAATTCCTAAGATGTGAGATTACCGTATTAATTTCCTTAATGCAAAACCACACTTTCTTTAATAAAAAACATTTTTTTACTATTTCATACAATTCACGCTCTTATATGCCGTAATTTTCTTTATGACACGAGAACTATCTGTTTATATGTTTGACTATTTTTTAATGAATTTATAAACACTTTGCACGTTTTTACACGTTTGAGCGTCAAGTGTGATGAAGCGAGAGAAAACGAATTTTGATGGGGTTTGGTCACTTATTTTTTTTTAACGCTTGCAGGTGATGAACCAAGAAGTCAAGAAAGAGACGCCACTCCAGTTTAAGTTCCGTGCAAAGTTCTATCCCGAGGACGTCGCCGAAGAACTGATACAAGACATTACACTGCGACTTTTTTACCTCCAGGTAAAAAACTATTATTCAAACATTAATAAGTTATTATACACACATAAACTATTCATTATCTTGTTCTTTCGCTGTCTGGGAATGTGTCTTCATTTATGATCTCAATAATAATATTTTTTTTAATTTATCGCTTCGATACTCAAAGTAATTTCGAGACTGATTAACGTTTAGAGCAAATTGATTTAACATAAAAACAATGCATCTCATTTATACGTCGATCGGACTAAGCCACGTGCATCAAGACTATCGTTCGTTTATCTGATTCGTTTCTTCTCGTTGCTATCTCGTCCTTCGCGGCGGATACGCGAACACGAGGAATGCGCTTTAATTTTTTGCTCAGTTGAACCAAGTAAATACATGTTTAGTGTTTAAGAATATCTTGTGAAAGTTTAAGACACCACGTGAAATTAGTGGAATTTTATTCACAATTTGGAAGAATATTTCTCTTGAACAAATATAAGATTTGAATTTTCTTATATTTTCTTGATTTTGTAAATATTGTAAAATTTTCTCAATACTCATCACAATCATATTGAATTTTATTACAATATTTACGTTAATCGATATTGCCGTTTAAATAATTATATAATCTTAAGTAATATTGATATGAATGTTTAATTTTGATTGCAGGTGAAAAACGCTATTCTCACGGATGAAATATACTGCCCACCGGAAACATCCGTTCTGTTGGCTTCGTATGCCGTTCAAGCGAGACATGGAGATTATCAGAAGGGCAACCATCCTGCTGGCTTCTTGGCAAACGATCGGCTGTTACCACAACGCGTTGTGGACCAACATAAAATGAGCAAGGAGGAGTGGGACAGCTCTATTACAAACTGGTGGCAGGAACATCGTGGTATGTTGCGAGAGGACGCCATGATGGAGTATCTGAAAATTGCTCAGGTATCTGTTAAACAGCATGTACAAAATGTAAATCCGAAATATGTATGGCGAAGACTTCAGGAAGGAGTAAAAACTCTGACACCCATTGTATACTGCAAAATTTATTTCATGTTACGTGAGTTGTGTTAAAAATTCCCGTTTGTGTTTAGAAATTTTTATTCGTGTGAAATATTCTTATCTTAGTTTGTGCTGCAATCCGTTCCTGAAGACCTGCGCATCTATGTAACAATAACGTGTTTTAATTATACGTTTTAATTATTCGCATATTTTAATTTGTTTGCTTACGAGTAATAATTCTTAATTTCTTCACAAGAACATAACGCGGACTCCATTTCTACACTTGAAAATATTTTAATGCAAAAAGTTGTTAAATATTGCTCGGACTTGTATCGCGTTTTAGTATTTTCTTTTATTTTTGCTTTCCGTAGGACTTAGAGATGTATGGTGTGAATTACTTTGAAATTCGCAACAAGAAGGGCACAGACCTTTGGTTGGGTGTGGATGCTTTAGGTTTAAACATCTACGAGAAGGATGATAAGCTTACGCCGAAAATCGGCTTTCCTTGGTCCGAGATACGGAATATCTCGTTCAATGATAAGAAATTCATAATCAAGCCAATCGACAAAAAGGCACCGGACTTTGTATTTTTTGCCACCAGAGTCAAGATTAATAAAAGAATTCTTGCGCTATGCATGGGCAATCACGAGCTTTACATGCGCAGACGTAAGCCGGACACGATTGACGTGCAGCAGATGAAGGTAAGAATATTATATTACGTCATACTGCGCTACGAAATTAATAAAACACAGTTATTATGCATATAGTTATCTAAAGCTGATTATATAACATTATTAGCAATATTTGACACTTTACGTAATCATGATATAATATATGGAATTTATTTAAAAATTAAAATTAGGTGAACTAATAAGATTAATGATACAATAGGCGGCCAAAGAGCAAAGTAACCGTGTAATTATTAGAATTTACTTCAATTAATTATAATAAATAGTAAAATATATTTTGCTCTTAAATTGTGTAACAAAAGTGTGATAAAAAATCTCTAGGCTCAAGCCAGAGACGAAAAAATGGCAAAACAGCAACAGAGAGAGAAACTGCAACTGGAGATAGCTGCACGAGAACGTGCGGAGAAGAAACAGCAAGAATATGAAGAGAGGCTAAAAAATATGGCAGAGGAAATGGATAGGCGGCAGGCTGAGTTGAACGAAGCTCAGGAAATGATTCGGCGCTTGGAGGAACAGCTGAAGCAGTTGCAGGCTGCTAAGGAAGAGCTAGAGAATCGCCAGAAGGTGAGTACATTTTTTTACGATATAATAAAAAAACTCATTATACTGTCAAGGAATAATTAGTTCCGTTTTTCCTTTTTTCTTTATGTAATTTTTACATAATTTTGTTGCATATGCATGTGTCTTTTTATTTTTTGTTATTAAATCTGTATTGTGTATGACGTAGGAATTGACAGTGATGATGGAAAAATTGGAACTTTCGCATGAGATGGAGGCTGCAGAGCGCGCTAAACTTGAACAGGAAATAAAAGCTAAGCAGGAGGAGGTACAACGCATACAGTCCGAGGTAGAGGCTAAGGACCTGGAAGCTAGGAGATTACAGGCCGAGTTCGAAGCTGCCAAGTATGAACAATTTTCTTTTTTTTCTCATCCTTTGTTTCTAAGTTAATACGATCGGGAAAATAATTGTATATTTATTACTTTTTATGTAAGATACCGACAAGAATTTGCTGACCGGCAATATCAGGCCAATCAAACCCCGCATCATCATCACGTCGAGGAGAATGAAGAAGGTGAAGAGGAAGGTGAAGACGAGGTTCCTCAAGGAGACGTCACTAAGGACCTCGCGACTGACGAATCAATAATCGATCCTGTCGAAGAACGACGCACTTTAGCAGAAAGAAACGAACGTCTCCACGATCAATTGAAGGTACGTTGACATCAGAGTTTAATATTTATTTTACTCAGCTAATTTCTTATTTTAATTTTTTATTTTAATAATTTTATACAATTAAAACTTTTGTTTTTAACTGCTTTATTTAAAATTTGAAAATATGTTCTTAAGATTTAATGCAAACGTCACGAGACATTTTGTACATACTGCTTTAATGGAATGTTTTCTGATTGACAGACATTGAAGCAAGATCTTGCCCAGTCACGCGACGAGTCCAAGGAGACGGTGATGGACAAGATTCACAGGGAAAATGTTCGTCAAGGCCGCGATAAATACAAGACACTTCGCGAGATTCGCAAGGGCAACACCAAACGTCGTGTTGATCAGTTCGAGAACATGTAAATTAATGTACGTGCATGTAATCACTTACCTTATACAGGTCCTTTCCTACTTTCAATTTTTCATCCAATTTCGCGAAAGCGGGGCATGCAGCAAAACGATAACAAGATAATGATAATGACGAGAAGGAGAGAAAGAGAGAAACCGATTAATAGAAGGTAAGAGAGGAGAAAAGTATAGAGAGAGGTATAGATTCTACAATCTATAATGATGTATAAATAGAATAATTTGAATAACAGACATATTTTCGATGAATTAAACATCAAGCCTTTCTTAAAATTTGCGCGAATGTTTAACTATTGTACATCAAGAATTATGAGCAATATTTGCGTCCACGTTAGATGACAATTCTATACCTTCATGGAAACCGATAATCAAAGCTTTCACCGTTTATTGGTGAGGAACGCGACGAGAACGAGCGATTCGCGCCGTCTTCCACATATATACTTCTATGTTAATTGACGCTATATGATTGACTCTATCGCAGAATCGTCATTGGCTTTATCGCGGGATAAGGAGCGAAATAAATTTTCTCGTTACTTTGCGCAGAACTGCCTCGCTTGTGAAACTAGTAGTTCTCCTTTAACTGTTTGCTAGTAATAAAATAGTTTTGAATATTATTATTATTCTGATAATTTAGTGCAACGATATTATCACTCCAGTTTTGACAAGGTAAAGGCACTTCATGCCCAAGTGACAAGAAAATTTCCGGTATTGGATTACAGTCCGTTACCGTTACTTAAACCTTCCTCTGCATATCGACGGATCCAACATCTTGACCGCCGAGTATTGTCTCGCCTCACAATAAGTATTACTGCCGATCATTTATTCGCGTCGCGAGACGCCGCGATCTTTAATCGCTGGTTACCTGCCGGTGTCCTGTTCGCGATTTTTATCACGTTGTCGCGTATCGTCCGTCCTCGATAATAGGGATTCGCTTTCGAGAAGCCATTAATCTATTACCACCACTCACAACTCGGCCGATGTGTCGCGACGGCGATCGCGGTCGTTACCCGTTTACGGATGGTTTTTCCTCTATTCATACGCTTAATTCGGGCCATATTTGTACACAGGAGAATGTGGGAGCGCTTAACATCCACAAGTTGACCGGCAATTTGTAAGTCACTACATAGAGGAATCAAAATAATAAAGGCATGTGGCTTATATTGTAGCGAGTTAGAAATTTAGGTATTTAATCGATCTTGAAGTTCGTATTGGGCAGCGACCGTTTCAATCAAGGGGACATTTCACGACATTTCAATTCTATTTATTTTTCAGATTTACTTCAAGTATTGAATAATATTATGGAATAAGTAATTATCTCGTCTATATGTATGCATATTTAGAGAGAATATCTTGGTGATTATATGATTTCAATTTATTATGTTTCCAAAATTTTTATATTTTTAAAAAATAAGCTTCTCTCTTTGTCGCTTGTCGCGGAGTTGTTCCCTTGTACATCACACACTATTGCGGCGCAATCCGTCACTCTGGATTAATAAATGTAAACAATTCAACGATGGCATGGCCTATTTACTACCGAAAAAATTATCCTGAACTATTTTCGTACGAGCGAATTTCGATACACATTAGCAATTTTATATTGAACACACTCGTGGCCTTTACTTGATATACATATAAATATATAAATATATATATATATCGAAGTACTGTAGGTAGTACACTAATATAATGACTAGAGCCGAGAGAAAAATATGTGTAAGGATATCGCGCCATAAAGAATTTGTCTTCATACCTTCAATACAAGGTCGAATCGCGCGATACCCGCCGAATGGCTTTACCTACGAAGATTTTCGAAAGAATGAAAAAACGAATGTGAGAGAGGGAGAGAATGTAATAAGGGAGATAATTAACCGTGTATATGTATGTGTGTACGTATGTGTGTGAGAGAAAGAAAAAAAGAGAAAGAAGCCGAATGATAGAGAAAACACATTTATGGCAGTCATATGCCATTGTAATTTTTTAAAATTTTTTGCAACGGGATTATAAAACTAACAAACCTCGAGACGCTGCCAATTTTTCATATGACAGAGCGATAGCAGTGTGATACGGTCAAGATACGTGTATGTATGAATTTCATGTATGAGAAAAAAATCACAAAATAATATGCAACCGAGAGTGCCGTATCACAGAAGAGTTTGTACTTTACTACATTATTATTATTATCAACCGCACGTAACAATAATATGCGAAGCAGAAGGGAAGAAAAAGTACAGGAGTAATAACGCGATAGATATTTTTTGATTATATTTAATATTAAAAATTTACAAATTAGTAGTGTTATATTATTAATATTAATGTTTACAATTTAGTAGCGTTATTATTTTATTATTAGGCAGATAATATTGAATGAGAAACTAAAGGAAAGCATTTTATAGTTGTCAATTTATACTCTATGGCCGGTATTCATAGTCGATTCTTATATTTAAAATCATCTTAAGTACAGTCTTAAGATGCCATCAACCAATCACAGAGCCGTATTAGCACCTTAAAACATTACTTGAGATGATCTTAAAATAAGATTTGATTATGAATACCGACCTTTAAGATAATCTAGTACATAGATTTGACGGTAGTTAGTTTATGGTAAAAAAAAAGATATTCGAAAGAACCAATTCTTTTTATTTCAATTCTTTATTACTTTTTTAAAAAGCCATTTACCTGCAGATTTACAGCGAAATTTTTTCTACATACGAATATATAGAACATTGTATTTAAAAGTTTGTAATTTGACAAGCGTTTATTTCCAATCTTTTATAAACTTTTCATCTTTTAAAGTGTACAGACTTACGGCTAGATACGTGTGAACACAAGATGAAAGAAAAAAAAAGATTATTAATTAAAATCACACGATAATCTGACAATTGATGATGAGATGAGCGAGAACAAACATGAAAGTTCGTCTCGATATGCGATTAAACCGCTTTGGCGCGAAACCAATGAATTTTTATTAAGACATTCCAGAAGAATTCCCCGTAAGTGCTTCTTTCCTCGATTTTGGGTTTCTTCCATTAATGAGAATAATAATATTGATTTGGAAATTGCACCTCGACCTTCTTCCCTCTTCGCAAAATTTAATGTTTTTTGTTCTCTGGAAAGCGTTAAACTCTAGGATACATCTCGATTTCTGTCTCATTTGCATATATAATTCGAACGTAAATAGAAATAAGATTGTTTTTACCGTCTTAAATAAATAAATTGAAATGCGTGTATGACTAAAACTGGGTTTGCCTAATTCTCATGAGGCAATATTTAAATCAAAGGTCCTAGTAAGAATAAAAAGATCTGAGATCTCGGTAATTCAACTTGCGATGGAAAGTAAAGTTGTGTTTAGAGTTACTGTTTTTTCCGAAAAATCTTCGAACTGTATTCTAGAGTTAAATAGCGTTATCCAATTTTTCGCACTTTGTTGCGGACACGAAAGTAAATCTTAAAATAGCAAAACATGTACCTCATGAAGGCACCACACATACATATATGTATACGCATGGTGCTAAGCATTTTTTTCTTACTGATACATATCGAAATGTGTATTTGGCGTCAGGCATGCGTTTCGTTCCTTTTATTCGTCTTCCTCTTTTTCAAGCTGAGGCGCAAAACTCAGCGGCTTTGTAACAGTAGAATTCAAACGCGCGTTCTTTTTCCGTTTCTGCACCCGTGATCCTCGTAGCAATATCTAGAGCTATTAAATACAAACCGGCGAAGACACGAGACATGTAGACACACGACAACGCGTAAACATTGTATTTTAACGAAAACAATATTATTTGTTGGTGCGAGGATATAATGGAAATTACTTGTACTTTCCTGAGGAAGCTAGAGATTGTTTAAATAAAAAAAATTCATATCAAAACCCTGAGAAAGAGAACAACCGATCCTGCCAATCCGATAAATAGTTTGTCGATAGGTCGATTCCTTACCAAGGATTGAAATGCTAACGACGATGCAACCGAAATATTTTTTAAGTTTCACTACCAAGAAAACGAGAAAGATACTTAAATAATCTTGAAAAATCTAGTTATTTTATTTTGTTCTATTAGTATATAACAATTTTTTTTTACATTCTATGAGTCTTAATGTCTTTCTCGATTTAACGTTTTCCTTCTTAACATTTGTCAAGATGAATCAGGCGAAATCTCACGTTTATAATATTTTTTATAAATTTATAAATTTTATAAATACATTTCGGTTTTATTATTTTTTTTGTACTACGCGCCGATTACTATTCAACTGGATGTTTTAAATCAAAGTTGAAAGTTCAATACACATTTGAAATAATAATTTAATAGATATTAATGCTTATACATAATGAGCATCTTGTAAAATCATAAAGTTTATTGCGAAAAATATTTCAAAATTGATAGGCTCTATTCTTGAATATATACGAAATAGTGTTGCATATGAATATTGTAGTGTGATTGGCATGATTTGCATTTACAACGTACGATGAGTCACTGTGTGATGTAGATCACATGACATTTGTGAATATAAATAGCGATCATTCCAAAAACTATTAAAAATACATGAAACTGCCACTTTATATGCAAAATTACTTTTATGTGTTCAAAAATAAAATCTCTTAATCTTTCTATTGTTTGAGACAAGCGTCTTTATTACGTCTCAAAGTTAGCAAAAATTTTAATATTTTATGGATTGTATTATTACGTTTGAATATCTGTAAAAATTGAACATAATTCTCTTTGTGTTTAAGAGTTTTTTATTTGCTCTTGTCTTATACAATATCGCGTTTTATAGTACTTTTTTACAAATTTGATGAAAAAGTAGCATTACGAATAAAATCAAATTTTTTACATATACTAATAAATATTCGTGCAATAATTTATTTATATCCGGTTATTCGATTAAAAGTTATTTACCTAAAACTGCAGTAAAATAATCATTTCTCTACATAAACCAAGTTTTTTACTGTTTTCTTTGCAATTGGTTTCAAAGCAAAAGTTTGAGTATTTATATCAAAAATTTTTTGTTGAATAGAAAAATAAAAAACCTAAGAAGCCTGTAGTTTTAAATTTCCATAACTTTTCAAATCAAAATTTCCTTAGAGCAGAATTAATCAATCAGAATCCTAGAATTATTTTTATTTTGAAAAGAAAAATAAAGAATTATGATCAATTTCTCTTATGTGAAAAAGTTTAATTGTTTCAGCGTGATTCGCGGTTTATTCGAAAATTCCCGCCTCCGCGACTATCGAATCGATAGTATCGATACACATATCGATGCTCGCCAACGGCAACGCGCATGCGTCTCACGATCTATGGAGCAAGTAGAACGACGACCAACGACGACGGGTGATTGACGACATGAGTGGCGGCGACGACGACGACGAAGACGACGGCGAGACAGTAACAACGATGCGTCGTGTCAGGTCGAGTCGTGGTGCCGGGAGGATCCCCGAATACGGGTCTACCGACGACGAGGACGTCGATCACGCCAGGTACTCGCGTTCGTTCGGCCAGCGACGGTGTACACGTGGACCTACGCACTCGCTCCGGATCGACGAGAAGCGACCGGCGTCATGCGAATCCGCCGCGCCGCTGCTATCGGCGATGCGCCCTTTGTTTACATACCGGTCGACCGGATTAGATGTTGGTGGATCACGGCCAGTGCGCGTGATGGGGATCCCTGTCGTCGTCGGCCGCGCGCGCGAAAGGGAGCCAGTCGCGACGGAGCTCGCCGAGGCGCTAATAACGTCGACGACAGGGATTCTCGATTGCGAATTCCTAACGATTTATTGCGCAAGATATTATCGTCTCTCTTTTTCTCTCTCGCTCGTTTGTTGGTACACGGATTCACGATTTTTTGTCTGTCTTTCGTATGTTTTTGTAAAAAGAAAAATTTCGTGCAAGAGTTTAAGATAGACAAGTCTTTCGCGCTCACTGTTGTTTCTCCGCGATAATGGAGGGGAACGTTAATCATTCGCGTCGCAATTGTTTTATATAACATTTTTGATGCAAAAGAATTCTAATTGCTTCTTCAGGTAGTGAATGTTGTCATAATTGTCACTTCTGGCAATAGTATACTTATAATTTTGTTTTCCAATTTAAATTCCTGTTAATTTACCATAATTTTCCATTACTTTTGTGTTCCAAACAATCCAATCTGTCAGGAACAGGTTGAGATAAAAGCTTGCTATAAATTTTGCCAGCAGAATGTAACAGTATTTGATTGGAAAAATCAAGCAGAATTTACCATTTTAATTGATATTTTTTACTCAAATTCTGTAGTGGTTGAAAATAGATTATGGTTGGCAGAACACGAGCTTAATGAGAACACAGTTCAATCTGTTGGATCTACAATAGCTGGAGTAAGCATGGAGTGAGAAGTAAGACTAGGCGTAAAAGGATTAATCCAGTGTAAGAAAGCTGACGTAAGGGCGTAAGCGAAATAAATTATTTTCATTTTGTCTTACTCCTGTTTTTTTTAATGTTCGGTCAATCACAGCGCAGAAGGAAATTATCTTACTCTTCTTACTCTATGCTTACTCCAGCTATTGTAGACCAGGCCTTGCAATATCCTGTTTGAATTTGTCAAATTGTTAGCTGTACTGTTAACATTTTGCTTGTAAGACAGATATTTGATCGGATAAACAAATCCGTCAGAAACAAGTTTTGCAAAGTGTCTGTTGCAAATTTTATCAGCAAATTGATTGCAAAATTTGCTATTTAGTGATCCATTTCAATGATATATTTTATTTGAATGATTTGAATGATGAGTAAATGGCAGATTTTGTTCAGTTTTTTCCTGGTGTAATCTGCTGTTAGATTATGTCAGTGGTCTTTGTTATTGTATCTTAACAAGAACATAGTTTATACCAATTTATCATTCTGCTATATTTTGCTGGAATTTATTATAATGCTAGCATACTGACATTTTATTTGATAAATTATATACTTTAATTGTTTAATTTTTATTAGACACTTTATTTACTTAATGCGAATAAGCATTGTTTCTATTTTATCTTTCTTAATTAAGTGATGAAAATTTTGAAGAAGTGTAAATCTTTTATAATCTTTTAATTGAGCTTAATAATACTTTTGATTTTACATTCTACACATATAAAGAGACTATAGTAGAGAATATAGTAGAAAACATTTTTTGAGCATACAAAGGAAATATGTACGAAATTGTGTTGGAGTATTTATGCAACTTTTATGATAACGCTTTATTTCCGAAGTTTCCATAAATTTCCTAGAAATAAGTACATTTTGTTTCCATAAATTTTCCTGGCGATAATCGGGGCGCTGAATCTTCCGGCGGAAACGTACATTCAATTAAATATCTCGCTTGCAGCAAGGATGATTCAGTCAGTCCACCAAACGAGTTCGAAGAGTCGCTGCACGCAATGTCGGATATTTACGGACAAACGCCACCCAGGACTCGTCTCAGTCGCAAGAAAAGGCACATGAAGCAGAAACTCTCGGGGAGGTGCGTGTAGCAAAGTTGCGAATTACATTTGCACGAAAAATTACGTTGGAAATTATTACACATGAATGAATTTGGCCTAACATTTGTGATTAAACATAAATGAATTTAACGAATAATTGTAAAACATAAATCTCTTTATGCACCATCGTTTAAATTTGCTTATTTTGTTTCTTAATCGAATGATGAGAATTTTGAAAAAGAGTGAATTTGAATTTTTCTTTCTAATCATTTAGATGTTAGACTAATAATGATCTTGATAATTTAAAATTTAACATTCTACACATACAAAAAAATATGATAAAATTAGGACGAATTTAGACCTAAAAATTGTAAATTACATAAGAAACATTTTCACTGCATAGAAATCACTTTTACGTTTCGCGGAAGACAGTTTTCGCGATATGAATCAACTCAATGTCGCTAATTTAATTATCACCGGCGCGATACAAAGTATGCGAACTATCCTTAGTCCTTTGTTATTTCCAGTGATCTTAAGTCAACAGAGAAAGAAGGTAGGCCGAGGACAACTATTTACAGGCGTAACACTTTGGATACTATCATCTTCAACGAGATGTGCGATAAAGCGGATAAGGATAACGAGGATGAAGCGAAGGAGGACGTGAAGGAGGACAACAGAAAGAGCAAGAGAAGCTTGAAACTACTGCGTGGAAACGAGAGGGACCTCAAGCTCGACGTGGAGGCTGCTCACAATTATGCCGAAAGGTACACCGGCGAAATGGCAGTGTCAACGCCGAATCAAATCAAGGTTTGAAAAGGCAGAGAATTAATTTTGAGTGGCGCGTTTGGAAAACTTAACAGTATTGTTGTATTTGTAACTAATATATATTTTTAAATGTATTTGTGCCAAATCCATTTTTCCTGTCCTTCAAACGTTATTTCTTTCAAACGTAGCCATTCTCACTTTTTTGTGAACGTATTTGGCATGTAGTCAAAGCATAGTATACTATCTTTCGCAGGTCGAGACTAGAAATAGATTCCGCTGCCTGCGATCTAAACCCGTCGATGTGGAAGAGAAGAAGGTGGAGTGCGAAGTTAACGAGCGTAGCGTGGTGATAAACGAGGAAAATATAAACTCGCAATCGCCAAGAACGCAGACTTTGAGGGAGAGAGAAATTTTCCACGATACATTCTCTTTCTTAATTAGATTGGTAATTATTGCGCAAGAAATTTGATAAATTAAATCAAAATGCATTATATTATCTGAAAAATTTTTTCTTTTTTATTTTTTTATTACTGATTATTCTTTTCTTGTTGTACAGGGAAGTACAGAACGAAATTGTCGTCGTCAGATGAGTCACGAGGAAACGAGATGGCAGAATGAATTAAAGGACCTGATATGGCTGGAATTGCAAGCGTATCATGCGGACCGTAGTCTGGTGGCGCAGGATGAATATCTATGTCGCCAACGAGAAGCGGTAGAGGGTTTACTCACAGAAATAATGGAGTACAAGTGAGCGCAAATATATTTGAGAAGAATCAATTTACGATACATAATTTTATAATTAAATATAAAAAAAAGAAAATATACCGATAATGCTAAGAGAACGCAATGGTTGCATTAGATACGATTTCATTGCGGACGTGCAAGAGGGAGGCTCGAGTTGCGTCAGCCCTGGTGACGTTGCGAGCGATCGATCCACAAATTCCGGTTTAAGCCCGAATATCGAACTAGGCGTATGCCCGGGCTGTCTTTCCATGTATTGCCGTGCGTGCGCCCGTGCGCAGGGGGAAGCGTTGCAGCAGGTGGAGGGTTTGCTAGCTCGCTTGGAAGTTGCAGAGGGTCTGTATCCATCCTCCCATGTGTTCGCCGTCAATTACCCATTATACAAGAGCTCACAGTTCACAGACAGGGTGAAGGCCATGTGTCTTTGGTATAACATGACGAAACACCATCGATTCAAGTTGCAAATACTGGGCAGATTACTTATGATGCTACACAGCAAGAAAAAACAGGATGACTTTAACGACTCTGGCATCAGGTATATTGATTTTGAATTGTATTATTTATATTTGTATTTCGTTCTGTTTGTAATGTGTTTGAAAGAGAAGATACTTTGGAATTTCTCTTGATACACAGAAACTTCGGAGTTAGGTAATCGATTATTCCTATCCTTAGTTCGCGATCTTCAGATACTATTGATTCTGCGGAGCGACAACCCACGGTGCGATTTGAACTACCTCAACAGGATGAAACTTCTAGCCCCTCCGACAGCAATAACAGTAACAATTCTTCGATCGGCGGTTTATCGTTAATGTCACAATCACTGCCACCTACTCCAGAAACTTCGTTTTCATATTTCGAGGACGAAAGAGTCGACCGACTCGATTTTTACTTGGTCGAATTTGATCGACACGCGTATAGGTACGTTTTGTGATAAATTTATATTTAATACATCAATCTATTAAAAATTTTTTATTACATTATTTCTTATATATAGTTAATATGTGTATTTACATTATAACATTTATTATAAAATTTCTTATAACCTTTTTTCAAGAAATTAAATAAAAATTTAAATTTATAGGAATATAAAGATATAACTTATGAATTATATGACAATTTTTGTTTGAACCTTTAGAAAATACATTGAAGATGTATTGAAAACGAGAGGTCTCAGAAAAAGTTTGAATTTCTTGGATCGACTACACACATCTATATTGAGAAAAGCAAGATTAACTTTAGAGAAAAATGATTCTGAAGGATGTGATAGTAGCGCGAATGAAGAATACGAAGGAGACAAGGAATTACGACGATATGGTATTTGGAGCTCTGAAGCGAAGGAATTGAATCTACCATCATACAGGTGTGTAGAATTACTACTAAAAAGATTTCTTGATATTTAATGTTTTAGAAATTTTGTTCTAAAGTTTGAGTTGATATTATATTTGTACGTTATCATGAATTAAATTAAAATTAAACCAAAAGAAAATGTTAACATTTTTAATGAGAAAGAAAAAAACTTGAAAAAAATGCATAAACAATTTTTTCTTGGTTAAATAAAATTCAAAATTAGTACAGAGAATATTAAGCTGTATATTATGCTATCCGTTAAAATAAACGGTTGATATTTATTTTTTTAGGGCAGCTTTTGTATTTCTTTCGCGTGTGCCTCTGGATGTGGTCCATGAATTTCTAAGAATGAGATTGGAACAGAAGCCAGAGCAGCCGAGTCCGTTGTCGGTCCGACAGCTCATGCGGGAGCTTCGCGAGGGTCTTAAGATTGCTTGCATTCATCGCGATCGGTTTGCCGCGCACTCTCGTGCTGCCGTCGCCAGTGACGGCGACAGAGCCAGCTGTGAGAGTCTGTTCGAGGAGGACGTCAAGTACTTTGACGAGAGCTTGAAAGCTGTGTTCGAGCTATATTTGGATTATCTTCAGCAGTGGGTAGACATGGTGCATCATGACAGTTTTCACAAAAATCTGATTATGGACGAGTGGTTATTTGTCAAATCCATCGCTGAAAATATAAGCGACGGCTACAAAATAGCTGGCGTGAAATTCTAGTGAGTAAAATATCAAGATGATTAAATTTTTTTATATATATTACATTAAGAAAATAATACTAATAGAATAAACTAAAATAAAACTAAATTAATATAAGAATGATGAAAACTAAATTATTAAATGTTCTTTAATTTAATTTGTTTTTTGATATTTGATGTGAAAATATTTCTCACAGTAAGATTGCGCGTACGATGATCAAACAAGTTAACGAATTTCTTGTTGAACGGACTCGCGAGATTCGAGAGAATGCGTATTGCGAAGAGAAAGGAGACGACGAGTTATCAAGCAAGTAAGAGAATATTTTCATTTATTTGTTTTTTTTTTTGGACACTTGTAAAATGTTTTTTTAATAGCGAATTAATGTTTAGATTTCACATGATGTGTGTGGGTCGCGAATGGCAGGGAATGTTTGTAGAGACTCGGGAGAAGATTGTGAAAAGCATTAACCTCGCTAAATGCTTGAAATGTAACATCGAGAAATGGCCCGTTTCCGATCACGAGTTGGATGAATCGCTGAAATTGCTAAAGGTAAAACAGTAAATAAACGATTATGTGACATAATCGGAAAGTTAATATTTTCACGTTTGTATAGGACATTATTCTGGATTTGAGGTGTCGCATAACGATGGTAATCGAGGACTTCCAAAGTGAAGCCAACGAAGTGGAGCAATTGAGTACTGAAAATGAATACCAGATGCCTTTACGATCGAGGATTCGCGAAATCCTCCATCAAGCTTACAAGATGGGCTTCGATTTTCATAAAGAGATGTGCAAGCTATTCTCTCTGGAAGAAAAAGCGATTCTGGCGCGAGGTCTAGTATCATTTGCACTACTATGGATGGAATTTGTGAGAACACGATGCGATCGTGGCCGCGGCTTAAGGCCTAGATGGGCGAATCAAGGTCTAGAATTTTTAATAACGGTGTGCGAACCACAAAACACGAAGCATCTCACTGACCAAGAATTCGAGGAGTTAAAGAGGTTCATGGATCGTTGTATATCTCATGTAGTGGGAAGTGTGTCAGTTACGGGATCAACGCCGGAGACAGATAGTAAGCTATGATTTTTGAAATTAATCATTAATTTTAATTTTTGTACGATTAATTTATAGATGTCATTTATCTTCTAATTAGAAACTTAATAGAAGTTATTGATATTATTTTTATTGCTTTAAATTTTTGTTTTATTATTTAAATTTATCAAAGTTTTTGAAACTTTTTAAATGAATAATTTGAAACAGAATAAATGGATAGTTATTGACATTTGCTTTCAGACATAAGAAGATTATCGCGATCAAGAGCTTCATCGCCGTGCCATCGCACTAGAACCACGAGCACCAGCTCAGTATCTCAGAAACCACGGAAAACCCCAGAAGGCCAAGATACTTTGAAGTCGCCAGAATTGTCAGTCAATGCGAGGAAAAATAATTCACCGAGCGCAGTTGACGGAAATCTCACGGTGATAATAAACATGCCTGAGCGTGGTACACATAGGCATGAGAGGATTGTTCGTGCCATCAGGAAAGTTGAGAACGAACTTGACGAAAGATTACGAAGTCGGGAATTAATCGGACAAGTTGTCGATAGAAAAGCAGTCGATAAAGTTCACATCAAGGCAAGACGAGTTACGTTTACATGGCAGCGAGGTATTAAAATAGGTACGTACTACGATTACTATATAATCACTAATTATAATTTTTAGTACCATTATTTTAATAAACAAATTTTATGCAGGTCAAGGAAGATTTGGCAAAGTATATACCATAGTAAATAATCAAACTGGTGAATTGCTGGCCATGAAAGAGGTTCAACTGCAACCTGGTGATCATAGAGCGATCAGGCGTGTCGCTGAAGAGTTACAGATATTCGAAGGAATCCAACATCGACATTTAGTGCGCTATTATGGGCTAGAAATTCATCGTGTACGATAAACAAAGTTATTATTATTATGATACATTAATTTGCGATTATCATGTTATCATGATGAATTTTGCTTTCAGGAGGAGATGCTGATTTTCATGGAATTTTGCGCGGAGGGAACTCTTGAAAGTTTGGTGGCGGGTAGCGGCAACGGACTGCCGGAATCTTTGATCAGAAAATACACTCATCAGCTTCTTTCGGCGGTAGCAGCACTGCACTCTCACGGAATAGTTCATCGAGATATTAAAAGTAGGTATATTTGAATAAAATGATTTTTGCAATATCCATGCCATTTGTCAATTTTTGCGATTGCATGACGATTTTTTTTATAGCTGCAAATATTTTTCTAACGGACGAAGGCAATTGTCTGAAACTTGGTGACTTTGGTAGTGCGGTGCAGATTAAAGCACACACAACTATGCCTGGGGAACTCCAAGGCTTTGTCGGGACGCAAGGTTAGTTTCAAGTTAAAAAATTTTATAAATTTAATAATTGATAATGCAATTAAAGTTAAAAATTTAATAAACTATTTGAAAATTTAACAATGCTTGCATTTTTAATTATCTTGAATTTTTAAAGCTTATATGGCACCAGAAGTATTTATGAAATCTGAAAGTGGTGGACACGGTAGAGCCGCCGATATTTGGTCGGTGGGTTGTTGCGTCATCGAGATGGCGAGTGGACGACGGCCTTGGTCAGATTACGATTCAAATTATCAGATTATGTTTAAGGTACACAATTGTATAAATGCATTATTGTAGTGGAAAGTAGTTTAATTATTTTATGATTTAAAAGATAAACGAAGAATTAAATAATTAAGATTTTAAATGATTTTTTTGTATCTTTATTTTTTAAATCAATTTTAAATATTCTTTATACTTAAAACATTCTATTACATCTGTAATATTTTTAATTATCTAATTTGAGACTTTTTCGTTTTGTTTGTACAAGGTTGGAATGGGAGAAACACCAACACTTCCAAAGAACCTTTCTACAGAAGGTATAGACCTCGTAAAGAAGTGTCTTCAACACGATCCGAAGAAAAGACCAACCGCAAATAATCTCCTCGCACACTCTTTCGTGCGTGGAGAGTTCGAGGATGTTAATGCCGATTTAACGATGTCGCGATACTAAGAGTTATCAGGAAGATGTAAGTACAATTTGTGAATTTTTATTTAAAAAAATTGTTTATATTATAATCTTTTATTCATCGATCTTTGAATAAGATATATCATAAGATAGATTAAAATTCAATTATTTGCAAAGTTATATCTTGTAAAAAGACCGCTGAGAGAAAGATTTTAACGAAATTCATATAATGTTATCTTTACAGATAATATGTATATCTATTTTTCTTACAGTGCACGATCTCCGTCAGAGGGTTGCAAAATTGGTATTTGTATTCGCACTTAATTGATAGAACTGTTCTACTCATTTTTTGTATTATATTATTTGATTATGTTTTTGCTCTTCTGAGCAATGCAACTGTCAATTCAATATGTTCTACCCAGCTTCAATGACACTGTTTATACGTAATATTTTGTTAATGTGACAGTTTAATATTTGCAGCAGGCAGACAAAGAAAGGCAGTCTGAAAATATTTTATCTATGGACCAAAACTAATGTAATACATTTGTTGTGATCATGTTACTTAAGCATAATTACATGATGCGTCTCAAAGTACACTTTTCTTCGATTACAATTGTTAAATGATTAGGCTTACTATTTAGCAAAGCTTTTAGCATTGAAAGTTGTAAATTAGATTTTGTTGTATGTGAGTATACAAAATTTAGTTTTTTTATTAATTTATAATAAATTTTACAAAATGGTTCTAGTAGAATCTTTTTATAGATTTAATGATGAAGATTAAAAATATTATTAATAGTGTCGATTTAATATTTGTATAATAATAAATTCAAATGTTTTATACCAGGATTGTCTGGTAGGAAGAAAGTGCAACTTTGGGATATTTTTTGTATGTGATTTAGGAGATAGCTATGCTCTAGGACAAGTTTAATAATTCGAGCTGAAGGAATTGAAAGATCCAGACGGCGTTTTTAATTAAATACAATTATTTTCATTATTATAGATGCTCGCGTATATAATTTTTTACTTAATCAAATTATATCATATATTTATGAGGAATATATCGTGTTTAAGAATGCAAATAAGAGATATAAATCTCTTTTTATTTTTATCTAAATATAACTAAATCTACATATATATATACAAATATACTTTTATAATATTTGCATTTATTATTATAGAAGCTTTAATATAGTATTTGCCATGGTGGAAGGAAAGTAAGGTGTGCTCATACTGAAGACGCGTTTTCGTATCGTTCTGCGCATCGTATCAGCGGCCTCCATTTTTAAATTCCTGTGTTTATATAAGGTGATTTTTGGCGATGTTTAGTACATGTACCAAACTGTACCAGAACCAATAAGATAAAACTTTACTTATATGTTATTGGTTCTACAGTTTAGTACGCTTTGGTGCATGTACCAAACGAGCGCCAAAAATCGCCTATAAATGATACGTCATTTAAATTTGCCACTAAAAAATGGCGGCCACTGGAACAAAATGTCATTGGCTGTTTAGAAATTATGCGTAATGGCACACCTTTCCATCATGGTATTTGCTATATATTCCTTGTAGATATGAATATGAATATGGTACAAATAAGAGGCAAGATACTTTACATTCCGAAGATTATATATTTGCGCCTTACAATTAATATTAAATGCGGCTGTCTGACATTTACATTACGTCAAATTTTGCATTTTTATCTTTGTTGTTTAGACGCTCGTGTTTAGTGCTAGTTGCGATCTAAAAAGAGGTGTGATTAATTTTAAGTGTTACTCTAAGGCACCTTTTAAGGTACAATAATGGCAGCTTCGAGCATGCGTGTCAATACCTATGTTTATAATTGTTTCGTAAATGAAACTGACTTGTTACTATAATATTATAGAACGGATATTTTAAATAAATTGACGAAGAATAAAGAGACAACGAACAACTTGGTATTCCGATGGAGTTTTATTTCTGCACAAGGAAATGTACACATGTGATACAACATACTTTGACATGGGTCAATTACTTAGCGGAGGTATGCTGTGTATGCTTTCCGTGCGAACGGTAAGCCGAGTGTATTTTATTCGTTTATCTATCGAACGTTTTACGCACGAAGGTATATATAACTTATGCCACGATGTTTAATTCTTATTCGAGCAATCGCTTTATCTTTTTAAAAAGATTGAATTTCGATCGAACTTACATTTAATAGAAGAATATTTCATATCTTCTAGAGATAATAAATAAATGTGAGCAAACAGATCCAATAATCTTTCACTCATAAAAATAAATGAAATGGAAAACTAAAAATTAAATGGAAAACTACGTTACTCGTATAAGAATTAAAAGCAAATGTACATGACTCGAGAGTAAACTCTGTGTGAACAATGACGAAATTGTTTAAAGTATTAGCCTCGATTATTATATAATACACATGTATTATGCATCAGAGTCTTTGTTATATAAGCTATTGAGTTATGTATGAATTATTTTACACGTGGCATTTAATATATAATTAGAAATTATAGTTTATCTTGACTTTCCAGTTTATGGTCTATCGGACCCCGTTTTACTTTATATATATTATATATCTTTATTATCTTTATATTTTTACTTATGTTCAGTGTTTTTACGATGAAAATTTAATTTTTTTGTCTAGATTTATATGAGAGGAACCGAGAATGAAAGAAAATACAAATTTTATACATATGTCTGGAATGAGATAGCAGAATTAACAATAATGTTAATATATTGTACAAAAAATTGAAAGGACTATGAATTTATTATACCGAGAGCCAGAATAATTTATATTACATAGGGCAATTAAAGGTAAGGAAAAGTCAAGTCAATCCTTAAAAACTGGCTCTGAGCAATCATATAGACTAATCGGACACTAAAGTATAACATTAATATTATTTTTATGTGTGCCCTGATAATTCTCGTTTCAATTAGCATCTATACTAGGCTTGCGAGATTCAAGCGCTGTCCATAGAACTGAAAGCTTAATAATATACAATAATATATATATATATATATATTTACGAACTCTTCAATAAACATTTTAACAACGATGAAAGCCATCTTTGCCTATAACGATTACAAGTCGTATGCGTGAATCGCGACACTTAAAGAAATTGTTTTTGTTGATAGCCAAGAACGCAATTTTGCTACAAATTTATTTTGTTTAATTGTTATTGTTATGAGTCCTACACTACCTCTATTGACACTATTTTCACACGAATACGCTACAATTATATGTTTATACTTTCATTCTCGTCATGCTTTTTTTAAATCACTTTGCGACGCCTAACATTAACAACCTTAACGCATAGTTTAAAATATGTATTCTAGCAACACGTTTTTTTTTTGTGAAAACAATATTTCTATGATTCACAAATTAAACACCAATTGCGCTCATAACCATTTGGAGTTATGGACTTAATGCTAATTCAGATTATCGCCAATCTAAATATAGTTTCAAACGCCTGTTCTATTTTCTGTTCATTATATATTTTTATTGCTTTGGTCATCTGCTTACTTTAGAAATATATTCTTCATATTTATCACACCTTTGTATATTTAACATTATGATTGCATTCCACTTAAAACTAACAACGCTTATGGTATCATTTCATCTTTGTTGTATAGTATATGTTAAATAAGGATGAACAATGCTCACGAACGTTGTGAACTTTAAGTGGAACGCAGCCTATATGCATATAATTTTCATATTTAATATATATTTGAATCAATGAATTTGTTACGAATCGCTATTTAATCATAAGTATCATTTTTCTTGAGAAAATCAGTGTCTATCAATTTACATGGAAATTATTTGAAGTTTCAATTAACAATTATTTACTAAGCGAAGGCATTAGAAGGTCATGGAATGGAATTGTAGAATCAGTCGCGATTCACGCGATGCGAAACACCCCGGAAACAACGGAATAATTTAACGCGCCGATATATTTCTACCTGCTACTTAGAACTCTCGAGTTATATCGTAATTACATTCGTAAGTGCTTTCCTAACGATTTATCAGGATATGTGCTATCCCGGAATAGAATCGTCGCTACGTTGGCTTTCGCCTGATATGCGTATGATATTCTTGGCCGCAAAAGTGCGATCACAATTGGCTTCGCGATATGTATAAGTTAAAAGTATCTCTAGTCGTATTTTCCTGGCTTTATAAACTACGCGATAGTAATAGCGATAATGGTGTGCTTTTCTTTCTTAGAATCTAGTATAGAACACCGGGCACGCAGTACGTCATATGCAGGGTGCAATTGAAACGGAGAGCGGTCACCATCGAAAATATGCAACAATAAACTCTGCAATTGTATAAATCCAAGAACTTTCCAACATTCGCGCTTCCAACGGCCGTACATTTTCACTGTACCCTGCATACGCGAGAACACGTGTGTCTTTTCACCCTCGGCAGCGGAGGGTTGAAGTTTCTTCCTTCTCTCTTCGACGATGTCTCGCGTATTCTTACCGACGCGCTTCGAAATTCGTCGGCAAGTGCTTCTCGAAATGCTCTCCGCCACCGAGCTCCGTGTTCTCGAATGCGCGCGTATATCATAATATACATATATATCTTCTTTTCTGTTTCCTTCAACAATAACGAGGAGGTACCGTGCTCTCTCGTACTTTTCGCGATTAACTTCCCTGATTTAATAACTTTCATAAAATTCGTACGTGGCTGACGTGTAACAACGAATCAATCGATTAACGCGGATAGAGTTCGGAGAACAGAACAAAGCTTCAACAAGGAAGAATCGGAACGACACGCAGTTTCTTCGAGGCTAAATTAAGGAACACGAAAACCGTAATATTTAATTGAAGATCCGCTGATCTACTTTCTTAAAAAACTTGACGAAAATAATGCAGTGAATGACGCTAAAACGCGAATCTGGCACGACTTATAAAATACGAATAACGTGAATAAATCTATCGCATTTAACGTTAACAGTGTCTCCGCAATAAGAACGGGAGATAAGAAGATGAGGGAGATTCGGTACATAGCGGAGTCGTAGTGAGATAATTTCTTTTTACCTTCAGACGCGCAAGAAATTGCAAGAAAATTGGCATCTTTGAATTTATGTTTTTTTTTTGTGTGTACAACAAACAGTTAACGCATTGTATTTTTCACACAAAAATGACAGTAGAAAAAACTTATCCGAAGACTCTCCCGTGATATTCATTTTCCCTCATTTTCTCTAGCAATTTGTTAGAATTGTATCTTAATTAATTACAGGAACTATCGAGAAGCTAAACTAAACGTCGACACCTAAACAGTTTATCTTATAGCCGCGATTTTTCTTGTAGAGGCGATCTCCTCTCGTTCAATCGCTGTTACAACCACAACATACATACGATATGCTATCGACAAGAACAATACCCGAGTACGAGAGGATAAAGCGAGTGCGAGACAGATCGCCTAAGTTATTTAAATCGCGGAGTCGAAGGAATGCGGATTTGCCGCTGTTCCAACGAATCAAATATATTATTGTTCATAGAAGTGGGATCATGATGAGAGAATCGGTATAAGGGAACTACACATTACGCGTGTAAGGATATGTATTTGATATGTATAGACAGATATGCCATAGATTTTTATGAGAGGCTCGTTCCTGCCATGCTTTCTTTCTAAATAGAGATTCTTTAATTAATTTAAAATTAATTGTTTTTAAACATCGAGAAAGATCGTTGCATTATATAGTCTATAAACTTTTAACATTATCTACTTTCAACTGCAAAACACTGTTGACTTAAACTTTCTTTAAAAATAACTGATGGTCTTGTTACTTACTTTCTCTCGTTGAGGCTAACTTTACTGGAAGCATCTTTTATCTTTAATCACTGATTGTTCAAGAGTTATAAGTAGCTCGATGTAGAAAAGTAGACTTTTTAAGTGAGTTAAAAATTATCATTAGAGTGAAATAACTTGAAATACAAAATTCGTTTGTATTTGGTACTTTGATCCCATTTAAGTGAACAACAATATGTAAATAATACGGGCACGATCTAGTAACAATGTATGAGAGTCACGTGGAGCGATAAATTTATCTAAATTGTGTAAAGTTGGAGAGATTTGTTTCTCCCATTGATAAGGGTAGTACGTACCAAGATTTGGGACCGATATCATTTCGATGAGCTCCCCTAAGCGTATTTGAGGCATTGAAATCCGATCTCGACAAAATTATATTATTATATACATTACACAGTTATTATTATATTAATTTTATACACATCCAAAAGTAACTGCATTAATTTTCTTTTTGAATTTTTAGCCGAAAATTTGGATCGATTTTTTCTTTACGAAAATATAAAGACGATTTTCAATTGATTTATTTTTAGCTGGAAATCTAAGCTTCGCAAAATACAAAATCTTGAGACTTGAAAAAATGGTGGTTTTTATCAACATTTCCACCAAAAGAGTATCATTTTCCGGATTGGCCGACTGCATAACAGACTTGTTACATATATATATTATACGTGTAATTTTGTTCATTCAACCAGTATTTATGTAGTTATTCTTATCGGTCACAAATCCTGGTACAGAAGAGGGTAGTAGATGACTACGATAAATTGTAGGGAGTAGAAGAATAGCGCGATAGACAGATAGAGCTATACCGTCGACGATCGATCGGCTCTTGACGAGACGAGCGATGCGATCCGCCGACCTACCTAAGAATTGGACAAGAGTTTACTGTGCGGGCGCCAACATACGTATACGATTGGCCACATTTAGAGTGTCTCTACGGTGGACGAGTGTCCCGCGCGCTGGAAAGTTGCGATTGTAACACCGAGCTAAACTAAAAACTCAAATTGGAATTCTGAAAAGAAGAAGTGAGTCATTTACGAGAACGATGAGAACTGCAAGAGGGGCGAATTGAATGGCTCAGCAAACTTCTTTTGCCTTGCGGAAACTGGATTGAGGAAGAAGATCGGAGATGTGTGCTGCCTTTCTCTCTTCGCGGAAACACAGGACGTCGGAATTATTCGCGCTCGGTCATCTCGACCGACGTGTAATTTTTTTCATTGTCTCAGCGATTTTTCCAGCGCCCGGGCGTAACGCTCGAAGAAACCTTAATTCTTCTTTCTCCTGGAGCGAACTAGAGTTTTTAAAACGACCGATCGATCTATAACACACGCCTACTATACGGCGGCTACCGCTGAAAGATTTTTAATTCACTGTGTATCTAATCGCGAATATGAGACTATTGTAAACGAGCGCGCGTGTGTACGTGTGTGTCACGTTTATGTGTATGCGTGTGTGCTTTGTACGTAATCCTCTAAAAAACTGACAACGAGAAACTCGTGATACTCTTCCAGTATCAGCTCATACAACGAGAAAGGACACCTTAGGAATCTAATATATATCTCTTTTATATAGCAATTTATATCAAATCAACGATATATCTAACGAGTTGTGCGGGAGCGAGTTGACAAATCCCTCTTGCGCTAAGTCTACGCGACTTAAGTCGTATATATTATATATTTCGTACTTCATGCAAGGGTGCTTCGAAAATCGTGCTCTTTCTCTCTCTCTTTCTTTTCACTTCGTTCGAATGGAGTAGTTAACGGAGTCAAACTGATCCACCGCGAGAAATCAATAAGCGACGGAGGAAACGATGACGCGTGCGAACGATAAATGCCGCTTATAATGCGAAAACGCTTCGCATCTGCGGACTCTTCGCGTTTCGAACCACCCTTCGTGCGACGCGTGGAGCTCGACGCACTTTTATCTCAACCCCTTATACATTTCCGCTTCCGGTACCGGCGGGAAGCCGCGCCGCGTTTCGCAGCTTTACGTTTCGTTATCGCTTACGCGCGTATCTATCACTTCTTCGAACTCTTTATCATAGCCGCCATGTCCCGCAGACTCTGTTCGAGAGTTTGCGCGAATTGCATCGCGCTGGTCCTGCCGTCGCTGTGGAAGGCCGAAACCGAGAAGATAAAGCCATTCTTCCTCACGTTGTAGGCGCACCCGTAGCCGTCCGGCACCACCGGCCCGTATCCGGCGATCACATCGTTCTTCGTAGTCACCTGCAAATGGGAAGAATTCTGCCTTGATTTCAGACATCGATACGAAAATGTGTATCTCAATTTTTTAAAGAACGCGACGACTCAGGCTCCATCCCCGCCACTCTACTGAGGTAAGGAAGATATATCTTTATATCTTTCAATGTAAATCAGGAATTGAAAGAGAGATTTGAATGCCTCGAATTGCGAAGGAAATATCTTATCGGTAACCGGATATTAAATGTCAATGTTGGATTAATGTGCACGAGCGAATATATTTCTATTCTATGTTAATCAAGATCGCATCTTTAAGACGCGTAAATCATTTTATTGACGTACGTAATATTACGTAATTCTTCTTAAACAAACTGATCGTATCGCGCTGCCCGACCTCGGACTGTCCGAGTTATTAAGTATCTTTAGATGAAAGAGATGCTCGCGGCATGTCCGGGATCTTGACTTATATTTCGTCTATGATAAACCACTTTAAATAACGATCTATGTTGCATACATTAGCGTAGTAACAGATAATTAGGAGGCGGAACGTTCCCACCGAAAACATTTCAGATTTTAAACTGTGACTTCCCCGATGGAAATGTTTTGCTGAAATTATAATGAATATTCTTGAAATATTAAATATGAAAATCTCACAATTGATCCATTTTCAATATTATTTAATTAAGATTTTAATAAGAAATTTAATACAAGACGCAATGAGATTTTAAATGATCCGTTTTATAGGTAACAGAACAAGAACTTATCGAATTCGTGGAAAAAAGTTTGCCCGATTATTGCAGACTCCGGGCTAGTGTCAAGTTTATAGATAAACTTCCGCGTACACTTACCGGAAAAATCGTGAAAAAAACAGTTACAATTCAGTAACGTGTAAAATAAAGATCAATATAATAAATTTAATGAAATTATTTAGCAGAATTTTAAAAAAATTATTTATATATTATATAAGTAAATTAGAATAAAAAAATAATGTAATAAATTCTTGAATATTTATGTTATTGAATATTTATATTAATTAACTTACAAACATAGTTAATCTAAAATTTTCTTTGTTTGCCATTGGAATTTAATTAGCTTCAACATATTTCAGAATTCAACTTTTAATAATAAATCTATATTTTTCATTTTTTCCTATTTTTAATAATTATTTCTAGAATTCATAGTATTTTGTTGTTATGATTTATGAAATCATATTCAACATCATATATTTCAATAATTTTTTACATGTTTTATTCATATACAATATTTCAATAATTTTTATTTAAACGATTCCAACGATTTATTTCCATCAGGGCTGTCATCATCGTTCTCTCGCGAAAAAGCTAATAACTTTGTGCCTTATTTTTCGAACGTCGTAGTTACGTCTCTTCATTGTAACAGAGAATTCGTGAAAGGTACGTTATAGCTAATTAAAATGCAACGAGTTCTGCAAAATCGCAAATACGTCGATGATTTGGACCGACCCTGATCACTGACCTGTGATGTCGAGAGGGCGAAGTGATTAATGATTGCGTAAGCTTCGTCCGTGAAGATATCCGGGATCGGCTCGCCAGCTTCCTTTGCCACGTAGCGCAGCCCCATCAGGTGATTGTCGATACCCAGGCCGTGTATATTGTCGTTCATCTCTTTTGTCTGCCTCTGCACTGCTAGGTCGAACAGCTCCTTGATCCTTTCCGCCTAGGGAAGCGAGCCGGAAGCAACGTTCAATTGAGTCCAACGCGATCGACCGAATCTTCTTTCGACGATTTTCCCGGCACACATATCGAAGATTGACAAAGAGCTCGGAGAAATCACGAAGGAATCGGTACGCTCTATTCACTTTAACCAGCAGGACGCTGGACATTTTAATGGATTTTAAATAAAATAAATTTAATCTTTTCACATCTAATTTTGTACCAAGAATTCCTTTTCGCGATATTCCGATTTCAATGAACAGTGAATTTTATCTCTTTTCTTTTTGTGGCTACTGCTTTTTGTGAAGACGACATTGTGACCAGCTTATTGCTTTCAAAACATCGGTGAAAAGCAACATCGAGCGTGAAGACAATCGACGTTTATTAAACCAATTTCTGATTGTGAGATGTCATATTGAACTGAATCAAATTAAAAGAATCGCAAATTAAAGAAATAAATAACATTAAGCAGAAGATAAATTGGACATGAACTTGCGGAATCAACTGGCCAGACAAATTTAAGGGTCACATGTTATTTCGATAATTTTTTGAAGAGGATATATTCTGCGAATTTCGAAGGAGTATCCTCGTGGAGAGTTCAACTTGCTATGAACAGGAAATGATGACAAAGGAGGGGAAAAAAGGAGCGGCTGAGACAACATCCCCGCCAAAGGGGAAACAAACGGGCGCGGTAAATGAGAAACAACAGCTCGTTGCCGCAGTATTTTCCGAACGAGGGTGAACCGTGTAAGGGAAACAAACGGAATATCCCCGCGGAACTTGCCCGGGTGCCTCTCGAGGATCGTGCAAATACTCGATCGCGAAGGACGAACGAACCGAGCCGGTCTAATTGATTGCCTTTTTCCTCGGGAGTTCCCTGTTTTTCTTTTTTGTCCGGCCTCCCTCTACTTAAACATGCGAATCTTACACGACAAACGGCATTTTTATAACGGTGGTTCTTCCTCTTTTTCTCGAAGCTTTTACGCTTTGCGGAAATGTAAAGAGGGACGGCGTGTTATTTGAGGAGAGATATAATTTGAGGAGCATTGTTTAATTTATATGCATAACGTAAATAAAAATTACAAATGAAGAATGGAACGTTTACTGGCACAGGAGCTTGTACATAGCGTATTTACACACCGATGTCCTCGTGCACCTTACAGTTTAGCTGAAGCATAGTGTGGTAAGAGTATACACTCAATGTAACACACGTCAATATAAATCATTGCGAAAATATCACAGAAATGCAAAGTACGTTAACGTAAAATCACATAATTGCAAAAATATCATGTAAATGTCGAATTTAGACGATGAAAACGAGATATTACGACAGAAACAAATATAAAATGAAAAAGATATGTAATTCTTTGATAACATGTAACGTAGGACATAAGAGACACACGTCTGCAAACGGAAAGAAAAAAATAGCGTAGATTTTATATACCGAAACCTTCTCGTAGGTAGGCGCATTTGGCAATGCAAATGTAGGACAATACGACCAACCGCTCAGAAACTTTTCGTAGCACTGCAAAAGACGCATCGTGATGAACGAAATGTCTTTTATCGCGCGATTTGTACTTTACTACGAATCCGCTGCTACGTAGTAAAAGTACTCGGGGCGAGATCTTTGAAAATAGCGTTTTTAACCGGCGATCCATCAAGTCGTGACAATTTTGCAAGTGCTTAATCATCATCCGTTACTTTCAAAATCCAATTTTCTCGAGATCAGCGTATCTAGTAGAACATCGCTAAGGTTTCGTTATTTTGCGCAAACAAACTGTCCTGATTAAATTAAATCCAGAAAGTATCATAAATTACAGAATTTACGCAAAACAGTTTGAAATAAAATTTATTTGCATTTACAACAACAAAAAAAAAACAACGGGCGCTTAAAGAATTAATTAAGACACTAAAGGCGAGATTGGAGGAAAGTAAAGTAAGAAAAAAACGCATTCCGCTCGACCTTGTCGTAGTTCTGTCGAGTGTACTCGAGTTGTGTATATTACACGACACGAGAATCGCATAGGAAAAAATGCCAAGTTTCAGTTACACTGTAAATGGTGAACTGAACTCTTTTGGGGCTCCCGTCCACGGTGTTGTTCGGCTGATTCATCTGGCCGTGAGGATCGCCCTGGCACATGGCCTTCGCCCAGTTGAGGGCCTCCGGACTGGCGGCCCGGATGCAGTCGACGCGACCCAACGCGAATCTCCGGATGCCGGCGCTCTCGTAAGTGGCCACCAGCCTACCGTGGAGTCTGCGAACATCGTGAGATCGTACCGGTGAAATGGTAACGACTCGGTTTGATTTATTAAGAGCTCTTGGCTGTCACGGGATTATTTTCATATAATAATTAAAGGTGCAAATGGAATGGTAGACTTTTATTATTTTCATACAATGTTTATAGGATTTTATTTTTATGTAAAATCCTACTTTTCAATCTAACTTTCCCTGCAGTCAAATTGCAACGCAGCTGTATTTTGGAACGACAGAAATACTTTTCACTTAATAATGCATGCGCTATCCGTACGGAGGAATCAACGGGAGAAGAGAGTTACGTGAGATATGAAAGTTAAGGAAGAATTCACCTTTACTTTCAGTATACCGCATACCTGAAATACGTAAGCTGAAGTGCTAATTGTATGTACGCATCCGGGCTGACTCTGCTGGACTTGATGAACTCCTTCGAGTAATCCTCGAACCACAGAATACAAAGGTCCAGATCTTCGACCAACCTGGAAGGCATAAAAAGAGATGTTATAAACACGAGATGACGAACACGTGGAAGGAACGGCTTCAATTTTAGTTCTTTTTTTCGCAAGGATTTGGAAACGGATGACAAGGTTTTTCCTTCCTTTTTTTCTCCTCCGGAGTTACTTACGCGTCGAAGTTCATCATAGCCTCTCGGATGTCGTTCAGACTTTGCTCGGTGAGGCACCACTCCAGTTTTTCGGGTGCTGGCAGATGCGACGGCACTAGATTTTCGTCCGGCGGCGACATGGAATCCACCTTTTCCGTTATCTCCTCGAAAGCCGCGAAAACAGCCGGTGCTTCGCCAGCGGAATGCTCGTACGTCAATCCCCACATTCCGTCCTGTATTGTACACATACAGAACAATTGGTAAAAAGAAAAAAAAATAGCAGGACATAGAGCAAGGATCTGAATAAAATAAATGAAATACTGAATGGATTTTGCTTTATACATGTATATATATTTGTATTGAAAAGTGTAACAATTAAAACGACCATGAATGAGAAAAACAGCGTTTTACACAAGGTGATTTTGCAGGAAACATTTAATTGTGAGTGAAGCATAAATGAACGCGTTGAATAAAATTCTTCCATTCATATCGAGAAACGACAGTTTTTTGCTAAACGTCAGAAATGATGAATAAATTAATAGAAAATGCAATATATATGGATGTTATGTGACAAAATAATTGACATTAATCGCGGAATGTATTAAATCTGTATTAAGTTATATATTCAGTCAGTTAATTATATATTTATAGTTTCGAGAAAATTACAAAAGAATAATAATAATATGGCATCTGATAAATAATACAGAACTATAGACGAGAGACGTCATATATATTAAATAAATAAAATTTATAAGTTAGCTGTTAACAATTGTCGCTATTGTTATACAGAAGTCAATTATTGTATGACCGTTTGTCGGTTAATATATTATTATTATCATACGTTAATAAATGATGCGAGCGCGCGTCATTGAAAGAGAAAACGCACGAGCCAAACAATCCCGTTTGATTGCGCAACATAATTAACAAATAAAATTAAGCTACAGGAATTCTCCCGTCGTGAAAGATTAATTATCCGATCGAGCAAATGACGGATGCGGAGATGAATGCGCGGGGCTATTTCTGCCGCCCGTGGAAATATTCCGGCAGGAAAGGGTTAAACAACACTGGCGCATTCCGCCGGCGTATGAAAGCGCAACGGCGACGTGTGTGCCGCAACGTTCGCGGGTTCACGAGCGACGATTTCGCCCGTGAACCCTGACACCAATCAAAGAATCGAAGAGTCATCTTGGACGCGGTGAAAGTGATAAGTTCAATTTAGCCGAGTGCAGCCGCGGAAAACGTATCCGTCGCGGAATAACGCTGCCCGCACGACTGGAGGATTTCTCATGCAGGAAACTTGCGCTAGACGTGTCATTTGGTGTTGCATTGTTGGAGTTTTTCCAGCTTATGCGACAAGGAAGTCCAGCTCGCCCGGATTTCGACATGTTAAAAACTTTTATTGTTCCTCGCAGCGATTCGAAAACAGGCGAAGTTGTTCCGTTTCGTTTCGAGGCAAGAACAGACAACGATCAAAGTTGTATAACGTTAGTTTAAGTAGCTTCATTGCGCCAATAAAACTTACGCCATAAATATGAGATTCGAGCATGAGTCTCGCGAATCGCTCGCGACAGTTCAAACGTATCCACGTACGTCGAACATACCTTGCCGAGGATAGCGTGGAAAGTCTTGTCGAACCAGCGATTCGCGCCCAAGTGCCGGGACCCTCCGCCGTGGAGAGCGTGATGAAGCACGTTCGCGTAATCACGGTCGTCGATCCATCGGTCCTCCTTCTTCATGGGATTGTTAAACGTGGCCGGCAGCACGTCGTCGTCGATGCAAACGACGCAGAGGCAGCGCTCCAACAGCTCCAGATTGTGACGATTGCGCTCGTCTAAAAGCCGATACAGTGATTCTCGCGATTCGCGCAGTATAATGGGAAATCAATGGGGAAACAGTCGAAAATTGGATTCCACTTACGTCAGACTTGAATATTGAATGCTAAATCGAATTTCGAATCGAATCTGAAATATCTATACGTTTTGAGCACTGAGAACAATTTTCAGAGAATAATGATCGGGTTGGCATATCAAATGCAACAAACGGATATTTAAATTAGATAGAAGTGCGGACTACGGTTCAATGGGAATTAAATTATCGGAATGTCTGAAAATGAACGAAAAATAAATATCTATCTGTCACTACGGATAATTCGTTTTTTTTTTCGAACATTTCTATGATTTCATTTCTAATAAAACGTAGCCGGATTTTTGCCCGATCTAAATATCCGTTTGTTACTTTTGGAAAGGCTAATTTGATCGGACAGTTTTCTCAGTAAGGTATCGAAAAAATTAAAATGCTTCGATCTGCTTAAAAGTTACATAGAATATTATTTAAAACAAATTTGATGTTACATTAAAATTTTAAAATAACTGCTGTGATATACATAACTATACCAATAATTAGAGCAAATCTTTTTGTACATTCTTGCAAAAATTTAACTTTATTTCACGTAATTTTTCTTGCAAGTAAAAAGCTAATAAAATTTTGAACTAAAAATTACTTTTAATAAACTAAAGAAAAAAAATGTCAATCTCAATTTTTCTATCTTGAAAACCTAATTTGATTTTCGTAGCAATTTGACAATAGACGAGATAATCCTTTTATTTCAAGGCGAGGAGAAATTTATGTATCGACGATCAAATTTACATAAGTTTAAATAGTTTTATCGATGCGAAATATGAAATCCGCGTGAATTTACGAGACGAAATCTATTAGAACGAGATCTGTATGCCTTGCTATTTTAATGTGAGTTACAATCTTTCCGTTGTCTTCGCGACGCTCTTGCCTTTAATTAATCAACGCGAACGCGGGTCGCCGTTAACTCGTTAGCGTCGGCCGTTCATTCGATTTGTAGGCGTAGGTGGGTAGGTCGTCGGTTCTCGTTGAGCAAGGTCGGGTTAGGGAGTTAATGGGAATATTGCGAATATTGGCGAAGCGGTGAACGCGAGCGAGGATAATTATGGCGACGGCACGTGGCGACGAGGGTTCGCCCGAAGATGCGGGCGAGCTATTTTTTGGAATAACCGGATTATCATATTTCTCTTTCTCTCTCTCTCTCTCTCTCTCTCTCTCTCTTTCTCTTGACAAGTTAAAATAAACTATAATTGCAGAGCTTCGGGAATTAATTGTTTATTTAACTACACAGATAAAATTACGAGGCAGATTTGTTTTGCACATGACACACGTCAGATCTCAAAAAGAAAATCAACAAAATTAACTTATATAATGCGATAACGCGCGACGTAATTATTTTGAAAGCGTAGTTATTGGAAAACGCTGGCGTCACGCCATATGAAGCTGGACTAATTGAGTTTTCATTCTTTACAGGAAACTGGACGTTACATACGCGTTATGGATCAATAAAGTTTTTTTATCGTCGCTACTGGATTTTCTATAAAGATGATGACAGCCGAGACAGCCCGAAGAAGCGCGACACGATAAAAACGAGAGATCTCAGGTACTGCTCTTAAACAATTTAGGAAATCACACGCGCTCTTTTCTCACCAATTAATTTTGATATTTATCTATCTACCTTTATTGATCGTTAAAGAACAGGCATTTTTTTTTAGATTCGCGCCGTTCTTTTCTCAAAATTCGCACAAGAGTTCCAACATCAGGAACTTAAAGTACGATGTTCTCTCCATGAATGGTATGTTCATGCTTATTATCAATGGACACCTTCAAACGTGGCATACGCACTTTTAATCAGCTCTTCTCGCGCTTTTGCCCAGGCTGGTCGTTTCGCGGTCGTGAGGATTCCGACCGGTGGAGTCCTGGGATCGGCCTTGGTCTCCATGATCCTCAACAACTGCTGAACCAATTCGATTTCCGTGATCCGGCCCCGGTCCGATGCTCTCACCGGTACGTTGTAGAACTGCAATGGGACGAGCAACGATAGTGCGGCAAGATAGCGACACTTTTTCCCGTGTCGTTCGGTAAGTTTTTTTTTTTCCCATTGAATTTTCAGAGATAAACAAAAATTGATTGTTACGTACGATTAATTTAATCGACGAGTGAATCTTGTAAAATGTTAAAGAGAAAGGAAGACAGAAATCATCGTTAATTATTGAATGCGATATTGTTTATCTCTGGAATCCCACCTGATTATGATGTGCGACGATAATATGGTCGCCGGAGGACGCTCTATCCAGGACGATCTGTTCGTCATTGTTTACACCGGGTCGCCGATAAATCCGAAATATCTGGTAATGCTGCGCCATGCAGAGCGGTTGCATGGTCTTGCCATCCTTGGATTTCACACGTTCCACCTCCAATCCGGACCTTCGAATCGAAATCCATAGCTTATTCTCTCTCTCGCATTTAATTTGCATTTGCGCACGTTTCTTTATTAATGAACGAGTTAAAGTGCATATAAATTAATACGTTTAACAGAAGCATAATCGAGACTATTAATTTTGAATCGTCGCGATATCAAGCGAATTTCCTCCCGATCTATTTTATCCGCGTATTAATTCGTTTAATCCAATTATTTTTGAATTTATTTAGAATTCTAAATAAACTTTTTTAAAAGAAGTGAATTTCAGCATAGAAAACGGGATCAGGATCAATTTTCTGTTGACCGTATGTTTTTACCTTTGAATATTTCTTCTTTCTCTCGGTTTTTTTTCCGCGAGACAAGACGAGCTATATTCGCCGTTAAGAAAACTGCGAGTCGGCCCTCCTTTCGCGAATTTGCGTTACTTTTTGAAAGAAAGGAGCACTCTTCTCCCACAGCGCCGGCTTATTCTTGTCCGGATGCAGGATTCCGAGGATCCTTTGAGCCTCGCAGGAACGTCATTCTCTCTCGCGGGTCCCTTTCCTCTTTATGTTCGCTTTCTAGGGATCTTACGGTCCGGATTTCCTCGCAGACGTACGCCCTCTCTAAATTGATTTCAACGCGGCTTCTTTTTGTCCCCGACGACGACGACGACGACGACGACGACGAGATCGTCGCGCTCGACGCGCATTTCTCCTTCGATATTTATTATTTATTATTCGCGTATTTACGCTTTTCTTGCTGCATCAACGACTTGCTGCTAGAATGCGCGTCGTTTGCAGTGAATAGCGAATTGTGTGTCGCAAACGACGCTCGTAGAGAAACGACCCATATAAAGGGCTGGAGGAATAAAGCGGCGAAACTTGTACGTTATATCCGAGTTTAATGGGATCGAATACGACGCGATGCGCAATATATCGCTCTGCCGCATCGAGCGGCGGCGGCAGCGGCGGAGGGAAACCTTGTAACTTACTTGGACTATTCACATCCCATCGGATTATCGCGTAGAATGAACGGGGCGAGATTGCGGGGAAAATTAACGAAGCGCTATCACCTTACCTGTCCAGCAGTTCCTGATAATTAAGCAGCTCGGTGAGAAATCGCGCGAGGAACACCGCGGCTTCCTGCTGGTTCGCAAATCTCTTCGGTTTCGCGGCCAAGCCGGGGTTGCTGTTAATTGGCAGGGCCAGCGGGACCGACAGGTACATGTCATTTAGCCACCATTCCGTCGCCTGCAAATGACGGAATTAAACGTCCAGTTAAATAAACAGATAATTTAATATGAGCATACGTTTGCGTACAATTTAGACGTACGGAGCGTTATTAATTACAAGTCAAGCGCGTGGCTGTTAATTACATGTAAATTGCAATTAAATTGCGTAAAGTCACTCGGCAAAACGATTAAAAATTACGTGGCGGTCTTGTGCAGTCCAATGGACGGAAAACGGCGGCCGTTACGTCACAATGCGCGATAAAGCATTGTCATCGTGAAGTTGCATAACAACAGTCAGGCTAATTACTCGAGATGACCGTCGCGCAGCCTTGCGTGAAAGTTGCCCCGCGCGTGAAAAATAAAATATGTTAGCGGGAAGAGATCCTCGAGGGAAGTCGCGAGCGTTATCATTATTATTTCGCGATGATTTGCGAGAGAAGACAACGGTCGCGCTGACGCGTGTTACCCCGCGGGTAACTTCACAAACTTCCCGGAAATAAACCGCTCTCGGTCAGGCGTTGTGCGCGCGATTCGTTAGAATCGATAAGCAGCTAATGATAATAATGATATTCTCGCGTGTCTCGGAGGCGGGAAAGTCCCGCGAAGGATCTCGTAACGCGAGAGGAGACGGACTTGGAAACATCGGCTGAGCACAGTCAGTAAGCCAATTCGAATTTTTTGTTGTCGTTGCAAACAGGTTAACTTATTAAAAGTAAAAATACATTTGCGAGATACAATGTTATTTTAGTTAAAATTAAAGGCACGAAACCACGCGCTCGAAAATCGTAAATTCCTTATGAGACGCCGCCACGTGTATTTAATTCTAGCGGCGAATCTTTTGCTGCTTTTAAAAACTGATAAATTGACGTTCGGCAACCGCGACATTAGCTTCAAGGATGCATCTTAGCTACCATGACTATAATTTAGTTTTGTTGACTAATCCTTTCTCTGCGTGAACGCGCTCGGACGTTTCTCCTCCGTCGTAAATTACATTCGTCGTCCAGCACGAGATTTAATTTTACTGTCATTCTAACCGTCGCTTTCTTGTCTTTTTTAATCGCGCGTTTAATTTCGTTGCGTAATTCAACGTCACTTCGGCGTCGCGACGTCGTTTTTCGCGCTCGGCAATCGGGGGATCAGCTCCCGCCGCCGTCATTAAATGCGGATTAAACAATCGAATTTTGCCGCCAACCTTCGTTTCCACGCGCGCCCCGCGGTAAAATTACTCGTGCTGCAAAGCGGAATGGCAAAACTGCGAGTGAAATCCATAATTTGGAAGGCTTTTTGAATTAACGTAATATCTCAATATGCGAAGCAATTTTTATTATGTGTTTAGTACAATAAAGATTAAATATATATATTACATATATAAAATTACATATAGTATATAACTAATTTCGATGCTGAAACGAAAAAAATCTTTGAATAGATTGAAATAATCAACAATTATTAAGGACTCTTTTTAAATTAGATTTTTAAAACTTTTTAAATTTATTTCTGGGTGCGTGAGACCAGAAAGAATAATTTATTGGAACTTCTACATTTTTTTAACATTAAAACGACTTTTTCTCGATTTAATCATTAATCACATATTTAACGCCAATAATCACGTATTTCTGCGATTCCGGCACTTGTTACTCATTTAGATAACTGCGCAACGATAATTAGTCATTCAATCGCGTTGAATTACAACTGAATTTTGCCACTTGTTTGTGTCTCGTGATACTTGAGAGGTATATCCTGTATTTTATAACCTGTTTGATGGTGGCATCGCAAACTTTCTCGCAAACATAACGAGACGGTCAAGAAGACGTAACGAATATGTTTTGTCACGTCAGAGAAAATATTTTCCCCTACATGTCTCTCGCGCTATGAAAACCGCAGTAAAACGATCTCTTCCGTTTATTCGCGAGAAAACGCACGTATTCGCGGAAAGGACGCTTTTGCGCAACACCTAAAAAAATTAATAACCAGCTATAGATCTACAAATTAATTTATTATTCACTTGCAATTTATTATTCTGTTGCACAGTTAGGACGTAATAAAAATTGCATCGCATATTGTTACGTTAATTTGAAAAAAAGAATTCTAAATTACGGTCTTTAATAGCAATTTTGCTGCATTTTCAGAATAATGTAGGACGCTCAAACAAATTATTAGAATGTTAACATGCTTTGCAGGTTGTCCAGTTTGAATATAATTATGTTGACGGTCCAGCAAAATTATTTTTAGATTTTCTATTTAGCTAAATTTTGTGGATATTTCAGCAAAATTGTTTTTTCGCATCGCTGAACTTTTCCTCATCGTCGTAATCGCTTTTAACATTCGCGATGCAATATATTTCAAGTTTTACAATATTTCAAAGAGTTATCCTTTCATCCACGGATCCTCGATGGAATCCACGACCAACCTTTCCGAAAGATAAACCCACGAAAATTGTTTCGGAAACGTTTTCCTTCGAAACGTCCACGCTGAGATATTTAATATCCGGCGCCGAGGAGAGACGATTTTCGCCGATCGGAAAATCGGCTCCGGATCGACGATTCAACGGTGATGGCGGAACGTGCCGCGCTGCGGTCGGACCGGGCGATCTTTAATCTCATCTCGCGCGCGGAGCCGGGTAATCCGCGCGCCTGGCCGTAATCGTATCATCCCCCTGAGAAGCCTCTGGGGAGCCCTCTTCTTTCTCTCCTCGATTGTAGGTCAGTGTGACGAGCCGCGTGTTCGCGGCTCGCGTGCATGCATGTTTCACGAGATCCGTCTCCACGTCAATACAACGCGCGGCGGCACCGCAGCTTTCAAATCGCCTATAGATAGAACTTACGAGCTCGAGCTTGTCGCGTATTCGCGGAACAAAGGGCTATATTTGACCGGGGAATGACACCGTTTCGACATCGCGACATCGGGGGATGTGTCGGTGGAGCAATCGCGTTCTTTTTTTAGACCGTCAGGTACATAGTTTTGGACGCGACGAACAAAGGGATCGCGCACGGTCGAGCGACTCTGTCGGTTTTATTATTTTTTTTTTTTTATTTGTTCCTCTCTCCTTTAGACCGGATGCAAATCTTCCCAATTGAATTGAGAAGTGACACGTTTTCCGCTGCAAATCCGACGACAAGTTCGATCGAATTTTTCCATACGTGGGAAACAGAAGCCGACGAGAGTTACGCGATTGAAACTGCAGTGAGATAGCGAGGAGACGGGGATCGTGGCTTGAAATGATCTATAGATCGTTTAAACGAATACGTGATTACACACATGCACAGCGAATGGTTGGTCGTACGGGGAAGGAGATTTTTTTTTTTTATGAAACGTCTTGTAAACTCCTGTTTTCTATTTATTATAGGAAACTGTGTTTCATGAAGGAATTGATGGCCCGTAATTGTTATGACATTTAAATATATTTGATGTGGGTTTTGCGTCATTACTGTGAACCGCGTGCGACAGGAGAGAAGCCGAGTAGCATTATTCATCGTTTGCATTATTCATTTCTTAATCAGACATATCAAACATACACATAATATTATAAAGTCTCGTTTTCCAGACTCTGGAAATTTAATATTGATTTGATTCAAATCTGAATTGAGGGCGCGCTGCGAATTATAAAATTGCGATCGATGATAATTCTTGTTATCCTTATTCAAAGAATCTTCTCTTACGAAATGTGTTTTTTTCCTCGAAAGAGATTTTCCTATCCAAAAAGGAGAAGTTAAATCAAATCGAATTTATTGTTGCCGCTTTTCCGAGATGCTGATTGGCTGTCTCGCTATCTCGTTGTTAAGTGCGTTGTGACTTTCTTCACTTCGTGTCATTTCCAGCTGTCAAACTACTTCGTGTCATTTTCAGCTGTCAAAAATTCTCATATAGTTCGGGACGCGTACAATATGTTTCTATAAAGTTTAGGTGATATAATTAATTAGAACATTTTTTAAACAATTATTTTGCCCGAAAAACTTGAATTTCTAAGGTTACACGTCAAGTGCTAATCGAATATCGACAGATCTAATTATTTTAACGTAATTCTCATATAGTTCGGGACGCGTACAATATGTTTCTATAGAGTTCAGGTGATATAATTAATTAAAACATTTTTTAAACAATTATTTTGCTCGAAAAACTTGAATTTCTAAGGTTACACGTCAAGTGCTAATCGAATATCGACAGATCTAATTATTTTAACGTAATTCTCATATAGTTCGGGACGCGTACAATATGTTTCTATAAAGTTTAGGTGATATAATTAATTAGAACATTTTTTAAACAATTATTTTGCCCGAAAAACTTGAATTTCTAAGGCTACACGTGAAGTGCTAATCGAATATCGACAGATCTATTTATTTTAACGTAATTCTCATATAGTTCGGGACGCGTGCAATATGTTTCTATAGAGTTCAGGTGTTATAATTAATTAAAACATTTTTTAAACAATTATTTTGCCCAAAAAACTTGAATTTCTAAGGCTACACGTCAAGTGCTAATCGAATATCGACAGATCTATTTATTTGAACGTAATTCTCATGTAGTTCGGGACGCGTACAATATGTTTCTATAAAGTTTAGGTGATATAATTAATTAGAACATTTTTTAAACAATTATTTTGGCCGAAAAACTTGAATTTCTAAGGTTACACGTCAAGTGCTAATCGAATATCGACAGATCTAATTATTTTAACGTAATTCTCATATAGTTCGGGACGCGTACAATATGTATCTATACAGTTCAGATGATATAATTAATTAGAACATTTTTTAAACAATTATTTTGCCCGAAAAACTTGAATTTCTAAGGCTACACGTGAAGTGCTAATCGAATATCGACAGATCTATTTATTTTAACGTAATTCTCATATAGTTCGGGACGCGTGCAATATGTTTCTATAGAGTTCAGGTGTTATAATTAATTAAAACATTTTTTAAACAATTATTTTGCCCAAAAAACTTGAATTTCTAAGGCTACACGTGAAGTGCTAATCGAATATCGACAGATCTATTTATTTTAACGTAATTCTCATATAGTTCGGGACGCGTGCAATATGTTTCTATAGAGTTCAGGTGATATAATTAATTAGAACATTTTTTAAACAATTATTTTGCCCGAAAAACTTGAATTTCTAAGGCTACACGTGAAGTGCTAATCGAATATCGACAGATCTATTTATTTTAACGTAATTCTCATATAGTTCGGGACGCGTGCAATATGTTTCTATAGAGTTCAGGTGTTATAATTAATTAAAACATTTTTTAAACAATTCTTTTGCCCAAAAAACTTGAATTTCTAAGGCTACACGTCAAGTGCTAATCGAATATCGACAGATCTATTTATTTGAACGTAATTCTCATGTAGTTCGGGACGCGTACAATATGTTTCTATAAAGTTTAGGTGATATAATTAATTAGAACATTTTTTAAACAATTATTTTGCCCGAAAAACTTGAATTTTTAAGGTTACACGTCAAGTGCTAATCGAATATCGACAGATCTAATTATTTTAATGTAATTTTCATATAGTTCGGGACGCGTACAATATGTTTCTATAGAGTTCAGGTGATATAATTAATTAAAACATTTTTTAAACAATTATTTTGCCCGAAAAACTTAAATTTCTAAGGCTACACGTCAAGTGCTAATCGAATATCGACAGATCTATTTATTTTAACGTAATTCTCATATAGTTCGGGACGCGTGCAATATGTTTCTATAGAGTTCAGGTGTTATAATTAATTAAAACATTTTTTAAACAATTATTTTGCCCAAAAAACTTGAATTTCTAAGGTTACACGTCAAGTGCTAATCGAATATCGACAGATCTATTTATTTGAACGTAATTCTCATGTAGTTTGGGACGCGTACAATATGTTTCTATAAAGTTTAAGTGATATAATTAATTAGAACATTTTTTAAACAATTATTTTGCCCGAAAAACTTGAATTTTTAAGGTTACACGTCAAGTGCTAATCGAATATCGACAGATCTAATTATTTTAATGTAATTTTCATATAGTTCGGGACGCGTACAATATGTTTCTATAGAGTTCAGGTGATATAATTAATTAAAACATTTTTTAAACAATTATTTTGCCCGAAAAACTTAAATTTCTAAGGCTACACGTCAAGTGCTAATCGAATATCGACAGATCTATTTATTTTAACGTAATTCTCATATAGTTCGGGACGCGTGCAATATGTTTCTATAGAGTTCAGGTGTTATAATTAATTAAAACATTTTTTAAACAATTATTTTGCCCAAAAAACTTGAATTTCTAAGGTTACACGTCAAGTGCTAATCGAATATCGACAGATCTATTTATTTGAACGTAATTCTCATGTAGTTTGGGACGCGTACAATATGTTTCTATAAAGTTTAGGTGATATAATTAATTAGAACATTTTTTAAACAATTATTTTGCCCGAAAAACTTGAATTTCTAAGGCTACACGTGAAGTGCTAATCGAATATCGACAGATCTATTTATTTTAACGTAATTCTCATATAGTTCGGGACGCGTGCAATATGTTTCTATAGAGTTCAGGTGTTATAATTAATTAAAACATTTTTTAAACAATTATTTTGCCCGAAAAACTTAAATTTCTAAGGCTACACGTCAAGTGCTAATCGAATATCGACAGATCTATTTATTTTAACGTAATTCTCATATAGTTCGGGACGCGTGCAATATGTTTCTATAGAGTTCAGGTGTTATAATTAATTAAAACATTTTTTAAACAATTATTTTGCCCAAAAAACTTGAATTTCTAAGGCTACACGTCAAGTGCTAATCGAATATCGACAGATCTATTTATTTTAACCTAATTCTCATATAGTTCGGGACGCGTACAATATGTTTCTATAGAGTTCAGGTGATATAATTAATTAGAACATTTTTTAAACAATTATTTTGCCCGAAAAACTTGAATTTTTAAGGCTGGACGTAAAGTGCTATTCGAATATCGACAGATCTATTTATTTTAACGTAATTCTCATATAGTTCGGGACGCGTACAATATGTTTCTATAAAGTTTAGGTGATATAATTAATTAGAACATTTTTTAAACAATTATTTTGCCCGAAAAACTTGAATTTCTAAGGTTACACGTCAAGTGCTAATCGAATATCGACAGATCTAATTATTTTAATGTAATTCTCATATAGTTTGGGACGCGTACAATATGTTTCTATAGAGTTCAGGTGATATAATTAATTAAAACATTTTTTAAACAATTATTTTGCCCGAAAAACTTGAATTTCTAAGGCTACACGTGAAGTGCTAATCGAATATCGACAGATCTATTTATTTTAACGTAATTCTCATATAGTTCGGGACGCGTGCAATATGTTTCTATAGAGTTCAGGTGTTATAATTAATTAAAACATTTTTTAAACAATTATTTTGCCCAAAAAACTTGAATTTCTAAGGCTACACGTCAAGTGCTAATCGAATATCGACAGATCTATTTATTTGAACGTAATTCTCATGTAGTTCGGGACGCGTACAATATGTTTCTATAAAGTTTAGGTGATATAATTAATTAGAACATTTTTTAAACAATTATTTTGCCCGAAAAACTTGAATTTTTAAGGTTACACGTCAAGTGCTAATCGAATATCGACAGATCTAATTATTTTAATGTAATTTTCATATAGTTCGGGACGCGTACAATATGTTTCTATAGAGTTCAGGTGATATAATTAATTAAAACATTTTTTAAACAATTATTTTGCCCGAAAAACTTAAATTTCTAAGGCTACACGTCAAGTGCTAATCGAATATCGACAGATCTATTTATTTTAACGTAATTCTCATATAGTTCGGGACGCGTGCAATATGTTTCTATAGAGTTCAGGTGTTATAATTAATTAAAACATTTTTTAAACAATTATTTTGCCCAAAAAACTTGAATTTCTAAGGGTACACGTCAAGTGCTAATCGAATATCGACAGATCTATTTATTTGAACGTAATTCTCATGTAGTTTGGGACGCGTACAATATGTTTCTATAAAGTTTAGGTGATATAATTAATTAGAACATTTTTTAAACAATTATTTTGCCCGAAAAACTTGAATTTCTAAGGCTACACGTGAAGTGCTAATCGAATATCGACAGATCTATTTATTTTAACGTAATTCTCATATAGTTCGGGACGCGTGCAATATGTTTCTATAGAGTTCAGGTGTTATAATTAATTAAAACATTTTTTAAACAATTATTTTGCCCAAAAAACTTGAATTTCTAAGGCTACACGTCAAGTGCTAATCGAATATCGACAGATCTATTTATTTGAACGTAATTCTCATGTAGTTCGGGACGCGTACAATATGTTTCTATAAAGTTTAGGTGATATAATTAATTAGAACATTTTTTAAACAATTATTTTGGCCGAAAAACTTGAATTTCTAAGGTTACACGTCAAGTGCTAATCGAATATCGACAGATCTAATTATTTTAACGTAATTCTCATATAGTTCGGGACGCGTACAATATGTATCTATACAGTTCAGATGATATAATTAATTAGAACATTTTTTAAACAATTATTTTGCCCGAAAAACTTGAATTTCTAAGGCTACACGTGAAGTGCTAATCGAATATCGACAGATCTATTTATTTTAACGTAATTCTCATATAGTTCGGGACGCGTGCAATATGTTTCTATAGAGTTCAGTTGTTATAATTAATTAAAACATTTTTTAAACAATTATTTTGCCCAAAAAACTTGAATTTCTAAGGCTACACGTCAAGTGCTAATCGAATATCGACAGATCTATTTATTTGAACGTAATTCTCATGTAGTTCGGGACGCGTACAATATGTTTCTATAAAGTTTAGGTGATATAATTAATTAGAACATTTTTTAAACAATTATTTTGGCCGAAAAACTTGAATTTCTAAGGTTACACGTCAAGTGCTAATCGAATATCGACAGATCTAATTATTTTAACGTAATTCTCATATAGTTCGGGACGCGTACAATATGTATCTATACAGTTCAGATGATATAATTAATTAGAACATTTTTTAAACAATTATTTTGCCCGAAAAACTTGAATTTCTAAGGCTACACGTCAAGTGCTAATCGAATATCGACAGATCTATTTATTTTAACGTAATTCTCATATAGTTCGGGACGCGTGCAATATGTTTCTATAGAGTTCAGTTGTTATAATTAATTAAAACATTTTTTAAACAATTATTTTGCCCAAAAAACTTGAATTTCTAAGGCTACACGTCAAGTGCTAATCGAATATCGACAGATCTATTTATTTGAACGTAATTCTCATGTAGTTCGGGACGCGTACAATATGTTTCTATAAAGTTTAGGTGATATAATTAATTAGAACATTTTTTAAACAATTATTTTGCCCGAAAAACTTGAATTTCTAAGGCTACACGTGAAGTGCTAATCGAATATCGACAGATCTAATTATTTTAACGTAATTCTCATATAGTTCGGGACGCGTGCAATATGTTTCTATAGAGTTCAGGTGTTATAATTAATTAAAACATTTTTTAAACAATTATTTTGCCCAAAAAACTTGAATTTCTAAGGCTACACGTCAAGTGCTAATCGAATATCGACAGATCTATTTATTTGAACGTAATTCTCATGTAGTTCGGGACGCGTACAATATGTTTCTATAAAGTTTAGGTGATATAATTAATTAGAACATTTTTTAAACAATTATTTTCCCCGAAAAACTTGAATTTCTAAGGTTACACGTCAAGTGCTAATCGAATATCGACAGATCTATTTATTTTAATGTAATTCTCATATAGTTCGGGACGCGTACAATATGTTTCTATACAGTTCAGGTGATATAATTAATTAAAACATTTTTTAAACAATTATTTTGCCCGAAAAACTTGAATTTCTAAGGCTACACGTCAAGTGCTAATCGAATATCGACAGATTTATTTATTTTAACGTAATTCTCATATAGTTCGGGACGCATACAATATGTTTCTATAAAGTTCAGGTGATATAATTAATTTAAACATTTTTTAAACAATTATTTTGCCCGAAAAACTTGAATTTCTATGGCTACACGTGAAGTGCTAATCGAATATCGACAGATTTATTTATTTTAACGCAATTTTCATATAATTCTGGACGCGTACAATAATTTTTTAAAGAGTTCCGATAATATAATTAATTAAAACATTTTTTAAACAATTGTTTTGCTTGGAAAACTTGAATTTTGAATGCTAGACGTGAAGTGCTAATCGAATATCGACAGATTTATTTATTTTAACGCAGTTTTCATATAGTTTTGGACGCGAACAATAATTTTCTAAAGAGTTACGGTGATATAATTAATTAAAACATTTTTTAAACAATTATTTTGCCCGAAAAACTTGAATTTCTAAGGCTACACGTGAAGTGCTAATCGAATATCGACAGATCTATTTATTTTAACGTAATTCTCATATAGTTCGGGACGCGTGCAATATGTTTCTATAGAGTTCAGGTGTTATAATTAATTAAAACATTTTTTAAACAATTATTTTGCCCAAAAAACTTGAATTTCTAAGGCTACACGTCAAGTGCTAATCGAATATCGACAGATCTATTTATTTGAACGTAATTCTCATGTAGTTCGGGACGCGTACAATATGTTTCTATAAAGTTTAGGTGATATAATTAATTAGAACATTTTTTAAACAATTATTTTGGCCGAAAAACTTGAATTTCTAAGGTTACACGTCAAGTGCTAATCGAATATCGACAGATCTAATTATTTTAACGTAATTCTCATATAGTTCGGGACGCGTACAATATGTATCTATACAGTTCAGATGATATAATTAATTAGAACATTTTTTAAACAATTATTTTGCCCGAAAAACTTGAATTTCTAAGGCTACACGTGAAGTGCTAATCGAATATCGACAGATCTATTTATTTTAACGTAATTCTCATATAGTTCGGGACGCGTGCAATATGTTTCTATAGAGTTCAGGTGTTATAATTAATTAAAACATTTTTTAAACAATTATTTTGCCCAAAAAACTTGAATTTCTAAGGCTACACGTGAAGTGCTAATCGAATATCGACAGATCTATTTATTTTAACGTAATTCTCATATAGTTCGGGACGCGTGCAATATGTTTCTATAGAGTTCAGGTGATATAATTAATTAGAACATTTTTTAAACAATTATTTTGCCCGAAAAACTTGAATTTCTAAGGCTACACGTGAAGTGCTAATCGAATATCGACAGATCTATTTATTTTAACGTAATTCTCATATAGTTCGGGACGCGTGCAATATGTTTCTATAGAGTTCAGGTGTTATAATTAATTAAAACATTTTTTAAACAATTCTTTTGCCCAAAAAACTTGAATTTCTAAGGCTACACGTCAAGTGCTAATCGAATATCGACAGATCTATTTATTTGAACGTAATTCTCATGTAGTTCGGGACGCGTACAATATGTTTCTATAAAGTTTAGGTGATATAATTAATTAGAACATTTTTTAAACAATTATTTTGCCCGAAAAACTTGAATTTTTAAGGTTACACGTCAAGTGCTAATCGAATATCGACAGATCTAATTATTTTAATGTAATTTTCATATAGTTCGGGACGCGTACAATATGTTTCTATAGAGTTCAGGTGATATAATTAATTAAAACATTTTTTAAACAATTATTTTGCCCGAAAAACTTAAATTTCTAAGGCTACACGTCAAGTGCTAATCGAATATCGACAGATCTATTTATTTTAACGTAATTCTCATATAGTTCGGGACGCGTGCAATATGTTTCTATAGAGTTCAGGTGTTATAATTAATTAAAACATTTTTTAAACAATTATTTTGCCCAAAAAACTTGAATTTCTAAGGTTACACGTCAAGTGCTAATCGAATATCGACAGATCTATTTATTTGAACGTAATTCTCATGTAGTTTGGGACGCGTACAATATGTTTCTATAAAGTTTAAGTGATATAATTAATTAGAACATTTTTTAAACAATTATTTTGCCCGAAAAACTTGAATTTTTAAGGTTACACGTCAAGTGCTAATCGAATATCGACAGATCTAATTATTTTAATGTAATTTTCATATAGTTCGGGACGCGTACAATATGTTTCTATAGAGTTCAGGTGATATAATTAATTAAAACATTTTTTAAACAATTATTTTGCCCGAAAAACTTAAATTTCTAAGGCTACACGTCAAGTGCTAATCGAATATCGACAGATCTATTTATTTTAACGTAATTCTCATATAGTTCGGGACGCGTGCAATATGTTTCTATAGAGTTCAGGTGTTATAATTAATTAAAACATTTTTTAAACAATTATTTTGCCCAAAAAACTTGAATTTCTAAGGTTACACGTCAAGTGCTAATCGAATATCGACAGATCTATTTATTTGAACGTAATTCTCATGTAGTTTGGGACGCGTACAATATGTTTCTATAAAGTTTAGGTGATATAATTAATTAGAACATTTTTTAAACAATTATTTTGCCCGAAAAACTTGAATTTCTAAGGCTACACGTGAAGTGCTAATCGAATATCGACAGATCTATTTATTTTAACGTAATTCTCATATAGTTCGGGACGCGTGCAATATGTTTCTATAGAGTTCAGGTGTTATAATTAATTAAAACATTTTTTAAACAATTATTTTGCCCGAAAAACTTAAATTTCTAAGGCTACACGTCAAGTGCTAATCGAATATCGACAGATCTATTTATTTTAACGTAATTCTCATATAGTTCGGGACGCGTGCAATATGTTTCTATAGAGTTCAGGTGTTATAATTAATTAAAACATTTTTTAAACAATTATTTTGCCCAAAAAACTTGAATTTCTAAGGCTACACGTCAAGTGCTAATCGAATATCGACAGATCTATTTATTTTAACCTAATTCTCATATAGTTCGGGACGCGTACAATATGTTTCTATAGAGTTCAGGTGATATAATTAATTAGAACATTTTTTAAACAATTATTTTGCCCGAAAAACTTGAATTTTTAAGGCTGGACGTAAAGTGCTATTCGAATATCGACAGATCTATTTATTTTAACGTAATTCTCATATAGTTCGGGACGCGTACAATATGTTTCTATAAAGTTTAGGTGATATAATTAATTAGAACATTTTTTAAACAATTATTTTGCCCGAAAAACTTGAATTTCTAAGGTTACACGTCAAGTGCTAATCGAATATCGACAGATCTAATTATTTTAATGTAATTCTCATATAGTTTGGGACGCGTACAATATGTTTCTATAGAGTTCAGGTGATATAATTAATTAAAACATTTTTTAAACAATTATTTTGCCCGAAAAACTTGAATTTCTAAGGCTACACGTGAAGTGCTAATCGAATATCGACAGATCTATTTATTTTAACGTAATTCTCATATAGTTCGGGACGCGTGCAATATGTTTCTATAGAGTTCAGGTGTTATAATTAATTAAAACATTTTTTAAACAATTATTTTGCCCAAAAAACTTGAATTTCTAAGGCTACACGTCAAGTGCTAATCGAATATCGACAGATCTATTTATTTGAACGTAATTCTCATGTAGTTCGGGACGCGTACAATATGTTTCTATAAAGTTTAGGTGATATAATTAATTAGAACATTTTTTAAACAATTATTTTGCCCGAAAAACTTGAATTTTTAAGGTTACACGTCAAGTGCTAATCGAATATCGACAGATCTAATTATTTTAATGTAATTTTCATATAGTTCGGGACGCGTACAATATGTTTCTATAGAGTTCAGGTGATATAATTAATTAAAACATTTTTTAAACAATTATTTTGCCCGAAAAACTTAAATTTCTAAGGCTACACGTCAAGTGCTAATCGAATATCGACAGATCTATTTATTTTAACGTAATTCTCATATAGTTCGGGACGCGTGCAATATGTTTCTATAGAGTTCAGGTGTTATAATTAATTAAAACATTTTTTAAACAATTATTTTGCCCAAAAAACTTGAATTTCTAAGGGTACACGTCAAGTGCTAATCGAATATCGACAGATCTATTTATTTGAACGTAATTCTCATGTAGTTTGGGACGCGTACAATATGTTTCTATAAAGTTTAGGTGATATAATTAATTAGAACATTTTTTAAACAATTATTTTGCCCGAAAAACTTGAATTTCTAAGGCTACACGTGAAGTGCTAATCGAATATCGACAGATCTATTTATTTTAACGTAATTCTCATATAGTTCGGGACGCGTGCAATATGTTTCTATAGAGTTCAGGTGTTATAATTAATTAAAACATTTTTTAAACAATTATTTTGCCCAAAAAACTTGAATTTCTAAGGCTACACGTCAAGTGCTAATCGAATATCGACAGATCTATTTATTTGAACGTAATTCTCATGTAGTTCGGGACGCGTACAATATGTTTCTATAAAGTTTAGGTGATATAATTAATTAGAACATTTTTTAAACAATTATTTTGGCCGAAAAACTTGAATTTCTAAGGTTACACGTCAAGTGCTAATCGAATATCGACAGATCTAATTATTTTAACGTAATTCTCATATAGTTCGGGACGCGTACAATATGTATCTATACAGTTCAGATGATATAATTAATTAGAACATTTTTTAAACAATTATTTTGCCCGAAAAACTTGAATTTCTAAGGCTACACGTGAAGTGCTAATCGAATATCGACAGATCTATTTATTTTAACGTAATTCTCATATAGTTCGGGACGCGTGCAATATGTTTCTATAGAGTTCAGTTGTTATAATTAATTAAAACATTTTTTAAACAATTATTTTGCCCAAAAAACTTGAATTTCTAAGGCTACACGTCAAGTGCTAATCGAATATCGACAGATCTATTTATTTGAACGTAATTCTCATGTAGTTCGGGACGCGTACAATATGTTTCTATAAAGTTTAGGTGATATAATTAATTAGAACATTTTTTAAACAATTATTTTGGCCGAAAAACTTGAATTTCTAAGGTTACACGTCAAGTGCTAATCGAATATCGACAGATCTAATTATTTTAACGTAATTCTCATATAGTTCGGGACGCGTACAATATGTATCTATACAGTTCAGATGATATAATTAATTAGAACATTTTTTAAACAATTATTTTGCCCGAAAAACTTGAATTTCTAAGGCTACACGTCAAGTGCTAATCGAATATCGACAGATCTATTTATTTTAACGTAATTCTCATATAGTTCGGGACGCGTGCAATATGTTTCTATAGAGTTCAGGTGTTATAATTAATTAAAACATTTTTTAAACAATTATTTTGCCCCAAAAACTTGAATTTCTAAGGCTACACGTCAAGTGCTAATCGAATATCGACAGATCTATTTATTTTAACGTAATTCTCATATAGTTCGGGACGCGTGCAATATGTTTCTATAGAGTTCAGGTGTTATAATTAATTAAAACATTTTTTAAACAATTATTTTGCCCAAAAAACTTGAATTTTTAAGGCTACACGTCAAGTGCTAATCGAATATCGACAGATCTATTTATTTTAACGTAATTCTCATATAGTTCGGGATGCGTACAATATGTATCTATACAGTTTAGATGATATAATTAATTAGAACATTTTTTAAACAATTATTTTGCCCGAAAAACTTGAATTTCTAAGGCTACACGTGAAGTGCTAATCGAATATCGACAGATCTATTTATTTTAACGTAATTCTCATATAGTTCGGGACGCGTGCAATATGTTCCTATAGAGTTCAAGTGTTATAATTAATTAAAACATTTTTTAAACAATTATTTTGCCTAAAAAACTTGAATTTCTAAGGCTACACGTCAAGTGCTAATCGAATATCGACAGATCTATTTATTTTAACGTAATTCTCATATAGTTCGGGACTCGTACAATATGTTTCTATAAAGTTCAGGTGATATAATTAATTAAAACATTCTTTAAACAATTCTTTTGCCCGGAAAATTTGAATTTTGAAGGCTAGACGTGAAGTGTTAATCGAATATCGACAGATTTATTTATTTTAACGCAATTTTCATATAATTCTGGACGCGTACAATAATTTTTTAAAGAGTTCCGATAATATAATTAATTAAAACATTTTTTAAACAATTGTTTTGCCCGGAAAACTTGAATTTTGAATGCTAGACGTGAAGTGCTAATCGAATATCAACAGATTTATTTATTTTAACGCAGTTTTCAAATAGTTCTGGACGCGAACAATATTTTTCTAAAGAGTTACGGTGATATAATTAATTAAAACATTTTTTAAACATTTATTTTGCCCGAAAAACTTGACTTTTGAGGGCTAAAGGTGAGATGATGTTCAAATATCGACAGTTCTGTTTATTTTAACGCAATTCTCATATAGTCCCGGACGCGTACAATAAGTTTCTAAGAAGTTCCGGTAATATAATTAATTAAAACATTTTTTAAACAATTATTTTACCCGAAAAACTTGAATTTTGAAAGCTGGACGTGAAGTGCTTATTGAATATCGACAGATTTATTTATTTTAACGCAGTTTTCATATTGTTCCGGACGCGTACAATAATTTTCTAAAGAGTTCGCCAGAAAGTGAAAGTTTTGAAAGTTGATTGAAAATCAACAGGTATCATTACATATAATATATTATAATTTTTAATTTATTTAAAGGGGATTAAGTTTGGAGATAAAGTATGTAAGAGTGATATTAAGAAACATGAAAATATAATATAATTACTAATTTGTGTTTAGTGAGAGAGTAAGGGGAGGAAGGGGGAGAGTGGGAGAGCGTGAGAGATAAAGAAGAGGATTAAATAAGAAAGTAAAGTGTAAGAGTAATATTGAACAATATGAAAATAATATAATTAATATCATTAATAATATAATTAATAATTTAGAGAGGGGGAGAAGAAGCGTGAGATAGAGAAGGGCATTAAATATGATAAAGTGTGTGAGAGTAATATTACAGAAGAAAAAAAAGTGCATTGTTCAATATAAAAATGCTAAGTGGCGCGCGCGAAGCGCGCGCTATGTTGTGTTCTAGTATTTATAAATAATAGATATACACAGTATAGTTAAAATCGAATAAAATATTTTAAAAAAATTATGTACTCCTCGTCGAATGTTATTTTCTTGATTGCGCGTGATTCTTTGTGAATCCTGACTTTAGTTGGCGGAACTTTAACTCAAAAATTTGTATTTAAAATCTGATTTGCGATCAATGATAAGCCTCTATTATCAGAAAAACTTCCTCTTTACGGAATATATTTTTTCCGAAAAAGATTTTATTTAAAATAATAGATATATAAAATAGAATTAATATAAATAATAGATATAAAATAGAAGATTGTTTTTATTTAATATCTATCCGTTTTTTTAAATTAAGAACTCTCGACAAATATTTCGTTTATTTCGATTCAATCTATCTGCTCTTGATCGTCGAACGTTGTTGTCTATAGATTGGACGCGCAGCTCTGTCTCGTGAATCCGGATTACGCAAAGACAAAACGAGTTGTGCAGCGGATCGAGCGCAACGCGTTCGCGTAGCGGACGCAAATCGGTTCGTCGGTGTCGAACGGGAGTTCTCGGCAGTGGGAAACACGCGTCGGACAAGACTTCTCCGGGCGGCTGTCGCCGGTCGCTTTGATCGCCGACAGCGACATCGGGCTGGCTCCTTTGGGCACGAGCGTATATGTTTTGACAACGCGCGCGTTGCGCCACGGATGCGGATGCGCACGTGCAAAACGCCGCTGCGCAACGCGCTCGTGCACGCGAGACTGTCGGTATATATTTGTTATTAAACTGTATTAAATTGCGTGGGAATAGAATTCAATTCCCGCGATCTCCGAGCTCGAAACCGTCGGCTACCGTCGTCGCGCGCTCGCGACTCTTAACGAGCGTCTCTCTCTCTCTCCCTCTCTCTTTCTCTCTACCCATGCAATCGCGCGAATCGCGTTAGATAAAGCGCCGTTACACCGACGTTACGCACGCGTGCAACAACCTTAACTAATTATCCCGCTGCGGCTGCGGCTGCGTGCGTTTCAAAAAGACACTCGTCGCGCGACGCGGCGCATTATTAACATCTTGCGTAGGTCCACACGCGTGTAGACGCGCACGCACGCACGCGTAATTGGTGCCCCTTCGCGAGGATACGCATACGGGACGGTGGTAAAGTATTCCATTGACGTGATGAAGTCTGCGTTCGGACGATAGCGATCGCAGGTTCTCATATACGTCTCGTGGATCTGTGGGGAAAGTTAAGTCGTCGTCGTCGTCGTCGTCGGCGGCGGCGGCGTCTGTTCGCAATCCCTCGCAATCACGCGAACAATTACCAGATGCTTAAGTAATTGCGGCTGTTACTTTGTGAGCACTCTAACGCGCGCCTCGCGTTTTCTAATTAAAGAGCAAGTCCTCCAGTATCAGATTGATATGTCCTGCATAATGGAGCGCGTGAGTTTTAATACGCGGCGTTTAGTAATAGGAGCCTGTAGCAATAAGGCGCATCCACCTGATGTTATCCCGTCGTCCCGTATTAACGAAAAAAAAAAGACGCCTCTGTCTAATAATGCCGAGTGAATTTTACGAGTGCATTTTAAATGCGAATATAAACGCGTGATCGATTAGAGGAGAGAAGCGCGTGCGAACGGCGAGGCTGAGGGAGAGGCGAACTTTATTCTTCGATTAATCTCTCACGACTCCTGCATATGTCGAGGTGGAGAGAAAGACTTCCAGGATTGGTCCAGTGACACGGTGCGGTTTCAGCGGTGTGAGATGAATGCTTGCGAAATGCACCGCGTGCATTCGGCGTTCCGCGATGCGCGCCGTTCTCTCTCCGCGCGGATTAATGAGACACCGGCGTACGTGATCGGTGCATTAGAGCATCGTCGTCGGAATATGGATTACCCGTCGAAACGTCGTTCGCCGATCTCGCCGCATCTCCTTATGCATCTCGCCGAGCCGAGAAGCGTTTCGTTGGAACGTTCTTCGCTCGTGTGAGAAACGGCTCTACGTTTCAGCCGCGACTTTAATAACCATTGCGACAAAAAAAGTCGTTAGAAATAGTTTGCAAATGAATTTCTCGGAAACTGTCCTGCGGACGCAGCTATTTAGTAATTTTTCGTCATTTAGTAGTTCTTGTGAATTCACTCTGTTTAATATTATATATATACTGAAAAAAACATTCTTCATAATACCAATGCATGACGTTTATTGACTAAAATTTATTGATACAATAAACTTTTTGTTAATAGTATAAATATTACATCGAATCTTTTTATTAGCCATAAATAAATTTATTAATATGTCGAATTATTCTTTGTTACAATAAATAAAACATTATGATAATAAAATAATTTATTGGACCAATTTTAATAAATTTTTCATTAGTAGAATGAATATTTCATTGGAATTTATGTACAGTTTTGGTTCAGTGTATATATATTGCCCAACAGAAACGCGCATCCAATCCAGAGAATGTTTTACAATAAGGAGTAGACAGAGTAAATCAGAATAAACAATTTTTTAAAATTTAATTTAAATAATGGATATATATTTACAGAGAAAATAATCTTATTTATTCTATGTACATATTTATTATTTATATTAAATAAAATCTCTTTTAGGAAAAGCACATTCCGTAAGAGGAAATTTTTCTGGTGAAGATAAAGCTCTATCATCAATGGCAATTTTTTAACTCAGAGTGCAGGGAGAATTTACCCTTGCCATCAAAATTTTAATTAAATTTGATTAAACTATTTTACATAGGTACTAAAATAGGTTGGTTAAATTTTAGTACAGTAAACCTCTGCAAACACTTGTTGTCTCGCCACTACGTGGTGAAAGAGAAAATTCTCCCTGTGTACGATAGCCTCTTTTTAAAGAAGGGTATCATTGAACGGCTGTTGAGTTTTTCTTATTCCTTAATCGGTCTGGGTGATAGCTCGAATAATTCCGACGTAGGTGACGAAATGCCGCGAGGCCTGAAAACCCCGCAGCTAACAGCGGAAGGAAAATTAACCGCAAAAGCCATGTGTACACGTATACGGCAGAAACGAAGCATTCATCATCGCGATGATCTCTGGCACATGCAGCGATGCACATCTCTCTCGCGCGTCGCGGCATCTCGCGAAATAAAATCCTCGGGATTGCGCCAGGACTCCTACACGTCGGATGCACGCCGCGCGCGCGCGCGTTGTCGCGCGCGTAATATGGCGCGATACGCGCGAGAGAGCTTAACGAGCGGCGGGCTAGAATTACGAGAGGAGATCCAACACGCTCATCTCTCGTGCCCGATGAGGAAACAGATTGCTGGCGCAATAACGTCCCGATGCATCGCATTTGATGGGTGATACCGCGCTGGCTCGCTCGTTGTTTACCGCGCCTACGCATCGCCGAGGAGAATTCTCGCCGGAAGACCCCCCTCGCGAAGGCGGAGTCCGCGTAGTTTCGCGCGGCGAAGATTTATTTAGGAAAGTTTACTCACGGAAGCCTTTCAGGGTGAGGAAACAAAAGGGTTCTCGCTAGGCTAATGGCCAGCGGTATCTTAGACTCGTAGCTTTAATCACCTGTGACGTGTCGGAAACGCAAGAAAGGCGCGATTATTTATTTTTTTAATGATAGTTAATCTTTCCCTTTCTCGCTTATTGGTCTGACATTAAAAAAAAAAAGAAAGAGTGTAAATAGTGAGAAATGGCGGGAAGTTGTTTCAATCTTTGATTAAGATTAAAGACAAGCGCGACGTGAAATTTCATGGAGTAAATCTTAATGATCCTTTTTACCACGCTTATCTTCGGCTAAGATGTTGAACACACTCTGCACCCGAACAAACGGCATTAGCATTATTAACCGTTGATGACGCGAAGGGTGCGCAGCGATATAATCGAATAATTCTTGGAGAATTCGGTTTCATTTCGAGGGAACGAGGGATGATTGGGGAAGACGATTTGTCCCGCTGTAGCAGGAATGACGGATGATGGTGACGGGGCTAATTTCGCGGTGTTCCCGGTTATCGCGAACTTTCGTCCTTCGTCGTAGTCGTTACGGGATTCTCAAGGGTTGCCCTCCGCCCTTTGCGCTCCTATCGACCTGATATCGGTTGGTTTATCTCATCGAGAGACACAGTGGTGTTACGTGTCGTAGCGAAATTTAGGATCAGTGTATTGCGCTTAGATAACTTGAAATAATATTCTACCCGGAGATTTCTTTAGATTTAATAAATTGTTTTGTTAGATTATTCCAAATCATATATTTTATTGTGCTTAATAAATTTTATGCATTCTAGATTTCATATAATTTATTAAAGTAAAAGAAATATATACTTTGAAGTAGTCGAACAAAACTATTATTAAATTTGAAGAAATTTTTCTCTCTGTGTAGATAAAGATGATGCAATTTTAAATTTGTCTAGATAAAAGATAAAATTACATTCCGTTTTATCCATGTAATTTTAATATCAATATCGCCGTTGAGCTAAATAATTTAAAGGTATGCCTATATTTTTATTTATGAATTTTTATTTCTTAAAAAGAGTTCTTTAAATAATTCAATCGACAAAAGGTCGGACTTCTTTTTAATTCAATAGGCAGATAAAAATCAAAATAAAAAAAATGTAGAGGGAATATATAATTTATATCATGATGGTTGACAAAGGTTTTTCAGACCACTTACAGTTTTGGGACAATTTTTATATTGCGTCACTAATTTTGAATCTGTTGTTATCACTTCGAAAAGTTTTCGATCATATAAATGATAATTTAATGATTGAAGCTTAAGAACGATACTTGTTTAAAAAGAAAAACATTTTTTTAATCTTAAGATAAAGATAGATGTAATAAATATTCTAATAGCCCAGACAAAGATATGCAGTTTCTTCAAACCAGATAAACTTATCTAGATAACGACGAACACTGCTCAGGATTATTCGCTGTCTGGTGCCCGTGTGCACGTGTCCTCGTGCAATCACGTCGCGGCGCAATGTAACGGTATAATGATGCGTAATAACGCTATCAGGTAATAGCCCCCCGTAATGATTACGGCTACGATCTCTCCTTTTGTTGCGCTATCGCGTAATCGAAAGGTGTTCCCGGTTTCTCGCGGAGGCACGCGAGATTACGGGAATTAAACTGCCCGTCGTTGCGAAATATAACGGAACGAGGAACAGCCGAAAGCTCACGATTATTAGCGCCGCGGATCATCGGACAATCGCGTCGGGGCGGCAGTAATTTGCAATTATCAATCGAAGAAGAGTTATATACGCCGAGTTCGCAAGATGTGTAGAAATCCGTAGGAGATCGGCAACAGGAAACCATCGGGAAAGCAGGGACGCGTCGCGAGAAACCGCGCGCTGATTCTCCGCAGTTACGCCAAGTGATCGCCGGAGACATCAACCCCGCCCGGGGTTGGTTCGGCATTTTAGGGAGAGAGTGTCGGGTTACGGAGATTTCAACAGGAACCGGGCGAGCGAGTGAGCGAGTGAACGAGCGAGTCATCAGGCTCGAATTCTCTCGTCGGCTCCTCTCTTTCTCTCTCTCACTCTTTGATCTCTTCCTCTCGTCCGCGGCTCCTCCGCCGCGTCCTCCTACGCCGTGTCGGCGCAAACGCGGCGTTATCGACCACCCGTCGAGGTACGGCCGTGCGTGCGTGCGTGCGTGCGTGTGTCCGGCCGCGTCTCGCTTCTGTGCTCGCGTGCGAGCGTCGTCCGCTTCGCGGATGTCGCGCGGGGTAGGTACGCGCTCGTTTAAAGTTAAAATCCGCAATCGCGCTACGATCTATTTCGACCACCGCGCGCTCTTGAAATACCTCTGACGTTGTGTAACACCCCGGTATACGTGTATACATATGAATTACTCCCCGTGAGTATGATAACGTGACGCAAAGCTGTGCACGCACAACGTGTGACATTAATGAGCGGGACGCACGCGTCCGAATGCTGATGTTAATTGCATCTAATTACTTTCCAGCCGCGTTACTTCAATCATCGATCGTCGTCGCAATAGCCGCGACACTCTATTCTAATTATCGGTAACATTATTCGTACAAATACTTCGTCGCTTCGCACGTACACTCGCGTATTTACGCGTTTAATTTGCGGGAACGTATTTACGAGGGTATTCGTTCGCGAACAATCCGTAGAGTCACTGTACAATCCGTAAATGATTATTTAAAAAAAAAAAAATACTAATATTTAAAATTTCAATAAATCAATTTATTTAATTTGAATAAATTGCAAATTAATCGATATTTGGTTAGATCTCACTTTCATACAGATTTGAAAGTAAAATAAAAATATGTTTTGCTTGGAAAAATATTTGTATCGATTTTTTATTTGTCTGTACCAACCGGCTTGATCTCTGATTTGTTCATTAACTGGCGCGTTGACCCTACACCTTTTCGAGTCTCGCGAAAATTTGGCCGACTCCGACATCGGTAGCTTCCCCGAGACCGCTCGTATTTCAGACAACTCGCGCGGCGAATTTACACGGTGTATCGAGTTTCCCCCGTTTAACGCGATACTTCATTAGCCACGGTGAAAACGCGCGCGCGACGGGGTCGGCTGGGGTCGGTCAGGGGAGGACTTACTCTTACACACGCTCTCAAATCGATGGATACCTTTCTCGCTTTATCCCTTTGGCGTATACACGCACGGCCGTCCTTGCAGGTAGGGACGCTCCCCGCGTGCGATGAAATTAAAAAATAAAATACAATGAAGAAACACATCCCTTCGCTCGAAGCGATCGATCTGCAGCGTTAAAACTGCACGTTGCATCCCTGTGAATGCGATACGTTAACCGTGTACGGACATGTTGATATTTTATTTCATTTACACGGACGTTCAACGAAACCTCGCGATTTTCGGTTGACTTTTATTTCCGCTCGTTTCGACGTACGACTCGAATTACAGGCGAGAGCTGCCATATGCGTATTTATTGTATTTTTATTTTTATTTTTTGTTAGGTATTGATGTGTAAAATTAATTTAAATTTATTTTTGAAATTGAGAGTCATTTATATCATTTTTACTCAATAACTAATTTTATACATTAATATCATTTGTTGCAATAAAAAAATTTGTGGTGATACAACTTTAGAAATCTGATATTTTAATTAATTATGTAAATATGTATGTGCAATAAATATAAAATAATTATTCCACAATAAACTTTTTCATGAAAAAGATAATTTAATATAAAAATTTTATGATGATGAGAAAAATTAACGTCAGTTAATCTGATTTTCTTTAAGTGTCGGTCGCATGCAAACAAAATGTGATATCCGTTAATTTTCTGTCTGCATCATTTATATTTTATTTATTTCTTAACAAATGTGTTATACACTATGAAGTGAAGGTATAAAATACTGATAAGCCAATTTATAAGAGAGCGGTATGCACTTGGTAATTTTCCCCTGAAACAATCTTACGGAATCGATTCCTATTTCTTCGCAGAATTGCATTTTTACGACGGTTTTAACTCCAATCTCCCGAGACTTATCAGCGCATAATTCGGAGCGCGATCAATGTCAGCACGAAAGTGGAAACGGGCGGCCACATTTAGCGCTAAATATGCCATGAGAACACGCGGGACGGTAATATCCGTTCATGATGCTTTTAGAATTCCCTGAAACCGATACGTAGTACCGGATTATAACGTAGTTGCATGTTTTTAGAAATGAACACCCCTCGGACCCGAGGGGGGTAAGACGCGTAAAAGCATTACGCGCTTCGAGGAAAGCATTTCTCTCTCAGGAAAAGAATTGTTCGCCGAGGCCTCGCGGGAGCAATTTCGCCTCGGAATTTGTTACCCCGTGCGCACGCAATTCTCGCTCTTACGACCGCGTGTGCAACGCGCTTCGACGTGCTCAACATCGTGTTACGATTACGCGTATCATCTTAATTGCGAGGTGCGATTGGAAATTGGGATTGGAACGGTGCGTACGTTTGGCGCGCATCGTGCTCTACAGCAGCCGATTGCGCAAAACGACAAGGTGAAACCGGATCGTTTCGACGTTAATGTTGCGCACGCCCGAATGCTATTAACATTGCAATCCGGACGGTATTAACATTATCGCGGTCGCCCATAAGCGTACGTGGTTGCGGCCGCTCCCGCAGCCGCACAGAGAAACCGACCCGAGGGCGATTTTATGTACGATAGTTAATTACGCGTTGCATCCGCTCTCTGCCTCTGTAAGCGGTTATTATTAATTCCAAATCGGTCGAGCAGACATTGGCTCTAATCCCGCGACATTGCAACGAATACATCGCGCGAATGCAACGGGCGCGCAACCGCAGTAGAACACTAAATTCCTTTAAGGGGGTGCTGAATCTGTCCTGTTTTATTGATTATTATGATTATTTCCAATTCGCTAATCTTTTAATTGTATTTACAGAATTAAAAATTCCTTTTCACAATTAAAGTACAGACAATAATGTAAGGTGCACGTAAGAATTTTATATAAGTAACAAAAACAAATTTATTAAATTAAAAATGCATCTTATGTTACCGTTTGTACTTTAATTGTGGAAAAGGATTTTTAATTCTGTAAATGCAATCAAAAGATTAGTGAATTGGTAATAATCATGATAATCGGTAAAACACTACAGGTTCAGCATCCCCTTAATTTTCCGCTAAATCGTCAATTCCGCACGTCGCGATTCCGACGTTGTTGCTGCGAAATAACAGCATCCAGAATTTTGTTCGACTTCCCATTAGCATATTCCGCGCAGCGCGCTTCAATCAAGCCTCTTTTTTTTTCCATCCGGCAAAATTAATTGCAAAAATAATTACACCATTTTACACTCAGGTTAATTAGCTCGGCATATTTTCGTGGCTGATTGTCGAGCACAATGCCGCGTGCGGAACCGCGGCTTTGCGAAAGATCCGCGACGATGCTCGGTTTGCTGCAGACGCCTCCGGCGGACGCGGCCCGTGAAATTTTTAGATTGTTATCGTAATGGAAACATACGCGCAATTCACCGAAAGGAATTAACACGGACGATCGCGAATGCCATATTTTGGGAAGGCTAATTAATGCACCAAGATTATTGCAAAACTGATGCGGCGAGTACAGCGAGCTCGGGGTCCTGGTTTTCTTATTACGCTCTTTGTTGCACTACGTGCATGCACGCGCTCCGACACGCGAGCGAGACGAGCGCACTCCGCGAGCGAGAGTGCGCTAATTATGTGGGAATCGCGCGTTTTGTCGCGCGACGATAATACTCGGCGATTACACGGTTAGTTTCCGATTCTTTGTCCGCCGTGGTAGAGATAATCGGGTGAGGAACTCGGCTGAGTAATTGCCCGTCGTTTTTATATCGGGAATGTAATCTCATTTTCTTCTCCATTTAAATGGAAAGGTACTTTAACTTTCATTATCGTAAAGATCCCATCTATCAAAACCGCTCACGTAACGTCCGATAGTCGTCTCAAAGGAGTCGGAGGGAGAGCGATTAATAATTTCCCTTAGTTAAATTATCCTTATTAACCTTCCCACTGTGGGGGGGAAGGTTCGTTTTAAGTATCGAATCAATTTTCTAAATTTTTCGTTAGGAATCGTTAGGAACGTCGGCAGACGTTTTCTTCCGCGCGGCTCGGCTCGTCGTCGCGGAAGATTCGTGAAGGTATCCCGCGAACGAACGACGGCCAGGATCGATCCCGGGACCGTAGGAATAGGAAGCCGGATTGCAGAGACCTCGACGAGGAGACTTCGACGGGGATACGACGCGCACGTGGAAATCCGTTGATCCGCGAGGAAAACGGGATCAGGAAGTTCCTCGCGACCGCGCGGATTAACTAGGCGTACTTTCGCAATCTCGGCACGAGTCTTCCTCCTCCCTTTCCCATGGCCTTGGAAAATCTCGAATTAATTTTTTTCCCCTCTCCCGTCCCTCCCTCCGCATGCTCGTTTCTTTTCCACGCGAGGAAGGAAGAAAAGTGCGCGTGCACGAGGGAGGGAAACCCCTGCGGGGGTGTGCAGTTGGGCTTTTAGTTAGGCGCTTTGCGGATTCGGGGGGGTGGCTCTTCCATTCGCAGAATCCGTAAGCTCGGCGAGGTCTCGAAGTTTCCGCCGAACTTTGCGAGTCTTCCTTAATAGCTTTCTCATTCGACGTATGTATTGTGGCTTTCGGGATTAAATATTCTCTCGTAACGAGGAATCGTCGTTATACCGGTTCATTGATCGAGATCGTGGAGATACGACGTCTCACGATTTTGACGCGGAGAGTCCTTGAGAAGTCAGACTTTCTGCCGCGTCTTCAATTCTCATACCCTCTGCATTTTGCATTCCACCCCCTCTGCGAGGAGGAACGACAACTTTGTTATCTGCGCGATGCGACACGGGAATGTCGGGCAGGTCTGCCTCGCGAATGTATGCTACGAGCGTAGAAGGTATTATTCCGATGAAACATGACATAAGAATCATACGTCAGCATAAATGAAGAGCGCGGCGAAGTCCCGCCGGGGGTCGATTCGATATTCCAGCTTTTGCTTGCTCGAGTAACACGAGACGGGCACCAGCGAGAGAGAAAGAGAAATAGAGGTAGACAGACCGACAGACAGACAGTCCGTTCGGCCACGAAGTCACGCTTTGGGAATACGTACGTCGTGTTATCTCACGGCCTGCGCCTGGCGCCGCTGGTAGAGAGGAACGTGATGCTGCGGCTTCGATCCTTCGAAATCACGCGATGATAAAAGCGACCGGCCGACCAGCATGCAGGTTCGCGGCAGGCCGGTCGATAGGAATCGATCTGCTGGCTCCCTTTAAGCGGGTCGTAACCTCTAGCAAGTCCGGCCTTTGGGACGAGGTCGCGGTGACCCAAATTGGGAGCCTTACCTCGCCTTACCTGCGTGCGCCATGGCCGCCTCCGGTGCTCTCTCCTGCAATCGTTACCCCGGATTCTGCGCACTGTCATCGTCACCATTGAGGATACCTCTCCGCGAGAACGACTAGCCGAGTAGCCTGTGCACCTCGACTACGCGGCTACGAAATATAAACTCCTCGTTCCGAGGGGGGATCAATCCCTCGTTCCTTCACCTCTTCGATGGTACAGTAGCACGCGTTTCACGCGGAATAATGACTCGTCGAAGTTTCGCGACATGGGAAAACTCTTCGGACTCGAAGAGTAACTTTGGATATACGTAAATATGTATTACTTCGGATACAAGTGTTACGTTTGTCCTCTTAATGAAATAACGTGAAATAACGGAAAGTTTGAAATGAAGTTTTGCTAAAATATGTACAAATTTAGCTAAATATAGATCTGAACGTAATTTTATTAGTCTAGAAAAATTGTCTAGGCTATTCAAGCACGATTAGCAACTAGCTGAGCGTTCTACAGAATTAGTTTATGATCTAGTAATAACAAGTTATTTTCAAGACTTTTTAAATAATTTTTGAGTAAATAACAATTTTAATGTAAAAAGTCCAACGTTTTTTCTTAAAATTCAGCATTATTTATTAGATGAAACAATTTATATCCGTAAATAACACATAAATTTGCAGGTTTTCTCTTCTCCTCGGAACCTCTCGTGCAAAATCAGAAATCCCTCGCGTCGAGAACTAAATCCGACAAAACTGTCGCTGGTGTTCTAACCGGTGTCGCAACTTAGCGCAACTCCGGCTCGAGCGCTCGAGCCACCGTCTTATCCGATCACCGCCCCGCGTGAAAGTGAGCGACGACGGCTCTCTTCTGAATTCTAACGAGCCGCGTTACGCGAGAACGTCTGAATTTTCCCAAAGCCAAGGCGTTCATCGGGTATTTAATTACCGTCCGCGCGCGGAAAGGGATTTCGAAAGTAGACCGCCGCGCGGAAGGATGTTGTTACGTGCGAACGAATTGAACAACCGCCGCGCAGTAGTCGGCAAACTCTCCCCGCGCGCGCGCGCGTTACGCACACACGAGCACTTCCTTTCGCTACAGAGGCTAAGGGCAGGAGCTCGCGGTGGTGTTGCCGTGCGAAGGAAGGTTTGTGGACCGCCACGGCCGTCGCCGTCGCCGCCGCCGCCGCCGCCGCCACCGTGAGCGACCTGCGATCGATTCACCTGCCGCTGCCTGCTCTGCCACCGTCGTCCCTTCCTCCTGCGTGTACACGCCCGAACTCGGGAATGATTTCCCCGATTGCGGCCGCCACGAGGTTTGCCCCTCGTAATTTTTAAAGCTTTAAATCGTAATTTCTTCAAACTCGAACTGCTCGCGATAATGATAATATAAATTGGCAGCAATGGACATTTTTTTTTCTAAAAACGCCTCTTTTAATTACTATAGCTGTGTGTTCTGTTTAATGTTTGTTAATAGCTCAATTATCTTAATACGAGCGGTCAATTTATTATGACATGTCAGCCGAGCTGTTTCAAAAGTTCTTGTCGTGAATATAATGTCGTCTTCTAAATATTACGCTCTTTGCTTGAAACTGAGACACCGTCTTATTTTTCTCTTTCCTCGTAAATGTCCTCTCGGACGATGGCAGCCAATCTCGTCCGAGCCAAGCCGCCGCTCGTCAAGCCATTTCGAAAATTTCATTTCGGTCTTGTTCCTGGGCCATGTCGAGAGCGTTTGATACGCACGCCGAGGACCCTTCTTCAAGGACGAAAAAGGGGCTGTCGAGACGGGATAGAATTAAAGGTTAATCCCACGGGGTATATCTACTCGATGAACAAGAGAGAGGAAGGGAGGAGGAGAGAAAGAGACGGATTCCTCTTCTCCTCGTGTTCGTCTTCTTCTTTGGGAGAGGAGGGTTTTGTTTTTCGCTCGAGACTGAAAGATACCATAAATATTTGCGCTCCTAAGTGTCCCTGGAATATAAGAGAAGGCGTCGTACTCGAAGCTGATGAATGCTCTTTTGAGTAAAGGACGATTTTCCTGACTTAATCAGCATCCCCGGGAGCGCGCGACAGCGAGACTATCGCCGTCAAAGTATCCCCTAAGAGGTTTTACGTTTGCAACTAATTTGCACACTCGGCTTACTTGAAGTAGTTTCCGCAAAACAATTTGCATCGGAAACGAGAAACTTTATGTGCGATTAGCATGCACTTGATTCGTTCCACTTTCTAGTCGTCGAAATTTCACGAACTCGGTCTATTGATTGGTTTTAATTTCGCATTCTTATTCACATGAACTATTAACTTTTATAGTTTGCATTTCCGAACAGCTACATTTTTTATACATTTTCTAAATTTATAAAACCTAAGATTCTTTATCATGTTAGGATTCTAAACTGAGTGACTTTTAATTGGATAGATTAATTTTTTTTTAACGTATGTACAAAAAAACATGCTTCTTTAATGCGTACAAAAATTCATGAATCAACTTGAATCTCGTCCTGTTTTGTGCTATTTCCTTTCGAATTAGTTGCGGGTATTTCGGGATCATCAAGTCATTCACCTCTCAACCCCGCATCACTGTCCACGTCGCGCGTCGTGAATCTCTCGGGTGAGATTGGCCCCGTGCATCCCTCGCTCGCGCGGGAACGATTTATCTGCCGCGCGTATCGGACGTATCGACGATATGCCAATTTCACGAATGGCTCCTCGCTTTGTTCCCGCCCGGTCGTTCGTGTCTCCTGGGCTCGTTTCCATGCCGCTCGGTCATTCCTCGAGACTCGAAAAGCAAGGGAATAGAACGGACGGAGAAACTATAAAGGTTTTATTGTAAAACGAGTCTCGCTGGACGCCGAGAGCTGTGTTCCTCTCACTTTCGAGATTAATTCTCGCGATATATTTTCGCGCTCTGCGCGACTTTAAGCCAGGATCAGAGTGGAACGGACGTGAAGAACATCCGTGAAGCGCGGTTAACGAGCGGCAGTAAAAGGCGAGGCGAATAGGACAAACCGCGAGAGCGAAAACATCGGGATAGGGGTTGCCGCCCTTCGGATGGGCCGCCGTTCGCCCGGCGTCGTATCGCCGTAGCGATCCCGCAGACAATCCGTAAGGGCTTAGTGCTGTTTCAACAAGGGATTACCGGCGCGTCCCTAAGCCGAGCGATACGCGATCCCGTAGCGGACCTGCGTGTCGGGGACAAACATTTAAATTGCCAAGATTACGCCAAGTGGCTAGCAAGTGGCGGTGCCATGACACCGTTCGAAGGGATTGTTCGCGAACAGGGTCATTCGGGTTTTAGATCGATTATTGGGCGATATGCGATTTACTTAAATTAAGTCGAGCTAAGGTTTCGCTGAGGATTTAAAAATTTAATTGTTAAACGCTAAAGAATTTAAACCAGTTCCTTGAGTTACGTGATGTTCTGTAATTTTTTATTTTCTGCGTCGAAGTTTGCTATTTTAACACAAAACATGTAGTTGAAAGAGCAACTTCAGGTTTCTAGATTCAATCAATTCAGGTTTCTAGATTCAATTGCTTAGTTTCAAAATAAACGTCGTTCCTGTTAACGTGTATGCACCTACTAAGTGACAATTTAAATTTGACATTGCTTGAGTTTAGTTAACTCCATAATGAGTTTAGTTAACTCTATTGTTTTAGTTAAATTAACAACATTTAGCGGAAGCAATGGCGACCTATTGAAACAATTAAGAATAATTTAATTTAAGTATAATTCGACACTGCGAATTTAACAGAGTATAGATGCAGATCTGAAAATAATTTTATTAGATTTAGAAGAATGTTTTACATAATTATTTTGATGGTCCAATAACGTTATATTCAGATCCAATTAAATTCTTAGATTTTAGCAACACCGTTCCTTCTATATTCAATTTAACTTTTTTATCTTTCCAACCGTTGTTCTTGTTTTATAATTGACGTTTTATAATTGACCGTTTTTTCCTCGTCAGGGATTTTCTCAGCCGTAAATAAATTAAAGATATTTTTTAAACGTACAATAAATTTTATGAATTAGCAGTTATTTATGAAATTACCGTTTGTTAATTAGCAAGACGAATGAAATTGCTGGCGACTATAAATCAGTCTTTCAATATAAACAGGATAATATCATATCTGATGTGTTGGCACGAGAGAGCCACAAGCGCGACACAGTCTTGCCGCGGGTCGCATCTCCGTATCTTAAAGAGTGACGCTTGAATATGCTTATCCTCTTCGAACGTGTCGAGCCAGCAGCTATTTATGAAGACGCAATGCCGCGTATATTACTTAGCATATACGGGATGCATCGAAAATAACGTAGTAATAAAGTACTTTCACTTTATTACAAGCCGCTTGTAATAAATTTTCAAGAATGGAATGAAATTTGTCCATAAAATATTGTCTCGAGGAAGCATCGTTTACGGCTGTCTGATTTTTCGACGTAAAAGTTTCAATAATAAGTATTTTGCTAGCCAAGAGCACGCGATAATACAAATTTATTTAGTAAAAATCCACATAAAATTGTGGACAATTAAGACGTCGTCGTTTATTTATATTTTTAAAGTTTAATGGGCTCCATTCGCGCGAGACAATTTTTCTCAGTCGATAATTTAATTACGTCGAGGGCCGAGAAAAGGACGCCGCAATTCTCCGGCACCCTGTATATTTATCTGCCGCGGCTTACAACGCAAGATTGCGTGCCGGTAATCACGCTCAACCTCGAGCATCGTCGATACTCGAGTGGCTTGAAAGCGTAAAAATGTCCTTAATCCTTTCGAGCCCTCCAATAACACGGGGCATAAACAATAATTTTGTTCTCCCACTCACTTTTACACTCACGTCTTTAAACCGACGCGCTCGTCGCAAATAAGATACCTCGGCCCGTTTGCCGTAATAGCGATGGCGTTAATGGGATAACTATGGTACTGCGATTTTCTGCCGGCGCTAAATTAGTAGTCACAATCTTTTTTGTACGAATTTAACTACTAAATAAATATTCGTAATTTTTAATGACCTCACGTCTGCCTCTCGCTATCCTGTCTACTAATTAATTAATGAAATCAAAAACGCTGTACGTCTAATTGAGGCGCGAAGATTTTCCGAGACAAGGGAACAAAACGACGGGTGGAAAAGAAAAAAATCGTGCAAATAGCCGCCATAAAGGTACACGAGGTACGGAAAAAAGAACATACATCCCTTCCCGGTGGTGTATCGATTCAGTCGAGGCTTCAACTTTATCGCCTGCCGCGCACCGAAAGGTCCTTGAAGTGGGACCCAAAATAGAGAAAAAAAGGGAGGCGAAGGGAAAATGCAGGAAGAGGAAGGAAGGAAGGAAGAGAGGAAGCGCAACTAGGTTCCTTTGTATCGCTTCTTGCGTGTCGGCGAGAAATATTTTCTTTTTACGCGCGCGGCGAAAGTCCCTTCTCCCGATGGATCGCGGAGTAAAACGGCCACCCTTATTCACCCCCTGCGTTTTCTCTCCTCTGTCCGCAGGGATTCATAAGAAAAGTTACGTACTTCGGGGCGGGGACATCCCTCTTTCGAAAAAGCGCCGGCTCGCTTTAGCTTTCGATCCGCTCGTTACGGTAAATGCCCGGCTTCGCTCCGGGATCAAACCGGTTTTCTCGCTTTTCGTGTTCTCAGAAAAAAGTTCTTCTTCCTTTTCTTGGTTGTTCAGTTTGACAACAGTTTAACTGTGCTCTTATCCGCAAGAAGTGGCTGTAACAAATACTCGCTATACTTGGTCGAATCGAAGCAATTTTCTTTCCGTTAAGAGAAGTCTTACTATTAACGTGAATTTAAATACATTCTCATTTTACTTAATAAATTTTAAATAAAGAATTTTAATAAAATTAAAAAGTGTAAGATTTCGACAAACTTAAATGACTTTATTGTTTTTTAAGATGTTTACGAGCGCTACGGGGACAGCTGCATTCAATTTGGATTTATTATTCAACATTTTATGAAGTTCTTTGTAGAGCACGGTTTTTAAACCGGTGTACGAAGAAATTTTTTTTGCACGGCAGAAAAACGAATTTGAAAAAATTTTTCTTCTCTGTTTTTTTTTTAAATTACTCCTTGATATTTGATTCCGCGTATATCCCGAGCTGCACAATTATTCTTTCGTTCGCTAATAAATGTCTTTCTCTACAGTTTTACGCGAGTCGTGGAATGGAATTATATCCCTTCCAAGTTTCGGATGGCTCGCGAGCAGGCACGGATGATTCGCGCGAGTGAGAGCTTACGGTCGTAAAAGTTTATTGCTTCTCTCTTTTCCGTACTTCACTCCTTTCCCGGCTCCTCGTGGGGATGAGACTTTGTTGGTTCCCCGCAGAAAGGAAGATCCCTTCTGAGTCCCGACACGCGGCCATTTGCACGTGCTCGCGATATTTCTAGACGATATCCACCTGCTTCCATCCTATCCGTTTATTCGTCCCTCTTGTACGGGGAGGATACATCTACTTTAATCGTTTTCGTGGCGGGCGACCGCGTTACTTTTGCACGTCCTTAAATATGTACGTATGTGATCGATATTATGGTGTAAATACTGCCAAGTCGTTGCGAACTATAGTAATAAGTATATAATTTTGTTAAAAAGATCACATATTTTCGAAAAGACATTTTTTCTTCATTTTTCTGCGGTAATTGTACTACGTTTATTCTGTTTTTGTCGTGTTTTATTAAAGATCGTTGATTAATATGACGCGGATTTCTTCTTGATAAAAATATCGAGGCACTTTTATTATGTAATTGTTTATCGAAGTCAAGGAAGCTTTCGACAATCTTTAAAGGTAGAAATTAAGGGAGACGTTACATCAGCGAGATTGCATATTTTTATTGTAATAGAAATTTTGTTTATACAAATTCGTAAATTCACGACCTAGTACGTTTTATGTTTGGAAAGGATGTCCATTTTCAAAAAATAATTACGTCGCGCCGTTATCTAGCAAACTTCGAACAAGAATTTCAGCCAAGGCGTGATACAAAGAGAAAATTAGTTTCCGGAAGATCTCTGCAAATTCACAGACGGTTCATTCCGGTAGAGTCACAAGGCGTTTAATCGCATCGTCCTCGTCGCGAACTGTGGATGAGGAGAAAGGTCGAGTGTAACGGGGGTGGCGAGGGGGGGGGGGGCGAGAATTAATTCCGGGCGTTTGTAATTTGAATTGAATTTATCACTGCGGAAACTATGAAGCGACGAACGGACAGACGGACCGACGAATGAACGAACGAACGAATGAACGAACGAAAGGGGGGTCGGCAGGACCCGGGCTTATGGATGAATAATGGAGGCCCCAATGAGATTTTCCAGTTCGCCGCGGGGCACCGTAATATTAGCTTACCGTCGCCATCGCGACTCGCCCGCGACGTGCCCGAAACGACCATGAGGCGTACAACCCGAGGTTTTGGGTTCGGTCACCCCTGTGTCGCTCTGCGACACTTTCATACCTTCCTCACCCCGCAAACTCGACGACTGTCAACGGAGAACAAACGGGAAAAAATGCCAGGGAATTAAAGCAGATGCCGCGGGGATGCAGAAATGGAGATTCACGCCCAAGCGATTTGGTTAATTAATATTGCAAATCAGTCAAAGACGCGTTTTAACCCTTAGGGTTCAATTAAAGTTTTTTTGAACTCTCCAAGGTAATTAAATTGTACTACAGTTTTGTTAAAAAAAAGAGTACAGACAGAAACTTGAAAGTTTCATGGAATTATGAATTTTTAAAGAGAAGAAAAAGGTGATCAAAGACGAAATGATTGGGCCAATAAGATATTCTTCTTTATATCGCATCAAGGTTTAATGGACCGTGAAATTATAATAGATATTTATCCTTATAATGCAAATTTTAATACACGTAGGGCCAACTTAATTTTATTCCCGGAAAAGACGGAATAATTTTGTCGACGGGTCTCTCAATTGACCGGCGCTCTCTCACGTTTTTACAAGACGGCGCGTCGTCCTGAAACGCGTAACCGGATAATGCGGCCGGGCATTCCCATCGATCAGATGAATGGAGAGATACCCGAGAAAGGGAAAGCAAGATCGAAGGAGCGCCGGCAATTCGTGCGACAGCCGTCGCTGGCGAGAAAATTGCTTTCAGTCTGGCTTTTCGCGACACTTCGCACGGGACGGGGGAAAGGAGCGTGAGAGGTCGAACCCTTAAAGAAACGAGAAACGAAAATGTATTTCCGGATGTATGCCGGCAAATCGAAAACCCGGACCGGCGATTGTGCGAGCCGAGCCTCAAGCGTCTCCCGTTTGATGCTGAATGGGCCGTTCGGCTGAATTAGAAAAATTACGTGAGAGAGAAAGAGCGACGAGGGAGGACGCACAGGACTGCCCCCGCCGTAGTAAGAAATAAGATCTGCGGAGAACCGCCGAAAGAAGGTGAAGGGAGAGGAGACATTACCGCGCTGCGCGATAAATGTATTCCTCGGAGATATAAAATTGCGATGGATTAATCTGTCTTGTGTAATGCATTATGTAGAGGGGAAAATTTATGTGAGATGTGTGACTACGAGAAAATCGTTAAGAATTATTCTCGAAAAAAAATATATCTTCCGACGATAGATGAAAACTATCGAAATCATAATAATAACAATAGGAACTTTAAAAGAATTGCAAATGATTTCAAGACGTTTAATATATTTGTTGTACACTAACTGTTTTGTAAGACGTTATTCCTCTAATTTAATTTGACTTAATTTTTTATATAGATAAATTTTGTAAGGCAACGAAGCTCTTGTAGAGATAGAAACGATTCAATTAATCGAATAGAACGTAATACCATTCTGGTTCTCGCGTGATCGTTTCGCTTCGGAAATTGCAAAACTCGTGGATTACGATTCCTTTGTACCTTCGTGCAGTGAGTATCATACCGAACACAAACTTTCGCTGAAAAGTGAGAAAATAAACGCATTTGTGTTCGCCATCCGGAGTCGAGTAGAGCGTAACGTCATTCGTAAATATTTGATTGTCGCAATTCGTCTCTTCTCGGCGGCCAGATATAGAACGCAAATCCGTGACGCGAGTTTCTCGTCCCTCTCTCTGCAAAGTATATTTTATATATACTGAAAATAGAAATGCGCGCGTTGCACACGTTGCTTCGCTACGTAAATTTATATCTGACGCGCGTCATTATCAAGTTTTCGATGCAAAATACTGATGACAAATCCACTTGGAAATACGGAAACGACCACATTTTCAATCCGTAAATCCGGGCGTAAAAGCGAGTTGAAGCGCAACGTTATTTGCGTATATTCGACTGACGTGGCTGTTAGTTCAGTAGCGGTTCCTCTTTGCCCGGCACAATCTCTTACAACGTGACACCGCGTACCACCCTCCTCCCGTCCCTCTGGCAATATTTGCATTTTCGGAACAATTTCTGGTACAGTCCGGGCGCGCGACCCTTACGTCCATCCCCTTTCACCGGTGCGTTGCAAGAGAGGAGGAGGACGACGCACGGGAAGGGAGGAGGGAGGGCGCCGGAGCCCTCGCGTAAATCCATTTATTTATTTATTTATGTGCCACGGGGGGGGAGTTCGGGCCGACGAGGGGGGTGTAAGGCGCGGCTTATAGCCGGCGCATGCATCGAACCGGGAATCCCACGGGAGCGACCGAACAGGATGAGGGGGAACGGCAAAAGTCACGGGGAAACGCTCGCGCGCGCGGATACTCGACTCCGTCCCCGGGCCTCTCCAGGAGTTCGCTCGGAATATACGGGGTGTTTACTTATTCGCACGTTTGATGCGCTGGAGAATGAGAATCTTTCTGATGCCGGAATTTAAACGAAGTATTGTCACGATTGGACATAGAGAGAGAATGCAAAACTTACAAATTTATTCTCAATTAAATTTTGTCGTTCTCTCACGCATAATACTATATATTTTTTTAAATTTAAATTTATATTGGCAAATTAATACATATAAAAGTTTAAATTGCGATGATTTTGTTTCTTATTTTTTTATATAATAGGATATAAATCAAATGCAAAAAGATTAATCTAAATGTACGCATGTGTAACTTGATTAAGTTTTACTCATTTAGATTTTCTACTCCATATTTTAAAATGCAAACTGAATTTGTAAAAAGAATAAACTTTTAATAATTTATTAATTTTTTAAAAGTTTATTTAAATAAAATAATTAAGTTTAAAAAAACATTTTTAGTTAATGAGAAATAAAGTATATAATTTCTTTAGTTTTTGAAAAGTTAAGAAATGAAAATTTCCGAATAGAATTTTTGTCTTTATTTAATTGATATTAATTATATCATAACACTATGTGTTCAAAAACATTATTTTTAAGCTTGTCCTGAAAACATTTTTCCCGAAATCTTCGAGCGCTTATTTAAGTATCATCTTTCAAAGACTTGTTTAGGTTTTTTTCAAATATTTTCCGATTTTCCATTTTAATTTATCCTATATGTATGCATCGGGACCGATTTCATTCTCTCGCAGATATTGCGAGGGATCGAACGATAGGCGTTGCACACCCTGTGTAGGAGCAAATTCTCCCGAGGCATTGCGGCTTGAAACGAAAATGGTGTTGTGTCACTTAGACGCGGAGAGGATCTCTCTCCCGCTCGATCCCCATGACCGTGACACACCGCGGCCTTCCTTTTCTTTTTCTTCTTCCTTTTCGCGCCGAGACAGACCCTCGTTTTAAAGCGACGGCCGTATTACGGATTACGCCGTCTGACTCGGCTTTACGGCAGAGTCGATGTCTTCTCGGCGATGTTACGGAATAGAGAAGTAGACAAGATTTCGGTACGTTGACGGCTTACAAAAGTAGCTACGTAAATCCAGGAAAATCAACGTGAGTCAGAACGGCATAATCTAATCACAATTCTCTCTCGAAGTGAATCAACGTCTTCGATCCAACTGAAGAGCTATTTCTATCTATAATATTATTCCTCCGAAAAAGTTACGTGCAACTTGCTTCAAAATGCGATTATCGTACTTGAATTGATGGGTTGTGTGAAAAAAAAAAAAACTTACCCAGTTGGTAACCTTCTGCCTACGTTCTAAGAGACGTTGTTGGAGTTTCGGTCCAGGCCCCGAGAGGAAGGCTCGTACCAAGCTCCGAGTCTTTTCCAGATGATTCGGCGTGATGGCTTCGACCTGCGTCAAGTATTTCTGCAAGGTCGTCTCGAGGTCCGGAACCGGAAGACTCGGTAGAGCCTCCTCCTTCTGCAAATGGAACGGAAATAGACGATTACTGGGAGCGAGAAGAAAGAAGAGATTGAAATGAATTACGTTCGATGCGCGATGAGAAACGAGAGACGGACATTGATATTAGAGTTTCTCAATTTAAGCCACGTGTGCATTTGCAGAGGAAAAATGATATACATTTGTGTTTGTTTAAGATTTATATCTAAATATAATATAATTTAATTTATGAAAAATTATTTGAACTGATGATTTATGAATTAATTATATTTTCAATGCAAACAAAACAAAAAAAATAGTAAAGAAAGAAGAGACGTAAAGCTGCCCATTTACGTTTAATGGCAAGCAAAATTGAGGGATTAGAGCCGCCTCACTTTAGAGTTCAAGGTATTACAAATTCTAACTGCTATTACATAACGTAACGACAGTCAAATTCACCGGAGACGAGTAGGCGACGTGGAAAACGACGACACAGGGCGATCGGAAATTGGCAGACGGAAGGGTCACGGACGGCGAGGAGCGTGTCCTGTGCCCTACGCCGGCCGTGTATTCGTTGCCCTTTGCGGGGCCACGGCGATTGTAAAATAAAGAATCAATCGAGAAACGAAGCGTGCCTCTGGTGGAGTAAGGGCCCTTAAGGCTAGCACGGTTGGTTGAGCGGTATCCCCTTTTGCAGGCCTAACAAGACCAACTTTGCGATCCGAACACCCTCGTCCTTCAGCTTGAGTGTTTCCGGCGAGCTTGCGCGAGAGAAAAGACCGAACGAAAGACAAAGAGAGAAAGAGAGAACTCGCCATCGCTCTGCGACAGACTTTATTCCCTTTTTAATAGAATCGCATGTTTTGTAGGCTCATTAGCCCCTAGGCCGCCCATTTTGTTATACACGCTTCTTTGAGTAATTTGTAATAAAGTATTTTTGATCTCAATAATTGTCACGTAGCCTTCAGTCTCTTATCGGAGAGACTAAATTTGATACATTGCTAAATTGGATAATCGAGATGCCTCGCGTAATCTTGAAGAAGCGTCACGCGAATGGAATTCAATTCGAATGGGAAACTTGGAAATTTCGTGCGTAGAGATGCGCGGGATTCGTCCCGGACTCTCCAAGTGTCAACTTACGCTACCTTCTACTCCGTCGGAGTATTCAACCCTCCCCGAGTTTCCTTTAGAACTTTTCCATCATATTATTCCGATAAATGGAGTGCTATGATGTTCGCGCAGGCGTCAGGAAACTCATCCGCGTAAGTTTCTTGAAGCGACTCGCGAACTCGCGTCGCGATCAAAGGGCTCGGCGGACGAAAGTTCCGAGCCGAGCGAGCGGAAGAGACGATCTTCTCGGATATGAAAATCGCGTGCGAGATGGCCTACGGGGGGAGGGAAAGGGACGAAGGGGGCCACGGATCGGGGGTGTGTAAGGTCGTTAGCGGAGTTTCGAGCGGTGCATAGCAATGAGGCTTGAAAAGGGGGCGGAAAACCTCCTGGGAATCCGGACACCCGTTATACGGAGGGCGGGTTGAAACGGAGGGCGTGCGTCGCGTTGCGGAGGTAGCTGGAACAGGACAGGAACGACTGACTCATGCCGCGCCGGGATAATCGAACTCGTTACGATCCTCCGGCTCCCCGGATTCGTTTTCGTGCGCGGAATCGCGTATCGCTTTCCGCGTGGCGTATCGATGGATCGGGATTACGCTCGATACAATCTTCCGCGGGCTTAACTATTCTTAGACGTACCCAGAGAATATCGCCTTGCCTTTCGTTGGCTTTTTACTAAGATAATCGCGAGACGTATAAAAAGTAAGAACTGTAAGACGATAACTAGGTGATCTTTAATAAAACACGTAATCTCACGATGAAGATTGAATATCGACGAAATATCGATTATGCATCAGACAGAAAAATATCAATTATTGCCGAGAAAAGCGATTACTTATTAATTTACTTTTTTTTTCCTAGCAAGTGACAATTATCTTTAAGAAAGAATATTTTCTGCATAATTGTCTTGAAATATATTCCTCGCAAATTTAAAGACAAATTTATTATCATATTCAAAGCAAGAATTTATATTCTCTCAAAGATTATAAAATTGGATCGAGGAAAGGTCTGAATAATAAGTAAACCAAATTTGTGTTTTATCAAAAAATAAAACTTGATTGAAATATTAATTAGTAGGATTTAGAAAATATTTTGAGTTAAATTTAAATTTTATGTTTATTAAATATTTGAAATAAGTAATATTTATACGTATACTCAATTCACATAAATAATTTACAATATACTTTTTCCTATGTATTGAAGTTTATCTTAAGTAAAAACTATTTATTGTTACAGTAAATAATGAATACATTTCAAGAATATTATCAAAAAAATATTTTTTGTAAAGATAATTATTACTCAACCTTTTTAACAATGTGTGCTTTCCATCTTTTATGAAAAATTTATGTGGCAAATTTCCAAATCTTTTGTCAGAAGAAGAAGAAGAAGAGGATCACGAGAGTTAGCTATCATGCCATGCGAGGACATGACAAAGAGAAAGGGGTAAAGGAAAGTCGAGGGGTTGAGAAGGATCGTTAGATCCCGCCGAGTAATCCTGTCGAGGAGTCAGATCGATAAGCGCGATCGACACGGTCCGCGAAATGTCGACTCGCGCTCCTTATCGATGCAAAACAGCGGCGGAGGGTCGTAGCAATTAAGAGATAACAAGGTTTCCTCCCCTCGATGCCCCTCCAATTAGTAACACTCCCGCTGCACCGCGCTAGACGATGGAAACAGCCACCTCGGGCAGGCAGGCTCCCCTCGTCGCAGTCCGTCCACCCATTGCCATCGCCACCACCCCCGGCGGCGGTTCTCTCCCACTTTTTCGACCTACCTCGCCCTTGTTTGCATACTGACGGTCCACCAGGGACTTCCGCGGGAGATTGCGAGGTGACGTTCTCGTGATGCTAAGTACACATTATCTGAGATGCGCTCGCGAACGGGAAGTTCGAGAGGAGAGACGTAATTTTTAATTTTATCGCGCGCAGCATTGCATCCCCCACAAAGTGACGCATGAAAATTTTATCTTGAGTCAATATTTTTTTTGTTTCTCTGCCCTCTGACACGTTTTCGTAACGTTAATGTAAGCCTTAGGTCGACACGACTCCGTTCTAAAGTTTCCTTTACGTTTATACGGGAAAAGTTTTTTTATTTGTTGTAACATCTCTATATTAAATATCCCATTCAGCTTCGTATGCACGGTGAGGATTTTTTCTTAGAATTTATCCTGGAAATTGTAATAGTTGTGGAATTTCTAATTAACGTGGAAGTCAAAAAAAATTGTTTAATCAAAATTTTACTAAAAGTACCGTAAAATTCTTCGAAGTCCGTGTTATTTCACTATTATAACTTTGAGAGTAAATTCTAAGAAGAGAAAATTTTTTCCGTATACTTTTGCAATAAAGCAGTTCATATTTACGTGTACGTAAAAATACAAAATTTTAATTTAAAATCAAGACGAAACGAGTAAGACGTACGTTTTACCTTTTCACGCTAAATTGACATAACATCAACATATACAACAGAATTAAAAATGAATATTGCGATCACCGATTTTCGACGGTGAGTTATGAATAGAGACAGACGCTTAACAGATACGACTACGGAAATAAAATAATTCAGCGGTGACAATGAGTCTGCGAGAAACTAATTGATTAATAAATCAACAATTCGCTGGAAAATGTGTTATGACAAACGGATTGCGCGCTTCAACCACCCCATCGTCCAGGCAAGAAAGGAAAAGAGATAGGGCGCCGCCGCCGATCGGGGAGGGGGGGGAGGGAGGGTGCCTGAATGGACAAGGCAATTATTACGAATTCAGTACGTTCGAATGGCAGCCACGTCCGATTGATTATTATCGAGTCGAGCAAACGAGGGTGCTTGATCGAGACCAGTCGAGCGTTGCGCGAAAGTCGGCAATGCTGATTAGTATCGCCGACGATAGTATCGCCATAAACACACGTTGCACAATTATCGGACTGATTCTAGGTAAACTTGGAATTGCAGTTGTACGCTGTTTTAAATGCTGTTTATGACCGCGATATTTTCCGAGCGTGAGCGATCGTATCTCGGCCGTATTGACGCTCTAATGAGGCTCTTCGTTGTAGCTTGGTAATTGGAAATTAACATATTTGTAACTGTCTGAGTATAGATATGAATCTAATTATCCTTGGATTATAAACAGAATTATATCACTACATCATGAAGTTATGTTACATTAAAAATAGATCCCATATTTATTATTCCCATTATCTGTTATAATAATAACAAATTAAGAAAGCAAAGCAATAGTTATATCACAGTGAAAAATTGTAATGAGGAATTTAAAGGTATGATTTATATATACAATTTTTTTTACTTCAATATAACTATAGCTTTGCTTTCCTAATTTTCCCAAGTCTAAGTTCAATCATTTTTTTCGACAACTGTGTAAAGAAGAAAGAAGAACAGGGGGTGAGGGTTCATAAAACATTATTAAACTCTCATCTAGACTCGTTTCTTCATCGGTCGAATCGGTGCAGCTCGCTGGCATAATCTCTCTCGGGAACGCTTTCGCTCGCGTCGTCGTAACGAGCTGCCCCTTCTCTTTTCCCTCGTCGGGGTTGCTCTTCAAGGAGAAAATAAGTTTTTCGTCGGCGACCAAGGGAGGACGCGGACCGGTTGCTTGGGGCACAAAAGTTCGCGCCTATTTCTCTGGAGGAATGACGACGATCAAAGTCAGATTATCGCGCGACCTGGGCGCAACGGAGAGAGAAAGAGAGAGAGAGAGAGAGAGAGAGAGAGAGAGAGAGAGAGAGAGAGAGAGAGAGAGAGAGAGAGAGAGAGAGATTCCATTTCGCAATATTCATCTACAGACTCGGAAAGGACGCCGTGAGCGTTTGTCCTGTCGAAAGACCCCTGGCGCTCCTTCTTTCCTCGTTAGTGCGATTTTCTCGCAAGCTTAATGATGTTTGCCGAGAAACGTCGGCGATGAAGCAGGCTAGCTACCTCGGCATCTCGTAGCTTCCTAAAGTGTAGCTTTAAATGTACAAAATATCTTAACTTTTCCTTCTGTTTATATTAACTGATTTTAAGGTAATTTTAATATGACAAAAAATTTATGCATTAAATTTTAATGATAATCGTCACTTTATGTATAAACAAGGTAAACAATTCTTACTGTTATATAGCAGAGGGAAAAAATATATTTGCGGTAATTTAACAATACAATAAAATAGATGTGATACTACACGTGGAAGAAATAATTTTGAGGGAGTGAAACATTGCCGCGGCGTTTCCAACGTAACGCAAACAGCGGCAAACCGAGCAAATTGGCAAACAGTCGGGGATGTGCAACCGTGCGAAGCAATTACGGATTTTGCGTGAACGACGCGCACAAACTCTTTGTACGAAGGGCGAAGGGCACGGAGAGGGTTTTTCTACTCCGTCGCAGTGGCGTAACTACCGAGTTGTCCTCGGGGCAATTCTGAGGGAATAATTTAATTATTACTCGTAAAACTCGATTTATGAGGATAATGCAGCAAAAATAAATTATTTTAATTTAATTCTAATTTAATTCCGGAGATAGCAATTTTTAGTTTTTATCAAGTATAAGCCGTCATAAAGCTTTTCAGAACTTTTATGTTTATCATAACGTAAATTCTGAAAATATTTTTGCTTAAGAGATGTACATTGAAATACTAATTTGCTTTGCAGTCTATTAAATTATTGTTAAAGCTTTCCACAAGCAGAATTAAACGATTCCTTTGACGTTACACGATCAATCAAAATTGCATACCATGGGATTTTTATCACGGATAATTTTTAAACGAAAGGAACTGAAGCTTTGTGAATTTCCCCCTGCGACTGTAACGCTTTCTACGCTGTTGCCTCGAGCCTGAACTTCTGAACCAGGAACAGTAATTGGAGAGCGAGGCGGGTGGGGATTACGCTCGCGTTTCTAATGAAGCGACCGAGAACTTGACCCCCATGGAAGAATGCCTCGCACCCCCGTCGAATTTGTCTTCCCGATTTACGTCGGATTCGACGATGTTAATGTTGAACCGCGAAAAGCCATGCGGCCTTGAAGAAAGAAAAGAATAGCATGCGCGAACAAGCCATCGAACAATCTCGTCATGTTACGTCGAAGTCACGCGGATTCGCGTGTTCGGTCTTTTTTTCCGTGTGATTTCTCGATTTTTATTTATGGCACCCAGGAGTACAGTTATCGCGTAGTATGAGTAAGCAAAACACACGACCCCATTCCTCGTTCTTTTTCCCTAATATGAAGAATGATATCGAGATTGGAGAAAAAATAATAAGGTTCTCAAGTTATATTTAAAAAATAGGTCATAGTATGATATACGATATATTTGCAAAAGAGAGAGAGGGGGGGAGGAGAATGTGTATATGATATTAAAAGTAATATAATATTAGATAGTTATAATACTATATTAAATAATATATAAAAATATATTTATTTATTTATAGTGTATTCCATGTACTCATTCTCTGATTTTACTGTTTTACATCTTTTCGCGATTTTTAAAATCTGAGAAAATCTAGATTAAAATAAAGTAACGGAAATTTCTATCTTCATTAAAGATCCGAGTCAATCTTCACATACAGTCATATTCATGAAAGTTTCCTCATTATATTTTCATTTTATTTTGAATAATTCAACGAAGTTGTCGGAATTAAATTTCTTTTACATAAAAGAGGGATGTTTAAAATAACGTTTCCTTCATTTGCCTGCCGTGAAACTTAATCTGCAGAAAAGTTATTTACCCTTAATGAATAATTACAGGCAAATTATTAAAAACCGCGATTTACTTTTAATTTTTGCTCGTGAAAATACTGCAATTTAAGAGAAGATAACACTTATTTTCGAAATGTCGTGAAATGCACTGTCGCCCCCACCGTTTGTAGAGAAATCCATCTTCTTTGCAAACGTCGTGCGTGAGATTATTCGGCCGGGACATTTTCCTCTCGGATGCAAGTGGGACACTTGATTAGCTGATAATGAGAACGCATCCGGTCGCGGAAGCATAAATTTCCGCACGGCTTACGTTCCGTCAAAGAGTAATTTGAAGAGTAATTTAAGAGAGAGAAAGAGAGAAAGAACGGTGGGAACGGGAGGGATGGCTCGCCGAGAGAAACCGAAAAAGAGAAGGTCGCTAGATAACAGTAGGGCCCACCCTTCAATTATCCCGACGCGCGTTTTTATGGCAGCCGGTTTGGCTTACACCATTAGCAACCCGATATCGATGAGACCCATCGGGAAGAAGACCCTTCCTCACCACGTTCGGCCCCACGTTCGATAATTTGTTTTTGCTCGTGCAACTTTAAACGCCTTAAAACGCTCGTGCGTAACCCGCGCCGCTACTCGCGCGTTCACGGGAGGACGTCCGCGATCGATTCGCGGCGCTTAACCCTTGATGGCGCGCCGGCACATTAAAAAATACGTAGCACGACATAAAAGTTAAACGTGCAATAGGGAACCTCGTGTCTTTTAAAAAAATAATGTAAAAAAAAGAATGTAAATGTCGCTGAATTGTAATTCTTAATTTCTCTCCTGCGCGCGAGGTTTTGCCCGTTGGCACATGCGAATGGCGAGTTAGGATCGACTCGAAGATCCTCCCGACTAGGTCCTTTCACGTTTATTCGACGTTTATTCGGACCACTTCGCGATTCCGGGGGTTCGTTTTGTGAGGCCGCGCTCCCGTGATTACGAAGCGCCAGGGTGCGTGTACACGCATGGCCGCTACGCGCGTATTTACGCGCGTCCTCGGGGGCAGCTTCAGAAGTTTGCGCTTAATCACGAAATGGACTCGGATTGGAAACGGCAAACTCACTCACTTACTCTCCCGGAGTTTAGTTAGCGACACTCGCCGGCGCTTTGAAGTTCAACGAGCCCGCTCGTTCGCCTCCTCCCTCGATCGCGCTTATTAGCGAGAATGGGTCGACCACCGCGTCGCGTACATCTCGAGACATCTCTCTCCCAGCTCGTAATGGTCCTGTAGTTACCGGTGCTTATCGCAAGCCGAGGGAGGCGCATTCAGACGGTACAAGCGACGAGCTCTTTGATTTCCGAGAGAGCGCTTTGCGTCTCACGCTGGAATTTACGCGGCACTTACTAGTCGTGTCGAGTTGCGCGTAATGTGATTAGCTCGCGCAGAGATATGAGATGTTTAACGGCAGCGGAAACTTAGTTTGAAATCTGGAACGGCGTGTCTCTCTCTCTCTCTCTCTCTCTCTCTCTCTCTCTCTCTCTCTCTCTCTCTCTCTCTCTCTGCAGGTAATGGTTTTATTTCACTTTTCAAATTTGTCTATCGCGAGTATAAGTTTTCAACGTGAAACACTCATTGTTTTATACGAACTGTTTTATTTCTTTTAAAATTTATTTTATATTACCGATAAAATTTAAAATTTCTAATGTAATAAATTTGATCAGGTGTCAATAGCAAAAATAAGTAATTAAATTATAACAAATAGAGAGGATTTAAAATAGCTTCTCTTATAATAATATAGAATTAATATTAAAATCAATTGGATTGCTTGAATTTCAGGACTTTAATAAAAAATAAAACAGTCAGTATTAGAATAATTTTCTTGAATGTAGTTCATTAATTATCGGGATCTTTTCTATACCCAGTAATCTCATCGATTACCTTAGATCTCTTCAATGCGATTCTGTCGCTATCTGTTCGTCGCGTTTGTCGAATCACGCTCGTGGGAGGGAAAAAAAACTCGGTCATCCCGGTTAATAGGAGTGCGGCGCACTCCACGTGTCATAATAGAACGGGTACCGGATGACAGATGGCACGTGACTCACGCGTGCGCCAACCCCGGCGATTCGTAAATAAATTAGTCGCTACTGAATCTCGCGATAACGCATTATTTACGATCGTCTCATGACGATGCGTTCTTAAGGAAACGCGCCGCAATGCAGGTATACAGGGGTGCTTAAATTTAATGGGGCATCGATATTTGTATCACGCAAATCACGTTCAACGTCGTCTGGAAACAATTTTTTTTAATATTCTTCCCACGCGTATCATGAAAGAATATTTCAAACCCGCAAGATGGATGTACATGCTATAATGTGGTACAAATGGTAATGAATTCTAATACAAAGAACACATTTTGAAAATGGTACTTTGAAGTAATAATAATAATAATTATTATTATTAATTACAGAAGACTATAGAAGTATTTGAAATTTTATACTTCCATATTTTATAAGATTCAAGTATCAAGAGTGACATTTTAATATTTTAACATCGAAAACGCGTTTTTGTTTTATTCACGATATTGAAATATTATCAATATATCATATATCTCTAATATATTTAAGTACCAGCATCGACAAAAAGCATCGCAAACATTTCTATCCCTATTCGTAAGCAGGGCTGGCCGCTCGGCCGTGCTTAATTCAATACAGGGGATCGGACAGGGGCATTGCGGGAGTACTCAGGTAGAATAAGTGGACTTGCGGCTCGCCAACGTTGAACCGACACTCGCCGACGCGTGTCGTGATCACGAATCGCGATCCCGATCGCGTTTGATGAGATCTCGGCGATTTATATACACGAACACCTCTCGTAGACTTGAACGTGCATTAAAAGTAATCAAGCAGTCGAAAAAAAGAAGAAAACTTTCTTAGAAATAATTATGCAACAAGAAACCTATACATTTTTGCAGCAAATTAAAATTGATTGGGCAAATAATTAAAAATCTGAAAAGAATTTTTTCGTTGGATTATGAATTTCTTATTAATAGGTAATTAAAAAACTCGTAAACAAATTAATATCTAAAGACAAATGAGAGTCACGTTTTTTGATTTATTTTTTTAGAAAGCTTCTATTATTGCACGGTTGTATCAGCTATTATAGGATGCATTTATTAATTCGCCAATAAAATGACTCGACTTTCTAATCCTGCTGGTTGTTAACGAGCAATCAGTCGACCTATCAATCAGCACGATCAATCATCAACCGAAGTTGATTCTCTCTCGCGTTTCACATGAGCAAATTAATAGATATCTGGGCGTGGTGATACCTGGTTTCCCAATCGATAGCGAAGACTCCCCCCGGTGTGAGAACATATGTACATTCTCACCTCTTCCCCCCTGCGCGCGCCCCTTTATACTTCCGGGAAGAATGATCGACTAATTCGAGATTGGCTGTTGCTTTTTTTTCCGACGGCCGCTAAAATCAAAGAAGTCGCGTCGCGCGTACGAAAATCCAATATAAAACCAATATCGAAAGTGACGAGTCGCGAATACCTTCACCCTCTCGCGAGTCGTTCGCCCTCTTCTTTCTCCTGCTCTTCTCCTGCCCTTCGCTCGCGAAACTAATTTTCTTATGGGCGTCTAGAATTTCGCTTGTGGTTCTGAACGAATGGGCAATGATCGATACATCGGCTGAGACTTAAACTTATAGATTCGCGTGCCAAAATGTTGAAACTATTTAAACTTTATTGAATTTATTTTCATAGAATTTTTAATATTTTGACGAATGAAAAAATAGTGTTTTCACAATTAAAACAGGATCTTATATTGCTCAATAATATAATATTTCTTATATAATTTTATATACATATTTTTCTAGTTTTTTAAATTGAGCCAGGATATTTTGCTTTAAAAATTATTTGTTTAAATATTATTGAACGATTATTAAATGAGCGTGTATGATTGATATATTATTTGATTTACATAGTGTGCCACTGAACTAATTTTTTTTACATGTTGTCGAAAACTCTTTTACTCTTTATTTCTTATTATTAGCTTTGCAAAGTGCGCACAAAAAATCGTGCAAATAAGTGTATTGTGCTTCGTTTCTGCCCACGTTCGGTCGAGAAATTTAAAGGCGAAACTGATTTATCGAACTTTATCACTTTTAAATAAAATTTATTTGACGTCAGTACGACACTTGAGTTTTCAATTTAATATTCTTTACTCGTCTAACATCTTTCAATAAGAACCGCGGCAAAGTAAATTCCGTGAATTCCGATCGAGATAAATCCTCTTCGGTCTGCTTTTCTTGAAGTTGTCTTCTTTTCTTTAGTATTGCAGGTCAACCTTCTATCTTTTGTTATTTGATCGGTCAGCATTCTCGCGATCGTAATTAGGTTGCTGCATTTAGATTCTGGCTTTGCGCCAATGAATCACATAGAGTTTGCGTTCTTATCATATCCTTGCGATCTTTGTTATCTGACGTTCTTTTATCGTCTGATCTAATTTCAGTCGTTGTCACGCGTCATCGCCACTTGTCGTTATGAAATTTGGCACGTGTAATGCGTGTTCGTTCGCGATGCAACATTGCAATCGATAATTGAATCGAACGTGTCGCTCGTAACACACGTGTTTTCAATGCAGTCGTTTAGACAAACAATGTGTACACAACTTGGCTCGATAGAAAACACATACGCATAGATGCGATGAAGTGCCCGTGTAATACGTGAGTGCAACTTTAATATCGGAGTGACGAGAGCGACGTTAAGAGCGACGAATTACGAGAGAGATACTCCACCTTATTGAATGATCCAAAGTTGACGGCGGGGTTCACCAGAATTTCTTTCGACGGCACCTGTGACGCGCGAATGATTATTTATTAAGACATAAATTAGATGGACAGATTAAGATGATTAATTTTTGTCACATTTTATGAGACAACACTAAAATTAAATTAAAATTTCAATTAATTGTCTGCCTCAATATTTAGTTATATTTAGTTATACATTTTTAATATTTTAATATATTAAATATTATTAGAATATTTTTAAGTAGTAGTTTTTTTATTAAATACACTTTAAAAATACAATAATCGCAGCAAGACTTTCTAAAACTTTTAATTTAGAAAAAAATTTTTCCTGTATTCTCCGCGCTCTGAATTTTCAAGATATTGTTGCTTATTGCGGTTTTATTTATATTATAAATTACAATTTTTTCTTGATTAAACTTTTATTTTAATGTACATATATTTAACATTAACTTACATTTCAATTAATTTATGTTGCATTAAATGGTTCTACATACAATCTATTAATAATGTAATCAAAGTAAACATGGGTGTGTAAAATATAAAACAATTTATCTATATTATTTTATAATAATATGTAGCTGAAGCTAGCAGCCAAAGGGAACAGCCAAACGCCGAGCGGCCAGGGCCGAACGTCATATAGGTGTTTCCAGGGGACACCATTCAATCAAACGTTAAAAATTCCCTGGTTATGAGATTTTTAACGAACTTTGAAAAATTTGCTTTAGTCATTATAAGGGTTTAGTCATTATAATACATAATCAATCATTTGGTATATCGCGTATATTAATATGGGATATCGCGTATATTAATATGGGATATCGCGTATGAAACAACGACTTGTGTGTGTGTGTGTGTGTGTGTGTGTGTGTGTGTGTGTGTGTGTGTGTGTGTGTGTGTGTGTGTGTGTGTGTGTGTGTGTGTGTGTGTGTGTATCCCTTTTATATATACTAGTGCGTGGGATTTTTCGACTGAAGTTTCCCTTAAGGGAAACCACGCACGATGAAAGTTTTCCCGAGTTGAGCGCAGCTCCATCACCGGCGAACTTACCGCGGGCGATTTTCCCGACCTATTTTCTCTCGACGTTTCCACCGTGTGTCCGGCGCTTTTCTTCCGGCACTAACGGCGATCGTGCTCTCGACCGACCGAGTTCTCCCCGGGCCTTCCTTAATGGAATTCATTATCCCGACTCGTGCGCCGACATACTTATTCTTCTCCCTCCTACGTAACATTAGTATATATAACTCGTAGTTCGCGCAATATTTTCGCGTGTAAATTAACCGGGTTCTCTTCCGCCCTTAATTATCCCGTAATAATTACAATGTAGGACTTCTAGTTTTAAAAAATTAATGAATAATAATAATAGTGTTTCTAAAAGTGCAATTTTTAATAAGCGAGGAATAATTTTTAATACCGAGACAAGAATGAAGATTACTGAAGTTGTGCAGCATCTTCCTATATTAATAGTAACATTAGTAGTTTCCGTAATAAATCGTAATTGTATTCGCAGTGATTTCAAGCAATAAATAATTCGATGGTAAACCCGGGAGGGTACGGCGCGCGAATAAATATGGGAGGTGCCGAGAAAAAAAACCGTGACGTTTCATTGAAATGCTCCGGGCGAAAGTGATATATTTCGTAAGTAAATTCGCATCTGCTCTCGCCCCGCGGGCAGGTGAGACTTTCGCGCTTCTTTCCGTTTATCCGCGCCAATCCCGCCGTATTCGTCACCTCGAAGGCACGGCTGATCCTCGACTCGGCCTCGACGCGCGTTGGAAAATGTAAATCAAACCGAGCACGAGGAGCGCAACCAACCCTCGCCGTCGCACGTCGCCTCGGGGCGAAGAGTATGTAAATGACACGGCGCGTCAGATACGATCTCGTTACCAGCGCGACAGAGGGAGAGGGAGGGGAGGGGGCGAAAGAGAAAATTTATTGCGCGCGGATCGACCCGCTCGAATGCACGCGGTCTCGGGAATCAGGTGATCGCGAACGTGTGATCGAGTCCCCTTGGAATGCGAATCTCGAGTCCGTTCTCTCCGCGAAGTCGAAATCGCGAGTCGTCTCTCGGGAGACGATTGCGGCGTATAATTCTCACGCCTCGGAGATCGAACGTCAAACCGCTTATTTGTTACGCTCTGACTGTAAATTGCCGTGAGCCTCGGCGTAAATTTAATTATTACTGTGGGAAAAATAGTTTTCCCAAAATACAATTATAATTCACTTTAAGACCCACAATCAAGTAATCAAATTATTTGAATTGCTTGAAACTCTAATTTTGTCTTTTTTTATTTTTTTTCCAAATTAACCCTATATTAACTAAAAATTGCTATTAGCTATTCTATCTATTTCAAAGACTTTTAAGTAATAAAGTCATACTGGTCAAATCTTTCATTCAGTTCCGGTGATATTTAGCAAAGATAATTTTTACAAGTAAGGCACTAACCAAAATATTAAGTTGTTTAACTGCAAAATAAAATGTGATTATTTAATTGTGGACGCCAAAGTGAGTTATAACCGTATTTTAGAAAGCTATTTTTTTCAGAGTACGATATAATTGAATTTATTGTGATTTTTTCAACAGGATATAGTTTCTATTATTACTAGAAGAAATTTTATATTTTTGCGGCGTGTATAGCGTGTCGATGTCGAAAGATAGCGAAATGATATTGGTAGCTTTTACAGTTGCATTAACGCAGCTCTGTAATTTATTTGCTTGTCAGCGCGGCGCGCATGCATAATACGCAGGACCATAAATTTCGACGAGACAATCGGCAACCGCGTTGAAATGCTAACGAACATTTTTATACATTCCACGTACGATACGCTGCATTTTCGTTGCGCCGACACTTGCCGAAACTTCCGACGGCACGTTCTCATAATTTCGCGCACGGACGCGTCGCAAATTTCGCGAATACAGCGCAATTCCTGCCGAGCCGTTCGCATCGAATATCAAGAAATAAGGAGGCAGGTCGAAAGGTCTACGGACATAAGCGTCGCGTTTTTCACACTTTAACGGTGACACGCTATCATATAAAAGAAAAAACCACGCGTGTATAAAACAAGTGGTTTTGTGTCACGAAGGCTTACACTTCCGACGAGAAAATACATATATTCCACAAAAGGGTCTACATTAAAATAAACGTCTCTCTCTCTCTCATCGCACTGTTAAATCGCCTTCGTGTAATATTAAAATTTCTTGCGTTACGATCAAAATGGAAATTTTTCTAAGACAAGAATTTTTTAAGAGAAAAGCTTCACAAAATTCCTCCTTTACTGTAGAGAGGAAAAAATGCGAAAATAAATCACGCTTAAGAGAAGCAGAATTTATTTAAATTTTGTTATTCAAATCCTAAACGTATTTGCATGCCGCTTTCCTTTCCGCGATATTCAGATCACGGTGTACTCGGTAATATACAGCGTCGCGTTGCGTCTGCCGCGACAAACAGGAAGCGTAAACTCCTTCCAGATCCTTATCGACCACGGCCAGGAGTCCTTCCTGCTCGCCGGCGTATGTCTCTCGCACGGCAAATAAAGATTGTCACTTGATCGCGGGTCTTTGTTGATAAGGAAACGGACAAAGCGGCGACTTACCGCGGCAGGACATGGCGAGCTGTCCCTGGAGAGACTGCCGAGAGTCACCAATAAACGACGCGGGGCCCCCAACACCGAGTCTCGCCATCCCTCTGCAAGAAGCAAGAAACAATTGCATTATACATCGATGAACGTTTTTCATCTCGGCGTGCGACGTGCCATCTGTTTCGCCGACTATATATACGACTAGTCTGACAAATTGGCAAACCGTTCACTTTTTTACAATAAAAAAAAAAAAGAATATTTATGTTATTGTATACGGAAAAAAATTTCTCTCAAATTGAAACTTATGTATTCAAATTAACGCGATCCTTGTTTCATATATAAGCAACAATATATAATCTTCTTAGAAGAATTTCAAAATCTTGAATATTAAGATATTATAGTCTTATTTTAATACTATAAGTATTATTTTAAAATTCAAATAACGATAGTGTTTATAAAGGCTCTTGGTATTAACTTAATACGAGTTAGTGTGATGAAATGCTGATAGAGCCAAAGCTTGGTGTTTGCTATATAATATATTTCTTCTACAGAAAAATCTCAGTACAAACGTTTCGGCACATTTTCTTCGGCCATCCTCAGTGTGTAATAATATTCATCTAATACATGATTAAAGTTTCTGTCCTATACTTAAGATACAGCGACACATTTGTTATTCCTTCCCATTTTACAATATTGCTGTTAAATAGTGAGAGTGATTCTTATGTATCCGTGGAAGTCCTTAGTTTACTTTTTTTATTTATGTATGTCATTGTTCGTCTTTATGACTTGTCAGTGACAAGTCTTTATGACTTGTCAGTGACAGTTTTTATTTATGTATGTCATTGTTCGTCAGACGAACAATGACATACATAAATAAAAAAAGTGAACCAAGGACTTCCACGGATACATAAGAATCACCCTCACTATTTAACAGTAATATTGTAAAATTGGAAGGAATAACAAATGTCTCGTTATATCTTAAGTATAGGACAGAAACTTTAATCATGTATTAGATGAATATTATTACACACTGAGGATGGCCGAAGAAAATGTGCCGAAACGTTTGTATTGAGATTTTTCTGTAGAAGAAATATATAGCAAACACCAAGCTTTGGCTTTATCAGCATTTCATCACACTAACTCGTATTATTTTAAAAATATGATATAATTGTTTTGATAATTTTATTCTAAGAAAATTATAATCTTCGATTTAAACATGTAGCATTTTCTATCCAGCATTTTTCTTTTCCATTCAAGAAAATTATTCTTAAATAACAAGAATATTATTTTCTTGGTTAAACTATATAAAATTTTGAAATAAATCTTCATTCAAGTAATGGGTTTGGATTTAACGCGATATAATCTCATTTTAAAATTTTCGTTTTGAAACTGGAGATATTGTCAAAACAAGAATATTCTTTTCTTCTGTGTATTATTTGAATTTTTTTGCACGTCGTAATTATTCTGTATTATAGAATGCATATTAAAATCATCTTTTATTTAGAGAAGAGATAAGGTTTTCTTGCGCTTTTAATGTTTGAGGTGGCGCAGCGCGCCCTTCCGTACCCTTCTGGGGGACGCTGGCCTTAATCATTTACTATCGTCGGGCAGATAACGCGCAGATGAAACGCGGTCACGTAGTCGGGAAGTCTTGAATTAAGGAGACTTGCGTCTCCAAATCGTAATACCGCCGTCTAAATCCGGCCTCGGCGCCGCCCTTAATACGAGCGTAGACAAGCGATCTGTCATCGGAGCCGTTTAATGAAAGTCGCGCCTACAACTTAGGGCCGTCCGGCTTAAGACGGGCAAACGGGGGGGGGGGGGGAAAGATGGAGAAATGAAGAGAGACAGAGGAAGAGAGAGAGAGAGAGAGAGAGAGAAAGGAGAGGAACTAAGGTAAAATTCGAACGCTTAATCTAGCAATATGAAACCTCCCTGCGGTCTTAACCCTCCGTGCGGTAACCACATTACTCCACGAGCACGTATGCGGCTCTAGCTGCGCGCGTGTCACGTCGCAAATTCATGAAATCCAGTTTAGAAAGTACATTCGAGCGAAATAAGAAACAAAGATTAAAGGACGTAACAATTCATAGTTGCGGAGATAAAGGTCGATGTTATTTCGGTTCTTATAAAGCGTTGTGTGTGAGTGTAGAGTAAAGAATGTTTGCGAAGAGCTTATTGTTCGTTCATTCGGGATAACAAACTCCGCTCCTCCGCTCCTCTGCCCTACGAGAAGAAAAATCCTACGGGCGAGCGCACGCACTTCGCTCTGTAATAATAATAAAGTTATGGCCCAACCTCGGAGATAGAGTGCCGGAAAGATACGGCTGGTGGTGGCGCGGCCACTAACCGACCGCCGGATTAATAAATCTCAATTACGCGAGTTAATGCAGAGGGTAATTCTCTCCCCTAGGCCCCGCGGAGGCCGCGCCGGATACGAGGGTGAAGGCATTTCTATCGCGCATTGTTACCGGGGACAATAACGCCGGCCCTGTAAACTCGTCACGCCGTTCTTCAAACTTGTAAAATCGTATCGCAGACCTGTCGTTATTAACCCCCTCCCCCCCCCGAAGATAATCAACACGACGAAGAATGTTCGAAGATTTAATGAGAAAAAAAAACAATCTAAGTATCGCCACGTGCAAAGCATTCATTAAAATGTTTCCTACACTGAGAAAAAAATGTTGCTAACTTGACAACATTTTTTCAGTTAAATTAAATTTCTACAGTTCAAATATTTATATAATTAACTAAAATATTTAAACTGTAATTCAAATATTTACATATTTGATTGAAATATATGTACAAAAGTAAATTTTTCCTTGACAGAGGAGTAATGCGATCTTTTATTAAAAATAAATTTTAAAGAATTATGATTGGTCTCACTTCAAAATATTTTTTAAATAGTTTTGAGAGATAAATTGAAAGACATTGAACTTTGCTTTATACAAATTAATTTTATATCTTGCACGTCTATTTCATAGCGGGGTTCCTACACCACGTGAATCAAAAGCAGTGCAACTCGCAAGAACGGCGAGAATTTGTAGCGCATTCAGATTAGAACTAGAGGAAAACGTCCTCCTCCCCCGTCGGAGTAATGCTCCGTGCTTCAGGCACCAGGAGGAACCAGGGCCTCAAGGGATTAAGACATCGCGAAGCGAGCGGGACAGTCAGCCAAGCCAGCCGCTGAATACAAATACGCCTCTCGTTTGCACGTCGAATTAAACCGAAATAAATCATAAATATTAAACGAGGCTTTCAGTCGCGGGATTACGAGGGCTTGGGGGCGCCGCCATTCACGTCCCCCTCTATCCGATCGTCGGGAATTGCGCGCGGTGCGCGTCCCTATCCTCGTCCTCCCTGCCGTCCCGGGGACAGCCCGGGAATCTCAATGACAATGGACCCAGGATGCTCGAGATACGCCTCGCGAGCATCATCGTGGTGACCACCAGAGAAGATCTCTCGCTGGTCTTCTAAGCGAGACGAGGGCACTCCACTCAATCTTCCTGGAGATTTCGGTTGACCAAGCAGGTCTGGGGAAATGGGAGATAGTTGTGGCTTTCTTGTTAGTACACGCTCCTAATGAGCGTGCAGTCATATCCGTACATTTTCTTCAAGTAATATAATAATGAAATTTAAAAATCAAATTATCTTTAAAGGTAGTAATTAAATTAACGTAATTAATTAATTCCGTAATTTAATTATTATAATAAAAAATAATGTGCGATATGAAGAACACGATGAAATGTACAGAAGGTTTTATTAAGAAAGAGGTCAGAAATATTTCTTGTAACGAGAAATTTCTTGCTTAATTTGAAGATGACGTTTTTCTTAACGAGAAGCACTCAAAGATTCTCGCCCAATTAAGTTTTAATAAAAAACTTATATTCCTCTTTGAATTTTAAATTACAAAATTACATATATATTTTTTTTCTCTTTAAATTTAATTGCGCAGAGACGTACAGCGTCGAGACTATCCCTCCGGGGTTTTTTTTTATGCGATTTTATTAACGAGGAATTTCAGCTCGTTTATATTAAAGTTCGAATTCTGAAAGGATCCATAGGGCAAGTTGCGGAGGTCGTTTTATTGAAATGCTGGAGCCTCTGATCTTGTTTCGCGATGAGCTACAACTTCTGTAAGTGGATTAAAACTCACCTCTCGCCGTAAAGATACAACGAGATTACCGCAGCGTATGCTCTTATTGATATTCGCGAGCCGACATAAGTGTTACGCTTGCATCTACTTTATACTTGTACCTCGTTGAACGGGGAGCGCGCTTGAAAATAAGAAAAGCTGACTTCGAGTTAGCTATTGCTAATTAAGACATATTTGCGTCCCAGTTCTGGGACTTAATGAGTTACAGCAACATTTAATAAGATTGTTTAACATTAAAATTTATCTGTTTTACATTAAAATAGGGTCAGTCTAGTTAGTCTGTCACCAACGTGTAAAAGAAACATTCGGTTATTACGGATGAGTTTTTTTTTTTTTTTAACTAGAATTAATGTCTATTACAAGTTGTATTTTTCACGAGCCAATTGCCGTCTCCTTCCTTTTCCGACAGCGGCGAACCGCGTAAATTGTCCCTAAGCGAATGAGGAGAGACGCGCGGAGATTCCCAACTTTCTCCTCTCGTATTCTCTCGGAAGTTGGAAAAGCTGTACGACTGCGGCCGAGGGAAAATCGATGGTCGTTCCGGCCGAATCCTCATTCCAATCCCGCAGGAACGAAATGGCTTGATTAACTGACGACGCGTCGTTACTGCGGCCACCCTGCCGCCCGGTCCGCTATTACCCTGTAGGGGTGGCCCGGGCCTGAGGGGTGCCTTCGGGCAAGAAGAAGAAAACGAACGGAAGGGAACCCACGCCCCCTACGCCCTTTATTCACCGCGATCACGTTCGTGGCTTGTTTTTTTTTTTCCTCCGCGCGACAAAAAGCCTTTTGCCGCGAGCATCGCGCGCGTGTCCGACACCATTTGAAGACCGCACTCGGAGAGGATGCGGTCGTCGTTTCCATCCCGTTTCTCGTTCCGTCGAAGTCAACCGTATCCCTCGACGATTTAATCGAAAATGACGTTTAGAAAGCTGCGAAAGGAATTTTTACGACGTTAGAGCGAGAAGTGTTTACGACCGCGGGACCAACCCGAGATTTTTCCGACCGTTTTAACGGTCCGCTCGTTTCACACTCGGAGCATCCGGCAAGTTCCAAGTAACACTCGGTATTACAATCAGATAAAGTCTCATGCGTTTGAGTGCCGACCGTTTCGCAGCAGAAGTTTCGTGTTTTCCGAGTGTCCATGTGCTTTAGCAGCTCGCAAACGCTTTTATCAACACCGCGCGCGATCGAGTTAGACGATAACATTGTCGAGTGCTTATCTAGCAGCCGAATCAAACTTGAAATTCAAACCGGATCGAGCCGGAAATTCGACCCGGTGTGATTTCATTGAGTTAAACTAAATTCATAGAAAAGCTTTTTATTTCAGCATTTTATATGACATAGATTAGATTATTTTCATTTTTAGAAAATATACGATATCTTATGCATGATGACTATAATTGCATAAAATAATTACAGTCAGGAATATTTTATAGTAATCATTACTATAACATTGGTAACAATAACTATATGCTTATAGTAATTGTTTTACAATTTATTATATTAAAATCTTTATTTTAATTGTGACAACCAGTTGTATAAACCAACATTATGATTATGAGAACCTTAACAATTTAAACAAACTATACTTTATATTGTTGAATAACTACACAGATATAGTTAGGTGCAAAAATGACTGTAAATTGTAGTGCTATTACCGCAACTATTTTTCTCTCTCGGTGTATCATCGTTCCATTAATTCCACCTGACCAGCAAACGCATGAACTTTTTTTTTAACCAAGAATTAGTGGACGATCATCAAAGTAGTTTTCCTCGACGACGGGGACTCGCCCTTTCCCTCCCCTGCGAGAATAAACTCAGCCGGCATATGGGGGTAGCGCTAATGCTGTTTTATGGGCAGGCTGATACCCATAACGCAACATGGTGCCCGGGCGATGATACCAGCTCGCGTGCGAACTGGAAGGATCGAGCGAGGGCGGAAAGATCTCATCGATGTCGTCGTTGTCGTCGTTGGGGAACCGTTGTGTGGGTACGGAATGATGTGGCGCGTCGTGTGCGACGCTTTACTTTATTCATAAGGCGGGGTGTAGGTCTGGCTTTTACGGGCGCTCTTGATGGCACATGGCCGCCGCTGCGACAAAAGTCGTAGCGCGGATATCAGATGTTCCTGGAAACGCGTTCGGAGACACGTCGTGTGCCTTTCGAGCGAGTCATTAATCCCCCGTAGGGAGGACGGAGGGAATTCGAGAGGGATATGTTGGCGCAGTGCGCCAACTCACTTATCACTGTCGGATGTTACTCTTGATCTTAACGGCAAATACCTTTAGTATCCGCGAACTATTGATAGTTCCAATACTTAAAGATGGTTTTTCAGCTGCACAGCTGCCAGCTAAAAGTTATCGGAACTTAAAAACTGTAAGCTCCTTGGATTTATTTTCTTTTTTCTTTTCTAATCAACGGCACAAGAAAATTTTGCTCAAATTTTGGCTAAAACCAGCAAGGAAGAGAGCAATTAATAACTTTATTAATTTTATTTATTTGATATAAAATATCAATGTAAGTTAATAAATGTCCTGATATTTTAATGAATCATACAAGTAGCTTTTTTGTTCGATAAAAACCGATTAATACAAATGTAAACTTTCTCGAGCAATTTTGTAGACAAATGTCGGTGAACAGCTTCTCTTGCTCACTCACCATCTCGTGATGGTTGCGTATTTCGTCATTCGAATCGAGTCTGCAACCCATTTCGTAACTCCTGATGCCGATTGCGCAGAGATCTCCGTTGCAGCGTCGTTACTTTCAAGACCAGTGGCAGTTCGAGACGGAAATTAGCGCGCATTACGAAACTTCGGCCAGCTATTAGAAATTCGCAGCTCGCCGATAATTGCCAGCAAATATTCGCGATATTCGCCGGGAATTTAAAATGTTTATTCAGCAGGTAAATTATGGAATCGCGTTCGTGTAACGCCGACCTCCTTTAACTGCCGTCAATGTTGCATATAGATTCAACTAACAATATTTATAGTTCGTTGCGTATCAAAGGATATTATTTATTAAACTCTCGTGCGCGATCGTTTTTTTTTTTTAAATACAACTCATTTATTTTCGTCTTTCTGTCCCAACAAAGGGCCTGAAAATGTAATTTATACTTTATTGCTTTTGATGTTTTACTCTTGCTTTTGATACGTAATTTACGTTTTATTGCTTTTGATATTTCACAATCGATTAACGCTTTTGGCATGAAATGGAAATTTATGTTAAACAACAATGGAAATATTTTAATATTAATAGAAAGAGCGAAAGAGAGAGAGAGAATTTAAAAAATTAAGTACTTTTTAAACGACCCTTCACCGGCCATGAATCGCTGTAACTTTGTCACCTTTCTTTAAATTTAAAAAATTCAAAAAACCACTTAATAATTAAGAAAATAACGACCACCCTCTCTCGTTTTTTTTTCTTTTGATCAAAATTTTCCAAAGCGACGTGAGACAAAGACGGCACCCACGGGAGCCTTTTTCTTAAAATTCAAAGGAACAGCAATCACACGTGTCCCGCCGTTAAAGGAGGCAAACGGGGTGAAAGGGAGAAAGAGAGAGCTGAGAGGGAAGGGATGAGTACACGTGGGGTTAGAGGGTGAAGCGGAAAGGAGAACCCAAGTGAGATTTTCAGACAAAGGCCAGGCGCACGAGTGGTTGCTCGCGGCATTGTTGCCCTTTACCCTCCCGCAACCATCGAGGAATACGAAGGGGTTGCCGCCCCTCGCGCGGAGGGCGCAGGAAACACTTTGCCGCACGAACCGGAAGTGCGGTCGTTTGGCGCTTCCCGAGCGATTCGCACCGCGAGCGTACTTCCTGGTTATTTCTGCCGTTCGTATTTAGCGAGTGATTCTCATTGACCGAATTACCGGCCATTTTGGAAAATTGTACGTCTTTCGAAAGATACTTCGAAAGATACTTGATAATTTTTTTCGTAATTTACACAGAATATTAATAAATGCGAAATCGGTAATTAAATAATGTGTGAGTGTAGCGATTCTTCGATTTTGATTTTAAGTAAAAAGAAAAAATTATACTTCTTTCAGGCACTGAATATTTTAATGCTTTATTATTTTGAAAGTTTAAGAATATTAATCTCTTGAAGCAGAAGAAATTCGAATTACGTTTTCAAGGAGACTAGAGAAAGAGGGAAAAGACATAACTTAGATCTGCAATATCGCGAAAGCCTTCAATTTTATTCAACATTACAACTTTTAAACGGTTATTTGCTTGGAATTTTATTACATCTGTTACATGGAATCCACGGTTATTGGAGTGGAATATTTTTTTTTTTTTATAAATACTTCTGTTTCAACTTTCCATCTCAATTTTAAAACTTACAATTTTTTGAAAAAACTTTAAAATTCTTAATGTTTTAAAATCCTCGCGATTAACGTTTGCGAAGAAATAAAAGTAAAAATAGAAAAGAATTGTTCTAATTATGATGCGCGTTCGCTACAATGTTCAATAAGTAGCCGTTTTAGAGTCAGCAAGAGTTGCGCATTTCCGATTTCCAATTTAAAACGCGACGTTAGCTGATGCATTACGAATGGATGATGCGAGTGCAACGAGCTTGCACATTGTTTCTGACTCAACCGTGTCGCGCGTGGTCGAAAAATACGCATTGTCGGACGTGACGTTACTTCGAGAGACTTTAATACGTCATTACGGCTTGTGTGTATGCAGTCGTGCGCTATCGCATTCGGTCGTAAACCGCCGGTTTCAGCTTACTCAAGTGGATCCAGCGGTGCGATACGTTCAGCTGTACTACGGGGTAACGCAATACCGACGTGTAGTTACAAGATGCAAAATGATCGATGCATTTGCACTTGGCAGAAACAGTATTCGCGATTACGTAGAAAATGTACATTTTTACGACCAAGTGTTGTTCAGAATAAAGTATACGAGGATAATTAATCACAGCGTGCATTTGCGATGCTCATAATTTCTCAATCTTGAATCTTGTAAAAATTAATTCTTAGGATATCATGTGAAAAACAATTTTTTTTAGTATTAGCCTCTCAATTTTTTAAAATTTATTTAAAGTGGTTCAAAAAAATGTTTAACCATTTATTGACGTACCTCTAAGTTGTTGGAACAAATGTTTGTAATTCATTTTGGAAAAAATAGAATGCAGTATAATTTAATTATCTTTGAAGTTTCAAAAAACACCGAGGCATAGAAATCAGTCTTGGTAAAAATTAACATAATCTTTTAATTGTAATTTTTTTTTTACGGAAAATTCCAATGTTCTAAATGTGTTCTTAATATTTCGGTATCAAAAATAAATCGAGTATTTTTTAAATCTTTTAATATAAAATGTCACACATATAAATATGTAAAAGGGACAATCTACTTGCGCGATAAAATTTTTAAAAAATATTTTCCGATAAAGAAGGTCCTTCTCGCGAGGTCGGTCATCGAAGGACAATCGGGCGATTTGATCGCTCCTCGCGGCGGAGAGACAATGCCCCTCTCTATCGGCACACGATATTCGCATCGGAAACAACGGAGCGAGGGTGGTGGTCGGCCGGCTCATTCTTCCCGGGCGATGTACCAATTTCTTTTCTCCTTCGTCTTGCAGCCGCTCCCCAGCCGCCCAGCCCCAAGACACGATCTCATTTTATCTCCTCGACCCCTTACACGATCCGCGTTTGTTACGCAGCCCCTCACCCCTCGCTCTTTCTCTCAGCCTGTCTCTATAGAGGGGTTAGTCGGCCTCGGGGCGACCAACGGCAGATAGGGCACGCGAGTCGTAGCAGCTAAAGCGCTGAAGGGGATACTTGGACGGCCCGCGTCCGAAGACCTGAGTGGATCCGGGGAGAGCGGCGTTTACCGCCCTCGCTCCCTGCTCCTCGAATTTTTGCGAACTTTAGATTGGCATGTCAAGCGCACTGTTTCGGAGAAACCCGCTTTGAACGACGAAACGACGGGATTGGTAGATGTCTCGGGCGAGGGGCGGGAAGAACGGTTCAAAATCGACTGGTCATGATTTCAATGCTTTCGAAATGAATACTGTTGCGTAAGTATGTCAAAGTAATGTTAAACTTTTGTTCGAAGATATAATAAAGACAGTCAATTGATGTTATTTTGTTCGCGTTTATTTTTATTCTTTGAAAATTGCGATAATTCTGGTAAATGTAATTTTAAACACTTTAATAATATAATTCCACAAGTTTTACAAATTAAGAAAAAACTAAAGACATATAATTCAATTAAGGATGATTTATTAAACGGGTTCATGAATATAAATTATAGGTACATTAGAGTCTACAGGGGAATTTGTTTTCTATATTACACCAGTTTTGGTATTTATTTGTTTCATGACTCTGTTTCTTGATCAACATGAAGTCGTTTCCTGCACTGAAAGGGGGGAAGAACTCACGCTAAATGTAAGGTACGCACGCGAAACTGAAACAGCAGACCATTCTCTACTGCATGTGAAATTGTACCTTGTTAAGCACGTACCTCTCTGTTCAGTTGAACGTTCCAGCGTCGTATCATGTGAATTTTACGTGACTGCTATTTTACACAAGTGAATTGTAAATAAGAAAATGTTGCAAGGCGAACTAAAATTGAATGAATATATACATGCGTTTCAGACGTTTAATATTGTGGGAAATTCAAAGAGAAACAAAGAGAACTCTTACAGAGTCGCAGGTGCGGACATTCTCTGAATCTCCTTCAGCTCTTTAGCATACACATCTATCAACGTGATGGTGTAAACTTTAAACTGTAACCTATTAAATTAGGTCCCCGTCTTCTCTCTCTCTAAACATTTTTTGCATAAAACTTGTCTTACGATATACGTACAGAATTTTTGAGAGAAACATATATCACATTTTATCAATGAATATTGAATAATCAAGTTTAAAAAAAAGTTTCCGAAATAAAAGGAAAATATATATTTCTGTATCAGTCAAATAAAGTTGAAGGAGGATATTAAACTTTCGAAATAGTCCTAGTTTTCATCAATGTAGTAGTTATTACCGACTTTAATATACTTCTTTTTGAATACACTCCTTCTACAAGAAGGAAGTTCTTCGCTTTCACCTCTGGAGAACATTCCAGGCACACGCCGCTAATTTTAAAACATAATTTACTGGAGAAGATATTGAAAATGCATCTTTCTGCCTTCCGAAAGAGAGGAACTCGCGCGCGACACGCACCAGTCATCTCCGCGCGGATCTCCGCGATGATGGATGTCGATGCCGGAGAAAAGATCGACAATGTCCACACTCGCACGGAGGTCCGTGACACCGACGCAAGCGGAATGCATTATTTATGTTACCGCCGGGCGCGAAAACCCGCTCGGAGACAGCTCGGTCGCGATACATCTTCGGGAGACGTAGACGACACAACAACAGCGGTTCCATTCTCTCTCCCTTTCTTTCATTTTCTTTCATGTAACTCTCGATCTCATTCCCGCTTCCGGACCACGCTCCCCCAGTCGTCTCCCCTAAGTCGTCGGCCCCGCAAGAGTTATACAAGGTATTAGCGCGGAAACAGATGTAGGCGTAGACCGACGTGTCTCTTTCTCTTTCTCTCACCCTTCCCGTGGACCGACAATTTGTCACAGCGGCGCCACCCGATCTTCCTTTTCCACCCCCGATGTTTCGGGGAAACATCGCCCCGGCGACCGATATGATCGCGCTTGATAAATCATGCGATAAACTAGCGTTATTATCGGCCGCACCCCGCGTGGCACATCCCTATCTGGGATTTTTTTTTTCCCGAGGAGATGTGAGAGGAGAACCGCAGATATACCGATTCGATGGGGTTATCCGCGGGGGAGGCGGCGGAGGGTGCGCGCGTGGCGTGCCGAAGGAAAATTTATCGCCGTGATAAAAGGATTCGGGGTAAAACGCCCGTGAAAACGCACGTCCGGTATCCTCGCTACCGAACGAACGCCCCCAGCGAGTCTAAACTGAGACGCGATCCTTCGTGGATTTAGAATTTTCTTATTTATCTCTGTGAAGCTCAACTCGAATAAAGCTTTTTATCGATTCGCACCTCGAAACCGGGTCTTCGAGAATTGATTATTAATTTGGGACGAAAAAAGATGTTTTGTTTTGCACGTTGCTGAAAGATTTTTAAAAAATCACGCGGTAAAATGTAACTAGGCGTCACACGGTAATTGTCTCCCGGTTATCATATGCTTGTGAAATACATAGTGGCAATTGTGACATGCTTATTTATAATTGTTGTTAATATATGTGAAAACTTTAATGTGCACAAGGTGAAAGCAACGCTGATTGATTATTCAATGAAAGAAATGAAAGAAATGAAAATACTGACATTAATTTATAGTATGATAACAGTAAAACGTTTTTAATGCAGAACGCTCTTATACTTTTTATTCAAATATTACATTTGACGAAAATAGCAGTAATTGGGACAATTACTCTTTAAATGTCAATTACACTTTAAATACTCTCTCGATCGATATTCGGCGACGATAATTATCCAGAATAAATTTGTCACGCACTGACGGTTTTCGGTGTCGATGACTGACGCCGATGTCTCGTTTATATCTCGCTAATGATTCCCGAAATCGATGATGATACCGGCAACGACGGATGCGGCTTGGCATCGAGGAGAGCTGATAATCCCTAAATCCGATTATTCGCCTCATCGGTCCTCGACAACACCGACGCGGCCTGGCACCCTCCGCGTTCAATCAATGTTTCTTTTGCCGCCCGCGAATGCCACTCGTGACTCGTCTTTTTTTTCTCTCTCTCTCTCCCTCTGGTTTTTTTCCCATCCCTGACTGATTGACGATCGCGGATCTCAGCAAGTGTCCTCGCAGGTCTCGCAGGTGAGGATACTTTTCACAGTTTCTAAATCGAAACTCCGACTCCTACACGTGCTCCTTTACGCTATGCTTCCCAGATTAGTCTATTACTGCGGATATAGGTCACACTCCAGGAATGTTAAATGTCACTGGGTCTGAATGGAGAAACTCTTATCTTACTTCCTAATTATAAATCATAAATTCAATTTCGGATATTTCAGAAATAATTAATTACGAGCTCTTTTAATGGCTGTGATATATCGTAATGGCTGTGACTATTTTATTTACGGCATAAATTAATTTAAGTTAAATATAATATTCTGACACCTCTTTCTCCCCTTATCTCTCTCTCTCTCTCTCTCCTCGCTGCCTTTCTCTTGCTCTCGAGATCATTGCTGCTTTTCACACGCGATACGATGACATCATAGAGTTCGCTCTCTTATTTCCCATACGTAGCCTCCGGCCGAAGACAAATGGCAGCTGAGTTCTCATTCTAGATCCCGTCGTGAATTTCGACCGCGGCGGCCGCCGTGGGGGTCATTAATTAGCGAGCATTAACAGTCGGTCACTAACGATAGGCGCATGTATCGGCATGATAAATGGGCTCGTACCCAAGGGGGAGATACGTAATGACGGCCGTATCGTAATCGATGAACGTGTAACACGATTATGTCATGGATTCTCCGCTTTTGCCATCCGGCACGGTTATACAAAATAGACAAATGAAACGCTATAAGTGAACCGATTGAAATATTTAACGATCTATTCGCGCACGATAGAATAGAACGTTATAAGGTAATTGGAGAGTACGTTAGAAAGTACAACTCTGCCGAGAGCTTTTACTCTTTAGTAGTTTAGTTAAATAAGCTTTGCAATAGGTAATCTTCGATAATAACGATTGCAAGCACTGTAGATTCGTAGTACTGTCGAAAATTCGGGATATTTTTAATTAATTAACTATATAGCGTCTTAATTACACCGTATAGTAAGATTTCTCCTCGAACTCTCGCATTCCAAGACAGTGTAAACTCACGATCAACAAGTTAAGCTAAATGACTTAATCTTAAAGCACTGACACCCGACACGGATCGACGTCGAGTGCGTACACCCTTATGCCTTTCTTCGCTCCCTTCTGGAATTCGTAGCTGTCGTTTCGAATCTCGTCGAGAAGTCTCGAAGGGACTACCGTCAATTAATCGTGCCTAGCCAATCTCGAGGGGTCGCGGGGATCCTGGATGAGGAGCGAGGGGGGACGGGGGGGGAAAGACGCCAGAAGCCTAATCGAGTTTGGTGTGGACCACCTTATCCCGACCATCGCGCATCTACCGACGTTACACGTCCAGCGTCCCGCGAATCCAATTTGTCGGCTCGTTTGCTGCTTTGGAGATGTTCTCGAGATATTCTTGGCGGAATTCCTACTGGCGAACTCGAATAATTGTCAAACTTGCATTCGGTGCTACCGGATTCATTAGCTCGAAGTAAATTAGGGCACACGACGCCCAGTGATAAATTTATTGTTTGGTTCAAGAATAAAATTTCGCATGGTTGATATATATTGATAAAATAAAATAAAAGATTGATTCTTTCGTTTATTTCATTTATTTTATCATTTGGATATCATGACATCACAGAAATCATTGCTATCTCTTTTCTTATTTCTCCGTATATATGAAATGATATATTAATATGAAAAAAAAAAAAAATAATCTGCAATTTTTCTTAAGGAATAAAATAAATTTGTTATAGATATTTCCGGCATTCTCGTACAAATTTTCTTTCATATTATTGGCCTGTTCTCGTTCGCGGACGTATATCGCGATATCAGGTTCAAAGTTCAAACTGTCACAATTCGTTGAAGTCCTCGAAGATCTCGTTGAAGTCTCCGAAAGGACGCGACAGTAAGTTCCGTCCGCTGGAATCATCGAAAGCGCATCCGCGCGAGAGAGGTGGAAAATCCAGGTCAAACTTCAAACGCGGGAACGCTACAGAAATATTTGCTGGGGGGGAAAAAAACGGGCAAAAAAAAAACGAAGCCAGAAATTCGATGGAAACGCCAGTCCCCATTTTCCGCGGGAAATGTACCAAAAATACGAGGCACCGCTATAGGCAGCGAGAATAGACGTGAATCGATATTCGCGTCTTAAAACAGCTCGCCGACGCGTCAACCTTAATCTGGGACAACCTTGCGATCTGGGACATGTAAAGATCTGAGAAGATGATTATACACGGCCAAAGTATTACCTATGTACACGGTGCTTACGTAACTCCCGCAAAACAGACGGTTCGCACAAGGGAACGCTTTGCCGTATAAGCGAGGAAACGAAGACGAAGTTCCGAGACGAATTGTTACGCTGATAATTAGACGTAACAAGTTAGGAAATGATTCGTTGCATTATCATCGCCTTTGTTGTACCTTCGCTGGTGTTTGTAAGCTGGGGTCTGACTCACGTCTCTCATAATAGAAAATTACAATCATTTCTTCCTCGGCTGTGTTATCTCCGAATATAATAGAATCTGAATTAATATTAGGACGTTAATTTTTTTTTCGTACCTTTTATACAGTTCCATGGTTAAAAGTCTTAATAACTATCCTTTTACCTTAAGCTGATTACTCTAAAGTTTGTACAAATTTTCGGAGATTACCCTAATCAATTTATTAAAGCCTCTTCTCGCTCATCGGTCTCAGATTGAAAATTCACGCGGTCCTTTTTAAGGAAAGACCGTTTCACTTTTTTTTTCAGCGAGGAACCTCGTTGGGAATGATGAACACGCAAAGTCAATTTTCTTTCACAATGAAAAGCAAATCAACGAAATTGCCACGTTCCTATTAAAACTTTACGCCATAATCGTTGTCCTCGGGCGAAGGCTGACAAAGTTCACGTAATCGCGATCCAAAGCTCTGTTTACACGGCCGCGCGCCACGTTATTCGCGTGTATACGTACGTCATATGCGGCGCGGGGAACGGCGGGGGTGCGGGCAGCGTTATCGATGCGGCGTGCTCGTTAACGGGGCCACGATCGATATCTGCGGAATGAACGAGTCGTGCAGGCCGGTCGTTACCAGGAGACACCCGGTACAGCGGATGGGAGAGAGTGAGACGGGTAGGAAGCATCCCCCTCGAAGCATCTCGCTCACCCCAGCCCTACGCACCCTTCCCTTCTCCCTGTCGGGCTGCACCCTAATATAAATATTATTACACTTTGATGGGGTTACGGTGACACTATAGGGCCCCGCAGACATCCCGTGAATGCCTCGCTCCTCTCGCTCGCTTTTCCGCGCTCGCTTTTTCATTACGCCCGAATCCCGCGCGGCGCGTGCCGCGCGACAATGTTCTTAAGGGCTTAAGCCCTTTCCTCGCCTCTCCCCCTCCTCCTCCTTTTCATACCAACTCTTTGCAGCGTCCCGCGGTATGCGATATCGATATGAATCTGCAGCGTGTACTGCTGATTCTCTCTCTCTCTCTCTCTTTCTCTCTCGCAAGCGAGCAAACGGAGAGGATAGATTCTATTATAATCATGATGCTTGAGTAAGGATGGATTTATAAAAAATTGATATTTGCGAGCCTCTTCCTCTATCCCATTACATGTCAAAGATTTATATTTTATTAATATTTTTATTTTATGGAAATGAGAGAAGAGGTGCCATTTTTTAATCGAAGCGAATTTTTAATGTTTAATGATATATTTTCATTGTCAGACTTAAAGCAGCATTATTATTAAATTTAGTCAAATTAACTTTAAACATTATTTCTTGTTTCAGTTTACGATGGTGTTTTAAGTCTGACAATTATCAGCACGCAATTTATAGAACTGAAAGATATATTTAATAATTATTATGAGAATATTGTCAAGTATCAAGATCTGCTTAATCGAAAAAATGGTATTTCTTTTTATTTCTTGTGTCATTCACATATCGGCTTAATATCCAACTTATTATTCTAATTTACTTTTATTACTTCGTAATTGAAAAACATATGAGGATCAAAAATTTTCAGAATATAATAAAATAACTATTTTAATTTAGATCTCGAAAAAAAATATCCAAATAGATTTTCATGTGTTTGTCTAATTAAATATGAATCGTAGCATAAAGTGCAACACGTGGTATTCTTCGGTAACAATGACATCTTTAATAACCGGTTCAACAACATTACAGTGTCATAGGATTTCAATTACATACGCATTTCGAATTACTTGGTTTTTCAAATAAAATATACATACATAATGTGTCTTTGCGTATACGTATAGAATCGCGAGTGTATGCATGTATCGATGTCTTGCCTGGTACGTCTGTACATTTGTATATATGTATGTATATATGTACGTGTATCTGTGTGTGTGTGTATGCGCAAAGTGCGGATGTATTGCATTTAAGTTACGCTACGCTTACGGATAATTTCTCGGGATGCACTTCATCGCGCATGGATAATATGCATTATTCACGGATAATTAGATACATATAATCCCGGTGACCATTTCTCCACGCGTCTCGCCTCTCCCTTCTTATGATATGTGTTCACGTATATTGCGAACGTTTTTCTGTCGTAACGGACTGCTCCCGTCGCCTCGCAACACTTGGGAATTAGACTCGAGGTTTCGAGGTGAGAAAAATATCGTTGGGAAACTAGCGCCCGTGTTTTCACTCTAAACGTCGTACCCGATAGTGCTGAGCAAGGTTTCACGCGATATACAGGACGCACTTTGCGCACCGTTTGTCTCGCACGACGTATGTGTGTGCCACTGAGGAAGTTACTTACACAATCAACTACTTTAGAAGCCTTAACGTATCTCGAGGGCTCGAGATTGTTTCAGGTAATTTAGAATTTTTTTTCCCAAGCATAGGAGAAGCAACGAATAATCCGCGAATTCGTCTGATAAATAATTATCTACAAGCTATCAATATGTGGAATTTAGGGATCTTCTGTACACAATATATAGGGAAAATTTTCGCTCCGACTTTATAATTATAACAAATACATCATATAATTATCGAAACTTAACAAAATATGTGTATGTGTATAATAACAGCGAGTTTTTCACTTATCGTATAATTAGCTGGGGATCTCAAAAGCAATGTTTTCTTTCTCGAGGGAGAAATAATTCTTAAGGACAAAATAACTTTTCCCAGCACAAAGGGTCTTTTGTTTGCGGCGGTAAAACTTTTAAAAGCCGCTACGCTCTCAGCGTAAAGAAGCGACTCACGTGACAACTTTTCAAGACACGCCAGAGAGAAAATGCGTACGTCTCGTCTTCTTTATTCAAGAAGAAACTTATCTCATTTTCCCAGAAAATCCAGTTTTCTGCTATTTCGCTTTTAAGATCCCCAGGTTCTATTTCTACGAGTGTCAGGACAATAACCACCTTTGCCCAGCACTGGCCTTCAGTCCCGACGCAGAAGAAAGAGGATTTTATGCTCACGTACACACACCGCGTCGCGTTCACAACACTTACGAACGATATGATACAAGTAGGCAAGATATACCGAGTACTACCGGGACTACCGTCGCGAATGTCGGGGAGCATGAAGGCTTATAGGTCAAACGGACAACTGAACGTCGATCATTGCGGCTTTGATCATCAAAAATATATACGCTCGAAAGTGGAGCGAGTCATTTCCTCGCGGTTAAAGCTGCACGGATAAAAGCGGATAACGAAATATCCAATTCAGAGCGGTTTTAACAGAGGGCTTTGACAGAAGCGTTGTGGCTTTTTATTACGAAAGTAATGATAAAGAAAAAAATGTTTCAAGTGGAAAGGATTGACGGTAGTTCCGGGGCACTCGATACGCGACGTATCCGCGCGAAGGAAAAAGCCGCTTTCCTCTCCCTTTCACGCGCAATATATATATTTACAAGAGCAGAAGAAGCTACGAATATAATTTCGTATATACGATATATATATATATATATAGATATGTGTGTAATGTGTATGTATAACCGTAGTGCAACTGACGCAACGTCTTGCCGGTCATTATCGTCTTCGACATTGTAGCTCGACTTCGCTGGTCCAATCGAAAAGACGTAAGATTAATGTGCAATTATCGTAAATATGTATTTTTCAAATAAGGAACGAAAGAATTTCCGTCAAAGTAATTGGCAATACGTTGTGTAGAATTTTATTATTATATCTAATTATTTTAACTTATACATTTGAACTAAAAGGGGACATTTAAAGGGACATTTCACTATTAGAGAGTTAGAAGCACAAGATCCTTTATTTCATTATTTCAAGATCTTATCGGATTGATTTTATTTAGCGGAATCGCGACGATAATCAACAGGCTGGACGTTGCCGTTACGATAAAATCCCTAACTTTAGAGGCCAGCTCATAGAAACGAAATGCCATTGCGCAGATAAAACACGCTCTTCTCTCTTCCACGGCTATAAAACAAAAAAAAACGCGTATAATCTATGTTAGGTACATATGTATAGCGGTCTAATTTTGTGTGGTGTGTGTGTGTATGTGTGTGTATGTGTGTGTGTGTGTGTGTGTGTGTGTATGTGTGTGTCTACGTTACTTTAGGTCGGGTTACCTGCTTGGATCTTTTACTGGGGAGAGCTTTACAGTTATTCGTACTACGAGTCTCGCGACCACAGGGATAAAAACTGCGAAGTTCAGGCACTGAATTAACTCAAAGCACTCGCGAATCGATCCTCGAGGATCCGCGCGACGATGATCCGGGCGAGTGGTCCTGAAGTCCGATCGACGCGAGGCGAAGCGGATTCCCCGCGCGATCGAGGAACCCCTTCTTTTCGCGTCCAACACGCCGGCGGCGGTGATATCGCCGTGCCGGTATATAGTGTATATAGTGCTAGTTAATTAACAACTTATTTACTTACTTCTCGCGACGCTTCCTTAGTATTGACGAGTAGGTACGAATGTGTGCTGCGCCCTCGGTCGTAAGGCTTGGCGGATATCGCGGGGAGAAGATTCAAGTTTTTGCGCGATATTTAAATAATTTTCCTCTTAATAATCTTTGAATAGGGAGCTTTGTTTTTTTTTCAGACTCATTTGTGCTATACGTTACGAAAAAGCAAGGGTAACATAATTGATTGAAATAGTATAGTGGAATATAGCTCTAAAAATAATAAATAAAACAGAAGAATAAACAGTAGAAGAGATAACAATAAAATACAATGAGTGGTATATCTGAAATAAATAGAAACGTCTCTTACACGGTGAGAGCAGTTTGCGATAGTCGCCGCCAAACCTTGCGTCCAAGTCACTCCGACACATAATGAAATTTTTGATATATTTACATACATATAGAAATTATTATGCATGCCTAGATACGTCTAGATATCACACGCGACACTTGCCGCGTGAATCAAACCTCCCCTGACAAGGTTCAAACGAAATATATCTCTACTATTAGAAAAGTAATCTCATAAAAATACAGATATGTTTACTTTGACGCGCTCGCGCTTTGGTACTGGTATTGCTCTATTATTGCGGCAAAGTACTCGGTTAGTGCAAAAGAAGTTGACGCATAAAGTTGACGCGAAGGAACAAAAAATTAGAAGAGAAGAATCTTATTGAAACTTTAGGGTGGAAACTACGAATGAAAAGAATGTATCAATTTTTATTTATTTAACAGAATAGAAGTTAATTTCTTCAGAATTCTAACAATTATAGCAACAATAACAATTATATCTGCTTTATTGGTATAAATTGCAAAAGGCATCGTTTCAAATTCTATTAAAGTAGGATAACTTTTTTTCGAATTTTTTCTTAAGTCGACGACTGGTTACAAGGTTTAAAGAAAGGCAAGTTTGCAGACATTGAAAATTGAATAGACTAAAAATCTTTAATAAAACAATTTTAATTATTATTTGCCATTTTTTTCAACGCTTATAATGCACTCTTACTCATACTAGAAAAATTATTGTTAATAAGAAAATACGTAACGATTTTATACGCGCACATAAAAGTTTCAGATTCGTGTCACCAAAAATAACATTCTCGTAATCTAAATTTTACTATTAAAATATTGTTCACGTGACGTTTATTACTTAAAACTCGAAGCAGGGACGAGAGTACTTTACCAATACAGAGCGATTCGTGGGGCAAATCGACCGCCCGTGTCACAACCCCCTATACAATCGCCTACTTAACTTAAAACCTTACTACCTAGACTTTTCTGACGCCTTAATTAGTGATATGATATTTTTCGTTCAGCAATGTAGAACGATTATCAACGAAAAGCGTTAAAAACTCAAGACTTGCCCAGCGGCAATCCGCGAGCGAAGGTCCTTGCTGACGGGAAGCCTTCGTCGCGGTCGTGAATCCTCCTTCTCTCCTTCTACTGCACTTCGCGCAATGACCTCTCGCATAAAGGAGATAACGCTGTCTTTTCTCCTTTCTCCGACATAACACCGACACACATCCCCTCGTCTTCTCACTCTAATTTTATTTCGATGTTGCGACTTTTATTCTCCACGAGGTCCTTATTTCCGACGAAGACGACCACTGTCCTTTCCACGTGCTCGCCCGACCCTTTTCCCCTCCACTTCTCTCGTCTCACGTTTCCAACGTCGCGTGTCCAGCAACGCTCCCCATCTCCTTCCTTTCCCCCCTCTCTCCTCGCGATTCGTATTTACCAGCTGCGCGCGGAACCTCGACCGGATGCCAGGACCGTCAGGATTCACCGCTCGCGGATGTGAACCCATCGCGAGAGCTTCGAGGGGATCAATCACTTTGGAAGCCGTCCCCGGTAAACACCGACGATACTCCGAGTATGACATCGAGATCGGCGGGACGCCGCGGCGTGGTCGGCAATCTCTCCCTCTGATCCCGATCGAGCATCACGATCGCCGTCGTGATCGCTGCCGGATGTTCCGCCGAGCCGCCGTGCAACCCGCGGATGCAACGTCGAATTCTCTCTTGCCGATACAAGTGGAAGCCTGTCATGAAGACTCTCGAACGCACTCTCGAGCGAAGGGGACGCGCGCTCGATCGGTTAGATCGCTTACTCGGCGACACTCGGCGGCGCTCTAGTACATCCCTTGCCTGAAGGGGTTGCTGTCCCCGGCCGGCCGCTGATCCGTCACGTCCGGCCTCCTGAAGGGATTCACGTCGCCCTGAGGACCCCGCTGATCTTGGCGCTCGGCCGCGTAATTCCTTTGCTGGCCGTAGTCGCCCGGTTGACCGTAGCCACCCGGTTGATTGTAGACCGGCGGCTGCTCGTGAGCAGGCTGGTTGTAGCCCATTGCACTCTTGGCGCCGTAACCGCCGGCGCGCTGATCGTATCCTCCGACCTGCCCCGTCGTCTGGTAGCCCTGATCGTAGCCCTGATCGATATTCGTCTCCATGCGCGTCTGGTTCAGGTGATTGCCGATTTCGCCGCTGATCGGTCGTTGCTCCTGCAGCACGTACGTCTGATACTCCTTGTCGGGCGGGTCTTGCATCAGTATGTTCGCCTCGTCCTGGAACGGCTTGAAATCGTAGATGTGACGCAGATAGTAGAGGACCGGCGCGTAGAGCAGGTTCGAGAAGGCGATGCCGATGTTCAGGGCGACGAAACCGATCGCCTCGACGACGCCGCCGGCTATGATCGGACCCACCGCGTACGCCACGCTGTACGATATGTCGGCGATCGCGTAGATGCTGCCGTACACCGACACGTACCTAACGTCCACCAGATAGCCGAGCGTGGGCAGTAGCGCGGTGTCGATGAGCGCGATACCGAAGCAGATGCCGCAGATCGGTACCATTAGCGACTTGTATGAGCTGCAGAACGGTATGATGAAGCAGCAGAGGCCCTCGAGCGCGAGGCCGCCCGCCGCCATCAGCCACTGATACTGCGGATACTGCTTGGCCATTTTCACGGTGATCACGACGCCGATCACGTGTGGGAAGAAGGCCGGCAGCCAGATCATTCCGATCTTCCAGTTGTCGTGCGTCATGGTGTCCTCCATCCACAGCGAGATCGTAGGCTCGAGGAAGGCCAGCGCGACGTTGGACATCATCAGGGCGCCCGCGCACACGGCGATGTACGGGTCCATCAGCAGCCGCCAGATCGGTATCGTCGACTTCTGCTCGTGGTGGCGGTCGCGCAGCTGCTCCTTGATCGGTTTCATCACCAGCAGTAACATGAAGCCGTCCGCAAGGCTGACGAACGCCAGGATCAGGAACGGCACCTCCTTACCGGCGAATTGGTAAAGGGCGCCTCCGAACGGCGGCGCGACCAGGCAGCCGAAACTGATGAACGCCAGGGCGATGCCGAGCGCCTTCGAGCGTTCCGACTCCTCCGTGAAGCGATCGGCGATCATGGCGAGGCCGGCGGTGTCCGCGAACGCGGAGCCGACACCCTGCAGGCTCCTCGCGAAGAACAGCACGCCGTAACTCTTGCCGCACGCGAACACGCTGGTCGAGAGGAACATGATGCTGAGACCGATCATCATCGGGATGTCGTAGCCGATCCGATCGATCAACGCGCCGGAGAACGGATTCACCATCAGCTGCACGATCGCCTTCGACGCGAACAACACCCCCGTGGCGGAGTCCTGGCCGTGATGCACGGGCGGCCCGGTGGCGTTGACCGGTGGTTCCTCGATATCCCCGAACGCGCCGACGTATTTAAGGTAATCGGGAATGATCGGTACTATAACCATGTACAGCATGTTGTCCAGTAGCAGCGCTATGGAGACGATGACCAGGACCAGCTTGCGCTGAGCCTTCGGCTCCTGCAGCTTCGACCAGATGATCTCCTTGAGCTCGCCGAACTCCATGTTGATTATCGGTATCGTCGTCATGGTTTTTCCTAGGTAGTCGCCCGCGGTAGTGCGACTTCCGGCGGTCTTCCGGGTCTTTTTATTTGTGTATGTCTTAGTGGAAGGAACTAACCGTGGTCACAACCAGTCGTGCGACCTCGGGAAGCGAGCGTGACGAGGAGATCGTCGCGATTGGGGCGGCGCGCATCAGGCCGGGCCGGGGGTAACCTACAACAGATCACCGATTTGGCAACGATTAGCTCGCGGATACAAACTGACTTGACGTGCGCGCACGTACAACGCGCGCGCGCGCGCTTCTACGCGCCTCTACGGCAAACCGACGTTTCGCGAGAACGCGGATTCATCGGAGAAGCGACTCGGGACTGAGGGAAAGAGAGTTGCCGAGGAGAAGATAGGGGAGCCCTGACCCGGCCTGAGTGATCAGCGCGAAACGACATCCATCCACCCGTCACTCAACCCCTTTCTTCCCACCCCCAATTTCATAGTCCCCCGCAAAACACTGATATGATATTGCAGTCTTGCGTGCGGGGAGAGAAACACGTTGCGGAAACGCAAACCCCCCCGCACTCGGCTTAGTTTTCCTTCGTGGCCTTCGTAACAGAAAGAGAGAGAGAGAGAGAGAGAAAGAGAGAGAGAGAACGCGCGACAGCTGATGAAGGCTCCCCCACGATAAGGTGCCGCGAGATCAACTCTACGTACCTGAGCGAGCCTTGCTATCGTATCGCATTACGGAGATAAAAACAGCGCGAAAAAAAAGCGTCGAGAAGACAAGAGGCGAGGGTGAGAGACGTGACGTCCTCGCCTTCGAGGTCGTCGCTAATCATTTCACGGGTGTTGGCGCAGAAAGGAATAGCTCGACAGTAACAATTGTGGGCGATACTGTTTCTTGTCGAGTTTATCGGTCGTTGAAACAATGACCAATTAAGAAAAACGCAAAGGAAAGATTAGACTGTGTCGCGGGGTTTTCTTTTCTCCTCGATTCGAAAATAAGAAAAGTTAACATGTACATCAAAGAGTTCAGGTAAAGATCGTAGTGTAAAAATTTTTGATTACTCAAGTTCACGTTTATGCGACATTTTTTACTTGCGTTGCCCCATTATCGTCATTTTTATTAGAAGCTAGAATTTAATGGCTAGAATACTTTATGGAAAAGGAAGGAATTGCGCTAAAGTAAGCAGTTTTTCTTTTAAATGCAACTCGCTAATTCTTTCAAATCTCTCTCCTAGATCTAGAGATTAACAGAGATTCCACTTCGATCTAGTTTATTTCTCTCGGGAAATAAGCGCTTTGTCCGAAGTCGGCGTATCGAAGGATCTCGCACGTTAGTTTCATTATTCATTTAGTTCTATCGTTATTCCGATATTTGTCAGGAATATTTTACGAAGATAAAAAGACGCGCGTACTCCGCTCGATCATAAATTACTACAGTAACACGCGGGTTAACATTTAAAAGAGAGACCTCCGGGCAACCATTCGGAGGAGCGGCGCGATGGATGGCCTCCTCGCGTATTCCTTTTTCGCGCGTTTGCGAAATGGCGCCTGTCAATCGTCGCCGCCGCCACCGCCGTGACTCTCGTTAATGGCGCAACGCGATCGATCGACGACTAGGCTCCACCGCGGCAACCTCGAAAGCCTCCCCCAGGTGTATGTGTACACGAAAGAACGCCGCGCGTGAAGAAGAAAAAAAGGAGGGTGGGGGTAGAGAAAAAAAAAGGAATCACCAGCGTTTCACCGACTCACCGGAGTTGCTGGCGAGCTTCTGCTTGAGAGAGCTGGCGAGGCGTTGGGGGCCCGCCAAGGTCGGAAGACCGGCGAGCAGGCCGCTCAAAGTTGAGGCGACGTCCGATCCGTCTTCGTCCTTCGAGTCGTTCACCGACTCCTTGGCTCCTCGCGTCCCCGGGCCCTCCACCTTTTCAGCCGAGTTTACAACCGAGTCTGCAACGGCGACATTTTCCGGTCGGTTATATTTCGGAAGGACCGTTATGAGGGACAATGATTGATTCGCTCATCGGCCCAGGAAGATAGAAGTATATGGGTTTAACTGCGTGTCTTTGATTTGGGTCAAGCGTTATTAAATAATAATCACAGGAAGAGGGGAGAATTAAAACAGCCAGGTGATCTAGTAACCCGAGTTCAAGTAGCTCCTTTCTACCACAAAAACCCTGATATAATATATTAGAATAAGAGTTACGAGACTATATACACGTTAATAATGGAGTTAGATGTGAGGGTACAATTTGTACCCCTTTTACGGAGAGAAAGAAAGAGAGAGAGAGAGAGAGAGAAAAAGAGAGAGAGAGAAAAAAAAAGAACTGAATGTGTGTCGAAGGGTGGGACAGAGTCCGTCGACCTTCGGGAGAGTTGAAATTCATCGTCGTCATATTTTTAACCCATCGCAATCGCGCGTGAGGCAAACATACATTGTCGTGCGAACGCGTACTCTACATATTCATACGCGCTCTCTCCCCCTTGCATATATACTATCGACACAATTTTTACTAACCTTTCTATTATCTTATGTACGCGCGTTACCAATGGGCGGATTTAAATTTAGCGTCTCTGCGTCTATCTATAACATCCCCGGAGTCCTATACCGTGCACATTTGAGGAAGACCGGGCATTACACACGTGCGTGGCTTCCCAAGGTAATTTTTGCTACCTCCCCTTGCACCTTATCGCAATATAGTTATTTGGCAGCCACGTGTTATTTCGTGCGCCGTTGTTTGCAGAGGGGGCGAGAGAGAAAGGGGGGAAGCTGCGACGGATATTCCCCTATTAGGTGTGATCGCAAGTTTTCAACTGAAACACTGGGGTTTTTCTTGGCGTTGATTGGCGTTTACGCAACATTATGCAGCGAGCTGCACTCGAGGAATTCGGGTGGAAATATATACATCGCTTTGTAAAATCTCACATAATTCTTAATCCCGTAATTTTCTTATCACCTTCTGATAGTAAATGTTATTTTACGGTTATTAATTGGTTTATACGGTTATAAATTAACGATAAAGTAGAAATATTCGCGTTCTATTTAACTTTCGATCAATCCCAATCTAAAATTCTGAGATATTGGATTGCAATCTAGTATCTAAAAAAAACCGTTGAATTAAGATAGACATTTTCCCGTTAATAAAACTGCTAAAGCACACACAAATGAAAGAAAGAATTGACATACCAACGACATAGTGTTATTCAGGTTACTTTTTGATTTTTGATTCAACTTTATATCGCACTGAAAATTGTAACAGTATTGTCGTGAGAAATAGAAACGGAAATCGAAAGATTAACATAAAAATTGTAGACTAAATGATTAAGAGTGTAATATTACTTGTGTGTAAAATATGTACGCTAACGGCGGTTCTAGCCATTTTGTCACCGGTGACATTTAGCAAAGCAAGAAAGGGGAAAGGGTGAAAATAAGTCACGAAAGAATATTGCTCTACTATACGGAAGGAATTTATATGAAAATCGCCCCGCTAAAAAAACTCGATGACATCGTTGTAAGGACAGCATTTTAACACTAAATGAATCAAACTTGGAAAATGGAATACCAATAAGAGTCGGCTAAGGAAATCGGAAAATCGTTTCCCGTGAATTCGATCGCCATCGCTTTAAAATAAATATTTCCGAGGGAAGCTGCAGGAAAGACGAGGAGACGAAATTCTCGCACCACTGAATGTCGAAGGACCAAGAACGGAGGGAAGAACATTGACAAGTACATGGAAATTTTGTGCGAATCACCGAACCGGAAGCTACCGATCCCTGCCAAACGAACCCCGGAGCGAGTCGCGCAGCGGAGCGCCCAGCGGAGGAGGAAATTCCCCCGTGTGCGGGAACGCGCACACATCCCTTTACCGAGGGTAGGACGAGGACGAGAGGACGGAAGACGACGCAGGTGAGCAGGGAAGAAAATCGGCCGGGATACTTACTAAGACCGAAGGGCTCCCAATGGCAGGGGCGTCTCGGCGTGTCTCTCCGTTGGGGTGGCTTTGGAACGTCTGCCCTCGGAGTCCTCCCCGCCACCAGGTCGCCGCGGCGCCCTCTCTCACCGTCGCCGTGAGCGGCGGCGACGGCGGCGGCTTCGCCGCGGAAGGCGCGGCAGGGCGCAGCCGCGGCCACCAGGACCCAGGGATTGGCGGCGGCGAGGCCGTGCGTCAGCCCCCAAACCCTCCACCATCGACTTGCACGGCACCCTCCGCCGCATCCTCCGGGGACGGGGGAGGAGGGCGCGGACGGAGGGGAAGAGCGAGACCAGGTATAACGTCGACGGTCGATGCTGCGCGGTATTTCTGGCGTCAGGTCGATATCGGCCTCACCTGTGTGCGAAGCCACTGTGGGCTGTTTGCCTGCCTGTCTGCCTGCCTGCCTGCCTGCCACCCCGCTCGAAGGGGTTCTCGAACGTAAATCTCTCTTCCCTCCCTCTTCCTCGACCAGTGGCTCTTCAACCAGCGGATCGTCAACCCTCTCGCACCGCCACTACCCGATCGCGGTACGCGGGTAAGGGTGAAATTGCGAGACCCTGCCTTGAGCGGCGGCTCGACCGTGAGCGTGAGCGCGCTCAGTTTTCCAGGAGACATCGCCACCCGTGCTCTCTTCTTCCTTCCGCCTTCGTTCGCCGCCTCGGGCTCGGGGGAGGATTACGAAAACGACGACGCTTGACGACGCGCTCGACTAGACGCGTCCCGGCGAACGTCACCGGCCACTGGGATAATGGCCGCGGGCTGGAATTTCGACGCCGCCAGTTGGCATTTCACTTCGTCACGTCCGACGGCAGTCACGAAATCGAAAACTAAAATATCATAGGACACGACTTTTTGTTTACATTCACGTACATTTTTAGCGAAACTGCAATTCGCGAAGTAAATTTCCCTGCAAATTTTGTCTTAGTCGCGCAGCATGTTAATTAACGGCAGTTGTAATACCCCATTGAACCCGAATACTTTATATTGAATGAAGCATTAAAGTCTCACGGGACGCTGCTCTTTTCCTCTCGTTCGACGTCGATATGAAACGCTGGCGACGGACGAACGACAAAGTAACGAAGGGATCGAAGTTTTTCCCTTGCCTTTGTGCCTCGACGCACAATATCTCGCGAACGTTGTAAAGTTAAATTTAATTTAATTAACAATTATTCTCACTTTTATATTACGCGTGGAGAGAGTAAAAGCTCTCGGCAAAGTCAATGTTAACCGTGAGAGATTACTCTCGCTTTTTCGCATATTCTCCAGAAACGTTCTTCGGAAGGACATCAAGGCGAAGTCAATGGCAGCCAGGTAGCGGCCAGGTGCACGAACGGGTTGAGAATCAGTAATGTCCGAAGGGGGATGAGGGAGGTCAAAAGTCGGGGTGACCGAGGCTGCGTAACAGGTTCGCGCTACCGTACTCGCTCAACTCCTGCGTAAAACCGATCAATTTTAATCAACGTAGATAAGGTCAAAGGTATTTTTATATTGGTCGCGAGTAAAAACGAGCGCGCGTTACATGATACGTTATCAAAAGCTCCATGTTCTGCACAGTCACTTATATTCAATCCTGAAAAGATCGCTTTATTTCCACGAGTACGGCAGCCTCTTCCAATTTCCAATGTGTGTATTTTTTTTCTTTATTTCTATCGAGGCTTTTCAGAGTTGTATTGCGTGGAATTCCAGTGCTGATATAAGATTCGATAATTTTTAATAGAACTGGATTTTAATTTATAGGAGGTCTCTGTATTTTATAAATGTAGATATAAAAGATACTTGAACGAGTGCGAAAAATTTCTTACCGTTTAATCCAAGTTTTATTATATATGTTGTTGGATACAAATTTGATGGTTTATGTGTTATCTACAGTTTCATAAATTGTGCAATTATAGATAAATTTATTAATAATTAACAATCGACAGAAAAAAGAATTTTTAATAATTCTCAGCATAAGACTGTAGGAACGAGTTTCCTCTCCGGGTGCTGCTCTTATGCGCGTCCATTGAAGTTTCCGATGTTAAATACGAAGCTAAAGAGTTTCCAGGAATTTTCCAGAACTTTTATGATGAAACAAGTAATACCATCTATTATTATATCTTTGCCATCACTCAAGTTAAAGCTGACTCCATAGTGTTCTATCAACCGCAAAATCTCGGGAAACAACTTTAAAGAGGTAACCGAGCTAGCTAAGCACAAAGTTATTTTTCGTCATTTTGTAAATCTTGAAACCAGCGCTGCAAGCTTAAATAAATCTTAAAACGTTTCACGCCGCACAAAATAACAATTTTATAAATATAATTTCAATAGAATAGATTATGGAAAAAATATTTTTAAAACTAATTGACGAGTTTACTACAAAAATTACACAAACCTAAAAAATTAAATTTTCAAAAAACATTAAACTTCTCATCTTTAAACGTTTATAGTATAAAAGTAATAAATTTTTTCTCGGCATATAATCAATATAAGAACAAATGTTAGGTTTTGATTAATATTTTGAATATTCATGAAACAAAAAAGTAAAAGCCTTTGGATTTGGTTTTTGAAGAATTGTTCTTCAACTACCGAATTGTTACGACCGATAAGAAATGGTTTAACGTAATTAGAAAATTTACAGGCAGTCACAGTTGATGGTTGTACTATGATGGTCTATTTCCCTTTAGCCTACGACACCCTTCGAGTTACGTGGCAGACGTCATTGCCTGCGAACGATCGAACGTTAAATTAAGACTGTTTCTGACATCGGGCTGGAACGACGTGTCACTCGTTCGATTCATCCAGCGACATTGCCAAATGATACACCGTGCGATTATGAGCGACAGGGTAATTGGCGAGTGAATTAGTAAAGAGATAGACTCTCTCTTTTACATCTCTAAAGGCTATATTGTTTCGCGAAGAATAATCGATTTAGAAACACTATTACGTTCTAAGAAGCCGCTAAGATCCTCTTTCCAAACAAGTTTATAATGACTATTAAGTTACGCCGATTATAATTACGACTAATAATTGGCGGATGAATTAACAAGCGATCGAGTGACAGCAGTGATTTTTCATCTCTTTATCTCGGCGTAATATATTGAAGGAAAGAAATAATTGCAGTAATCATAATATCACTATAATTTATTGGTCCCAACTAAAAATATAAATTATAGTTTGTTTAAATTATATTAAAGTTCTCACTTATGATATTATTACCATAATTAAAATGGAGATTTTAATATAGTAAGTTGTATAAATCATAAAACAATCAGAAGCATCCACCATGAGCATATAATTATTACTATTAATATAACAGTAATATCCTGGTGGAAAAATTTTCTACGAAATTCTAAAAAACTACAAAAATTGACAAAAGTGTTCCAATTCTAGCATTTTTCTGTAGAAACTACAAAAAAATGCTAGAATTTTTAGGAACACTTTTGTAAATTTTTGTAGTTTTGTAGAATTTCGTAGAAATTTTTCCGCCAGGGCAATTACTTTAAAAATGATACTTCCGACTATAATTATTTTACTATGCAATTACAGTCGCATAATGTCACGCATTTTTTTTTCTCAGTGAACATAACTCGTTACAAATACACTATTTTTCCGCGTCCCGTCGTATCGCACCGCAACTCGCCCTCCGGTTTCTGCCGCACCGCAACCGCGTGCCGCTAAATACCTGGCTCGCGTGCCTTTTCGTGCAGGCCCGGAATAGATATCGATCAGTCAGTCCAGCTGTTGACCCAGCGGGTCAGCGTTTACACGAACAAGTTCGTAATACACGAGAGACAGAGAGGACACGCCGGTTTCGCGTTGTAACCGCGCGGCCGGGAGGACCCGTCATCGTTTTTCCCGTCGACTTTCACACGGCCGCGAAACTCCTATTCCACCATCGACGTCGACGGACGGAATGCTGAAATGAACGATCCTCCCCCCCCTTCCACCCCGGCTGATCATCTCATTAAGAGAAACGCGCGCGTGTCTGACAGCTTCGCTTTTCCGAATCGGGAACGACTTGGGAACGGCGATCACGATTCTCGTTCGCGACGACGACGACGACGACGCTCGGGGACTCGTTTCTGTAGCGTGAGAACCGCCGACAGGACGCACGCGTGCCAGGACATTGTGAGATGCGGCCGGTCCGTGACGCCTCGGACGATGGCTTAACCGATATTTAACCGCATTCACTCCCCGCTGCTGTTGCGTAACGTAAATTGAATTGGAAAACAAATTGAATCCCATTGTGCAAGCGGCCGTGCCTCTCCTCTCCTCCCGTCTCGTTTTGTCATAATAAGTATCGAGATATATCTTCTTTAGCATTTAGCAATAACGTACTTCTTCCCCACGTATTCACGGCGTAAACTGTGCAGCAGTGACAGATATAGAGCCGCATTCACTCGTGATAAAAAGATGTAAGTATCGTTTTATAACGCTGAATATTGTTTCAAAACAGTTATGCAAATACTTAGCACGACGTTCGCACGGATAGAAAGTGTTTGGCAGATTTGTATTATTTAAACATCTCTCTCTCTCTCTCTCTCTGCGCATTCTCGTCATTTCGAAATCGGAGAAAGAACAAACACGACTCGCGTATACGTCGCAATATCGAGATGGTCCCGATGGAGCCTTGAGGTCACATACCTATACCTACGGCACGCATTATTGTTTAAAAGAGACAACCGGAAAATCTCGCGCGGGGCGCTAATTAACGTGAAATATTCTACGCTTTACATGCTGCCGACCAGATTCGGATGAGAGCGCCATTTTATTCTAGCGCACTAATGGCTATCTAATATGATTTATCGCGTCTATTTGCATCGCGCTAATAAATTAATCCCGGCTCCACAATCATAACGTTGACTTCCGCTTTTTAAGCAGACAATGCGTTACATTTATCAATTAATTTTAAGCGCGACTGCATATTAGCCTTTCACGCATTCGTCCGGGAGGGGAACGGGCCATTTATCAATTATAATAATTTTATGATGATGAGATCCTCACACGTGTTACTCAAGTCATTATTGTATTTTTAACGAGCGGCTGTTTAGGTAGGTGGAAACACGCCGTGTTGTAAGCCGGCGAACTTCCTCGTAACATCTTATATATATGTATATATATATATAAAGACGCGTAATTACGCAGCGCGCGTATATACGTGAATGCGTGACGAGTCACGTCCAAAGTTGCGTAAACGCCTCCGCGGCGGAGAGACAGCGAAGTGTACACGAACGATCGAATTAAGCGATATTAGCGTGTCGCCGTTTATTGTACGTGTATCGGTATTACCTGCTCGATATTGCAGAAATGTCGAAATTTCGATTATGTCATCTATATCGACATATAGAAATTATACTGATTCATTGACGTATACGAAAAATAGAAGATTCAAAAGAGAGATGACCAAATATTCAAGTACGACTCGAGTAAAAATTTTTATATGTAATCATGTATGAAATTTCTCTCTACATAACCATGTGTCCGCGAGCTCGTCTAATTTTGTATTATGTTACATTTTCAAAAATGCATAGATGCGATCGTGTTTACTCTGTTGAAAAACACGCTTACTCCAATAGGATTTGCAGCTCCGATGTGTGTGTGTGTGTGTGTGTGTGTGTGTGTGTGTGTATCTAAAAGCATGATTAGAGAGATGAAATTATTTTATTTATGTACGTATATTATAATCGCAAAAAATTTTCACAATACAGACATAGCGTAATAATCACACGTGTGTGCGGTCAAATATCATTATACATGAAAACTTTTATGTCCCTGGATGTGACACTCTCTTCTCTATCCGATAGCGTTCCACCAGGTTGGAAATACCGCGGCGGTGGCACAAAGGGAGACTCGCGCCTGCCGGACGCGCTCGTAATTACGAAAATGCGTGTACGTGCGTAAGGATCGCGGCACGTTCCAGGTCGCGGAGTCGCTCAGGTAGCGGCGAGCGAGGAAAAAGACAGAAAAAGAGAGGAGAGGCGGAGGTGTGTGTGTGATCGCGCGCGCTTACAGAGGGGGCGAGGGAGGGATGAAAGTATCCGATGAGGAAGAGTCGACGAGCGGAATATCAAGCGAACAGCCCGTGTAATTCGGTTCCGTACGATCGAGTACTTCGCTCCCGTGGTGCACGGCCGGGGTGGGAGAGGGGAGGAGGGAGGGCGCCAAATCTCCCGCAAAATCTCGTTAGGGAGACAAAAGAGTCGCGGGAAATAAAATCCTGCCGGATTTCAGCAACCGCGTGCGCGGCATAACGCGCCTGCACGTATTGTGCAAGCGACCGTACGTCTCTCTCTCTCTCTCTCTTTTTCTCTAAATGTTCATAATGTCTCCTCTCACCTCCCCCCGCCACCCCTGCTATTGTGAGCCGAGGTGGCGAGACGTCGCGCGCGTGTTCAGTAAAAAAAAAATTTTATTCTTAAAATAAAAGCACTGCAAATTCTCTTAACACATATTTTAATGAATGAGAATTTACATATATATATTTTTTTCCTCTTCCTAAAATATATACATCTTTTGTGAAACTAAAATATACTCTTTCTGAAATTCTGGACATTATAGTCCATGCAGACTATATTTCATTTGATGTTTGCGACAATTATATTGTTTTAATTTAACGTCTGCAGTGCAGCGTTTGAGTTCAAAGCCTTAAACATTGTGATAGTTAAATTGATGGAGACGGTGATAAAAAGTGGCTTGAAAAGCGAACTCAATTATCTCAGATAACATCTTTTACAGATCAGTATTTATAATTTCTATTAGTTCGTTTTTTTTGTTTTTTTTTGTGTTTTTTTTTTTTTAATCTTTATCGACTAATGAAGTGCGCGTTCCAATAAAGTTTAATATTTTTTAAATACATTTCCTTTTACATATTTATAGAAAATTAATTTAATAACTATCCTCTTCTATTAATTTCATTTTACTTATACATTCTCAAAAAAAATTAAAAATACCATTTGCCCTTTAGAAGAATTCTCTCTGAAGTTAAGATAATTCTGCTGGTGCTTTTTAAAAGAGACAAAGCTACAAAAATAACAGGGAAATTCTTAAGCGAGAAAATACAATTTTTTCCCGATGTTGCGACATGGAAAGTGAGAGAAGGAGAAACGCGCGCGTTCCGCGACGAGCGGATTTTTCATCTTCACGTTCAAACACGGGTCTCCCCGAGAAAACAAAGTCGGCCATGGGAATTTGCATAGACGATCTTTTCACGTGGAACAAGTTGGCCGAGGAGTTTGATCACGCTAGTGCTCGCTGAGAATAACGCGCGGCGTCGACGCTCAAGTTCGCCCTCGGAAATGACGTGAAAATGCACCCCGTATGCGACGAATAACACGAGTGATATTTTCTAATTACGGCAAGTTCCGGAGCCGCGCGTCGTCGTCGGTGCGATTCCTCACAACTTTGTTGGCGAAGTTTATTTCCTCCCCCTCCCCCCTCTCTCTCTCTCTCTCTCTCTCTTCCATGCGCGCGAGCAACGACAGTTACATACTACGTCATGGTGCATAAAGAGCATTTAATCTCTGTGATTCAGCTCGTTAGAAGCGGATGATGGCCCGTTAGACGTAATGCCGAGCTCTCCCGGGTGTTTCTGCGGTTAAAAATGGGTTGCGGAACTCCGGAACGGACAACGCTTGCGAGCACGTACCCTCTCTGCTCTCGGAGGATCGATGCACGTGCTCGTGCAACCGATGTCGCGAGGCGTTTGCGAAAGCACCCCGGCACCTGCCGGTGGTCGCAAACCGGAGGACCGAGGAGATTTAAGGGCCGCCCTGGAGGAACGTCGCGCGCGCCCTGAATTTATTAGAGACGTGACATTCCGGCGGAGACGCGGTCGCAATTTGAAAATGACACCGCGAAAGTCAAACTGACGCAATATTATTCAGTCGCGCTGGGACGGAAAGGTTTGCTATCGAGAATCGCGATAGATGTCTCGAATACTTATTTTCTTGCTTTGTAAATCACGTTCCGGTGGATCCGAAAATTGAAATAATATGAATACATGAGAGAGCCAAAGTTAATGAAAGTAAAGATCTCGATATTTCGAAGCTAAAAATTGAATAGCATGAAGAATTACTTTGATATCGGAGAACCGAGTTTACATAAATTCTGTCCCCGAAAAAATTGTATTCTCGAAATGAGAGAGGATATATTTAGCAAGTCTTTTTAACTATATTCTTAATGAATGAACATTGTTCTTTTTGTAGAATATCCTTTGAGACTAACAATATATTTATTTTAACGAACTTCTGGTTAATGACATCCACGCAGACCATGTTTTTTATTTAATGTCTGTAACAATTACATCCTTACAATTTAATTGTAACCAGATACTTAAACTATTAAATGTTGTAATATTTAAATAATGGTTGAAGCGGCCATTAAAGAAAAGAGTTAATCCATTTGTCTAACTAAGACAATATACATATTTTAATTTATTTTATTCCAATAAGGTTTAATATTTTAAAGTTATATTTTTTTCATATTTGTTGAAAATTAATTTTGTAGTAAATGCCACAATTTTATCTTACTTACATATTGTTATAAAAATTAAGAACATTTACTACTAATTTATCCTTTATTCTTTAAAATTAAGAAATTCCTCTTAGGTGGTTGTTTTAGAAGAAGCTAGTACAAAAATAAGAAAATGTTTTCTCAAGTAGAGAATACAATTTTTTCGGTAAAATTAAAAATCAAAAATAAAAGTTTCGATATTTTGATATACGCTAAATTAATCCAACATAAGAACGCAGAGGATACGATGCTCTCCTTCATATCTCGCGAGTAACTGGCGCCACGACGAAACAGTAGACGCTCCGCGAGGATGAGCTGTAACAGTGGTGATCGGGCTACATGCGCAAGAAGCTACGTGCACCTGACACACACACATACACACATACACGGGAGGAACCCGCTTATGGGAACCTGAAATGAGGTAAGACTCGCGCAAGCGGACGGACGGAGCCAGGTGTGGGCGCAACAGAGGAATATAAATCACGCAATAGGCCCGTTTGTCGCGTCTTCGTTTCCGCAAAAGCGCGATTAAAAACTGGAACGCGAGCCCGCGCTTCTGCCTCGCATACGAAAGAAGAAGAAGAGGGCACCCACGAGGATCCGGAGCGAAAAAAAAAAACAGCGACTCACGATTACGCGTGAGACGATGGCGAACGAGACGTTAAACTTAGTTCTCCTCCCGACAGCGGCGCGTCTTTCACTTTCCCTTTCATCAACTTCTCTTTGAAACGCAGTTCTCCTTCGATTTTTCCATCGGGTTAAGATTTCTTCAAAGCACTTTTTCCAATTCGCTAAGAATTTATAGTTTCACCAAGAGAAAAAACAATTGCAGTAATTATTATTATAATTTATAGTTATTTTTGGACCCTACGATATTTTTATAATTATTCAGCAATATGAATTATAGTTTGGTTAAACTGTATTAAAAGTTTTCATAATTGTAATATGCAACTTACGGTTGTCATATAATGGAAATTTTAATAAAGTAAGTTGTACCACAAAACAGTCATAAGCATTTACTGTAATTATACGATTATTATAACGTTATAGTAATAATTATTATAAAAATGATATTTCTGTCTACAATTATTTTACTATAAAATTATAGTCGCAAATATCACACGTTTTTTTCTCAGTGTAATATTTCCTACAATTTTTTACATTAAACTTTATTTTCTATACAGTTAAGCACTTAAATAGAATTAGCGAGAAGTTGTGATGCTCTTTAATAAGTTTCTTTTTAAATAAATTTATTGCATGATGTCGACGTTATTGAGGAGCATAATTTCCGTGGATTGCCTGAAGTTCTGCGAGGATTAATAAGTTCATAAATTTCATCGCTCCAAGATACTAAAAGAGTCCGAAAGAGCCTGTAAGTCAGTGGAGTCTTCCGACGTGAAGTCTTCGAAAGGCGGAAACTCGTAGATCCGCGGGTTCCAAAGCGGAAGCTCCCTATCCCCTGGGGAAGGGGGGTGCACACGCGGTAGAATAATCTCGCGGCGTGCCAGTCAACGTTCTCGAGTCCATTAAAAAGAAGGTACCAGACAGAAAATCGTTCCCCGTATATCCGGGCCGCCGCCGTCACATCCGCGCGATTCTCACCGAGTCGCCGCGGTCGCCGCCACCATCGCCGTCGCGACGCGAGAGGTGAGGGAGGGCGAAAGGCATACCAGCCCCCGTAGGAAGAAGGGTGGGCATCGCGCCACGGACGGGGATGAAGCGAGTTCCCTCTGTTTGATCCGCAAACACTGTAATTGCCTGGAATATTATATTAGGTACGCCGTTGCGGAGACGAGGAGGAGGACGGGGGAGGAGTGGATGCGCTGCGCCGCGCCGGCAGGGGAGGAAAGGGAACGGTTAGGCCCGAGGGGGGGCCTGGCTGGAACAAAGGGGAACGATCCGCACCCCCGAGCGGGAACGCGAGCCGGAACAATAATTTATTTTTGGTCTCTCTCTCTCCCTCTCTCTCCCCCGCCGCGAACGCTACTCTCTGGCCGTGGCAGGTACATATTAACCTTCGTCCTCGATTGCGGGTCACTCCCGCCAGCTAAATGAGGAAAGAATTACGACGGAGAAACAAAAAGCGGTACAACGCAATTTTAAATAACACTCAAATAACGTTCAAACAACGTTGCTGAATTATTGGGAACTTTGCGCCACGAATATTTGGAATGTACTTTTTTGCTTCTTTTTTGTTTTTTTCTTCAAATTTTGTTGTAGCTTTGTCTCAATGTTCTGCCGAATTCGGTTCTTTTATCTTCGAATCTCACTGAGAGTTTTTTTTTCCGAATGAATCCGCGTAATATTCAACTATTTCATTACCCGCTCCGCGAGTTCTCCCTTCGCAATTTCGTCACCGCCGCGCCGTCGCTAGAAGCGAGTGTGATTTGCATAAATTGAAAGGCAAGCTTAGAATGACGAGCGTTGAAAGCGAGAGAAACGACAGAGAGGATAATCGGGGAGAAGAGAACGAGGCACGCTCGCACGAATTGAAATCTCCGGAGATCGGCCTCGCTTTTACTCGGTCGCGCGTTTCCGCGCCGCCGCTCCGGTCCCATCTCGTCCGCGCCTCGGTGAAAATTAGCGAAATTATCGCTTACCTCGTTCTCCTCGCCGCTTTGACGAGCGTCAGGTAACTCGCACGTAGGAATTGAACCGGCGCGATTATTACGCACAAATTCAGACGCGCCTCGTGCGTTCCCCTCGTTAATAGCGTTCTCATTAAGGAATGCAGAGGAGAGCCGGCGCTGAATCGATCCTTGCGCAAAACTGCACTGCAGCGGAGAATCGGGATCGTTAAGGATCCCGCTTATGATTTATTATTGCACATAAACACGTGTGAAATAATCGAAATGAATAAATACGAAAACTTGCAGGAAGATGTATAAACCTAAAATCTGGATTAAACCGAAACCTTTGTAAATTAAAATTTATACAAGAGATGAATAAATCTAGAAGAAGGCTTTTTTTTAGATTTATTTCTTTTAATTCTGTGAAACCGAGAACGAAGCCGCTCGCGTACTTTCGCGCGCCGGTGTGCCCGGCAAATCGTCCTCAAGATTTGCACAATGACCGGGGAGACGAGTGTACAGACAGCGCTATTGCAAATAGGCGAATTGCCAATGGCGCGTTACGAAGTCCGACGAGGCCTGAAATCGCATTGTGTTGCACACGAAAAATCGATTGCAGGCGCAATTATATGCCGCCACTCCGTTCCGCCGGCGCCAATGAAGAAAACCCGCCGTCGCACGTGCGCGCGCGCGCGTCTATTCCGCGCGGAATCGCAATCACTGCCCGACCGGTTAATGGCGTTTACGTAAGTGCGTCTGTCGGCGGTGTAAACACCGGCTTCTCATGCAAACAGTCGGACTCGCTCGACGAGACACGGACGGACGGACGAGGCGTCGACAGCCTGGAGAAAGCAAGAGAGGGAGAAGAGTGCAACGTCCGTCCTCACTGAGGTCCTGAAAGCCGTGAAAAAAAAAATTCAGGACCGACTGCTGACCCTCCCATCTTCTTCCGAATATTCATCTATAAATCTCAAACACATAAATAATTAATTTAATTGCTTCAGAGACACTGATTAAAGTGAACAAATCTCCATCAGATTAAAAAAAATCTAGAATAAGAAGTCTTTTAAGTTCTCGTACATGCGTAAATCCTTTTAAACGTAAAGTGTAAATTATAATTGATTTCACATTATAGCTCTATTGACATTTAATAACAATTAATTTTACTTTTAACGAGGGATATATCGCTGCCAATTGTAATCCCGCGTTTATTCGAGCGTTTAGTAGCCAAGTGACGTCGTCCGAGCATTGGAGACACACGACACTAGAGTGCATAGACGTTGATCATCGGAATTATAAGTCGTACAACGTGCGCGATGTAAATCGCGGTGACCGTGGCCTGCCCCGGTAGGATCGATTAGCTCTGGCCTTAAAACAACATCGCTAAACATCTCGCTTAGCGATATAAGCGCGATCCCGTTCGCGCTGATCGATTTTCCTCCTCCCGGAGGGAGGCGAACGGAAAGTTGTGAGGAGACATAAGAAAACGCGCGAGCGGACGGAAGCGCGCTGAAAGAAATTACGAAGTCCGCTCGCGTGGCCGCCATGATTCCTCGGGGGGGATGAACTCGATCCCTCCCCGAAAAGAACCGGAGGAAGAAGTTGTACTGGGGGCCGAAATGTACAAGTCGTGTTTGGACGCGATCCCCCGAAGACCCAGAGTGGCGTTGTAAATAAAGAATGTAAGGCGTCGGTACGGTTATCAGAACAAACTCTGCGATACATTACAGAAAAATTGCGAGGGACTTTGTAAATCGATAAGGCTATAGGCCCAGAAATCCTCTGTCTTTACCGGAGACGATTAAACTGACACAATGTTCACGTTTCCATTTATCTATCTCTTTTATTACAGGTTGAAAAACGAGTTTAGGAATTAATTAACTTGGATTTCTTAATGTTACTAATTTTTATATTAACAACTTAAGAGCGCATTTTCTATTTAAAAAAAATTCTTAATTTAAAACGTTTTGTCACGAAGAAAAAATTTAATTAAAGCATATGGAATAAAGTTAATTAGTCTAAACGAATATCTTTCTTATTTACACGTATCTCGCAAAAATAATTGATTTTTTAAAATTATATTTTTAAATTATAAAACAACATATTTGGTTGTTATGTAAAAAATGTCTCTCGATTGAACAGCTTTTACTGAACGCACTGTTTTTTTTTCTAGTGTAAAAAACGGCCTTATTCTCAATGTCAGAATTACCTTAGGATCGCGTTGATTCATTTCATGCAAATTCAACGAGCAACAAGAATACAATAAAAAGATAACGTTCAACGATACATCGCTATTTGTAAGTTCATCAGGCTTAATTTCTCATACAAATGCGCGTAATTATTTTTACTAAAGACAAAGCTCATCTATTAGTCTCGTCCTCTGTCTCTGGTCGACTATTAGATGACCAAGTGCGACCACGCCGGGTACGACGCCACTATCGCGTGATTTACGAGAGCGACACGCTTGTCCCGGTGAACGTTCCCTTCAACATCCGACCTTCCCTTGAAGGTGATCGCGTATAAGGACAGCTCACTCTGACAGCCTCTTTCAAAAGAGGCTCGACTGACGCAACGTGGAAGCCCAAATGAATCAGATATATTTGAAAAGGAAACACGACATAGGAATTAAGGAATGGCCCTATGTGATTTTGACAAATCATTCTCGTGAGACTCGAAAAACCTTTGCGCCTCGCCGAAAGCGAGGTCGATCGATGTTCTCTTAATAGCGGCGTACAGAATAAATCAATTTTTCATAAAAATTCTTCCATTAAATGTTATATATGTATTACACATATATTAATAGAAAGTTAATTCCTGACCGTGTTGCATTTAATGTCGAGTATTAGAAAGCGACTTAAGAAAAAATTGGCCTTAAAATCCCCAGGCAATAATAGTCAACTGAAAGTACGTACGATCAGATACGTTCTTTATAAATATTCTTTGTACCGTCAGGAGTGTGCGCTCCAAATTCTCTTGCCTTCATCTCGCGCAACATTATTCGAGGGAAATTGAAGTAAATGTAATTCTCTTGAATTCACATCTCGAATAAGTGAGAATAATCGAGATATTTTATGATCACCTTGTCAACGATAATGAAAACGTAATGTAATTGCCGTAAAACGTACCTTTGCGTGTAATGTAAAATCGGAAAATCAACATTGTCTTAATTATTATTTCACAGTAGTTAGCGTTTTACATATATCTTACATACATTTATATGCATTATATTATACAAGAGAGACAAGCGGTGTTCGAGCGGATAAAATATTATATCTCGAGAAGAAGACCATGGAATTATATGTATTTTTTTACTTAATGTGATTCCTCTAATTATTCCGCATGTAAAAGTTTCAAAGAAGTAGAATTATTGAGAAATCAATCGTTTCGAGATATTCTACGTACACTTTATTCATGCGTATTTTAATCTGAAGCGTAAGATATCTCTAATAAACTATTGATTTTTTACTAATTTTAAATGCAGAATAATTATATGTCAAGAAAATTATATGATGTAAAAAGAATTATATAATTCTATTCCAAAAAATAGTGATAATCGTTACATGGCTTAAAAAATAGATTATTTTAAAACTAATTTTAGTAGTTTTTTCCCCGTAGGGCCAGACTTTCGTACGAAATTTTTTCCCCTCAAACGTCTTGTTTTTTTCTATTTTATCCATACTTTTTGCTCACTGCCGTACATCGAACTACCGCTTGAAAGTATCACTAGGTTACCTTAGAAAATTTACGCTATTGTAGTCGCTTCCGCGATCATCAATCGCGACTTCAAGATTCATTACAACGGGCATAATGAGAGCTCGCTCCCGCGCGAGTGCTCGTCGCGCAATTGCGGCGGCATTTAACCGCGTGCATCCTGGAGGATGCGTTTAACGTTCTACGCCAGGTTAAGGACGCCTCGCCATGCATCTTCGGATTATCGCCGGGCGTCATTCAGGGCGAGTTCGCGGGGTGTGTGTCGCTTCGCCATCATCAGTCAGTCAGTGAGTCGGTAGGTCGCGCCGTGGCGCGCGTCTCCCGCTGAATTCGCACAACTCGCGCCGCGCGATAGCGATCCTCTCCTTTGTTCGCCTTCTCCTCTCCGACACGCGCGGCTAATTAACCGCTCGCCGGTGTGTACAGTCTATTTGACGGCGCGCGCGCCGCGGTAGGAGAGAAAGCGGCCCCATCGAAATGAATCATTAACTTTAATCTTATAGAGACTCGATTTCTGCGCGCGCGTTGCACAAGCGAGTCGTAAACGGAAGATGCCCGCGGAATCGTAACGTAAACAGGATGGAATGGCAAATATTCATAGATTTACGAACTGCCCGCCGGAAATCTCGTCCTCGCCAGAGGATATCAAACAACTTTGCGGTATCACAGTCCGGTAAAGGAATCCTTTCGGTTTATCGCGATTCGCGGTTCCTTCGGCGGGTCATCCGGCAGGGATGGGGATATTTTACGCGTGGCATTTGTTCGTTCGTTCGTTCGGGAGCGCTATAGAAAGTTGCATCGCGAAACTGCTAGCCGGAAGTACTTGAGACTCAGCCGAACGCACACCGAGGATCTGTTTTGAAGGCGGACAGTAAGACCGCGGGGCCGCTTTTACTGTGCATGACGTATCGTCGAGGCTCACAAAGGTCACGCCTGGCGAAAGGTTTCCGATTACGCTGTAAAAAAGGAGGAGAGACGTCTCTCTTTTTCTCTCTCTCTCTCTTTTTAGGGGGAAAAGAGGAGAACAACCGCCGCACAGCGTCGTCTACTTGCGAGCGATTTTGCAAGAAAGAATCGAAACCCGACGTGTGTGTCCGGCCCGTTGCCGATCCGACGTGTCTTCCTTTCTCGATGGCTTCCGCCATATTTTTTTTATTCCGGCTTTCGTTTTCTTCCTGCGCGTCAGCAACGTGCGGAAATTAACTCATCCTCGCGTAATTTCGCTCTCGGCGCGTCAGTCGGTCGTTCGCGTAAACGTGACTGGCCCCGCACGCGATATGCACACGAAGCGCTCTACTTGCAGTTAAATAGCGGAAGCTATAAGATCCTCCTCGAAGCCACCGTGAAGAGAAGATTTTAGATTCTCCTTGACAAACTTCGCTTCCGCTTTTCCCCCGAGAGAAAAATTTGGCGGAACGGCCTGAGAGACGATAAACAAAATTTAATGTAGTTGGAAAATTTAGTCTAACAACAATTTTTTTTCAGTGCAATAATCCTGTAACCTGCACGGAAAGAATGGAATACCTGAAATATCTGAAAATTTTGCTGGAGGTAGAGCTGAACTCTGTTATCTCGAAATAATCACGTTGAAATTGATCGCTAAAATATCAACCAACACAATTATTTTCAAATCTGTATCTGTCTAAATTTTTAGATCAGCAAAACCGTTTCTTCCTTACGGCACGAGATCGTCGCAAGGAAAGCTTCGCTCGTAAAATTTATTTTACCTGCGTGTTTCGCGATAAAAAGAGAGCAGGGTGTGCAACAGCAAAGCCTCGTATTATCGTCGATATTAGCGTGGAATTAGGTAACAAAGTTAAATCGAGTGTCGCGTGATACTGCGTCCCGAATGAGAGACCAAAACCAGGCCGTGGAAACGCAACTCAACGCGACAACTCCAATCCGGGCACGTTGGAGCACGTGAACGGTCGTGGAGAAAAGAAAGATCGATGTCGACATTATTTTCGAACGTATATATACAAGATAAATAATGGAAGGACCAAATGGTAGCATTTCGCGTGACAACGTCATTAAACAGATTTCGTATAATCGTCGACTCGATCCGACTATGGAAATTAATTCTGTTATTTTTTTCTTTCCGAGGTTGGTAAATGCTGCATGTATGCATGGGAATACATTTACATTTTTAACTTTCGTTTCAAAATGCGATACTTTTCTGAAGTAATTCCTGGCGTTTCAATTCTTTTTATAAAAAAAAAAAAAAGACAAAGGAAGATATAATAAAGGGTTACATAAATCGGCGTGAAAGATATAGGACGCAAATAATTTGAATAATATCAATTTAATAAACAAAATTTGCATGTAATTTTGGAATGCGATACATAAATTAAAAATTCGCCCAGATGTTTTTTCAATTTGCTTTGAGAAATTGGAACTGATATGTAATATCAGTTTTTAGTATTCTCTTCATTGTATCTTTATTTTTTTAACATTGATGAGTTCTCACATCATCTTTTTCAAACATATATGTCTCGCATGTATTATTTAACACTATTTTCCTTTATTATGTTATTATTTTATGAAGTGTTTTAGATTTAGGAATTGTGTACAAATTTGACACAATTTTGGAGCCAACTTTCCTTCAGCAAAAATTGTCCCTTCTCTCGAAACTCACATTAATAAAATTTCACAATACATATTTTTTTCGACCAATTTGGACCTTTCTCTATTTTAAATAATGTATATGACAATGTGAGATTACGCAATGGAACTCTCTTTTCGCAATCCCAAATCCGGGCTGTCGATTCTCCTGCATCTGTCCAGAAAACCGGCCGTGCGGACGACCGTCGCGTGTCGCGAATGAAGTCTCCCACGTAATTCCAGAGGCCATGGTACTTGCCGTGTGAGGTCGAGGGCTGCTCGACGAGGGTTGCGCGGGCGCGCTCGCCCTCGCGAGGGTGAGAGGAGGTTCGCGAGAGGGATCGATGCGGTTCGAGATACCGTGCATCGTCAGACGACCCCTTGGGCCCTCTCCTCTCCCTGTCCCTCTCTCTCTCTCTCTCTCTCTCTCTTTCTCTCTCTCTTTCTCTCTCTGTCTGTCTTTCATCCCTTGTTCCTTCCGTCTTTCTGTAGCGAGCCCGCTTTTCGGAGGCACGTCGCGCTCCGCCGGCTCTCACTTCCCCTCACGAGCCGCATCGCCGACACCGCGCGTCTGATGGGACGAGGAAGGGAGAGAGAGACGGGAGGGTAGTTTTATTGATCGCACGTAACCACGCCTTTCACCCTCGCACGCCACGCCCACGTTCTCGACGTCCGCGTTTCTCTCTTCCACCCGGAAGCTCGTGCGGTGCACCCCGGATAGATGCACCTACCCCGCCGCGCCCGGCGCAGTTATGAAATTCACCCCGTGCCGTAATTCGGCCGCGTTACTACACCGACGACCGGAACTGATACGAGCAAAGATCGGACGTTTGACCCTTCCCCCTCCTTCCTCTTTGTGACGTCAATACTCGACTTGTTTCATTGTTCTCTATTGTAAAAATTTTCAGCTGGAATACGTTTGAAGCGTTTAGATGTGAAAATGCGAAGGTCGAAAGTTCTAATGGAGGAGCGAGAAGCGAAACGTAATATTTGATATTTCATTCCGCATCAATGTATCAAATATGAAACAGAATATTCATCATGAATGCTATAACGACGTTATACTCAATTTCGCGTGTGTAGACAGGCAAATGTGATTATTAAAGTTGAGAGAGAGAGAGAGAATCAGCATAGTTCGGATAATAGTAATGGTATAATGGAAAATGTGTAACGACTAATAATTCTATGAATAATCAATTACTCAATTGCTCCTTTTTGTTCACATAACGTCAATATATAACATTTACGGGGCAACGGTCAATTAAACTTTAATAATCTTCTTTTGCAAATTTCTTTTTTATTTTATAACAAACTCGTTAAGCTTTTCAGTCTTCATTAGCGGTCGTTATCTCTACTCTCTTCTTCACATTTTATTTTATTAGAGCAACGAAGTCAGCTAATGAAAGAGTGATCGTTTTTGATATTCTCCGTTTACTGAAGGATCTGAAGAGAGAGACTCATGTTCATTTCTTCCAATATATAGGTAAACTTTAATCTTCCTCTCGATTTAACTTTACTCCTTTATCTTTTTCCATAACTCTTACAACTAATTCTTAAAAACCCCCGACTTCTTATGTTTTATCAAGTCCATTTTTATCGATCTTAACTTTGATGTCGGTCTATCTCGCTCTTCATGTTTTTCTCCCTCACAGAGGTAGAAGAAGATGAGAAGTGATCGTGTTTTAAATCGAGATTAAAGTTAACGTATATATATGTGTGCAATAAAAACGGGAACATTTGTCCCTATAAAACACAAGTCCGGCGATCGCGCGAGACATTCTTGCACCGAGAAAAATATTTATGTTAATTTGATTAAATTTTTCAGCTTGTTGACTAAATCTCTCTAATTCAAGTATTTATGCAGTTTGACTTAAATAGACAAAATACTCTAATTAAATTTTTATATGCTTGACTGAAATACACAAATATTTGATTTGAAGAAATTTAATCAAGTAGAAAAATTCAGTCAAATTAACAGCTTTTCTTTTCTCATCGTCAGCGTAGCCACGCAGCACACTTCCTGCCGGTTTCCACGTCAGCGGATAACACGCCGCGCGCTTAGGGCTATATATGAAAAGTCGCGCGCTATTTATACGATGCGACGGTGAAACTTCAAACGACGGAGCCATGTCGAAGTTACGCCATAATACGTATACGTAGTTCGCCGTTCGTCCCGCGAAGACAGGAGAGGAATCGGTTACAGGCAACGTCACCCTTTCATTTGTAATTGATGCCACCTGCCTGTGCGTCTATTTTTTGCCGGCGCCGTGCCGGCATTTTCCCACACGGGTTGCCTCGAATCTCACGCGTTCACGCCCGCTCGCTCGCTATCAAGTTACACGCGTACTTCGTTCCCTCCTCCTCCTCCTGCCCGGCGCAATCTGTCAGAATCCCCCGTAACTTCCGTTCCTTCCCTCGTCGCTTTAAACGTTCTCCTCTTTTTTTCTCTCATCTGGCTTATCATCGCCAATGTCGACTTCTCAGGCTAAGGCAGGATAAAACGATATGTAGGACATTATATCGTGATGGTGAAGCGCCGAACGGAAATTCCGTCCGCTCGGATCTCAGCGGCGCGCGGAGATAATACTCGAACAGGAAAGCGTCCATTAATGGCACTTGACGTCCGATGGCGATAAGATAATTTCGACGACGGCGACGGCGGCGTCCATTAGTCACAGGCGCGAGCGACTCCTCGCGCGCTTTTTGCCCCCTCTCCCCCTCCGTGTGTCACGGGAAATAATCCCTGTCAACGTCAAAGCCGCACGAATGAGAATCCATCCTCTCTCTTTTTCTGTCTCTCTCTGCACCATCGAATTATTCTCCCAGGTACGTAGTAAGCGCTCTTCGCGCGCGCGCGCGAGAATAAACCGGTCTTTATCGAGACGCAAATCGATCGGCGATCATAACTTATGCAACGCGCGCCCGTGATCTTCCACCGGAGAGTCGCCGAAGAGAGTAGGTCGACGATTATTAATACCTCGAATCGTCTCTGCAGGCTAATTGGGGGCCGACATACGAATTCGCGAAATGTAAGTAACTGACGAGGATTGAGTAATCATTCGATCGATGATCAGAGCGTGTGTACCGGATGCTTCCGGCGTCGTTTTCTCTCTGTCGTAAAAAAGAAATTATTAAGATTGTGACGTTAAATTCATTCGAAATTCAAACGACTTTGTTTTAAATCCATTGTCTAGTTAATTAATTAATTAATAGTTGGTTATCGAGCGTTCTAAGGAGAGGTTTCTTCTCAAATTAAAGTAGAGAGTTATTTCGTTTGCGGAAATATCGCGCGGGGTAAATCGTATGTTCACGTAGAAGCCGTTGAACGACGGACGACCGTCGCATTCTCTCCCAAGGGGGCCCCTTTGTATTTGCGATCAATTATCGTGTGCTTTCACTGATCGATCTTCGCGAATCGACGTCTTCGCCGGAGAAAGTCAACGCGTCCAAAGTCTTAGAATTGGTAAATAGTTGTCTCCTGGCGCGCGCCACGGCATCACCTAACGTGTACAAACGAACGTAAAAGAGAGGATGCAAAGTATGGAATTTTTGTTACACTGTTTATTATTTACCTGTGATCGAAAGAGAAATTACATATCTCATTACATTGATATTTTCATGGATTTTGTACATTTATGTAAATCAGAGAAATTAAAATATACTAGAGCCTTGTGATATAAATGATATATCAATATAAAAAGCATATTTCTATATTTGCTCAATAATACATTTATATAAATCCATATCAGTATAAACATATTAATAATTTTTAAATAAAATATAACATTAAAATCGTGAAAAAATAAAACTCTTTAAATACACGTACGCACACGTGTAGAGATGCTTCTTTTTAAATTGGTTATCGCGATATCAAGAGCTTAGCTATCGAATAGCATCGGGAACGAGGAGAACGTCGGCATCGGGAAGGTGACATCGAGTGGAGTCAGGTTTCCGACGTAATGCCACGGCGAATCCGCGTGATCCCTTCAGCTTACGTGAAGAGATTCGGGGGACATAAATGAAATCTCGCGAAACTCGTATCCGCCGCGGGCGGCACTCCATCGCGGGATCGCGCGCGCAACGCGACACACAATGCAAACTTGACGTCCAATCTGCTCCGTGCATGTCGATGAAACTATCCTTCTCTCCCCGCGTGTGCCGCCGCGTGGGAGCCTCATAAGTTTGACACATAGGTGCGAACAACACTGTTCAAACAACACACGCGAAAGCTGTTAACGGATTTTACGGCCGTATACAGCAATGGCTCGAATAAATCCCTATCTCCATGATTAATCCGTGCGGTATTACGCATGGTGTGATTATAAAATCGAAAGAGTAAATTCGAGTGAAAGTATACATTGTTGCAGATTTCAAAAGTAAATAAAAACATCGGTTCCACTACATTTGTCTGCATTCGGAAGATATGTTTAAAAAAAAAATCGAAATAAATGTTACTTAAAATTTAATTGAGACATGTAATAATATGAGACACACAGAAAATTATTGACATATAAAAAACGAATTATTGCGTGGACATAGAATTATGAAAAATTATTATTTATGTATATTCGGTGGACAAGCCTCTCTTCTATTTTAATTATCATTATATAATAATTTTAACAAATTATAATACTCTTTTATCTTTCCAAAGGTACAATCGTAATATCGTAAGCATAGTACACGGCAATTAAATGCAATAATGCATTTATAATACAATGTGTAATCACGTCGTATTACCGAGATATAAATATGCATACGAATAAAAAAAAAGAGGTATAAAACGTATTATTACTCACTAGTAGCCTATCATCTTTAGCGCTACCAATCCTATCTCTATTTATAGAACTATTAAAGTTCGCCTGCATAATTCATGGCCGCATGAAAAGCGATAGTGATGTGATCCCGAGAGGCAGGTCGGTCCCCCTTTTTAGCCTGCGCCGGCATCCGCGGTCTCGTTAACCACGCTTCCTGATGCCTGCCTTTGGCAGCAGCCCTACGCGAAGAACACGCTCTCGTATCCACAGCAAAGGAAAGTAACTCTAACGTTTGCCGCCGTCTCCTCCTCCTGCTCCTCCGTACGCGATGCCTGAGTGAAAGCACAGGCCCGTACGTTTGCTACGTTTTATAGTTGCCTGCACGTTACAGCCTTGGACGTTTTCACGCGCGACGCGTCAGGTCGCGGTTCTTTTTTTCTTTTTTCTCCTACGACAAACAGGCATGTAGGTATCCGGTGGACAAGCGCGCGCGAATTCGCCGTGCAGATGTTCCGCGAAATTTTAAATTTTATTTACTACCACGGAAGCTCGTGAGAAATATTATTACAAATAAATCGTCGTAACGTTGAAGCGATATAGTAAAAGTTCTTTTTATTGCGCGCGAAATAACATAGCGTTTATTATACAATAAATACTCTTGAAATATATTTATATTTTATGACAAGAAGGGTTGATTTTCGAATTCAATATTTGTTAAAATGAACTCTGTTTTTAAAATTAAATATCAATCTGATTTTTTTCTATATAACTTTCTATTCAGTTATTTAATTTAATTTAAGAGTTATGATTCTTTTTTACATAATATTAAAATAATAGATACTTTATATATATATATATATATATATATATATATATATAAGAAATAATAATATTTAATATAAAAAACAAAACATAAAATTTTTTAAAATATCACAGAAATGCATCAAATATACATAAATATGAAATGATATAATAATATTCATTATTAATCAGTAAAACACGGTCAGACAGATATTACAGGTGATTACTAAATTACGTGTTACGTAACATAATAAATTTAATGGATAAAATTTATGAAACAAAAACACGATACGACTATATACATTTTTAAAGCTCTAATTTTATCGGACCTTTTAAGCGGAGATGATTGCAATTGAATTCGAAAATTCTCTGTAATAAAAGAGAAGATACAAAGAACGAGACAACGTCAGAAATTCGTGCGCCCGAGAGAGGAGATATGTCAACGGATGAGACCGTTCCTCTTAAGCCGTGCAGCCCGCTCGGCACGATTCAATCGTGCAACGCGAATCAGCTGTGCGAGCGCGGCGCACGTGCGAGTTCACGGGGGAAACGTGACAGCAAGGTGCACCAGTTCAAGGAGATACGTATACGACGGCAGGGAAACTTCCTTTCTCCCGGCGCGTCTTCTCGCGCGTATGCGGAAACGGAGCTGTACGGTGCACTAATGCCGATTCCGCTCGTAAAAACGGTAACGACGACGATGACGGTGCCGCGGAGCACCGACAACCACGGCTTGACCTTTCGCGGTTATTTTCATCGTGACACTTAATGAGCATTTTACCACGCGCGCGTATATTTCGATAGCTGTCGCATCACAGTTCCCCGGGCGCTTTATTTTTTCTATAAAAGAATATTATTTAATTATGCAAAAGGCCGTACCTGTACTTTCGCGTGACACAAACGTCAAGAGGATTGACGTCACATTTCGTAGGGGAGCATCGCGCACGTGTACGAAATGTGTGTTACGTATAAAAAAAATAAATAAAAATATTTATATCTCTATCGTTATGTGCCACGAATGACGTGGAGCTAAGCGGATAAATCTCTCGGTGCAATCGTCTGAAAATCTGCTAAAGCGTCGCTTTTTTCAATTTCATATTGAGTCACTAATCCCTTTCTCTCCATATTACATTTCAATTAAATTGAATATTTATTTTATATATAATTTATGATTATAAGTTATTAATTCTATTTCCTGGACGGAAGATGAAACGAAGGGACCCGCGGAGTTATCCGATTCGCAATGGCAAGATAGTCACCTCGTCACTTATTTCCTGCAACAGCGACTTAACGATTTTATTCGTTCTTAACGCACGGCTATCGCATTTCCCTCAGCCTTCGCATCATCAATCTGCCCGCGAGACTTTCGGGCTCGGAGGAGCCGTGCGCCGCGTGCCGGCAATCTCACCGTGCGATTACGGAACCCGCGCGTGAACGCGCGACGAACGTGGTAACCGTGAAATCTCAAGCGGACGAGCGTAATTATGACTTTCCTCTCCGACGCGGGAATATCGCAATGTCACTGGCGACAATCTCCGCTTGCGTATCCGCGCGCGTGGCCGCGCGCGTCTCGTGTCTTTGATACGGCCTCACCGGCGTTTACTTTTATGTCAGGCGAGAAACGACCAAGTTGAGTATCTGGTATCGGTGATTAAGAATCTGATAAATGTCGTTAAGCGCCGACAAATTGAACGGCACTTTTGATTTTTCAGACGTATGTAAGTAAGTTTCGCATTATTATTTAAAATAAGTATGTATGTATAATATATGTTCTTTCTAACGAAAGAGATTTTTATTAGATATGAATATCTTAGCGATATTAATATGTTCAAGATGAGAATTAGGCACAAAATTAATAGACAAAATAACTATTTGTAATAAAACTAATAATATATTTTATTTTAGCTTTAGATTGTAGCCAACTTCTTCTTGATGGAGCAAAATGCAAAGGCAGATGAGGTTACCGAGAGTTCAATTGTTCCAAGAGGCAATATAGAATAACGTATACCGAATCGAGAGAATTAATTGTAACCGGAGGATTGCAGTTATGCTAGTTTATGCGAACTGAAGCCTGTGCTGAAGCACCTCCAAGTGCTCTCTGCCACTTGCCCGGCCGGTATTTAACTTAGCGATCGATGTCCCGATCGATACCGCCACGTGTTGCAAATGGACATTTAATTATGAACCCGGCGTCCGTCGATGACACCGTCCTAGGTCGTGTCGCTGCGATAACCACCCTTCATGTGTATCAACCACGTCGCACAAGAAAGACGAGAGAGAGAGAAAGAGAGAGAGAGAGGAAGGTCGACGTACACATCGAGTTATTTCGAGCCTCTTCGCTCATCCACCTGAATAAATCATGGCATTCGCATTCTGAGGGTCCCAGCAACGGCTATTACGACGACAGGGGAGAACGGGGGAGGGGAAAGGGGCCGACCTTTCGGATTAATTGCCCGCGATGGGGGCCTTCTCGACTCGCGACGTTGCGAAACGACGGCTCGGAGATTGACGAGTGATTTGTCTTAGGATATTCGACGCAAGACGCGAAACGATTTCTCGCATATGAACACTGAACTGCGAAGGCGTCGTTAAAATACTTAAATATTAATATTCCTTTCTGCAACGAGTGCAAATAATACTCTAGACTTAGTAAATAAATGTACGTTATATTAATTATTATTTATAAATTGTGTATTGATGTAATAAATTAATATTTAATTATCTTTATTATTTTTGATATATCTATAACCGCAGCCTCTTCCATTCCTTGATTATTAACTTCATCCTTGAACTATCGGATCCTTGCATGCACGGGCAAAATAAAGTATGTACGAGGTCTACAAAGTAAAAGGTGGCCTTGATAAATTTCGAACACAAAGATCGGGTGTCGGGTTTTTTTAACAGGATTAATTCGCTCGGTGCAAAGGATCGCGCTCAAAAGGATCTGGAACCGCGCGCCTTCCCGCTGTTAAATAAACCGCGACGTTTAAAAAATTACGCGTTACAACACTTTCAATAATTCTAAGAGGCATGAATGGTTGATGATAACCGAAGGTCTCCTGATGAATAATCGCCGTTTGTCACTCCTTTTATCCGCGTCCTTTTATCCGCTGCAAAATTATGCATACGAAATTATGTCGATATACTCGCACTCGGTGTATCTCGCCCTAAGTAAAATAAAAGAAACTTGAATATTGCAGCGAGTTAAAATTTACATTTTACTAACCGGCTTCAACTGTTTTCACTTCGGGATCTCGCTACGTTTTGTATTATGTTTTTCCACGATTTAAACGGGAAACGTGAAGTTTCACCAAGCACGACGACGACGACGTTGTTCAATATTTTTATAATCCTACCAAGGTAACTGAATAGTACGTGCATATGTGCGCGCGTGTGTGTTGTGTGCAATTATAGCGATTCGAATCACGGAAGATGCCTCTCTGTGCTAAATGCTGCTTTCTTCGCTACTTCCCTCGCGGGAGGGGGGGGGGGAACATTACGCCACCGCGGGAAACACGCGTCTAATTACGCGTTACGATAATACATTATTATTACACGCGTATTAATTATTGCGCGCGCGCGCGCACGCGCCGAAAGGATTCTTTCTTTCTCGTTGAAGGATTCATTATGCAGAACGGACGCGAAGCGGATCCGCGCCGATCCGTTCGATTCGTTCTGTCGCAATCTTCCGACGTGCGAGTGATTTTTGCGCCGTAGAGAAAGAAGGGACTTTGTCACTTTGAGAGGAGGAGGAGGAGATCCATACCTCGAAGAGGACGAAGGAGATGAATGCGCGCTGTATTCACATCGCCGTGCGTTGTTGATGAGGCCGATGATTCTGCGCAATTTCAGCCCCGAGGGAGATTGTTTCCTACCCGCGGGGATCGTGTGTCACGACGCTCGATTCTCTCCACTTTTCCGATTCGGGTCAAGCGGAATCGGCCGGCCGCCAATCGATATGTACCATCTGGTTGAGACGATGATGACGACGACGACGACGACGACGATGTACGTATATGTATACGAGGGCTGTGAATGAGCGGTATTATAAATCATAAGGCAACGTAAATAAGAATGACGACCGCGTACGTACCCACCGGCGATGAAAATGCAACGCGAACCTTCGTTGAAAGAGTCAATTAAATTCGCGGATTAGCCTGTACCTCTATTCTGCGAATTGGGAGCACGGCGAGTTATCCCACGACAGAAGTTATTACGGTACCATTGAACGGCGGAATCCGCGGCGATGAAATACGTCTGGTACTTCTGTCAATATATGCGACAATAAAAAAAAAAAACGTTCGCTGAAATTGATTACGAAAAAGGAGGAAAAGGCACGGTGGAATCGGTGTTTTACGGTTTAGTTAGAAGAGATCGGCATATAAGTAGTAATAAGTATTTGTGCAATAAATATAAAAAACTTATTTAACATTTATATATATTTATATATTCACTTGAATTAAGATATGTAGTTTTTATTCAAGTAAATAAGCTTTTTCCATTTTCTATTGTGTATTGATTATTTTCTATTTTTTAAGAGTATAAAATAGGAAGACTAAAATAAAAACAGCACACACATTTCATGGATATACAGCTGCAAATCATTTTCCTAACTGGATAATCAATAATTTTATTCTAATACGTATTTACGGAAAAATAAATTACAGCTAAAATTATATCCGTGGCACACGTGTGCTGCCTTTTTAATTTGATATTCTATTTTATACCTCTAAGAAATAGAAAATAGTAAATAAAGAAGAGAAAACTTATATTTATCTATGACATATTAAGATGCAAGATAAATTTCTCATTTCATGCAAGCAGAAATGTTAAGTATCATTCGCTTCTGTCATCTCAACTATTCACTTGTTACTTATTTCAATGATTAATTTTTAATAGATGCGTCCTTTAAATATACATTTCAATCGAATCTATTCCAATGTTTTTCCCAGCCTTGAACGGCGGGACCCGCGGGACCAGTTTTTCTCTCTTTCTCCGCGATCAGTCTCAATTATAGGAGCACTTCGATAAGAAAAGAAATCAGAGGGAACCGAGACGGACCCGCTCGCTCGCTCGCACGCGCGCGCGGACACTTTACGTCACGCGCCGCTCATTATTACGTATCGCGAGAATAGCGACGCGCATAAATAGATTAATCGAGCGCCGCGCCGTCATAACCGAGCGTGTCATAACCGATTGCAAAACGCCAAACCGCGTTGCCGATCGCCCGTCGCCACCCGCGAGCGACGATCCGAGACCGAGCGAGAAAATCGCGCGCCGCCGCTCGCCGACGTAATAATAATGATGATCCCTTTAATCAATTAGCTCGACGGGGCGAAACTGTGAGGTAACCTAACGCGACGCGCCGCGGAAAATTCCGTTTCCCGAGACCATGGATATTAATTATCTGGGGCACGGAGATGCGCTCGCGTATACAATACGCGCGATCGTAGCGTCGAGTGGCGGGAGGGAAGAAGGGGAATCACCGCCGCAGCCGCAGCCGCTGCACGGCGAATGCGGCGTGACTTTCGCTTTTCCTGCTGTATATTCATCTGTTTGCTGCTGCTGCTGGGTTGCTTGCTGCACTCGGCGTTCCGCCCAAAACGCCGGGGAAAAACTACGCAGCAGCAAGCGCGCACGCGGCTTTTCTCCCGATGAAGAACGAGAGTTCGCACTTGCAAAACGCTTGTGCTAACAAGGTTGGCGACTCGCGGCGACTGCGCCTCCGCCGAAAGACATGGGGTTGCGTCACACGATGACTCTCTTGTTGCTGGGTTCTTTTTCTTGCATTTTTTTTTTTTTTTTTTTTGTTAAATGTAAGGGATCGAGCGCCTACGCGACGCCTACGCGAAGAAAGAACGGTTCTTGCTGAGGCACATCTGAAAATTTAGCCGGATACATATTTTTGAAAGTAATTTTAGTGGAAAAGTTTAATTAGATGTAAATCTAAAGATAATGTATAACGTAGAACGCCCGAGCAACGCTGCAAAAAGTTTTTTTTTATACTAATTTAGCAACCAGCTTGAGTGTCCTATATAATTATATTTTTAGATCAGCATTTAGCTAAAATAATAAGTTTTACGCTTCAGCAGAGTTGTTCTTTTCTCGATGTCGGTTAACTCGAGATTAATCAAATCAAATTGAACTCTTCGACCGGTGACCCGGTCTCGCGTTACGTCTGAAATAATTACGTAAGAAAGAATTCCATCTCGCCGGGTGACAAAAGTCGAGAATGCGAACTGTCACGACGAAGGGAACGGGCCGCGAGGATTAATCGGAGCCGTCAGCCTCGTGCCGGTTCTCTAATCTACGAACGCCGTGATTGCGGCGTGGGTAAATCCGCGAAAAAAAAAAGGGAACCCCTCCATTCGTGGAACCTCATTGAATAGCCGTTCTATAATCTCGGCGCGGCCGTAGAAACCGCTCGCCGCCGAGCCCCGAACGCAAATTGCAGACCGCATCATCTCCGATAAGAGCGCGTCTCTGTGCGGCGCGCGATTGCCGGTCGCGAGATACGTTCCCCGGAGGAGCGATCGACCGCGACCGGCTGCAATTAACCGGACCTGTCACTCGCATGCAATTATGCGATAACGCGCACCTTGTGTTAACGTGAAAGACCGACCGATACGAATGTAACGGCGAATGCGTAATCTCGCAACAAGCGTACGTTGTTCTCGAAAAAGTAAAGAATATATAGATATTGCATGTATGCAAATATTATACTCTCGTGTCGCGACGTTAGTTTATTTATTTAGGACAACGAGAGGAAAAGATTTATAAAAGATCGTACGGACTGGCACGGGATCGGCGCGGCTTTTACAAGGATAGTTTTCCCGCGAAGAGACATCGGTTTCTAGCGTTCATGCTTTTCACTTATCGTCGTGACGGACGAATTGTTATTTCGATGACGCGAGGTATCCCTCGATTGCATAACGAGAGATCCGCGAGTGCCGTTCGTCGTGAGAAAGGAAAATGTCGAGAATTAACGGCGCGCGCACGAAGGTAAATTAGTCAATTTTTCCTGCCATAAATCAGGCTAATAACGACGCGGGGCTCTCGCGAGAGGATTAATTTTGTGCGTTGTAAAATTGAATTACTAAAGCGGCTGCGGAATGCAAGACGCGTCCAGATGCAACCGAAATAATATCGGTAATTTAAATGACAGAGTGATCGTAAAGCGCCCGGAAACTAATATTAGAAAAAGGGGGGCAAAGGAGTGAACTTCCTTATTGCCGTGCCTTATTGCGATCGGTGCAGCACTCGCTGCGTCGATTTAAATTGCAAGAAGTTTCTTCTCCCGTTTTATTTATTAAAACCTTGTAATTAATAAAAAATATTTACTGTCAGGATTATCGTGTTACTTCGATCTTGATATATAGAAATTCGCAGATCAAATTTTTAATAATATACAGAATGTAAGCGAATATAGGTGTCAAATATTCTAGGAATGTATTTTTATCGACTTAAATTTGAAAAAAGTTTGTGTAACCATAGGTTTAAGAACACTAATTTTTTGGAGGAAGAATTTTATTGTAAAGTAATGGAATCTCGAAGTCAGAACAGTCGACAAAAAAATGTTTTACACAAAAATAGTATATATCGGTAAAAGAAGCTAAATGATGATAAAATCAGTTTTTAAAAGTACTAAATACAGATATAAAAATCAATAGTTTACGAGATATTTTAGACTTAATTTTTAGCATATTCCGACGTGAAATCAATTACCTCGTTTTCAAGATATGTTTCACAATAAAATTCTTTCCATCTCAGAAACTAAACCTTTCCGGACCTGTGTATATAAACTTTTTTTTAACATTTAATCGATGATGAAATATATCCCTAGTTTTCGACGTCCAAACGTGTTATTTATTATTTAAAAAAAAAAAAAAAAAAAGGCCATTGCCGATGAGCAAATTTATACGTTACAAGCTCTATTGTAGCCCGATCAAAATGTCAGAATGATCGTAAAATTGTCCGATAGAGAAAGAGAAGGAGATGTGTGTGTGCATGCGAAAAGGGTGCTACCAGCCAGTTATAGTGGCAATTGACGAGCCGTCGCTCGATGCGCTGTGAAACACGGTGGATCGCGCATTTTTGCAGCAGCCTTTGTGTTGCAATCATCGATCAATCCGAGCAAAACGAGATACACATACACACACACTCGAAATCGATCCCGATTCGCATTATCGCAACGCGTTGTCATAGAAGCCGCATTAGCTGCGCGCATCTCGCGAGCAGCCGTGCGCTCGCATTATTGCTACACGGGCGATAATAAATCGTCGATTTAGCAAGCGGCGTTCTCTTTCAGCAATCGGTGAGAGAGCGTCGCCGTCGTCGTCGTAGGTGTCGAGGAACCCGCTTCATGAAGTTCGCGCACGCACGCACGCACGCACGCACGCACGCACGCGGAGAACGGCGCGCGAATTCCTCTCCGCGTGCGATTTGTCATACGCGCGCGCTAATTGGACCGACGACCGCCGCGATGATCCACCGGTGAAACGTCAGCAATTGCCTGTTTACAAGTAACAACGCTTACGAGAAACCGATTGCCAGCCGGAATTATGAACGCGCGGGCGCGCGCGATCTATGAGCAAAGCTGCGAAGAAGATTATTTACGAAACCCTCGGCGGCGGGTGACAGATCTGATCTTTCAAAGCAACCTAACGGTGTGCTGTCTTCGTAAATACGTGCGAAATTTTAAAAAAACGTTAATTTGAACTAAACTTTTCAACTTGATTAAATTTCTTTGGTTCAAGTTATTTATGCATTTAACTTCAGTACATAAAATATTCGAACTTCAATTTTCAAACCTTTGTGCTAAATTAACACATACCACATGGTCTCAAATGGTCCACAGAAATTTTTCTGTTAATTTAATATATTAAATTATTAAATTTAATATATTAAATTTAATATATTAAATTATTAAATTTAATATATTAAATTATTAAATTTAATATATTAAATTTATGTTAAATAGCAATATAAATATTACATTATATTTTAACATAAAAATAAATGTAAATTTTATAGTTTGACATAATTTTTATGTAACAATTTAATGAGAAAATTATATAAACGTAATATATAACATGTTTCTTTAGCACTATTATAATGTTAATGTAACATATATCACGAGATCACGTCGAGAAATAACGGTCTCTCTTATAAAATAAGTTTAACATTTTTCTTTCTGTCAGTTTTAACAGATAAATTCTGTCACTGATAATAAGGAACATGTTTATTATTTAAAATTAAAAGTACGTGCACGTAGTGTTACTTTTACACTTTTTTTCAGTTATTCTAAAAATTTAACACTTAACTTAAAGTAACACGACAGCAATATGTTAAAGCAAACGTGTTAAATTTTAACCAAGACCGATTTTAATGTAATACAAAATGTTTTTTTACTGTGTATTCGACAAAAATACTTGAATTAAAGAAATTTAATCAAATTGAAAAATTCAACCAAATTAACAACTTTTTTTTGTCAATATATGAAAAAATATAATTAATAAAAGGTCAGTATATTTGACAGCTTTTAATAACAGCCGTTATGAAAAAAAGTTTCGACTTTATATCACTATCTTAATTATCGATCTATCTGATGAATCTTTTTTTTTTCAATGAGCGCTATGCGCTCCAATAGAACTCTTTTCATCATCTTGTGTTCCGCGTGTGCTATTAAGTTATTATACTTCGGCTACGTGGCGCAACATTGTGTGCCTCCGGCTGGCGAACGGGCAGCGAAACGGAACCAAAATTACGTGCTATTACAAATTATTGATTATGCCGTACGCGTTGCGCCATTCACGTTTAGGGCAACGAGCGGCCGGCACCCGCCGTGCTACGCGAGCCGCAAAATCGCCGGCGCGTTCGTTCGAAGATGGTGTCCTGGAGACTTCGACGTACGGTAATCGCGTACATGAATCCGAGCAACCCGGAATAACGTGTCGAGATCAGACCGACTATGAAAAACTCATTTCGCACGCGTGTGACAACGAAATAAAAAAAAATAGAAAAAATAACGACATGCACCGGACTCCTTCACACCTTCACGTTTCCCTTTCATACTTTTCCCCGGGTGAGCTTTCGTTTCTTTCTCGCGTCTTCCAATCGATCATGATGCCTTTAACGGCCTTCCCCGTACGCTAAATGCAAGACGTTTGAATAATGTCCCGTGCGCAAAGATTTTTCTCTCGCGGTTATAAATTGACGTAACACTTGTATGCATTTATTTTCAAGTTAGAGGTCGAAGCGCATCGAAAAGCGTTCGCCACGTAGATACTTCGAGCTACCTCGCCTTCTTCGTCATTCTTCTTCTTTTGGATTTCGTTGAAATCGCACGTCGCCACGGAACGATCGTCGCGTATATCATCGACAGCACTGTCGTTTTCACACCTTTATGGACGGACCGCGTCCTCGGCCTAGAAATCGTGATCATTCACATCTCCCGGGTTATAGCGAAACGTATCTCCGAACGAATATCTGGATATTCCAGATCGTCGTTCACACATACACACATAGATGCGATATCCTGAAATTCGCTTCGTACTACCTCTGAAATATACTTCGTGCTTCCTCTCAAGTTGCTTTTCCTTTAAAGAGGTCGAAAGAGTATCAAAGTGAATTCAAACGATTGAATTTTTTATGCGACACAGTCAATAAACTCCATTTCCTATCTGCGAAATTTCGTTAAAATCTGCTAAATCGGTGTATGGAATAATGAATTGTTTTTCCTTATGAGATTTTGTTTTCGATCAAAAATAGTAAACATGAACTTTATGACAATTTTAAACGTTCTGCGGCTCCATCGGAAATCGAAGTTTTAATATGTCACATAAAAAAGTATATTTGACGACCATTTGACCGAGTAATTACAGGTATAAGGTACGACGTAACACTGTAAAGTATGCATAAGAGATAAAAAAATATATGCACTAGAATAATACTGTATATGTATCGAAAAATACATATTTCTAACCAGATTTATCAAACGTTGAAAACATTGTATTTCAATCCTATTAAAAAAAAAAACATGTTTAACAGTTCTCACTTTGGCTAACAAGGTGTCGATGGAACAAAGTTCTCGATTTTGCGATCGAGTAAAATCTCTCCTAGTTCAAAATCTAATAAAAGACTCCGCTTATTTTAATTGCTCTAAATCAAAATGAACCTATTGCCCTAAATGTCGCAACTGTAAATTTATTGCCCTAAATATGTAACTTTGGCACGGGTTCGATCGATAATTCGGCACGACGAGTATCGACGGCGCGCATGATCTGTTTGTATCCTCTGACGTAGATTTAGTTATTCTAGTTTCTACGAGGTACGCGCCTCCCGCGGGTGAAGCTGAGCGTGTGACGAATAACAAGCGAGCAATTTTCGTTCGCAACGCTCCCCGCTTACTGATGGCCCTCATTGGGGCACGCTTTTTCGGAGAAAGGACTTAGATAAGAGTGACGTGATGATTTTCGAAACCTCACCTTAGATCGCTTGCGAAACGAGCTAGTCCTGCATTCGTTGTGCATGCCTGTTTTCATAAATACCAACGTGTTTCATTAGCCTACCTGATAGCCGGTGTACTCCCTCTGCCATCTAAAATCATACCTCGATGCGAGGCACGTAATTTTACGAGATGACCTCGCGAAACGTCCAAAAATCGTCCACATCTCCCAAGCGTAATTTTATTCCGCTTGAAATTTCGTTGCAAGCTGATACCCATTTTTCTCAATTTCACGATGTTTGCGTTTCAAGCGAGCCTGAACTGAACGCGCAACGGAATATTTTATATCCCGTCTCTCTCGCCTGTATCCGAATATCCCCGTCGAGAGTCGACGTGAGCGCCGGCTAAGCCAGCCGAGCAGCGCTACGTTACTCTCGCCGATCGCTCTCCTCCTCGAGCGGAGCCAGATGACACCAAGGCCAGGCGGCCGAACGAGAAGATTTCTCGCGCCAAGTGCGCTGCGCGCGCTCTCGCGAAGGCGAGAGAACAGGAGAACGTCCTGGGGAGACGAAAAAAGGGTCCCCTGACCAGGGTCAATCGCGCGAGCGGGACGTCCCGTTGCCTGAAAGGTCCTTCGGCAGAGGTCCTTCGGTCCCCACCTACGATTCCTCGCGGGGGTCCCCCTCTCTTCTCCCCCCTTTCAAAACAGTCGGTCTCGTGTCTCCCCTTATGTTCTTTCCCCCCCCTCTCTCGTCGGCATCTGCCTCCCACGTTCCCCGGGAGTCTCACCTGTGGCCGGTAGCATCCTCCTGCACTCCCGACGAGGACTTTCTCCGAATGACGGCCAACTATATAAGCGAGATGCACGCTGTTTGAAGCACGTTAGACGAAATCGCACGGGTGCGTCGAACAGGCCACGCCGTGTCGCCGCGCCCCCTGATTGCATCTGTTTCTTCCCTTTTTTTTTTTTTTCGTAAGTTCACCCCGCACGCATAACGCGAGACTCGGTTCGAGACAGCCTGGGGAAGGAGGGAGAGAGAGAGAGAGAGCCTTCGTTCTTCGTACGGGACGCAAATTCGTGCATGTGACTCGGCGTCGGGGAACTCTGCAGAGAATACCTCCACGAGACGACTTCGATCGCCATCGGGGACCATGAGGTCCGCGAGAAGAAACTGGGCCCCTCTGGCAGCGACCGCGCTGGTCGCGACGGCCCTACTACTCAGGCCCATCTACGCTGATGGTAAGATCTGAGATGGACCCTTTTTCGAGATCTTTGCGTAAATTTCGCGACGCGATTTTTTTTTCTTTTTTTTTACCGGTGAATTACGCACAATCGTGATATACAGAGTAAAGGATCGCAATTGAACGTTAATCTTTCACGAGGAACGCGTCAATGTTTTATAACGGACGGAATAGCTTCGGCCGTTTTTACTTTTGTATCGGGCTCTAAAAGAGAGATCTTACGAATACCCAATTATTCTTTCATATTTTTCAATGGAGAGATGTGGGAGAGAAAGAGCGTACGGGGAGGAGAAAAGTATGAGATTCGACCACATTAATTTTTCGCGGGAGTAAAAGCAGCCTCACAGAGAGAGAGAGATTGCGTGTCTACGGCGTTCTGCGTATCAGAAAGCAAGATAAATTAATGACTTTGAGGGAAAGAATGGCTTTATAATATTCAAGTTGCCCGCCGTCACGTTACTCCTCTCGCTCTTCTTTCTCACGTTAATAGCACGTTAAATTCATTATGTTAAAAAGGCCAAGTTGAGGCCTCTCTCCCGAGTCGAGTGCAATTTAGAGGGGGATGCGTTTTATAAGAGGCTGCGTCGCATATACGTCAACGGTAATTCTACGGTTAGAGTGCGCATTACGCGAGCACGCGCGGCCACCGTCGCGTCGTCACGTAACATTTTTGCGCGACTTTAATGAACGCCGCGACGGATCTCTAATTTGTCAGCTTGTCGGAAAAGCTTATTAGAAAGTCCGCCGTTATTCCGCGATTCTATCGCGCGAGTGAAGAAAACAAAAAAATGGAGTCCACGCGACGATTTGGCAAGCCGCGTTTTCACTCTCGGCTTACGTAGAATCGGACTTTTCGTCGAGATTATAATCAACGGGACTTTAAATTCTAAGAACAAGGAAGAAATATCAGTAAGTTAATTTTCTTTTATGTACTCCCGGAATCGAGATAACCAAATGCTCGATCGAGATAGAGAAAAACGTGGCTAATTGAGCGTGAAATCTCGATGATCAAATCGTCTCCCCTAACTCCGATTAAAATGTCTCGCGATTGCATTTCTCGACTCGCGAGATTGATTTAAGTTCTCCGATTGGGAGTTCTTGCGTTCTTGTTGGTGATTCACTACTTGGAGTAATTTCACGCATCGACACGCCAGCGATGAATCGCGGCAAGAACACGTAACAGCTGACGCTTCCATTATCCAATCAATGTAAACCCTGAGTCCTCTGGGACTCATTAATAAAATTAAATATTTTTTAAATAAAAAAAGCCAATAAGAGCATCATCGCGTTTCAAAAGCGATATCGTTATTATTCCCTGAACACTTTTCTTTTAGTCCGCTCGTGATCAATTGCTTACGTCTTTCTCGCCTCCGAGCGACCGCTGCACGAATTTGTAAATTTGTGAAATTGGGACGCACGAAAAAGTTAGAAACTCTAGTGTGCACCGGGCCTGAAATAGTCGAGCATTAGGGCGACGTGAGTTATCGGACGGCATCTTTGAGTAAATTGCGCATGGCGTGTTAGAATCGTTGTATAAATCAGGCCGCTATCGGGCCGCGATCTATCCGAGAGCGCGCGAGCGTGCAAGCCGAAACTTCACCGACGCTCCTCCAGCTGCGATTGTTCCGATTTCGACGTTAAACACGTGTAAACGTCACGCGCGCGCACACCCGCGCGGGATGTTGTTATTGTTGTTTAAATAACCGTCTCGTTAAAATTGCTTAAACGGCCGCTGCTGCAGTGTTTTTCCATTAGTCGTCTAATGGAGAGAATGTTGAAATGTTAACAAATTTTAGTTTCTCAAAGCAAAACAATCCTGGGAAAGCGGCCCTTTAGCCTTAATCTCGCCCCTGCGTCGTTTGCCGTCGCGCGATTTACACGTCGCTCTTCGTTACATTTTAAAATTGCACTCCCGCTTCACTTTGCTCTTATTGCATTCAATTTTTATGTATACATATTGTATATCGCAAAACGCATTTATTTATTTCGCCCGTTATCTCTGCAGCTGCCTTCCATCTCGGTCGTATGAATTATTCAGGCGAAACTTTCCAGCTATTTTTGTCGCGCATTTTCATTCTTCGAAAGATTAAATTAAATTAAATAATGCTAGTACTTTGTTGTAACAAATAGGACAGGAGGGAACAGCGAATCGCTGATCCGGGATTAATTGACGTATTCCCATGGCCTCGGTTACCTCGAGGCCAGTAAAATACGATATACGAGCGTCGCGCGTCGTCTTCAACTGTCACGCGGCGAGGCATCACGCTCGCGCGATAAATCAATCGGACGCGCCGCGCGTTCCGGCGCATCAGCCGCGATGAAAGCGAGCGTGACTCAATCGGCGGCGGCGTGTGTTAGTTGGCGCGCGAGAAGAAGGAAGAATAAAACGAAACGACGTGCAGGCTGTTATTGGGCAAAATCGCGTTGCCGTTTCGACGGCGCGAACGGCGCCTTCTGACAGCGACCGTCCTACGACGATGATAGCGCGCGGAGAGCAAGATGAGATCCCGCGCGATAAGAAATCGCGTCACGGTCTGATTGCGGCTTCCGCGCCGCTGCTCGGCTTAGAAATACCGTTTCGACGCCAACATAATTCTCCAGTCTGGCGACAGCGAGCGTGTTCTCCAATTGAGGCGCGATTTCGAGAACTCTCAGCCTTTCCAGCTGTGAATCCTCGCGCACAGCTGGGCCACACGTTTCCGATCGTTTGATTTAACCTTTCGTTAAACGGCGAATTTAGATTTCTATCGCTAATGCGCACCATCACGAGAAGATATCTCGGCGAATCCCTATGGGAAGAGAAAACGGAGTTTTCTACTCTCTGCGTTACGTTAACTTCCAATCGTGATTGCTAGGAAGCCCCGCGCAAATGCTATTGTCGACTTTATTACTTATCATCCCGTCGCTAATAACGTTACCGCAAACAATAAATGTTCTTTATCGATGGTAATTCCCGTCGAGCGTCATTGCGATATAATAAAATATCGTCGGCGATGAGAGAAGGGATAATTGTCCTTTGACTTATGTCATCGGTAAGATCGGTCGAGTAAATTACAGTAATTTTTAAGTAAAGACAGATCAAAGTACAGCCAAGTAAAATTAATCAAAAACTTAATGAAAATTTTCCAACAAAGGCCGATTTGGCAATCAAAAAACCTCAAATTAATCAATGTTATCAGATAGTTTGGAGAATTATTCTGGATTTGAAAATTATTTTTAGCGCCTGTCTCGGGCAGCTATCTGCCACCATCAACCAGCTACGGCACGCCTAATCTAGGAGGTGGCGGCGGCGGCGGCGGCGGCGGTTATTCCGGCGGCGGCGGGGGAGCAATATCGACGAGCTACAGCGCGCCAGGAGGCGGCGGCGGTGGATTCGGCGGCGGCGGTGGATTCGGCGGTAGCGGCGGCGGCGGTGGTGCGCCTTCCGGTAGCTACGGAGCACCACCGTCCTCGAGCTACGGCGCCCCAAGTCGACCTCCGTCCAGCAGCTATGGTGCACCGCCGTCCAGCAGCTATGGTGCACCTCCGTCCAGCAGCTATGGTGCACCGTCTAGCGGCGGCGGCGGCGGCGGCGGTTTCGGAGGTGGTGGCTTCGGCGGCGGAGGCAGCGGTGGTTTCGGAGGCGGCGGCTTCGGCGGTGGTGCGCCTTCCGGTAGCTACGGAGCACCACCGTCCTCGAGCTACGGTGCCCCAAGTCGACCTCCGTCCAGCAGCTACGGTGCACCCCCGTCCTCCAGCTATGGGGCACCGTCTAGCGGCGGTGGCGGCGGATTCGGCGGCGGCGGCTTCGGCGGGGGTGGTTTCGGCGGTGGTGGTGGCGGCGGTGGTCGACCTTCCTCAAGTTACGGTGCACCGTCGGGAGGCGGCGGCAGGCCATCGTCCACGTATGGTGCACCTTCCGGCGGCGGCGGAGGTGGTTTCGGCGGCGGCGGCGGTTTCGGAGGTGGTGCACCGTCCTCGAGCTACGGAGCACCTTCCTCGACTTACAGCGCGCCTTCGACGCGCTACAGCGCGCCTTCCTCGAGCTACAGCGCGCCGTCCTCGAGCTACGGGGCACCGCGCGGCGGCGGTGGCGGAGGCGGCGGCGGGGGATACCCGTCCGGAGGTAAACCGTCGTCCAGCTATGGAGCGCCCAGCTCCGGCGGTGGCGGCGGCTTTGGAGGCGGTGGTTTCGGAGGAGGTGGCTACTCCGGCGGCGGTGGTGGTGGAATATCTTCGAGCTATGGTGCACCCTCGGGTGGTGGCGGCGGATACTCCGGGGGTGGTAGCGGCGGTTACTCTGGCGGTGGCGGTTTTGGAGGGTAAGATGTGATGATGCAAATTAAGAAACTATTCAGCAATTAAGTAAACATTATTATTGTTATTTTACAAAAACTTTGTCTCTACATCATCTTGTATAATATAAAATTTCAGTTCGAATTATATAAATATCTATGATAACTGAAATACTGGTAAATTATAACATTCTCTTATTTAATTTTGTTCTACTTAGAAACTAATAATTTTTTATATTTGCTCTTTAGTTCTTTTTTCGATTCTTCTGAATATATCAGTTGAACGCTTTTCTTATAACTTCCTCTCGTTGCCCTCAGTGGCAGTTCCGGTGGTTACTCCGGAGGCGGCGGTGGCGGTTATTCTGGCGGCGGCGGTGGCGGTTACTCCGGCGGCGGCGGCGGCGGTGGTGGCAGGCCCTCGTCGTCCTACGGTGCTCCGAGCGGCGGTGGCGGCGGACAGAGCTACGCCAGCAACGGAGGATACCAATACTAATCCAGACATGTGTTCACCCGGCGAGACGATCTTCGTGCTTCTCAATCACGTCGGCTTCCGTCATCAGACTTTTCCGGATTGGACGACGCAAACCACCGGACTCATCAAGACTCGCCAGTTCGATCGATCAGCCCGATCGAATTATACTCCTTATCAAGGAACCAAGAATTTGCCGACTTTAATCGAAAGGTGACGGCCTTGATGTCCCACAGTTACGAGGGGATACCCTGGACATGGTCGCCGATAACACTGTGAACGAAGGATCGGGGAAGATCGACGCGCTAAAGGCCATCATCCCGTTGTTATCGTCGAGGGTGTCCGTAAAACGATCGCGCGGACATATTGGAGGTCTCCCACGAAGGGAACGTCTCTCTCTTTCTCTCTATCCGGCAGCCGACGGGAGAAGCGTGCGAGGACCGTTCGCCGCGTCGTGAATGTCCGCGACATTCGTGCTAAAGATTTAACAACAAAGATGGGTTCTCGGTCGGGAAAATTGCAAGCGAAGGAATAAACTCGTCCTGACGGCAGGCGCGTTCCCGCGAACGGCCGAAAGAGCACAGGCGCGCACACACACACACACACCCCCGCGATATGTTTCTTTTCTTTTTTTTCCCTTCTTTTATATTACTATCACTTTCACTGTATCGGCTTCCAGGAAAGCGTCTGCTTGTGGAACGTTACTTCCGTCGAAGAAAAGCGTGGAGCGAGGAAGAAAAAAGAAGAAGACAAGAAAGGAAAACGAACGAGAAAACTCGATTTTCCACATTCGGAGCCTGTAACTTATTTATTTTGTAAAGACGCTTCTTTTGTACTAATAATAAAGCCGCTATATGCTGATAAGGAATCTCGTTGATCCGTCGATTTTTTTGTCAATCCCGCATTCTGTCGCCTTGAAGGAGAAGAAACGAATATCCTTCACCTGTATCATACGATTTAATTCCGGAACCGTGCTTCTTCGTGCGTAAAACTGAAAATCCGATCTTCAGATTTTGTTTCTTTTTTTTTTTTTTTTTAATTCCATTTTAGTCAACTATTTTCCTATTCCTTTCCGAATGAGACAAAGCCCTTTTCTTCAGTTCGCAAACCTTTAACTTTCGCTTCGGCCCTTTTCACAACCGACGGAAAAGACGATCGACGAGGAAGAGCTCGGCATAAGGTTAGTCGGCCGACACGTCGTCGGTCGATTTATCGATTCTCACGGCTCGGATACCGGGAGGGCATGAATAACTAAGAGCTCTCTTTTTCTATTCCTGCCTGTCGGGCGTCTAAAAGCGCCCGACGTCGATATCGGAAGGGGCTCTCTCCGCGCGGCGGCTCCGACGCGAGGACCTACCCCCCCCCCCTCTCGCCGAAATCGAAACGCACGATGTCGCTCACGTGGCCGCTGAAAAATTAATACGAGGAGGATCTCCCAAGAGGTTTTCTCCGTGGATGACCTAATAAATATTAAGGTTCTGCCGGTTCCGCTCGCTTCAGAGCCGTATTACGTTGTAGTATTACCAATATTATTACGTCACATCTCCGGGGACGCGGAACGCAGGTGGAACGACAAGAACGTAAGGTCCGGCACGCACACGAACGGTAAAAGTAAGTTAACGTAATAATGTTCATTCAAAAGAGCACTTTCTAACCGGCCACGTAGCTTAAACGGAATGCGTAGCGGCGACCGACCGATTGACGTCGGGACTTTTTCTCACTCCGGACCGTTTCCTTTTCCGTTTTCCTTACAATTGGACTGTTTGCATACGCAGGGTTTAGGATTTACGTAATCCTTAACCCTTCAAATATCAGGGTTCATGCTCTTCTAAAAGACGTAAAGGTCGTCAGCGTTCCGGGGTGTATGTGCGTGTATGTACATATGTATGTGTGTGTGTGTTCACAGTTCGCGACTTCGCGAAGGGACTTAACGACGTTGTTCTTTGAAGTTGTTATTCATGCAACGATCCCGCGCGTACATTTAACTCGTTAAATCCTTCTCTCTTTCTCTCGTTTGCAAATTTATAATTCCGAATATAACTCCTCGTTTTCCCGAGCATCTTCGATGCTTCTTCGAGCTTGTCTTACCTGCTGAGCCGCGTTATTCCCTCGAGGCGCCATTGCGAAGCATCATAGTTCTCCGCGGTCTTCAAAATAAATAAATCAACCCCATCTTGGGTCGGGGGTGCCTGGGAGAGGGATGGAGAAGTTCGTGCGGTACGCCGAGAGCTCTATCTTTAAGTCTTGCCCGACCACGCGAACTTGAGGAGGTGGGAACTGCGAAACGTCCAAATATGAATTGTTTATCGATGCATATTTTTGTACACCGTTTATTTTTAACATTTACAATCAACATCTCTTTCGTTTTGTCAATTATACACGTATAATGTCATATAATACAGTAACGCTTTTGCAATACATATACATGGATATACTCCTCGGGCGGGGACACGGGGAGGAAGGGGGAAAGGATGAGCCGGGGTAGGGGGGGGGACTTTTTTGCTTTTTACATGATTAATAAGTATATTCTACATAAATTAGAGTAAATCACCCCGTGCGTTTGGGACGCGCAACATGTAAGTACGCCAGTTTTCTTGGTCTCCAAGCGGGTAAGTGATCGACGATCTCGGCTCGGTCGGAGGATCGTCCTCGCTAATTCTTATTCGAGCTACACCTCGACTCTCCGTGACTTTCGTCGTTTCTCCATTATTTTATTTTGTCGCCCGACACAGATTGGCTGCCGACTCGCGATTTTATGCTGCGGCGTGAAACGACGTCGCTCCGCGGAGAAAAACGGACATTTCGATGCGCAAACTTCTTTTTACATTAAAAGATAGCTCAAAGAAAGTAATTGAAATTGTTATGATATTAAATGTCATGACGTCAGATGAAATAGATGTCCAATAAAATTACAATTTGTATCTTCAGTTATGAAGATTTTTTTACATCGGAAAGAATAAATGCACATTGATCCGATAAATAGCTCTTTGCTTCACTTCAGCCATTTATACTACGATTTAGACTATGAAAAATGTTAAATTTAAACAATCTCTCGATTAAACAATCGAGCTGCGCACACTGAAAGAAAAGAGTTTGGCAATAATAATCACACTTTGATGAAATAATTTAAATTAATATTTTATTAATATAACCAGATATATTTAGTAATTATATTAATAATATCCGATCGATTATTAAACGGATACCACGCTAAATAATTGATTACATTAACTAAGCACTTAATTAAAATTATTTCACTAAAGCTGAGCAACTGTCACATCTAGGCATTCCAGGTTTATTATTGCCAAATATTATCCTCTTTTGGTACAGGCATTAAAAAAGAAAAAGAATCGCGCATGTCCACTTTTGCCCCAAGAGCGACGAGCGTATATCTCGCCGCAAAGGATACATGTTTTATATACATATATAGTCTTATCTTATCATCGCGCTTCCTCCTCTCCGCGACTAATTATCTAATATACAATAGAGCACACTTTATGATATGTATAGGTTCCTCGTTGCGTCGTTGATTACAACGTATACGTTCGACTGATATGTAGATGATACGTGGCCGTCTTATGAGAGCACTCTCATAAGCTATAAATATCTATAGCTATGTTCCTCCCGCGCGTACTCGACACGCGGCACCTTCGCCTCTCCCCTAAATTCGTAAAACAAAACGATGGAATCGATATCTCGAAGCAGAAATATCTATCGCGACGAGCGAATAATTCATTACTACGCCCGATCGAAACGAAGTGTATGATGAATGGCCGATAAAATTGCTGAGAAATTTACAGTTCTTTTCCATCTTATCCAAGCAACAGTTAGATTCGAAATACGCTTAATAACCTGTTAAAGATCAATTTTAAACGTTCAAGTCGAAAAAATAAACGTTTAAAATTTGATATGTTCTTTCAACTATTTTAATAAATGTTATAAAAATTTTCTACGACTTTGTAACGTCCATTTTAACTTTTTCTCTACGAGTTGGGAATACTGTTTTTATACGATTTAATAAACGTTAAAAATGAATGTTTAAAAAGATTTAACAAACAGAAACGTATCGACGAAACAAATTTTTTAAACCTCCATCAAATTCGTTTGCGTAGTTTCCCCGAGTGTAATTAAAGAAATACGCGCAATTATCTGGAGACGTTGAAAACTCAGGAAAGTAAGGAATGAAGGACTTACGTCCTAGGTCTGTAATGTAATTACGTATTTACTAAGAACGTCAGAACTTGTAGATTCATCCTCAAACATTTAAATCTACCACCGAGATAAATTGAAACTTCAAGAGCCCATAAAGTCCCTGTTATTCATCAAATCACCGAGAAATCAAAGATATGCAAATTTTTTCGTTAATATCGGAAATTTCGACATGTTCCGCTTCAACCGGGTCGAGACTGCCGTTGCCTCTCGACTCTGAGCTCGTCGGGGAAAAAAAAAACGAGCTGTCGAAAGGGAGGGGAAAACGCGCGCGCGCTGCGTAGAAAAATAATTCGCTTTCGTTCTCTTCGTGTGATACTTTCGTATTCCTGAGAGAAGGCGAGACGACGGGTCTTCGCACACGGTTCATTGTAACGCTTGATACTTTCGTGCTTCGACAGCAATATAATAAGGATAATAATCCCACAATGTACGCCGCATCTTCACGGGCCTCGTCGTCCGCGAGCGTCACGGATTAGCCAGCCGGCGCGCGCGCGCGCTCGTCATCGTCTCTAATATTCGAGTGAAAGTCCGCGAAGCTTAATGACGGACGAACGAACGAACGAACGAACGAACGAACGGAAATGCACGCTACGACGACGCGAGATCCACGATTCACGTTCTCCTCCTCCTCCTCCTCGCGTAGCTCCGGTCCGCGCGTCTCGAATCGCGAATGCGCTCGTAATTTCACCTGCGAGCGGCATCTCCGACTTAACGAGCGGATAATACGACGCGGCGCAGCGTGGCTAAGGCTACTTCCGGCAAGAGATCCGTAAAGCTCCTCTCCTCATCTCCCCTCCCTCCACGAATGAAGTTACTTCCGATTTTCCGCTTGAATACGGAACGAAGTGAGTATTACGTATCGAGTGTTTCGAGCGAGCTGCCGCGGAAAGAAATTCATCGCTCGAGCCGTATTTCCGGAAAATGAGAAGAAGATTGTGAACACGTTCGTTAATAAACGTAACTCGTGCTTCAAAACGAAATAAATCCCTTGCAAAAGTGACACATACGCATACGCACACGCGCACACACACACACACACACATTCACATACGCACAAAGAGATATTTTTACTGACTTAATGCTTTAGAATATTACATCGGGGGCTCCTCTTGTTGTATGCAGATTAATGCGTCGTTGAAGTACAAGAAGCCCTTTGAAAATTCCTGACATTTGGACTGTGAGCAGGGTCACCGCACCAGTGAATAAACAACCTGATGCGATTACATTTTCAAGTAGAAAATAATATTCTTTAGTCGTGTGATCTGCACGAGAATTAGATCTGAAAAATATATTGTTATACTCGTATAGTTTGCAATTTATTATTTAGGAGTCTTATTTTTATATTTTTATATTTTTTCTTAAAAATAGTCATTTCCTGATGGTCGACTGGTGCAGCGACCCTGCGTTTTATTTTTTCCTCGCCTCCTCTCGACACAGTTGATCAAATAATTTAAAAGCACCTTCGTCCAATCGTCACTTGATATCAAAATTGATACTTGATATCAAAATTCTGATATCTCAAACTGATATCTCAATATATAAGATTTCCATATATACTTTTCATCTTCTACTATCTGTCTACGAGTTTCAAACGAATTAACAATCTTGCACATTTAAAAGTTCAACACGGAGGCAGGTCCTAACGTGAGTTAGCCACCCAGCCAGCGAGAGGAAAATCCTGATCTATAGGGGAGGAATAAAAACCCGTCTTTCTGTGTAAACTAGAAAAATATACTCGACTCACACGTTACTCCTCTAGGGACAACCGAGATACGCACTCTGTCCGGAGAAAAATAGTAAGTGCCTATTCCGCAAGCGATGACGATGTGAAAAACAGAAAACGGATCGTACGCTCGAGAACTCAATCGCGAACTTGAATTTCGCAGGATCGCCAAGTCAGAAACGCTTTATTATCACAATTCGTCGGGTGAGTAGGAACCAAGTACAAAAGACGCGTCGCACTAGTCTACGAAATTATCCCTAAGGTATTCTCATCCCGTCGTTTACACGCGCGCGACGTCGCGTTTCGAGATCCGAGAAGGGTGTCCACGTGAGCGCGCTCGAAATCTCGCAGAGACATCCGGAAAGCACCCGGAAGACGTCCGGAGGCGAAATCCGAATGGGATTCCAGAGAGCCCAGAGATTCAGAGCGCGAGGGGTAACGACTCTCAAAAATATTTCTTCTTCTTGTTAAATTGTGTATGTTACACCCCTTCCTCCCCCTCACAATCTCCTCCCCCCGTGTTTAATTACCTCTCTAATGGGGTTTGCTCGAAAGTTATCGAAGGTTTTAGATCTCACCGTTCGTCCTTGATGCCGACGTCAGTCTCGAAACGCGGCGTTCTCACCCTTTGGCGGCAAATAATTAATGACATTACGTGAGCAATCAGGTAATAACGAGCGTAAATATATGTATATATTACATATTCTTCTAGGCGTTTCTTTTTATGCGTATTGCGTAATATAGCAACCTCGATATCTCGGTGTGCTATGATAATATACATATATATATGTGAATCCCACGTAACAAATGGATCCTCAAAATTAACAATGACGGCGATAACTCGTACCTGCGATATTAACACCTATGGATTTTTAGTCTTCTCGTGTATTATATATATATATATATATGTGTGTATATATATATATATATATATATATATATATATATATATAAAGAGAGATAGAGAGAGAGAGAGAGAGGGACAGAGCGGTGTCCATATTTTCTTTTCCTCGTAACACTACTACACGTCACCCATCTCTCTCGCTTCTTACTGCATTTACCGCTCATGATTTTTATATCATACATTTATGTTATTATATACTATATGATAAACACAACGGACCTGCGCCACGAACGGTCTGCCTGACCTGAAGCTCTGCGGCTCACGTTTGACGCACGAATGGGGTGCACGATGCCGCCCTTCACGTGTCGCACGCGACGAAAAAGCTGCGCTCGCAAGGAGAACGCAGGTATGTCGTATAATCGGCGATAATCAATAAAATAAAATGAAAAACATTTCGTATTGTTTAACGTTATATGTTTTGTTAACGTATATCTAAGAAATTCCTTCTAAGCAAAATAGACTAGATAATAGAAGATAACGTGACAAGTAAATTAATATATATTTTTAGAGTTTCTTAAATGTAATTGCACTAATTATAATAAACCTGGCGATTCCTGGGAGTTATTTAGATTCAGCCATTTTGTTTACACAAATGCACAAAAATATTAAATAATTATAAATAATTAGTTATATAGCAAATAAGATAGCAACAGTTGATTCAAAATTTCTGAATATATAAAAAATGTCTTACTTTCTGTAGATTTTAATGCAACGTTATACGATTAATTTCCTATAAAAAGAATTTTATCGGGTAGAAACCCGATACCGTTTTTCTCATTTTCATGTCAATATCATATTTTGTACAAAACATAGAAACACCCGACGTCTTTAAGTTTTTCAAAAGCAAAGTAAATTTTCAATCTGGCATACAGCCACTTTATTTTTAATGCTCGGTACAACGAGATTGGCCTCGCACGTGAGCCGCGAAGGAACTTGAAATTCTACGACGAGCGGCCGTCCTAGATCATCTTCCTCCGATGCCACCCGGTTCTAACGACGCTATCACGTAGATGAACATGTATGTGTGTCCTGTACGACTGGGCGAAGCGAGGGAAGAACGATCGATCGCAAGTACAAAAGCTTCGTTTTACCTCTCCTCCTAACTCGACGCATGTTAACTAATTATAGCGCAAACTAATTGCAGTGAGAGAGAAAGAGAGAGAGAGAGAGAGACGATAGGAGGACGGCACACTACCGGATGGACGGGGTTTCGCTTCTAGCATCGAAGTAGCGCCCGATCGATCGATATTTATCATCGAAATCGAGAGATATCCAGAATATCGAGAGAATGATATTAATGCCGAAAGATATTAGAATATTTTACGCAGTAATCGTGGAAGAAAATCTATCTCTTTCACAAAAATGATCGTTGAGCTCTTTCGATATGTCATTTGGGAAATATGATATTATCCGTTAAGGAAATCGTCGATATTTTTAATGTTAAGTTATTATTCTCTCGATATCTAGGTTGACGATAAATATTAATCGCGAGGTTCTTCAGGGCGTACCTTTATCGCACGCGCGTTCCTGCCAAACGTGTTTGATATTTATCTCGAGTCTTTATTGAAAAATGCATTTTATATTTGCCTCTAGTAATCAAATAGCAATTTACGTTTAGATGTGATTCAGATAATCGCATTCGGCACGAAAGGCGAAAATAAAAGTACGAAGGGTGCTTCAACCACATACGTCTTCTCGTCGTCTCTCACTTCGTGGGCTTTCCGATTCTTACGTCCATTAAGCTCCGGCCCGACTGAAATCCTTAAACGATAACTAAAGTTTAATGATCAGGGATCACGGCCGATTCTTCGTCCGTTCGACACACGCGCACAGGATCGCGCGAGAGAAAGGTACGCGATACGCCTGCGACCCCCCGCATACAAGACCCATACGAACACATTGACCGCTCGATCTAATTAATATCTAACGAAGAAAGAGAGAGAAATAGAGAAAAACCACGCGCGCCGATCGATCGAGCGATTCCCGAAATGAGGAACCCTCGCGATTCTCTCTCGCGTCAGGCAGATCATTCGTGATTTTCGAAACACCCTCAAGCAGCTCTTTGTTAAACTCTAAATATATATAATATCTTTTTTCTGTATATATTATTTTTATCTATATATATACTTATTTTATATGTATATATATATACCTCTCCAAAAAGAAAACAAGGAAATCACTAGGCCTAATTGGCGGTGCGGGGGTAGGGACGCCCGATCCCAATACGCCTGAAGCTCCGACTTCCGGTTTGGAAACGCTACGCTTATCCCCTTGCCGCTCGCGCGTCGTGTTCCCCCAGTCCCGCCCTATTCTTCCTCCTTTGTTTTGTCTTCCCCACCCCCTTCTTCTCCTTTTCCCAGTTTATTGCTTTGTCCGAGCGGCGACGGGAACACGAACGCGAGCGGGCGCGGGCAGGTACAGATCGTTACACGGGCACCAGCAGCGTGCAAACGTGCGCGCACACACTCACACCCAAAGAGACAAACGTACAACACACACGGACGCACACATACACGCACGCACGCACGCACGCATGCACAGATATGCGAGTACGAAAGAGACTTCGTGTCGGACTTACCGCAGGGCCACCGCATTGTTGGCTCATCTCGGAGCTCCGTGGTCGTAGGGCGGGTAAGAAGAAAGGAAAAGCGAACTGGAAAAAACGGGATGGATTTTACGTAACACTGTCCGGCCGAGAAAAGATTGGAATTGAACCGTTAACACTAGAACGTCCACCCGAAACGTGCAATTTACCGTACCGCTGATAATTCCGATTGTCTGCGATGATAATTATCTTCGCAGTCTCCCTCCGGGGACACGTTAGATTAGAAGAAGCAATGCTATCTAAATATATGCGATTATTACGCGCCCCGTGTCGACGAACTAACACAATTTTGAGAGTTCAAGATGCAAAACAACGCGCGATCGGACGTTCTAATATTAATCGTTGCCCAAGGGTCTCCCTTCGAAGTTACTTTAGCAACTGTTATTTGATCGATGTCTTTGGCGAATGAAAGAACTTAACGCGCGGCTGATCGAAATAAAGCCCCTCGGGACTCGGCACTTTGGGGCGAACTTGTATCGCGTTTGACAGAAATGTCACGTTAACAAGGAGACACTGTCGGTTTTAATGAAATTAAACGTACCGTCGAAAGAAGAAGCGGCAAGGTTCCGGAGAAGAAAGCCAACCGACTTCCGAACGTAACGAGCACAGTCGGAGAAGGGAGAGAGAGAGCAGAAGGGGAGGGTGGAAGGAAAACGAAAGACAGAGACCCGCACCGCCGCACTTATTGTTGGTCACAGCATCCGATCACGGAACCAGGAGTTAGAACGCGGTGCTGGATTGCGGCTGTCGGGACGGCGCACCGCCGGGCACGTGCGGCACCAGGTATCCCCCGGCGTTGCCGACTCCGCCGCCGCCGCCGCCAACGACGCCGTCCGACGTTGTATTTCCGACCATCGTACTTCCCGGCTCCATGTCGTAGTCCGGCTCGAGCGCAGGGTTCACTCGGCCGTTCGATTCGTCCTTGCTGCCGTAGAGCCTGCCGACGCCCGCAGCTAGGACCGCCATCTGCTCGCCCTCGGCCGGGTCCGGGCCCACCCGCTCGACGTCCTCCGGGATGTTAACCACGCACCTGAAGACGTCGTAGCCCGGCGCGAGCCGCCCGGTCAAGAAGACGAACTGCGTGCCCCACGACACCCCTATCAGGGTTATCAGCGACATCAGCATCGCCAGCGTCCTGAACGGGAACATTTGCATCTTGTTCTCCTCGTCGTAGCCCGGGTAGCGAATCAGCGGTGGCAGTCCTAGCATCGGCTCGCCGCCGCTGATGCGCACCACGAAGGCGATTATGTACGCTGACAGGCTGCCGTAGGTGTTGCAGTAGTCCTTGAAGTGCACCACCATTAATAGCTGTGGGAACAGGATCACGTAGACCAAGTCTGAGCACATCGACCAGAGGCCATAGATCGATGGTATCGTGAGGGCCATCACAGTGCTCAGCACGCCGACCACGCCTATCCCCGCTCGCATTATCCAGATGATCTCCATCTCCGACGCCTGCACAGAGGATGTCAAGATCGCGCACCCACGTGCGTCAGCATCAGGAGGAATAGAAGAAGATGAGAGGACGGTTTCCAGAAAATTATTATGTCATGTGATGAATTTCCAAGTCAAGTTGGATACACAAAGTGCATAGCTAGCGTAAAGTTACTATTCATTTATATGAGATGTTTATTGGTCCAGCAGTCTTATGCTATGCTCATGCTGTAGAGAAAAATATTCAAAGAAAAACTTCCACAAATCTCCTAATTTTTCGGAAATAAAGAGTATATACTGTATTAATAGTGATAAAAACATGTCCTGCTTAGGTAATTAAAGAAATAAAAATAGTTCAGCATAAGATATTCATATGATTGAAAAAAAATGTTTTACATCAAAGTGAAAGGCTCTTAGGAATCCTCATACATATTAACTTGTAAATATTTTCTGATAAAAGACCCTTTCTAGTCTACACGTATGCTTGCAAAGTTTTATTTTTAACTTTTGTATAAGAAATACTAGAAAAACAAAATGGTATGCCAGTATTGATGACCTTCCTCTACTATGCATTTTGTGTGTTGCAGCTCTAACACTGTAACAACGGCGCGGTCGCGAAATCGATATGCCAGTGCATAATGAAAAGGTTGACATAATTAAAATAGTACGCTGCAACGACGCAGTACCTTCGATGTGTGATATTTAGACTTGCAAATTACGTAATGAATGGTATTGAAAAGCTATTTAGAAATTCTCAATAGAGGGATAATCGTAATCTATAACGAAGGTAAAGTTAAAACGAAGGATTAAATTGTAATCCTCGCGTTAATAAAAAAAATAAAAAAAAATAAAAACTAACGAACGCGCAAAATAAGAACGTATTGTAATTACGAACATAAATTCTCATTGGGCTCCTTATAACAACGCGAAAACTTTACAAGAAGCTCGTTAAGGTTTCTCGCCTTATACACAAAGTTAAAGGTATGCGTCGGCACGCGCGCATTAGCACGCCATGTCAAGTGGCTCCGTTTCGCCACGTGCACGAACGAGGGACTCGGGGCACAAGCGAGAAGCTGAACTCGCAGACTCACCCGCTGACGGAAGATCAATTTGTAAATGTTTCTAGCAAACATCGAACTAGCAGAGAGGATGCTGCTGTCCGCAGAAGACATCACCGCCGCCGAAACCGCCCCCAGCCCGAAAAAGGAAACGAAGTCCGGTGTCAGGTATTGCAGGACCAACGGCAGAATCATGCTGGTCTCCGCCTCCGTGAAGGGATAAGGGCCAGTGTATCCCGTCTCGTTCCAAGCTGTGACATCATCATAGTCTCGTAAACGTATCGTAGTTCGTTTTATACAAGGATATTATAGTCAGACCGAGCGCTCTTTAAAGGGCAAAGGAGAGCTTCCATCTTTGTCAGTCACTTCGATTTGTATCGCTGCTTGTTTCACTATCTACTCCCGTTCACGTCCGTGATCGCATAATTCACTTCTATATTTCTTCCTCCTCCCCCTCTCCCCAGCTCTTTCTCTTTCTCCCCGTGCCAACCGTCCCCGTGTCCGGGATCCTTCCGCAACATACCGGTGCAGGGTACCGAATTAGTTCCGGGGACGTAGCCCCGCGTGTGTTGTACAGCGGGCGGCGAATCGTCGCATTTACGACCCTCGCCCTCGCAAAGGCAACGCCACATGGCGGGGTCCCACGCTATTGTGCGCGCACGCGAGTATACCCCGAGATACCCCCGAGACACCGTCCGCGCCCTCCGCGCCGCTTGTAAATACCAGCAGTTCTCTCTTTGTTGCCGCCACCAAATGTCAAGTAGCCTCCAAATAATACGAGGAGGCGAGCGTGAGACGACGACGATGACGACGGGCAACGCGAGTTCTAATTCGATCCTCTCGAGCGACGGGATAGCGGGAGACTCGCGAAAGGGGATCCCGTTTCTACACCCCCGGGCGAGAAGCGACAATCTCGGAGAGAGAATGAAGAACAAAAAACGCCTCATTTTATTATTAATGCAGCTAAATTGAGCTCGCTCCTGTCGCCGGAAAGATTCTCAAAATATCTTTCTCTGAGAAAATGGAGAAACATCGCTGGAGAATTAACGTTCGCGCATTTTGCTCGAATATTTGTTTCAGTTTCTATATTAACATTTTTTTTTTAAATAAAAGACAAAAAAAGATCAGAACCTCAGATATTATTTTTAATTTTAAAGACGTGAAAAATATTTGATAAAATTTAAATAGTTCCGAAAGAAATATATGTATGACATATGGCAAAAATATTTTCCACAGAGTTTTATATGGCGAATTAATAAAACGCTTTATTACGGAACATATGATATCGATTGCATAACGTTAATTCGCTCCAGTCTGCAATGTGTTTAATTAATCAATAATTAATTGCGTGGTACTCACGAGTTGCTTTGGCGATCGCTCCAATCAAGACGGGGGGAATGGCCATGAGGATGCAACCAATAGCGGCAACGTAACTCAATACTTGAGCTCTCCCCGCTGTTTTCGAGGAGAGGACGCGTTGGAAGTACACTTGCCAAGGTATACCGCCAAATATCAAAAGTAAACCGTAATCCAAATAATACCAGTACTCCTCGGACTTTACTTTGCCGATCCAATCAACGTCCATGGAATGAAGAGATTGTACCATCGGATTGGCCCAAGCGAACGGGATACACATCCACTATTGACAGAAAATGAGTTCCATCATTTTACATTATGTAAAATAAGAAATTGTTAACTAAAATAAGAGAATATTTATAAGAACTTTATAATTTAATTTTTATAAGAAGTAAGGGAGTGTCAATAAAAAATCGACTTGTAAATATTCATATAACTATATTATAAAAAGTTAATTATCTGATAATTCTAAAAATGTGTGTTTGTTGAATTGTGAAATTTTTAACTTTTATAATATTTTTTTGAAAACAACACATGATTATTTTAAACCATTGATATTTAAAATAGCATTTATTTTACAAAAAAATGTGTTACAAAATTAAAAAACAATTGCTTTATAATAAATTTGTTTAAAAAATTCCCTTTTTAGGTTTTTTTTCATGAAACTAAACGTCATATTGACTTTAATTTCTAATTAATTGATACAAGGCATTCAACATCTTTTCCAGACGGATCTAACATCGCTGCTACAACTATTTCTGAAAAGCCCGATTTATCGCGATTAATTACAGTTAATGGACGGCGGTCTCGTTACAAAGGGACGAGTTTGCATTCAGAATGGGATGTCTGAAAGGGACGTTTTCTTTCGAATAGAAAGCATCGCAAATGTAATACTACCGTTCCAGTTAATTAATAAAGAGTAATCACTCTAATTTTCCTTCAATTCATGCGTAACAAGGAATAATCGCGCGGCGCACAACTGACTTATTTGTTATAATGTATTGTTACACATTAATATCACATCATATGTCTTGTAATGATCAATTCTGTTAAAAGACTCAATAATAATAAAATAATTATACAATCAAGAATACAAAACCCGAATTACTTGTAATATTTAAAGATATAAACCGTATAAATTTGAAATAAAACGTTTCTTCTTTAAAAAAACGTTAATTCCGATCGATCGAATTAATTCGCTAAAAGGAGTATTTAAAAAGATAAGATCTTTGCACCGCGAGGCTTTAAAGTTCGCCGTTGTAGCGGACGCTTCCCCGTTGGGAGCAGAGAGTCTAGCAGAAATAATAGCTCGATAACGTTCTTTCGGGAAGTGGGTCACCACCTATACGTTACCGAGTATAAATTTGGTAATACAAACGCTCGCAGTAGCGGGGCCACGATATCGATTAGCTCCGGCGCTTACATTGTACCGAAGACGCGTCCAACCGAACATTGCACGGGTCAAGTAGATTGATATTTATCGGAATTTTGCTTCTGAGATGACGAAAAAAAAAGAACGCGCAGTTAAACCTTAGCGGTGCATCGTAACCGACTCCTGTTGCTTTATTTTAATTCCAAGTTGTTCATTTATTACCCCTATTTCGAGTGAATTTCACCGCAATTATAGATTATTGATCGTTTGTCCAAATATATATTTTCGAGTGTCACGTTTAGCCAGTTGTATGCTTCCAGTTATTGCATTATTTGCTCGTATTATTAAATAAACAATTATGCCTGATTGCAAGCATTCCCGATACGTCTCGACGACTTCGCAATCGATCGCTTACCAGTCCGATGAATATGCAGAAGAGCTGAATGACGTCGGTGTAAGCGACGGAGTAGAGACCGCCGAAGAGGGTGTAGAAAACCGCGATGCAGGCGCTTAGGATGACGGAGGTGCCCTGGTCCATGTTTATGATGACCGCCAGCGTGGCGCCGAGGGCCGCGAGGATACCCGCCGCCCAGAAAACCTCGCCGCACAAAGCAGGCAGAAAGAGGAGGCCGCCCATACGCTCCCCGAACGCGTCTTGAAGCGGATCTAACATCGTGACGTACCCCTGCTGTCGCATCTTGTTCGCGAAGAAAATACCACCTGCGACAGAGAGAGAGAGAGACGTCGAAAAGGGTCGCGCTTAGTTCTCTTTTGCTATCTTGTCTATACTGAGAGGAAAAAATTCTGGATTCAAATAAATATTTCTTTGAATAGTACTAATATCATATTTTATAAAAAAATCAATATTCATTTAAAACAAGTAATACTTTCTATAATTTAGAAAATATTGCTTGAAATAAATATTATTAATTTTCTATAAAATATGTTATTAGTACTATTCAAAGAAATATTTATTTGAATCCAGCATTTTTTTCTCTCAGCGTACGCCACTAGAAGCTGATGAGTACCTATATTAGCGAAGCGGAAGCTCGAAATAAGCTGTTCGCAATTCTAATTGGGTTTTAAACTTCGTCCAGACTAAGTGAGAAATTGTCGGAAAGTTTTCGAACATATGTCGCGGGATATTGTTACGCACATTGTCACCGATAAATATTGAAAGTGAGTTGGAAATGTGAGTGACATTGTGTCGATGACGTTACATTCAAATTTTTTTATCTCGAGGCGATAAAAATTAAAGGGACGTTGGCGACGCGGGATTTTGGCATATGATTGCACATGGAATTTTTGGTGATATTTTTTGGCGACATCGCTTACGTTCAATTATAATATTTAATTTCTGATTAAGAACTAAACATTCTGATAAAACTTTTTAAACTACTAAAATTCAATCATTAAATTTTAGTTTATTTAATAAACCATTAGCACTGTACTTTTATGTGATATTAAACTGGACCTGAAAATCTTTATTTCAAAATTTTCTCACCTAATATAACTGCACAAACAGCAGAAAGAATTAATAAATCACCATTTGCCATCTTGATAAAATTTAGTAATAAAAATGGTATTAAAATTGTATCTTTGTTTTCTACACTTTTATTGTCTACAATGTCGAAGACAATGTTTCTTGATCTGGCGCTTTTTATAATCCAATTTGCAAGAAAAATAGTCCTTCCTTTTTCTCTCTTTGCAGAAAAATAAAAATGCTGCAAAATTTTACTGAAAAATGAAACTCCAAACTTCTCGGATGATCCTACACACCTCCATATACATGCAGGAGGAGAACGGAAAATGTCACTTAATAAATCTCTGTGATCTCGAGAGATCCGTTAGAGATCCAGACTTTCGAAAAATAAATCTATCAATTTCTTTTTCTTAATACTACTAGAGGCGACCATTCATAGACATAGACATAACGAAGCTAGGCTTTCAATGGATTTATATAGTCGCGTTTATTCTTTGCCGAGGTCGTTTAGCCGCACGGGAGACATTGGTGGAAAAGTTATCGCCTTTATATCGCAAGAGTGCCAATAGCGAAACACTCTGTCGGCTGTCTGTTATATTACAAGAGTGCTATTGTCGGCCGCCGTAACTTCTTCGGTTAGGCATAAGCATTCCGACGTTGTGTAAAGAAAGCCGCGCCATCGACAATCTTTCGATTGCTCTATCGTCGATCTTTGCGATTGCGAACTTCCACTCGGCTGATTAACTTACACAGTGTTGTAAAAAAGTTTTTCGATGTCTTCGTCATTCGAATGGGTTTTCGAATTATTGTCATTGTCTTAAGTCCTGGCGTACAGTAAATTACCTTAGCAAAAGATACGTGTCGAAAGCCGCAATTTTATAAAATAGCAAGAACAAACAACATTCGCAAAAACATGACGACATTTTACGTGAAACTTTTTTCAGATAAATAAACAACAGATTTATGAAGAATTGTTTTATAATTCTTGTATAATTATTTTGATGATCTAACAAAATTATTTGCAGATTTATATATTTAGCTAAATTTTTAGATACTGTAGAGCAAAATTGTTCTCTCCGTGTACCGAACAACTGTACTTCCTGTCACGAGGAGATTAAAAAATCAACGCAATCACGAAGACAAGCGATAAGAAATGGATGGGACATCGGACTCACCGAAAACGAGGCTGAGGGCGTATCCGAAGGGTGCCTGGCACCAGACCAGGCCCCTGGTGTAGATTGCCTCGGCGGTGCCGTTGATGTAACCGCCGCCGACCCAGGTCGCCGTCATCGTGAATATCCCGACGAAGAGCCCGATCGAGCGGCCGGCCAGCATGACCTCCTCCTCGGAGTCGTTGCCCGCCTCCTTTTTCCTGGCCGCCCATATTCCCACGCCCAGGATCAGCAGGTAGAAGAGAATGATAGAGATCACCCCGGCGACGTTAATCATTTTCGGGGAATAGAGGTCTACCGACGTGAGTTGTTCGAGCTGACGGAGACGTAGGTCCGAGAAGTTCGGCGGCTGATCCGCTTTGGGATCGTCTGGATGTCTGAATTCAAATTTTGCATATACATGTCCTTCCTCTCCGGAAACTTTGGCAAAGGCGGGAGGTTCAAGAGAACTTCGCAAGCAGTTGAACTCTCGACGATCGCGATGCACAATTGAAGAATAACAATGTGATATTACCATGAGAGTTAGATACAAGAATTGTTATGATAAAATTATAAATTTCTATCTAGGAGCTGTTTTAATCAATCGAACAAATTTTATTTGTTTACCGTTTTATTTTCGCAATCCGAATTAATTTTTGCAACTATATTTCATATGGAGTTTTTCTTTCAGATTATCGTTTTTCTTATAAAGCGACACATTATCTTAATTATCAAGCATTGTTAATAATGAAAAAAAGTAGATACATGTACTTATTACTTCCCCTTTGTTCGCTACGGCCGGCGACGCTAGGCGGATGCAAAAAAACTTGTCAGCGTAGGTTTTACAAAGAACTTATCAATTTCGCGTAGAGTGTATTAAAGTCTTCCGCTTGATTAACACCGTGGCCGTCACGCTCGCGCCCAACAAGTGCAGCTAAGCGCAAATATTATGTTTCTACCCGAGGGGTATTTAAATCGCTCAACCGAGTTCACCCTCTAATCCTGTTAGGCGCGGTCTACCCGAGGCGCCGCGCGTCGCCGCTCAATCCGGCTTCAAAAAGGATGTACCTTCGATTAAGTACAAATACGCACTTTACTCGGCGTAGAATAGAAAAGTCGCGAAACCTTTTTCCTCACGGAAGAAAAGGATAAAAAGATTTGCAATTTATCAGAGACGTGAGTGAAGTGCAAGAATGCGTGTTCTAAAAAGTGAGACGGATTTAAAAGGATTTTTTTTTCGCACTGCGAAACAAGATAAAAAAACGGAGGCGTGTTTCTGATAGATAATAATAAAAATTATGAGTACTATCAAGACATCAAAGAAAATGCTTTATAATAAAAAAAGAGATACTTGACTGGCGTTAATTTTTTAGTAACCTTAGACACGAAAAGCGTAAAACGCACGAGAGCCGAGAGTTCATCTTGCAGGGTATACAAGTGCCTTTGCTACTGTCACCCTTATCCTTTGTATCTATTTCTACTTTATACAAGAACAAGAGAGAAAAGAATTTAAAGTGTTACTGAAATTGCGGAAAAGTAAATTGCAAAGAAATTTTTAGGGGACAAGTTGTGCCGGTGTGCCCCGAGAAAAAAGGGGTGAACTAAATCCAGAGGTGTCAGGGGTGAAGGGGGAGATTTTTACCTTTGAAATCCCCGCGAGGTACAATCACGCAACAGCGGGGGGCAGCCTCACACGGGCACCGGCGGCATTTCCTGATGACGGTGCTTCCAGACGGCCGACGACGCTGGGTTGGGATTCGGGGGGCAGCAGTCGCCCCACCGGAGCGAGGTCTTCTGGGAGGGGCTATTCCTTGTCCTAAACGCGAGGCCGCCCATGGGCGCTGATGGCCATCGATTTTCACCCAACTCACCGAGCCCGCTGCTTCCCTGCCTGCGTGGTTTCTTCGTTTCCACCCTCCCCGCTCGCCTTCCTCCTGCGCCCACGGCACCGGGACCGATCGCGGGGATCAGCACGGTCCTTTACCTGGAAGAGGATCACTACGTACCGGAGGCACTCGATACCGATGAAGAATGCGCGAGAAAAGAGCATTTAACCTGGGCGGTATCATCTGCCGTCTTAATTGTATACTTGAGATCAAGTTTGTAGCTTTGATCGGCCAACACCAAATCGACCGTTAGGGTGATTAAAGCCGATTAGGTACTTTCTAATCGTCCGTGAAACTTGCACGCTCTTACGTTTCGAATTTATCGTTCGTAAGTGTACACGTAAACCATGATGAAATATTGACCTTTCCGTGATGCATAAACGTAAGTTCTTGTCGCGTTAACTTTCGCGTTTAAAATAGGAGGTAATCCCTTTTTTAAATAGCGTCGTTAATTTTTATAGTGTTATAAACAAAGTTTTCAAAACTATGTGATATATATGTATATATATATATCCACGGTTTTTCTTTCGATAAAGTATTTTTAGATAATTTTCAAATTGAGTTTGAGAGTTAATAACATTCAAGTAAAACTTTCAATAAAACTGACTTTTTGTTATTTAATTTGTACAATCCTAATGCATTTTAGACTTAATCCATGTAATTCTAGGGATCCATTCTAGTTTTCAAAAGGGACGAACAATCAAACGAACAAAATTAATCGGCGTCGATAAATCACCGAGCATTTATAACTAAATGAAAAAATTAGCTACAGCTTTTGTTAACGTTAAAATGTTACGAGAGAGAAGAGATTCCACAAATAAGACACACACAGTTCTATAAGTAGTATTCTATTCGCACGCGTTCTTTTATAGCATCCAAGCACAAGCACATACGTACAACAAACTCTGACCGGCCATGGACATACATAAATTATTTTAGCGCGGTTATACTCTTTGCTGGCTGTACAATAATTCAACGCCGCTTGTGACAATTTAATACGTGGAGAAAAATCGTTTTACGTATCTATTGTTATCATAAATTAGTAACACACTTTTGTACAAAATAAAATTCAAACGGTATAGAAAAGAGAGCTTTTACCGCCGACCGATTCTCATCCAAACAACCCCTTACTTCTTGCAGTATAAAATTTTGAATTTTCTTCCAAAGGGTATCACTAGTTTTTGTTTCTTTAACTCGCTCATGCGTTACAATAAGCGGTTACTTACGGGCACTTTCCTCACCGAACAGATCTTCCGATTCCGAGGGAACCCAAAGCGGCCGCGACTACCTCATTATAGGAAACCGGCGTTCAGCGCGAGCGACCGGTGGCCGTGGGATACCAGTCGGCCGAACCGGCGACGAAGAGGACAGACAGGGAGTAACGGCTTCGCGTGACGGGGAGCGCAGTTACCGGTCGCGGAGGGGGTGAGCGAGACAGAACGCGGGACGACGAGCCGGGGTTGAAGCGGATCGGCGTATCGTCGTTTTCGTGATCGTTGCCACCACCGTCGTCGTCGTCGTCGTCGTCGTTGTTGTTGTCGTCGTCGCCGTCGCCGTCACCGTCGTCGTCGTCGTCGTCGTCGTCGTTGTTGCCGGAACGACGATGCCGCAACGTGCCGTCGTCCCGTACAGTCGCGGGGGCCACCTCGTACTGAGGCGGTCGGCCGTCTGCCGTCGCGCGAGGACCGACGACGACGACGGAGGGAGGGCACTCTGCCTGTGATATTGATTCGACCCCCGTGACGTCACGGCGCGGCGCCGCGCGGGAGGGAGGGGGTGCGCAGCACCCCTTCGCGCGTCGCCCCACCAACCCCCGAAAACCACCCCGCTCGTTCCTCGCGACTCCGCGCGTCTCTCGCCGCCGTGCACCCCCGTCCCGTCCCGTTCTCCCCGCGGACTCGACGCCCCCGCCGGGGGCGAAGCGGGGGGCGTGGACTACCGGCTTTGGCCGGCCGAGTCTGCGCCCCCGACTGCGTCGCGACAGAGATCGCGTCCGGACCGGTTCTCTCTTTCTCCTCACTTCCGTTTCTCTCCTCTCGCACCCCTTTCGCACTATTCGCGAACGAATGAGCGGAAATTCAAGAGGGGGAAAGGGGAGGGGGAGGAAAGCCAGGAGACGTTGAAGCCGCTCAGGAGATGAGAAGAACCGGCGCTAATGCGACTACGAGAGTGCGTTATTTCCTGATGAATGTCGCGTGCGCCGATCGATTTGCTTTTTCCTCGGCGAAGAAACAGTTTGCGCGTCCAATTAACGATTTCCCTTCATGGCACACATGTTCCAGAATCATTCGACCATAAGATCATTCCAGAAAAAAAGTGCATCAAGAGAGAGAACAAAAATTATCATTAAAGTCACTTGATAATTAAACATAAATTTGCTCTCGAGTAATAAAAACTTTGTTTGTCAGAAACTTTAATAACTTAATGGAGTTAAAATACAAATGTCAGGTACTTTCCATGCTTGATAGCCGTAATATTAGAAGTAACATTGGTTTATTTTTGCTGCACAAGCGCGAGTAACTTAATTAGCTCCTGAAGGTTAATTAAGTTATTTGCGCTTGCTTTTTTACATTAGCAGTTCAATAATGTCTTGCCGTTAAAAACCGAAAGTTGTAGGATGATCTATTGCAAAGTAAGCGTAAGAATTATATATCGTAAACAAATAACCGTAAAGATTCTCTTTTATAAATAATAAAATATCCCTTAGGTATATGTACGTATGTAAAGATCGTACGCTTAATGTTCTTCATTCCTTTTCTCAAGCAATGACAAAAAGAGAAATGGGAAAGATAAAGGAAGAAGTTAATTCCTCAGTATAGACGTCTTTCATCAAGATCTCATAAATTTTAATCGACATAAGATCGGTTTGTTCTTGTCTCAAAGTTATCAGTTGTAAATTGTAGACCTGACGTTTGCAGTAACATTCTAGATTCTCCAGATATGCGTGGGCGGAAATTCGCGGGGGCGACAGGTGGGGATGGATGGCAAAGGTGAGAGTGGAGAACACATCGATAGGGAAGAGAGGCGCACGACCTGGCGAATCGATCAGCCCGAAAAGCTTATATTTATCATTCTGATCACTATCGTTTAATCAAGTGGGCGAAAGCTAACGCTACAAGACGACCGGCTATTATTTTTAGAGGAAAAAAAATTCCGAAAGCGACGTCTCATTGCAGCGGAGGGTGGAGATCGGATTTTCAACTAAATGAAATATTCAAAGAATGCCAGGTCAGGTGTGTCGAATTATGAAATAACGTCGGGGTGGAATGAATATTATATTGGCACTTAATTATTGCTCCGTAACGAAGATGAATCCTTCCTCGCGAAGCGAATTTAACTGCAAAATAATGCAAATTTGTACATAAATTCACATTTACTGCGCGAATGGTAGTCTAATTAAAATTACGAATAAAGAGTCTAATTAAAATTATGGATAAAGAGTTTACGAATTTGGCGCATTTAGTTTTCCAGTTCTATAAAGTTACGTTCTGTCAATGCAATGAGTGATGAAATATTACAAGCATACAATTGCCACAACGAAACATAGACTCGCAGCACAATAATCAACAGAATTCTAGGTTGTTATTGTTCATCATATCTCTCTCTTAAAACGAAGTATTGTAATCCCTTTAAAACGAAATATCTTGATTTTTGTTATTTCATTATATCATCTTCCCTCTTGTTGCGATGTAACGCAATTTGATGAAAGCTCAGCACAACCGACCGTACACTATCTCGCGTACAAATATTATCATTCGCGTAGATTATGAAATCAATTTAAGGGATGTACTCCTAGAGAATAATTCATAAAACTTCAAAATCATGTCAATATACCGCTCAACGTGAGTGGCAAGAATAAGTGCGCAAGTATCACAGCATTAAAAATGCTGACGTCAAAACTGCGGACATCGAGAAGCAAGGAAAACTTATTAATGGCTGAGTAACGGTCGCGTTTGTTATAGGTCAACATAGAGCGCAAGGAAATATGGTCGATCTCCTGAGTTGGGACACTGCAACGAATGCAAACAATTACAAGAATAATTTAGGTATATCGAAGATTAGGATATACCAAAGATTGTAATAATATTTTCTGATTCTCTCCCTCTCTCTCTCTCTCTCTCTCTCTCTCTCTCTCTCTCTCTCTCGAATTTTGCATATCGTTTAACCTATTCCTGCCAACTTGTAAATTACATTTGCTATTTTCCCATCACTTCTTATTATACTTTATGTTTTAACAGATTTACAACTTTGACTACATGTTGTTTAATTTACTTTGTATATAAATTGCGTTTACATGTAATCCAAATTTATTATATTGCATTCCACGCACAAAGACATAAAGTATTATTTTATTTTCACAAACAATAAATGATTTGCACTTGTAATTATTAAAATTAGAATACTTAGAAAATCTTAAAATATTTTCCCAAATTTCGGAAGAAAGCCGTAGATAATCTGGATAGATGTTCAACCTTGCCAACAAGGTACACAGTTCGCGTTTTGTCGAGTGTCACACATGCCGGTATTCTGAAACAAGATGTTAAATATAAGCGAGAAGATCATTCTTATATTACCTCATAAAAAATTAAAATTAAAGGTATAAAGAAAAAAAAACATCCTATGCGATAGAGTGACAGAAATTTCCGCTGTCCAAGATTAGCATCTCTCGCGACATCGCGGAATTAAATTTCCATTAGTTCCTACCATTCCTCCCTGTGTTTTTTTTTCTTCAAAGGACTGCTTTCGTGCTTTCGCAAGCGTGACGCGATATCGCGGAGCGATCGTTACGCACGCAAAGAAGGGCGACGGATTAAAAACGACAACCGGTCGAGTGAGTTCAGGCGACCCCGCTCGTCACGAAGTCAAGCACCGACGTCCTCGGAGAACCGGTGAATTGAAATTCGCCCGGCCACGTGTCAGGTGAAGCACCCGGGGACGACAATATGCACGTGCGTCCGTAACTGGATACGACGAAACGGGGGAGGATTCCATCGTTGGGTTATCGTAGGGTGATACGAGGCCGCGACTTCTACACGTGACGCATTTGTAGATCACCAACACATCGGTGTCGTGTTTCGGAGTAAGATCCATTTCTCTCTTTCATCCCGTGTACTTTTATTATAATATAACGCTGCATGCGCAGAGTACTTGTGAATTTTGCCTAATCTGTTACCAGAACTATTCCAATTTAAAGGTATTCTAAGTAAAATAAACTTTTTTTGATAATTTGATGAGGATGTAAACTCTACTTCTGGCTTTAATTACTGCTTAATGAGATGGAAAGGATGATTGATGATACTTGACGTAGCATTGATAATTAATTTTTTACACTTACAGAATAAGAGAAAATTAATTTTAATAGAAATTTAGTATAAAGATATCTTAGAAATTTTTATAAGTCAAATGATTTAAATATAATAATTAATTCTGTCATAATTTATGTTTGAGAACAATAGGATTTCTCGAAAATGGTATTTTTATCAATCTTCTAATAAAGGAAACAAATATAAGTGTTTATTATTAGAGACTTATTCTTCTACAGTACATGTTAATATTTTTAGCATGCAATAATAATAAATCGACGAGGCGAGACAAATTTACCGTGTTTTATTTAAAATTAACAAAGACTATAATTAAATTTTATTAGTAGCCATATATGTATATATATATATATATATATATATATATATATATATATGTTCAAATTGAATTAATTAAGAATTTATTAAAGATGTTTTCAAAATAATTCTAGAAGTTATTTTAAAAAATTTTATCATAAATAATTTCGTACGATTTCTAAAGAAATATTTATTAACATTAAAATTTTTTTTTTAATATTAGAAATAGACCAGATAACCTATTTTTCGTTTATTTAATATTGTTGTTTATAAATCTGGTTTTAATTAAAATCTTTGTTCTAAACCACGGCAATTGAATTAGAAATAAACCAGATGACCTGAGTATTTTTCGTTTATTTAATATTGTTATTCATAAATCTGGTTTTAATTAAAATCTTTGTTCTGCACTACGGCAATAGAAGTTAACATTTGTTCAATTTGTCTAATTAATTTATTAATGTTATGTGCTAAAAAGTACCGACAAATTCATGAATTGCAAAATGACTAGTGTTAATAAACATTTATATTCAATTCTATGTATTAGAAAATTTATAAAATTCATTTAGGTTTCTATTTATCGTCTATGCTATATACACTATAAAATATCTCTCCCGCAATCCCGAATCATTAATTTCTTATAACGACGAAAAGATAATATGAAATTTTTTTATAGATTGCAGCTTCAATCAATGTAACAATGTGTAAATGTCGATATGTCGTTACAAGAAATGATCCTAAAATGCGGGATATTATGATGTATGTAGACCTATACACGGGAACAAGGAATTAATGAGACATCGCGTCACGAGAGACCGACGAAGATGAATGAAATCGTCCCCGTCTCTCGTGCGAGGCTACTCCTCATAGGTGGCCGATCGATGCAGCGGGCGGGTTTTTTCGCGTGATGTGCAACACTCCGGACAACAACAATCCGTGAAACATCATGCGAACCGCCATATCGCCAAGTGTATATCAAGAGATGTAATTTTAACTGAAACTGAACTGAGACGTAAGAAGTATTGTCCAATGAGAATTTCGGCCCAAGTGAGATTGCAAGGCTCTCGCAGGATTACAATTTCGCTATCTGCCTTGCTTGACACATTGAAAAATTAGACGATTAAAAATTAACAGCGGACTCACAATGCTATCTCTCGCTCTGTACGAGTTACTCTCGGAATCGAGAATGACTTCTGCGTTTTAAAGCGACAGCTCAAAGTCGGAGCGTATCCTGAAATTGTATTTCTAACGCAAAAATATAATATTTTTGTTTTATTATATAGACAAGAAATTTTAACAATTTGTTGCACGTAAAAAAGTTTGAATAAAATTACCTTGTGTCTGTATATTTATTGTAACACGAAATTTTCAGTCTTTAATTTTGAATCAAGCCTCAGATAAATTTAAATGTCTTACCTTGTTGAAGATCATATCATCTGGACATGCCACTGTGCGAGGGCCGGACTCCTCGCAGACGATGTATTGCAGGCAGTCCAAGGGATAAGGTAAAGTGATCGGCGAGTCACCTTTGATTTTCGTGGCCGGACACTTGGGGGTTTGACACTGAGGCGACAGGAATTCCTCCGAGACTCCAGCCAGTGCAGGTGGTCCAGCAACGGCGGAAGCGACGATCAGGCAAAGCAGCATCACGGATCTCATCGTTTCTTTATCACATAAAAGACCAAGTATTTTAGTAATGTAAGGAGTATTTTGACGATGCAACGAAAGTCAAGAGATCTTTTTTTTTGCAAGTAGCGAGTGCTAACAACGACACATATTTTCTCTTGGCATTTTAATCCATTGTAAGGAGCATACGAGAACGTGACTTTCTATCTGCCTAAATTATTCTCCGCCAGCGAGTGGTACGTGCTGGCAAAGCTAATGTATGTGCTTCGGCAATTCCTATGATCTAAAAATGTAGCCGCTCCTATTTCCTCAGAATGGACGTCGCAACCGATACTTTGAATGCAAGCGCGCTGTTTTGACATTTACCTAAAGTCTCACTGATTTCACGGTACGTCCCGCGCGTATTTTCCCGCACGGTACGTGTATTTTAAACTCAATAAACTCTAGTTCCACAATTAATAACTTATGTAATACAGAAACTTGATATAATAAAATAATAATATTATAAAATCATTATTAAATTAAAACTTACAACTTGAATAAAATAAAGACCTAAATTAAACATTTTTTATTTTAACTTTTATCTTATTCATCACATTAGCTAAAAATAATTGGAAAAATTATTGTGACAAATGAAAGACAATTATTAAGTACACATAATAAAATAAATTTAAAAATCTAAAAATTTCTTATATCAAAATTGTAACGGTGGCGCCATCCATTAGCGAGTGAGGAAGCAATTCAATATTAGAATAGTGTAAGCCGGTATTCATGATCGACTCTTCAATTATCTTCAAATTAAAAATTGATTCCCATATAGACCGAAAAGTTATATATTTTATTTTAAAAATCATCTTTCTTCCCTTACTCATATTTAGAAAATAAATAGAAAAATAAAAGATAGATACTTTGTCATTTTTTTCAAATTTTTTCTTTATTTTAAAATAAAATGGCGTCCGACGCGACAGACTTATAATTACAGTCCAAAGTAGTAAAAATAACGATATAATCAAAGAGTTAATTTATAATAAACCATTTTGTAATAAGAAAAATATAAGATAAGCTGATTGTTAATAAATTGATACAATTATGACAAAGAAAAAAATCTCCTTACCTTATGTTCGATGTAACAGCAAGTCGTCAGAAATAAAAATCACCGCGATCCACACGATGTTCTTCCTTCTTATACCTTCTCAATCTAAGAAGCAAGTTTTAAATTCCGAATAAATTTATACGAAGATCAAAGTTTGATGCACAGACGTTAGTGAACGAAAGAAGTTCTCCTTCTGAAAAGAACTGGTCCAACAAGTTTAATTATTCATATAGGCAAACATGCTCTCACAATATCATCTCATCTATATTTTGTCCGGTCTACAGTTTTAAACTAGCCAGTCTAAGCATATATAATATACGAAAAAAAAACTTGCAGATGCAGTTTTAAAACATTGTATAGAAGGTGTCTTTTTTATACTACATCTATTATCTGAAGTGTAAACTTAATATTTATGAAAAAGTTCACGTTACGTCATTGTGCAGCTAATTAAAATTCTAGCTAATGAAATAATCAAGAAGTTTTTTTAAAAAGACATTTGATTTATTCGAAGATATATTTTTTCACAGCACCTCAAAAATACGTACGAATAATAAAGTTGATGTATAAAAAGTACCTCGAAAATTAGACAACTTGTTTCCCTCTACGTGACACATAAATACTCAAAGAATGTGCAGCTTAAAACGTCGCATTCACTTAAATTATTTAACGGTAATATACACTATGAGATATAACAGCAAAGTATTCTCTCAGCTTCTAAACTTGCAACCGGGTCAATCGCCTCTTCTAAAAGGGCATGACCTTTTTGTTCTCTTGTAACAGGTGCAAAGCACGCAGGAAGGCTCGATAGTTGAACTCCAAGCGGCCACTTCTCTCGATGGAGAAGCACTTGTGTACGGCGTCTAATTCTCTGTTATTGACAAGCTCCAGCATTCGTCTAACCGACAATGTTCTAATCAAGTGTCCTTTGCAAACCGTACCGGTGTTCTCCTTATCGTAGTCCTAAAAAAACAATTAACAACGATCAAGTTGCTGCTCCTCTTTTTTCATGAGAAAGAGAAGAATAAATGATTGTTCGTCTTCACATTGATTCGTATCGTTGCAACATTATAATTTATCGCAACTCACTTTGAAGATCTCCTCCAGATTCGGACTTCGCACTTGGCACAATTTATCCATCGCTATTCCCACCTTTTGTCGTTCGTCGAAATTCAGGAAAGTTCTGTCACTCGCCTCGGAGGGCACATGTTGTAAGGGGACTACAAGTGGAAATTTTTCCAAGCCCGCCGTCGCAACAGCTTCTTCCACAACTGCCGCAAATTTTGTGTACTCAATAAAGTCGGGTCTTCAGAAAAAAACACGATAATCACGATTAGAACGCCAAGTTAAAGAAATATATTTACTTAACGATAGTCACGATTTTACAAAATCCATTTTTATAATAAAAAAAAAAACAAATAATAAACAGTTTTAAAAGTAAAAGTTGCCTGAGATTTTGATGGATAAAGACTTTTTTCTTTTTAGTCCTATTCCTATTTTTACATCTATTCCTGTCTACTAATTTTAACGGAATTATTATTTTCAATATTATAATATCTCCTTTACTTTAGAGACGCCTGAAACACTTTCGTAATCGTATCTACTTCCGCCGTTGTCAAACCGCAACGAAGCTGATCTAAACCCCTAATGAAATCAATCCTTGTAATGATAAGATGATTTTGTCTGTCGAATTGGCTTAGAAATTCGAGAACCTGCGCGCAAAAAGTGTGAGGAATTAGTTCTGTGACTCAATCCAATTTTTTCCTTTCAGTCTACTGTAAATCTATACTTTGATTCTCTCGCGCACGACTTTAGCCTTAATTTTAGCCAAAATCAAAACGATGTTAGTCTCCTCCTCGCGAGGCTCACACGACGGTTTCTCGGCATTGAGCTGCTTCTTTTCCTCCAACATGCGTACGTACAAAGGTTCTACAATCGGTTCGGGTTCCAACTCTTGCAGGAATTGAATGTAGTTAAAGCCTAGATCGTCATTGTACCTTTGTTCCAAAGCGAACGCTTCCTCCGGTGATAAGAGTATAGTCGCCGTGATAAGAACTTGTCTCAATTGAGCTCGCGTCACGTGACCGCAATTATGTCTGCGAAAATATAATTGTAATTCAATTGTTAGTTATATTTAAAAAATTATTAATATCATTGCAGCAGCGTATTGTGTATTATTGAAATATTTTGCAGTATATTTTATTCAAATAAACGGCAGCTTTTCATCGGAAAACTATTAACCAATTAACACAGTAATTTTTCAAATATTTTTAATTTAAAGCATTACTATTTTCCAAAAATATATATGAAAGCATCAAATAAATTATTACGTGCTAAATGGTTAATTTAGATAGAATATGTAAAAATCCTTTGTTTGAATTTTTCTTGTCAAACTATTAATGATTATTTAAATATATATACTTGTCGTAGTCCTTGAAAAATTGCTTCAAGAGAATTCTTCTCTCCTCAACTCGCCTCCTTACCCTCTGTAAGATATCTTCACAGAGATCTCTCACACTCTTTGGCTGGCATTGCCAGTTCAATGTGCCTATACGAGGTAGCTCGGCGATTTCTTGAGGCGGTGATTCCACTTTTAAATTTGGCGATTTGTCAAGTTTTTTCACGGTGAAAACTAAATAAAGATACTCATTAAAATGATAGTAATGTAAAAATGATAGCTCAAATAAGAAAAATGCCATCTTTTAAAAGTATTGCATTCTCAGTATGTTTCACAGTTAAATCATGTAATTTTCAGTCTTCTCTTTATATAATAATTCACAGATATTGTTATAAAGAGGATGAATTTCAGACGAGTGTTTTGTCTCTTCAAAATAAAAATTTCTATAGTTTAAACAAAACGAAGAATTGTTACCAGGATATATTTATATCATTGATAACTTTATATTTGTTATAATATTGCACCCTGATCTATATCATCCTGAAACGTGCGCCAACACACGCGATCGGGATCATCCGGATCCTTGTAGAGTGCGATCAAGGCATCGACTTCCGGTTCGAGCAGCCAAAGATGGCCCAAGGATGATATCTGCAACGCGTCTAGCGCTCTTTGAAATTGCTGCACGGTCACTCGACCGGAGTTCAGATATTCAAAACCCTATATGCCCCAAATCGCTCAGTTGTTAATCAATGTATTAAATCATTAAAAGTCGTTATCACGACCGTACAAAGAAGACGCGATAACGACGAATCCGACAAATCGCGGCATACATGGTAACGCTAATTAAACATAATTAAATCGCGACAACCTTGAAGAATTCGTGAACCCGTATCCGGCGCTCGAGAATGTGTCTCTGGATACGTTTCACGACTTCCGGCGTAGGCATTGTCTTCCTCGTGGGCTCCGTCACCGGATGGAACACCGTTTGCTTACCGAACACTTGGCTGGGCGTGATCTTGCCGATTTCCGGTCGTGGGACTTTCGGCAGCTCGGCCGTAATTATTCGACCGGGAAATTGTTCGGGCAACTCCTGCGAAATGGAACAAAGAAAGTAAAATCTAGCATATGTTCCAAACAGCATATGTTACTTTCTTCAGTTCCCTAAATATATGTAATATGAAGATTATAAAAAAAAAAATGAAAGAAGGAAATCCTCCGAGAATAACAGTACTCCGCCGAAATCCACCATGCCATGTTCGTCTAAATAACGTTGAACCTCATCGACTGCCTTCAGAAACGCCACGTAATTAACAGTGTAAGCATCTTTAGCAAATCTCTTCACGAGCAGGCGAAACTCTTCGGCACCAAGAACAATGCCCAGAAATTTTAATATCCGACCGAAATGGGCGAGAGTAACCGTGCCGACATTCTTCGCGATCTACGAATCATATCTTAGAATGAGTCAAAAACTATTAAATTTCCCTATCATTTTTATTAAACCAATAAATTTCTTTTAATTACTTTCGTCTACTTTTAATATATTAAACAGAAATAATTATTGCTAAACATAGAAAGCATCTTAATAATGCAAAAACAGAATCGATGGTACTTTTTTTAACATAACGTTTTACGAGAGAGAACTTAAAATACTAAAAATTAATATTAGCGAATACGTAATGTACCACGGGTTAGTATAATTATTATGCTTATCAAGAACATATTACTTTGTACAATCAAAAAATTAAAGAATTAAATTACAAGGGTGGGATAACGTTGCAAATCGATTCAAGCATGCCGAACGTACCAACTCGTAATCTTGAAAGTATGGCCGAAGAACAATCTTTCTTTTGCTCACTAACACGGCAATCTGAGTGATTATTAAATTCAATTTTCGTGTTTCTATGCCGCTCAGAGCATTTACATGCAACAGATCCTCCCATTCCAAACCGGTTACGAGACTCTTGTTTTTTCCAAAATCAGGAACTACGAGAAATTTCATGGAAATTATATTGTGAATCTACATATCCCATTTTATCGATTCAATCGATGAATCTAGATTAAGCGCGTATCACAAACAAGTTTTGATTAACAATACGTATACAAGGTAAAATAAATTTAAAAAATAAAAGGATATTGTATATCAAAAACAAAAGAAAGAAAAACAAAGAAAATAAAACACAAAATCCTGAATGCATTTTTTAGAAATTAATTAAATGTTTTATTCGTTATGTAGTATCACGATAAATTAAAACAAAAGTTAATTTTTTATTAAACTTTTAATTTGCTTTTTCCAAAGTAAAATATTTGTTAAAGAAATGCACTTTTTTCTCGCCAAGTATATAATTTGTAACGTTAATTATCCAAATTTAATCATAATGTTAAATAAATTTAATTTTAATCTTAATGTTAATCAACCTCAGAAACTTGCTGAAGCAAATGATTCAATGTTTTGCTTTTATCGGAAGATAAGATTTTGACATACGAGTATGATGTATAAGCTAAGAAAACAATAATTATTGAGAATTATCTAAAAATACGTTTTACATAAAAATAATCGTTCATACCGCTGTCGTGAATAACTTCGCAAAATTGCGAGTAAAGAATCCGACCGTCCTGAATTCGAAAATAATCCGTCAGATCGCAAATCTCTTTATCCGATAAGCCAATTATGCTTTTTAGTGGTCCAGCCAAAATGGAGATAAATTTGGGTTCTGCAGATTTAATGATCTATTTACGTACACACGTATTTCAAGCAGTGCATCAAAAAGTAATTTTAGATACATTTAATAACAAGAATTATTCAGACATCAAATTTAAAACAAATTTTAAATTTTACTAACAAATTATTAGTATTCTACTAAATCAAGTTGTGCATCGTGAAGTTAAGTCATGTATCCAAATTTAAAGAAATTGAAATTATTTTAAATAAATATCTTATATTTAATCTATTTAAATAAATATCTTATATTTAAATTCATTTCTTCAAATCACAAGATATATTGCATTTACATCCTCAATTGCTTGTATCATAACAGATCACTTTATTTAAACGTAAAAAAATCCGGTGATTTGAAATATTTGATTAATACAAAGAACGATAATTTACAAAAAAGTTGAACCAATAAGAATCTGAATAAAAGTAATTGCACATATTATCTCAACGATTTTCTATTATATATCAAACGTATAAAAATAATCGCTCCCACCCGACAACTAACTTTAGAAGAGCCAGAAACGATCGTTCGTCTCAATGTCAATGTTTGATATTTATACCTGATATTAAACAACGTTTGTCAGGATCTAGGGGTTTGTAGTACTCCCAGAGATCGAGTCCGACGCGAAACACGGCGGCTCGTATCTTATTGCAAGTGCGCCAGACATCGTGCAGCTTCAGAACCTAAAATCGCCCATTCTGTCAGAGTGCTCGGGACGGACGTGTACTCAGGGGCAAATCCCATTTGCGTATTTCCTGTCACCGGAAAACGGCGAAAAAAGCATCCTCTTTTACCTTCTGTTCCTGCGGCATATTTATACATATTCCAATTCCGCAGAGCTCACGAGAATTTTACGCGACGCTAAGATCGATAGCGGAAATTCAATTCAATATCGAGACAAAAATCAATCGCGACAAAGCAATGTGCATAACGCAGTAACGCTTGAGAGAAAGATACTATACGTATCTCGAATCTTTCCTGGACAAACAATAAGATATTTATCATTTGTTATTTGATTTATATAGTTTGTATATTTATATTAAATTTATATTACAAACTCTTGTTCTTTTTTAAGCATTATCTTATAGTGATGGAATTAAAGGAATCAATAATCGATATATAAAGAACGCTGTTACAAGTATATTATTCTTGTGTATATAGAATTTCGAAAGCATAACATAATTACATTTCGTACATAACTACAAATGTAAAATATATAATTTATATATTTAATTAATCAATATTTTTAGAATCATTACACTACGTCCAACAAGTAATCGGTCTTCAGATGATTGTTACGCTTACAATTTTGACTGTGGTAAGATAAAAGCATTTCTAATGTAATATAGAGTGTCGTGAATTTGCATAGATGGCATTACTCGTTAACGCCAGTGCTACGTTACAGAAAGAAAGACGCGTTTTGCTAGAGTCGGTAAATTCCTATTGTTCTCGCATGTCATCAGTATTTGTAGCACCTCTATATTGTGCGTCCCAATTTTGAGAAACTAAAATTCAGTCGCTGATTTCAGTCAATTTAAATACTTAGTATTGAAGAAGGGAAATCTGCTTGACTTAATGTAGCACATGGGTGCATTATTAAGACGAATGTTAATCAGCCATATGCAGATGAGAATATTGTAACAAGAGCCTGAAAACACAGATGGTAAACATGAGACAATATTTAATATTTTCATTATATATATAAAATTAACATTCATACTAGATTACTCTTAAAAAGTTATCTTTGTAAATTAGAGATATATAAAGTTCTTGTAAATTGGATAATTCCTTGTGCAAGCCATCATTGAAGACTGATATCAAACATAAAAAGTTTAGAATATCATAATAAACTTTAGAATATCAAGAAATAATCACATTTAAGATTTATTTAATAATTGTTATTGCAAATCTAATTTTACTTACCAAAAGATTCTATTTTATACACCGAACCTTTGTTAAGATGTAATATACCTATTATATCCTTCTTTGCCACCTCTGTATTTTGAGTCTGAAAACAATATCCTTTTATTTAACATATCAATGTGATATTATAGAATTATCAGTACAATAAGATTGATAATAATATAACCTTAGAATACTGTTTTATTCTGCTTTCATTCAGCAGAATTATTTTCACCATTTAGCATAGTTAAATTGAGACAAATCTTAGTATCTCCCTTTCTATCAGATATTTGTTTCTGTTTCATTTTTTTAACTATATTCCTTAAACATCTTTGATCCTTTTCTAATTTGACAAGTTTTTGATAAAGCAATTGAATGTGAGGCCTTTTTTGTATAATTCTCAGAATATTAGGTCTTTTTCTTATTTTCTGTTGTTGGTGATGTAACATTTTTATTCTCTCTTCAATTTTTTCTTGTTTTTGAAACAATATTTCTATTTTCTCTTCTTTTTGATGGTGCAACATTTCCATTGTTTTTATTTGTTGATCATGCAACATTATCATGTTTTTTATCTGCTGATAGTGTAATGTTTCCATTTTTTTTATTTGTTGATCATGTAACATTTTTAATTTGTTTTGAATTTCTTCTTGTTTCTGAAACATTTCTATTCTCTTTTCTTGTTGATTATACATCATTCCTATTTTTTCTACTTGTAGTGTTTCTATTTTCTTTTGACTTTCTTCTTGTTTTAGAGTCAACATTTCCATTCTCTCTTCTTGTTGATGATACAACATTTCCATTCTCTCTTCTTGTTGATTATGCAACATTTCCATTCTTTCTTCTTGTTGGTGCAATATTTCAATTTTTTTAATATGTTGATCATGTAACATTTCTATTCTGCTTAAAATGTCTTCTTGTTTCTCAGATAACATTTCTGTTCTCTTTTCTTGTTGACAATGAGATATTTCTATGCCCTCTACTTGTTGATCATGTGTTTTTAATCTCTCTTCTTGCTGATGGTACAATATTTCTATTTTCTCTTGATTATGAATTTGTGAATTTATTTCTTCTGAGTACTCTAATTCCATACTTGGGACAGCAGTACTTATTAATTTACGAACTCTTGGACAGCAAGAATAATCATTGTCACGAAAATGTTTATAACAAACTCGTAACTGATTTATTACTTCTTTATTCTTATCATCAATTTTTAAAATTTGTAACCATTGTTTGCGGCGTTCTTTATTTTTAGGAATCACATGTGATGGAGCTATTTTGCCCGATTTGCATCCTTGTACACAACATGCTCTGCCCATTTTTTAAATTTTAAAATATAACTTTTCTAAGTTTTTAAAGCAAAAAAAAAAAAATACATTTATGGAAATATGTTTCAGACAAACTTGCATGAAATTATTTTATATAAAAATAAGTATCAATTACTGCAAAAACTATTGCGGTTCTTAAATATATCAGCCAGCACTTATTAAAAAACTGTAAGTATTGTTGTTAAGTTTATTCTTTTTATTCTAAAGTGATAAAAGTTGATCGTTTATGCCTGCATTTTAGTTCCGAAATCAGTTGCAAAGAACAAAATACTGAATAAGGTAAATGTTTTAACAGTATAAAGTTAATTAATTTCTTTCCTCCATTTATTGAATTAATATTAAAAATATAGTAAATATACCAAAATATACAAATATACCAATTTATACGCCGTATCAGAAAATATACTGCTTTGATCGCCAATGCAGACTACAAGTCTTCAAATGTGATGTTACCCCTTTTCAATGATTCGCACGAATTTCAATGATAAACTGTGTGACGAACTACGTACTACGCTGACTACGCACCGGCTTGGCCACGTTGATTACGTCCTTAGTATTGTTGCCATATTTTATCACATTGAATTCACAGCCATATTGAATTTTAGTTCTTCAAAATCGGAGCGCACAGCATAGAGGCGCTGTAAACACTAGCTATGCGAGAACAATAGGAGTTTCCGACACTGCGTTTGCTTTCATTTGTTATACAACAAAAAATTGTCATGTCATTAAGCTCCGTTTTGCAGGATGTTCCTGCAATCTATATCCTATGACAAGATTTGTTTTTTTTTTTTTTTTTTTTTGGAATTCTAGAAATTATTTCATCGATTTTTAAAATAAAGACAAACATGCGTGGGACGTTAAAGAAAAATTCTAGAGAAATTGATTTGATATTGACAATTGTCCCATTGGCCGATGGTCGAGAACAGTATTTTTCAGCGATTTCATTCGGTATCTCTCGCTCCGTTAGTTGCGTCGCATGACCGAAATTTTTGATGCGTATGCTGCTAAATCCGTCTCCACTCTTCTTTCCCTTCCTTCAGTCTCTCTGTACCCCTTCCTACTGATGACGTGTTCTCTAACCATCGATCCAAATATAATCAGGAACGTAAGAGGCAGACTCTATTCAGTCATTTATTATAGCATTTTTTTTTTAGTTTTGTCGACTTATCAGGGTACAGATAAAACTTTCATTTAAAAATTCTTTTCTTACAATACAATCTATTTATAGATATCGCTAATTGTAAATCACTTTCATGAGATACAAACTTCGTTTAAAAAAATTGTATTAATTTTAGATGTTAAAGGAATCTTAGAAAACAGATTTCTTTTCTTTAAATTATATTAGATTTTACATTTTTAAGAAAAGTTTACTACTTTACTTAAAAGATGGAATAAATTGAGATGAATGACTAGAACAACAAAAATTATAAAAATTGAATGAACAAATCAGTCTTTAATGATCCTAGCTATGATCGCCCGATATTCATCACGTGCCACGTTTACAACAAACAACAACAAAGTCTGTATGACAGCCGAAATAAGAATACGAATAAAATTCCCGAAATAAGAGTACGAATGAAATGAAACATGGGAATAATGACATTCTCGTTATACATTCACAAATGAAACTCACTCGGCGAGTGTTCAATGGCATCACTCGCATTCTCAGTTGTTCCAATTGAGGAATCCAATTCGCGTTTGCCACTTGAAAATATCATCTTACATCCAGTTGTGCGGCATTTGCAACGAGGCTATTGCGTTCCTACGTTGAAGGCGAGGCTCGCGGACGACGGTAACCTCACGCGATCGATCGCGTGCACCGGGCACTACGGGCTACGTCGAACGGGCCTGAGCGACGCCACACGATTGGTCAGCGGCACATCCCGTGATGCTTCGCGCGGTGAGTCGCACAAGCCGGGTAGGATCACCGGCTGCGCGCGACGCCGTACTTTCTTCCCTCCATTCGGCGGCCGACGAGTGTCATAGCGTGGTGTACCAAGGCGAGTCAGCTCGAGTGGATAAGCTTTGTGTTCACTGTGTGCTAAATCTGGTGGTGTGCCGCGAATTCGCGCCGTGATATTCACGCGAATAGCGTCGCCGAATAATAAAAAAAAAGAAGGGGGAAAGAAAGAACGATGGCCGATCAGGAGAGCAAGGATTTCAGCGAGGACATCGCGGAGCAGAACTTCGCCGAGCAGAATGGCGACGTCGAGAACAACGGCGAGAACGCGGACGGTCATCAGGAGTCGCAGGAAGACAGGTAACTGCCCCGTCTTCCTTCCCATTTCGATTCTCTCGTTTGCGCCGCGGTTCGAGTCGATCGTCCCATCGATCGCGCGATCGCATCGTACTTCAGGCGCGTTGGGAGCAATCGGCTCTCTCCCGGCGATAACTTCGCGCGACGCGGCGCGCGCGCGGGCAGGCAGGCAGGCACGCGTCTCACAAAATGGCGAAGGCGTGCGTATTACGCCGCGGGGATCACGACGTAATCCGTTCGCATCGACGTGACGACGAACGTCCACGCCTCGGCGGCACCGGTTCGTCGCCTCTCCGTGGCGCGTCGCGCACACGGGCACCCGCCTTTCGCCCGATTCTCGCTCGCGATTAGGATTTCATTGACGAAAAGACGCCGGCGGTAATGGCGTGAGAAATGGAGGCGCCGGCCGCTGGTCCGGAAAGGGCGCGCCCGAGGCACCGTGAGAAAGAGAAAGAGAATAAGAGAGAGAGACAGAGACGGAGACGCGCAGATATAGAAACGACGGAAATTCCCGTAATGACGAGTTAATTGACGATTACAAGTTGACCTTCGATAGCAACTTCTTTTTATACGGAAACACGTGCATCTTTGGCGCCGTTTTTTTAGTTATTTATTTATTCTTTTTTTTTTTTTAAATAGAAACTACTTACGGGAGTTCGCGCATAATAACGAATTGACCAAGTCGAGAGATATTGTGAACACATACGCCGGAAAAAAAAAACGGATTTTGCACTTCTCTGCCTGGGCGCGCTCCTCGCCACTTCCGTTACGAGCACGTGGAAATCTTTGTCCCTTTTGTAGGCGCGCAGAAATGAAATACTTGCGGCGTAATGATCAGAGCGCAATCGATGAATGAATATAAAACACAAAAGAATAATATATGTTAAGAACATGTAAAGAAAAAGAACAAAGAGAGCAATGCGCGCCAAAGTGTCCCGCTTTGCGACGCGTCTCGTATAAAAATGTTGGTAGACTGAATAAGTTTTCGTCTACCATTGTCTTGCGCTGCTCTTCTTTCCTCCCCCCCTCCCCCTTTTTCAGCATAACGGGATCTCAAGCTGGACGAATTTGACCGGGCACTTATATTTTTGTTGCCCGGTTCCTCTCGATGAGAGAATATAGAAATAATCTTGTTTATATGTAAATAAATATCTTGCAATTGTGTAATCTTTATTTCTTCCGTCGCAATATATCGAGAGGTTTTTGTGCATCTATTTTTCTTTTTATTAATTTTTTTAAATTTTTATTTTGTAGTCCTTTGTAGTCCTACAGCCTTGGATTTTTGCGAATTTTTTACGCTAATTCGGGGTAATCTTTTTGCAATAAAGGGTAAGAATCGGTAGATTGTTTAAACTTCAAACTTGTGGAATTTTTCAGGATTTTAAAGTTCAGGAAGCGGATGTAATCTTCAAATTCTACGTTCATAAATTGTAGAGAGGTGTGTGAATAAAGTTCTTTGACCACGAATCGAATCGTTAAAATATAACTTAATTAATATGATTATTGTTGGATAGATTTTTTATGTAAATAATGAAAAAGGGGAAATAAAGATAGTAAATAAAGATTTCTATAACTTTCTCTGGTAAGAGAAATACTGATTGTATGACAGAAGTTATTTTTTAAATTTTATAAAATTTTACAAAATATATATACGTGATCCCAACATTTAAAAGTTAAAATTTTCAAATAGGTTTGAATCATAGAGATTTTTATCTGATTCGATGTGATTCGATTCTATTCGCATTCGAATAGTTCGCACATCTCTAGTAAATTGAAATGTAATTATCTGCTATAAAATTAATATAATTAGTCTAACAAACTGCACATGCATTTTTGTAATAGTTATTAAATATAAATTTGGAAACGACGAATCTCCTATTTATAGTTGAAAATATGTTCAAGGGACATTAGTTTCACGTATGAAATAACGGAAGTGAAACGGCCAAACGCTGGCGCTCCATTGTATCCAGCATACATATAGAGTAATCGAAAATTGAAATGAGATATTGCATGCTATATTACACAAGAGTAATTTAAGACAGCAATGTGTGTTGCGACGAATAAAAGACATTTGTATAATTGCAATAGTTTGTATGTTGTTGCGAGGTAATAACATTTGTCTGTTTCTTGAAATTTTTCGTAATTTTGTGTATTAAACTTCTTGTTTCTATCCCCATCTAGTAAACTGTAGTTCTAATTGATAAAGACAAATTATGGGTTCTGCAGTTGATCAATTTTTGCGAACGCAACGAGTCACTCACAAGAGCGTTAAAAAAATAATTAATATAATAATAAAATTTAAATAATCGTAATTGTAATATTTTTATAGAGCCTAAACTTTCAAGTACATTTTTTGGCCAGCCGAGTATCTCCTTCGTACGTTCATTGCAGCTGTATTATGGTAAACAGTCAATTGACTCACGATTGTACACAAATATGTACATTTACATATGGGATCGGCGTGAACCGAAAAAAAAACCTTGTGCAGTGATTTCCGAGTCCGAATTATTACGAGAAGTCCACGTCCTCTCAAGTTCAAGTCCGTCACGTACCGTCATGACACGAGCACTGGAACTCGAATTAATTTTGTCGTCAAATCGATAAGTCTCGCACAGACACACACTTTGCCTGCTGGGTCACGCGGTAGAGTAAAATTTCCGAAATCCAAAATGCTCTGTGTTTGGGGCGTGACCAAAGCACAAAAAAAATTCATAGGGACAATGCGATAAAATCGTGTAGATCGGAACGCCATTAACCCCAGTTTATGTGGCTTGATCTGCAGGTGATCAACAACGGTTTTCACATGGCGGGCGGCTTGCAGGTGGAAAACGTGACCCGACCAGCAACTGTTTACCGGCGAGTGACTGGTGCCAACGGTATTTATCACCAGCCAATAAAATAAAAAATAAAGAGTCCGAATATAATAAGTAAATCCAATTATAGTGTTGACACTGCCAAAAAAAAAAGCAAAGTCAGAAGTCCAAAAGCCGAGCTTGCAGCTCATTGTTAGAATACAGAAAAAGAACGATTATATATAATGTCAGAAGTTGCGAAGCCATTCTTAAAGCATTACATCGCAATTTATCAATGAGCGTTGTAAAGAAAAAGAGACAGAAAGAATGAGAAAGAGACAAGCATACATATAATAAAATATAAAAATAATGTAAAAAAACACGTACATATAAATAAATATCCTAATATATATCCATTAATATATTATATGCACATAGATATGTCGATCGAAAGTATCAAGAGTCGTCTGTCATTAAGTTTGTCGTTAAATCGTAATGAAAATCGATCTTTCTAGCATTTCAATATAGAGTTGCAGTCCTATCCTAGCATATGCCATATTCTTTGGGCCAATCTGCAGTCAGAGTACCACTTGGAAAAAAATTAAATTCTTGTTTCCCTTAGGAGCAGCCGATATGTCAACTGGAGTTGAGTAACTATTGCTCGGGTTCTCACGCAAACGTCGATGAATAGTAACCTTGTTCTCTTAATGCACTAATTTTTACATATATATATTCTTTTTTTCCAAGTTTTCTTTTCGATTTTTTTTTTAAACAATTGAACATTCGAATCAAGGTCTCTGAATGGTGTGAAAAGCGGTGCTTCTCATGGTTGTTTCTCATAACTTTACACAAAGGACAGATGGCAGATCGTAAGCTATTTTTATCAATTCTCTCGTTAATTCTAGGAATGATATTCTGTACTCTTGTAATTACTTTGCATTGTAATTATTATGTTTATCGTTGTTAAGAAGACTTTTCTAAATTTCGACGACACAAATGAGCGAATCTCTTAATTAGCCATAGATCAATAAATTTAAGCGTTTGTTTATTATATCGTAGATATAATATTTATATATAGTCTTACATATGTGCGATGTTTAATTGAATAAAATTCCCAGCCAATATAAATCTTTTCGATAGTCGATCCAGTGCCCCTTTTGCGAATGACACTACAGGTCTGTTACGTTTCTTGCATATCGTCTGCATTCAATTTTTTTCATACCTTTTAACACTGATTTTAGTCTTTCCAGGGATCAAGTTCGACACTTCCTTTAAAAAAAAATTTTCATTTTTTTATTTTTTATCTGAATAAATTAAAACCGAGCTATTTGTTAAAAGTCAAAATTTTCGTTTCAATCTTAATTCTCTATATTAATACGTTCGAAAAATTCTGGTAAAATAAATTCGTTCCGTTGCTTTGCAGGTCGGTCGTGACTAACCAGGATTCTCTGAACGATAGGTATTTTCAAACTTCTTATTTTTTTTTTTTTTTATTTTATTTTTTTTAGTATGTCGGTGTTAAGAGAGTGAAAGAAAAATTGCGCGCGACGATACAAGACGATGAGAAGTACTCGATGCTCGAGTTGTGTATATCTGTACAATAACTACGATCAATTTCCATTACTTGTAACAGTCACTTGCGAAAGAGGCCCAGAAAGATACATTGCCATTACGCTATCTTCTACTATCGTTTTCATTGCAGATAACTTTTTTGCGCGCAGTTGCAGAGATTTGACAATTTGTCAACATCGCAAACCCGAATAGCGATCCTATTTAAATGTTAAACTGTAAATTTCTTGCTATAAACACTACATTCGGTTTCGCAATAGCGATTAAAGACTTTAAGAGACGAGAATATGTCTTTCGTTCGCTTCTATTAGTTTTTAATTTTCTGCTTTCCTTTTTTTCGCAGAAAATTATTCGTCGGTGGTTTAAGCTGGGAAACGACAGACAGTGAGTAATGCTTTTCTCTATGATAATTTTTTTTGCAAAATCTTACTCAAATGATTAGAGAAACAAACCAATGATGTATTTTCTTAGGACACCTTTGGATGACAATCGTCGTGCGATTGTTAATGAAAAGAGCTTTCTACTGAGTTTAAATTACAATTATTTGCATAATCTTTAAGATGATTTAAATTATAAATCCTAAACAATTCTTACGAATCTTGTGCTTTTTTAGAGGAATTGCGAGAACATTTCAGCGCATATGGTGACATTGAAAGTATCAATGTCAAGACAGATCCAAATACAGGACGATCGAGAGGATTTGCTTTCATCGTCTTCGCGAAAGCCGAATCTCTTGATAAGGTATATTTAATTTTATTTCATGACGAAAAAAAAAATAATGCAATCTCCTATACCGCAATTAATTTTAACAGCTTTTATCTTCTACATGAAATGATGATACTAATAAAGTCAGTTCTGCTACTGAGTGTGTGTGACGACAATTTTCTTCTGATATTTTTTGAGAAATTTTATAAATTTCATTTTAAAAATTATGAAAATTATTACGTCAAAAAATTAATAGAAAAATCTTTCAGATTATGTCCGCTGGTGATCATGTTATCAACAACAAGAAAGTTGATCCTAAAAAGGCGAAAGCAAGACATGGTAAAATATTTGTCGGTGGACTTTCAACGGAACTCTCTGACGATGATATCAAGAATTTCTTCTCACAATTTGGAACTGTAAGTATAAGATAAAACACGAAACAAAAGAAGAAATCAGCAATGATGTAATTTCTTAGGACACCTTTGGATTGGCTATAGTATTGTCAATATGAAAAAACTTTCTACTGAGCTTACTCTTTATTTCTACATAATTTTAAATTAAATATCTTTTGACAGACACGAATTAATGCATTAATATATGAAATATCTGAAAATCTTTTAGATTGTCGAGGTGGAGATGCCGTTCGACAAAACTAAGAATCAGAGGAAAGGCTTCTGCTTCATCACTTTTGAATCTGAACAAGTGGTGAATGAGCTATTGAAAACCTCAAAGCAAACGATAAATGGTAAAGAGGTGAGTAAACGACTTCACGTAGTCGAAAATATAGAGTTCAATAAAATATTATGTAATGTTTATCTAATATATATATGAAATGATGATATTAACAAAGTCAGTTCTGCTACTGAGTGCATGTGACGACAAAATTTGTTCTGAATTTTTATAGAAAATTTTTGTGTAAATTATTTAGAAAATCACTATTTCTATGAATTTGATAGCAACGATTTCAAATGTTAAACAGGTTGACGTAAAGAAAGCGACACCTAAACCCGACGGAATGATCAGTATGCGCGGTGGACCCGGTGGTCGTGGCGGCCGTGGCGGCAGGGGTGGCCGAGGTCGTGGTTTTCAAGGCGGATGGCAGGGCGGTTACGGCGGCGGTTACGGCGGTGGCTATGGTCAGAGCTACGGCGGCTACGATGGATACGGATACGATTATTATGGAGGGGGTGGGTACGGAGGTTACGGCGGCTACGACTACAGTGGATACGGTAATTTTTATTGATTATCACATTGATTAAAATCGACGGCAGAATCGGCGCGTGCACGCGCCGATCACTGTTGAGATTTTTTTCTGCTTTTTTTTCTCGTATGTCTTGTCTTCGAAAAAAGAAGCGAAGTAAACTACAAGTAATAATCCGACGGCAGATTGCCCGTTGTTACCGTCCCAGTGTATTCGGCAGACGATCATGACAAATCTTATAGACACCTGAGAAAAATATATGCATATTATATCTGATTTAATTCCTCCGTCGCTCATCCAAGCTGCTTGACTTTACATCATTTTCCTCTTTTTGTGATTAATATTTTTTTGTATGTACTAACTTTTTAATTTAATTGAGTAAGCTGAAACATAAGTTTATATTATCTGCTTCATTAATATGTGTTATTCAGTAGTAGATTAGAAATGGAGTAATCAGAAATTTTATGTATGTATTACATTGGGTATTAAGTTTTAGTATAATATTAGCGTAAATAAGAGTTCGAGTTTCCTGGTTTACAAATCCGTAACAATTTTAATCTGATCTTATGTGCTTAATTATAGATTTGAAAAAATGACTGTTTTACTAACTTTATCAGTGATATCAATATATTATATTAATGTTTATCAATGATAAACTAATCAATGTAAACCAGTAACTCGCGGAAATATCTTTCGAATTATGTTCTTCTAGCATATTACATAATTTATAAATTCTGACTATTGAAACTTAAAATGTTACACAAATGCAGAACGAACATAATTCGAATTACTTTTTACTTTAAATTTACTTCCAAAGCATTGGCTGTTTATTGTACTATGACCAGTTAATCTAATCATTTGTTAAATATATTTTTTCAAGTCATATTTAAATTTTACTTTAAATTATGTAAATGTATATTTACATGTAAATATATGTTTAACAGAATTAACATAAGAAACATAATATGGAACAGTGGATGTGTGTACACAGTGAAAGTGTTACTTTACGATTGTATTGATATCTCTCGATTTTTACATAATTGTTTGGAATATCTGAAATCAAAAGGAGAAAAAGAATCATAATCAATATACTTTTTTGTACATAACTGATCAACATTTGATAGGTTTATTGATTTACGTGAATTGATATCATTTCTCTTTGAATTTCCTTTTTTATTTTTAATGCATTTCTTTTATCTCGTTAAGTTCCACTTGCTAGAGTTCCGCTAACTTAGAAAAAATCACACACATTTTCTGTACCATTATATTAGATGTAAAGATCTGTAAAAATTTGTAGAAGCAGAGAATATTAACCCATTGACTGCTACATTTCTTACTTGTGAATCAATGACTTCATTTTTTACATGAATATGTAATTACATCGTTTTCATTTATTAATTACAACTACAAATTAGCATTTAATGGGTTAAAGCAACGGCTATGTAGAATACTTTCTATGTAGCATTGTGTGAAATAGTATCCTTTGATTTGATTGTTGTATCCTGCTTTTTATCCCGTCACGTTTCTCACATACATATTTCTCTTCTACATTTCAACTATCATATCATACACGATGAATCCGCAAAAGTTATACCACGCTCTTGACAGTGACATGAGAATGGAAATAACTACTTTTTTACCTCATATAATTTCCGAAATTATCTCGCCGAACATGTTTTTCTATTGTCTTAATCAAATTACGTTGGATAAAGGATACGAGCGTGAAGTAATGGATTTTTCTTCATATGATCTTTCTGTTTTATTTAACCGTAGAATTCTAGAATTACATAATTTGCTACATGTAAATAAAAAAACATTTTATTCTTATTTAGTTTCTTTAATTCTTAAAGTGATTGAGATTCTTTGTCGAGATGCTAAAATTTAATTTTTATTATGCACTATACTCGTTCTGATACAATGACAAACCATTTTCAGCATGATAATTTTTTTTCAATGTAAACTCTAATTACATGCATGCCATTTTGCATAGACTAGTGGAAGTAATGTGTGTTACTAAAATCAGTAATTGTATTATACTTGTGTGGTCAAATAAGAAAACCTTTTGGAAGATATAACTGTTTGTTGCTTATGTAGCATACTAAAACAATTCATCACAGTACAATCAAATTGTTTTCAGAATATTTTACATGAACATGGCTTTTTGAAAAAATAATTGTTACACTGAACATATAATAATCATTGATATTAAAAATAATTGAAGAATATAAATATTTTTTGTTTCGAGCGCCACTTGCATAGATTTTTTCCTTTTAATGTAAAAAAGGAAATGAACAGTCACTTTTGCATCGACAACTGATCCTATTATCTCTTTATATCGTGTGTTCCATGAAAAGCAGACGGATATGGATATGGCAGTAATTACGACGGTGGATACAGTGGCGGGCGCGGTGGCACACGCGGTAAAGGTACGCATTGTAGCGTCCTTTTATTATTTTATATCTACATATCCCTTTATCCATATATCATTATACATCTTAAATGGTATATTCCGATTGAATTTTCGCCCACAAGCATTTTCTCATTCACTACATTAACTGCATTCATTTATCCGTTCTTTCTTGCATTACTCGAAATATTTAGTATCATTTTTATTTCTGTTTGTTACTCTATCTTCACTCAAGCCTATTTTCTATTTTTCTGCCTTTTATACTATTTGTGTTTTACGAGTGGATTAATGCTAACATGTATGCGTATGAAAAATGAACGAATGTAATCGGGGAGAAGTTAATATTCTCGAGAACTAATTCTTCATATCGGTTGCATGCGCCGAAGAAGACAAGATGGAATTATGTCTAACGTATATTTGAAAGCAAAGTGTAACATACTGTATAGCTGTATTATGATACTGTAAATTACTATCTGTAATCACTTATTTTCCAACTTACTCTTAATAATGTCCATAGTCAGTAAATTTTATTTAAGACTGTAGTTGACATTGCCATCGTTATCACGTAACACAATTTCGTTACGAAGTAACGTTAATATATTTTGTCAACTTCCAATATCTCTAAGAACTTCTCTCTTTGTAAGTAAGATACATTGATTTGAGTGTTTTTTGTTTTTTCCCCAAACGAATAAACAGAATCGTCTAACAAAATCTCATTCAATGGAATGTTATCCTATATTTAGCCATTGATAGCTCGAGAAAAATGGAAGATGGGGAAAGTTTAAATTACACAGCCTGCAGCTTACTACCTTAGCCTGTAGCCTCTACTATAGCTTTCTTTCTCTTATCTATACTTATCTATATCTTACTTTTCTAAATAAGTATCGCGTGATTTGACAATTTCTTTTTATAGTTTATGTACAGTTTCTATACATATACGTTTTAAGTCTAGTCTCTTTCAAAGATAAACGAAGTGATGTATGCTGAGCTGAGCGGGAGATGATTTAGACTAATAGCGCGTCATGGCTATGTTTCAGGAGGTTCAGGCTACGGTGGCAAGCAAAGGGGTAGTGGTGGTGGTCGTCAGAACCAGAGGCATCAACCCTATTAATAAAGGAACCCTCCTTATTTATGACTGCGATGCAATTCGCATTGTAACTGCCGGTGAGTTGCTGTCCAATCTCTTAGTGCTCTTCTATCTCTGCACTAAATCATCCCAAATGTTTTGCGGAGATAATAATTTTGTATTTAAAAAATAATGCACAAATTTTCATTAAATTGTGTATTTTTTGACAAAAATCTAAAGTTTTGATTTCAAATAAAATATTAAAAAATTTTAATTTTTTTAATTCAATTTTTAGAAGTTTATTTGCGAACAGTTATTTATATTCAATTACGAGTATGCAGTTTCTTGAGTTTCTGAGAAGAATCAAAACTATGATATCTTTTAAATAAGCTTTCGCCTTTTACAAGTATTCGTAATTTGCAATTAATATGTTACATTTTGCATGTGTATCGCAAAATATTTCGCACGTTATTTTTGCCATTAATTTTTGGGTAAATCATCATTTTCTATTTCTATTTTTATTTCAAATTATGTTTTATTTGTTATGCTTTCATTTGAAATTAATTTACTATATTATTAACTTTACTAATTTAATTTGTGTGATTATAAGCAATTTACAATATATAATATGAAATAATTAAAAGCAATTAAATTGTTTCTTTTTCAGGTATCGCAAGCCGCGGTTTCCGTTTACAATCACAATATTACAACTCGTCCAATCATTCCATTCAACATACATCAACATCGGTCAGAATTCAAAGAAACAGGACTCGAGAGTAGCATGAAAATTTACAGAAACCGTTTCAATAATATTTTGTTGGTTTTGTTTTTGTATATACATATACCCGCTTGCTTTTTTCAACTCACAAAAGATTGCGTGTTTATACATAATACGCATTGTGTCTCGTGATTTTGATAATAATAGATTATTTTAATTTTTTTTTACAAAATCACACGGCGGAAAAAGAATTATGTATGAGTAATAAAGCAGACAGTGTGCTTTTTACATGGTAGGTATGAAAAAAAAACAAAAAATCGAGAAAAATCCAATTGCTTATAACGACCGTGTGAATTAATATAGAAAATTAATATAGAAAGGATTACTTCTTCCTTAGTAAGATATAATAGGATTAAATAAATTCGTTTTGTGTACATAATATATATCTCATACATACATTTGTAGTTTTGCTTTGACCTCCTATATAGTAACTTTTTCTTTTTAATACCACGACATGTACACAAGATTTATGGCTGAAACCTGTAGAGATCATTTACATACAGTAGATTTAAATAAAAGACTGACACGCATAAAAAGGATTTATCAGACTTATTAATAGAACTGACACTATCGATTCTGTTATAGCACACGCGTGTGTAAAACCGTCAGCTAAGTTTGCAAATTGACAGTATATTTGGCGTGTGCTACGACAGGTTTCTCGCTTGATCGTAGAGAACAGCGCTTGTGCATTATATTTGTATACTGACAAGTTTCATTCTAACACGCGACACGGTTGTCACAAAATTTTTTAAGTGCATCAGACGATATTGTATTATTACAATATTGGGATTATTGTATTTTCGTCCAAGTACATACTATTTTAAATCTTATGTGTCACAAAAGTATTACATTATATAAATTTAAAGGGATGGTCCTGTGTTAGCGATTTATTTAAAATAAATTATGTTTATACACACACATTAATTGTTATTTTTCAATTAAACCATTAATAACCAACTGTTTTAAATCCTGCAATTTCTCGAACCTTTACGACTAAATATTTAAAATATTTACGTAATTCAAAAAAATTGCTCTATATTTTTTTTTTAATATAGCACCTAATTTTGAAAGTTATAAGCTTGAACAATCGAAAATTTAAATGCAATTTTTATATAAGCAAAATTTTCAAATTTTATCTTTAATTTTCTCTATTTTACAGTTTATAAATAAATTTAATGTCTAATAAAAGTATTTGAATAGTTGATATTATTAATCATTGATAGTCGATAGATCTATTTTGCCTTCGATGGGTAATAATTTCTGTTGCGTTTATTATAACTAATAATTTTAGCCTATTCCTTTGCTTTTACTTTGAATAGGATTTGTCGCGAGAGAATTTCAAATTACAAGAAAATTAAGCATCCCAATAAATGGTTTTAATTTATTGGAACGTACATTCGATCCGCGAAGGAGCGGAAACTGGTAAGTGATTGAAACACGAGAAGGTATCATTAAGATTACTATCTTGGAGATTAACGAGCTGGAGCTACAAGCTCTCTAATTAGTAACGCTACTAATCTCATATCCAGCTAAGATTACTCTATTCCCCACTTAACGTTCTCGCATTGATGACAATTGCACCTTAACTACATCCATTTAACTGATTGAACTATTAGATTGAACGAACTAATTTTGCAACTTTCTTCAATAACATCAGAACTTTGTCTGACATTTTTATTATCCCTGTACGCACGAGAAATGCAAACACAATGTATTTCCACAAAAACGTATGAATTCAAAATTATACGGCAGTATTTCCCAGTTTCAATCACAAACAGTCGCGTTGTACTTTTGCGTTTTTATCCAAAGCATTCTGGAAAAATCGTAAAAAACAGCAATAAATTACGACTCGTAAATTTTACGTAGCTAATGAGATTCTGTAGCTAAATATCGCTACAGAATCCCATTTTGACAAAGTTGCTCAAAAGACACAAAATGTTCTCCGAATTTAGCAAGACACAAGTTTCATCAATTTTAGTTCGAAGCAAGAGAAGTGCATTAAGCTCGTATTTCCCTGGCAGTGCGAGTGCTTGCACTTTTGCCTGACATTTATCGCTAATTCAAACAGACATCCAGTTTATCAAATTCTAATTTTAATACTTGAAACGAATGAATATAACGTATCTCGAATATGAAAAATCTTAGAACTCCGTTTAAATAAACGGACATAATATCATGCTTTATCGACTCTTCGCAATCAAAATATATAAATAAGTTTTTCTTAATATAATTAGTAGAAAATATTAATTTTATTAATAAGCGAAAAAATTTTACTACTGTTCACTTAATGTGTGCTTATACAAATTTAATTAGCTTAAATTTCTCAAATCTTATTATATTGTTCCTGTGTGATTATTGTGACAAATACGCTCACAGAAATCGGTACAAAAAATATAAAATGCAGAAAAAACCATTTTTGATATATTCGAAATACATAATTACAGAAAGGCGTATGTCAGAAATAAAAGGCTGCACGCCGATCTCTTCGACGCAAATAATTAATGCAAAAGGACGAGTAATTCATCTCGACACGTAAACGCTCTATCGATCCAAAATGGATTTTCGATACGTTATCTTGTTACGTATTGACGTCGAATCCAATTTTAATCCACGTTGATTTCCACCGACCTGATCCCTCGGGACTTCATGCCATGCTCGCTCAAGATTTCGTAACTGGACCAATAGATCAATAGTAACTTCCGCTCGCCATCCGGTAATGTGATAAGCAGGTTTTGCAGCAAACAATCTCCGGTTGCTGTGGGACGATTGCTTCGTGCTACCGAAGCCACCCCCCCCCCCTTCATCAAGTATCAAATGTCACGCGCAGAATCCGTCACGCAAGAGTGAAAATGCAATTAATCTTTGGTAAAGTACGTGACACGGATTAACCCTTCGACTTCGTTACAACTTCAACTTATACATTAGTACGAATTATATTTTTATAACTCTTCAAGGTTTTAATATAAAAAGACATTTCTTTATTACTTGAGAACAAATTTCTATCCATTTATAAAAAGAGTATAACATTCTATAACATTAAAAAAAATTTATACAGAGCTTTATAATCTTGTAATTTTATATTAAACTTTTACGCTTCAAAGAATTTAATTATAATTGATATTGGTCTTTGCTCATAAATTTATACTTTTTAAAAAAATGCAAGTTATTATTGTAATGATACCGAATAGTTTAAATTTACATTAACTTAAGTGTATAAATGTACTTTACTTTAGCAAGGAAAATCTCTGTTTACTCATGCATGAACGTGCTCCTTACATTACGAGTAGACTATCTCATTCGCAAACCCTTCTCCGTTTTTCTTCCCTCTTCTTTAACCATTCGCTTGCTTTCATCGCTCTTGTCGTCATTTCCCGTCGAGTGGACGTTCCGATGTCTCTTCTTTGCAATACGATATGATTAGGATTGCGCGGCTTTGCTCCTTCTCCGTTCGCCCCGTGATTTAGCTACATCACTTACATTTTCTGGCTCCCGGGTCACGTCGTCGTGCCATATTTCAAACGGCTTCTTGTTGGCCGGCGGTCACGCGAGATTTCCACGCGTTGCCCCAAGTGACGCGACGTCGATCTCTCCCTCTCCCTCTCTCTCTCTCTCTCTCTCTCTTTCTCTCCGCCAACCACTGCGAAATCGCGCGTTTCTCCGTTCTGTCCGGGATATCGGGTTTTCGCCGCAACTGGTTCCTGGCCATTTGCCTCGCTACTGTTGACATCCGTTTCGTGCTCCGTTTGCTTTGCGACGGAATCCCGCGTGGTAATTTATACGGACTGTATACTTAGTGTGCTTTTATTCCGAAACACCGTGTGTATTATCGTAACAAACGGCCGAATGTATCACTTTAGGCACTCTCTCTCCCTCTCTCTCTCTCTCTCTCTCTCTCTCTCTCTCGCTCTGCCGAATTAGATACTCTCTCCGCGATATCAGCTTTTCGGCACAGCATAATTAGGGTAACCGGCAAGCGGAGCATGCAAACACGATACGAAACATGAATAATCATAACGTAAATCCTTCTCCCCCGGTCTCCTCGTCCGTTTGATTGCCTCATCATAGATAACATGAGATGCGATGGTTGCCGCATGATAAATTCCACGCATAAATGAATTCCAGCTTAATTAATTATAAACGTGTTGAATATTTGGGGCAACGTGAGCGCTCGATTGATCGGATGTCCCCGTTGTCCGCATAACTTGACATGAGACATTGTTACTTCATAATTTATCAACTGCATAGCTGGAAGTTATAAGTCGATTATTATGCGCATTACATGGAGTGTGGCAAATGATCGATAAGATTTTACGATCAAATTCTTAAATCTTAATCCTTACAACACAATATAAAAAAGATATCTGATTTATACAAACATTATTTTTTCATTTGTTTAAAGTAATTAAAAAATTTTCTAAAAGTTATAGTTATAAATAGTTTATAAGTTTATTTTCAAGTTTCTAGAACAAATGTACGTACTGTGTCTTGAAGAAATTTCCATGGATCAAAATTTATCGAACAAGAAATGTTTGTAGAGTAAGGATTAAAAAGGAACAAGAGACGGAATTTCCGAATTTGAGTAAATCCGGGGACAGATAGGAACGATTGTTCTGATTTTATTTAATTACTTACTCGCTGCCATATCTAGATAGTATCATACTAGAAGAAGATTGACTAGTACGCAATTAAACATTTAAAGCCGTTTATAACATCGTGGTCTAATCGTACGGATTGTACAGTTTGTACTCGCTATTAACCCATGCGCCAAAATACGCACGCATTGTTCCTGTGGAAAATATAAAACTCTTCGCTGTATAGATTTAATTAATATAATTACTGTACACGTATAAAGATCGAGCTTTCATCACCAAGGCTCTCACGTTCAATGTTAAAAATATATCCTTTTCATATTGCACTTATAGAATTTGTTCGAAAAGATCGAAAAAATATATAGATAATAAACCCGAAAAATGTCATAAACAAATTACTACAAGTCACGAATATAGTGATTGTATTATAAAAAAATAATAAAATATTATATATATAATATATTATTATTTTTAAAAATATTTTAAAAATATAAAATTATAAAATATAAAAATATAAAATTACATAATACTTTCTATGAAATATAGAATTGTATGCAATAAACTTGAATTTGTTTTCGAATTTTTTTCAAACTTTAAATTGGATTGTAGAAAGAATTGTATCAAATAATATTAAAATGTTAAACTTCTACTCTGAACCTTTTTGTATCAAGAAATATTTTTATCCTTATACATTATATTTTAATCCTATTAATTACAATCCTTGGCAGATGAAAACTGATACTAATATTTTAATACATCTTTCATTGTTGTTCATCATCGATAGACTGATCATCATTACTGATATAATACATCAATTACAGCAAGTATCTTAATAATCCTAAAAATTGCCATTTAATACCGTTTTTTCTTCGATGATTCCGATAATTAAATTATCTCTGCGTTGTTAATTCAGTCTGTCAAATGATTTACTATTAAAAAAATGTCTTTGTTGCATGTGTTTATAACAAAAGGAAGGCGGTTATAGAAATTATAAGTTATATCACAATTAATCCTTCGAGTAATGTCGAAAAAATCTTAATATCCAAAAATATAACTTTCGTATATAATTATTTCGATATATAATTATTATTTCAAAGCTCTCTTACCGGTACTTATTTTAATAAAATATTTGTGATTCTCATCCTTTCGTCCAAACACACAGATGCAATGACAGAAGCTGTTAACACACTGCGCAAATGATCCTAATTTTATATAACATGACAGAGTATGCTAACAAATGTCGTAGTGGACTAGTCGTGCGTTTAATATCTCTCGTTATAACCTTTTCCCTTCATATCAATTCAAAATTTCTACTCTACTCTTATGGCACTTAGCGATATCCGACAAGCACAGAATCATTAAAATCACGTGATGTCACACGTTCGTCAAGTCTAAAGCGTCTAAACAATATTTATTCATTTACTTATTTACGTAACTTTTATACATTGATTAGCGACTTTGTTTCCCCAGTTTTTTTGAACAAAGTGACTTACTTAATCGAGAGCCCATCTACGTTTACCGCTGGACGGACGTCCCGCTTAGAGTTGTATATTAAAAAGTCTTTTAATACACTAGCCTGTATTATTATTATTATTATTATTATTATTATTATTATTATTATTATTATTATTATTATTATTTCATTATTTTATTACTAATATTACTGTTAATTAAATTGTAACACACTGAACATAATTGTATTGTTATCTATTTAATATTAATAGCAGTATCAATAATAATAGATAACAAATAGATGTTAATAATAATAATAATAATAGGCGTAATCATAGCCTGATATTTTACATTTTAATTAGATTAGATTTTAATTAAGAGCGTGAGAGCACAAAAAAAGAGAAAATGCAATATCCTCCTGAGTAACAAACCGAGATTACTCATCTAAAGTTCACTCCTAGCACCGACTTGCCGGGAATAAGCTTATTAATCTAGCTACAATTATAATGAGATTACATTTTTAGCAACGTGGCTCGGAGCTTCAAATGTGATATGCCACTTATATTTCCGAATATCCGTAAGTTTCATGTCATCGTACCATGACCTCGGGATTAATTGTTTGTGACGTCAAGAGACTTATATTTATATACACGTATACATACATATCAATGTGACATCCGAATATCTGATAGCTTCATCATATACTTACTACAAAAAACTCGCCGATGCAAAATATTTCGCAAATGTTTCGCTAATAAACGACTAACGGTTTATATCGTCTGCGCGCAAGTATAAGTAAAGGATCTTTTTGGAACGTATCGAGTATTTCTTGAAACATTTGCAAAGCATCGAAATGACTTCTCGATGAAATCGGCGCACTTTGGTCCGTATTTTTAACGACGATAAACATTTAACCGATTTACCGATAAACATTAGATTCTACATTTTCTTTGGTTAACACGGATGTGTAGGCGCAAATACTGAATGAAAGAGTCAGGCCGACGGCGTTTCGCGGCCGATACGTGCACTGTCCAGTCTCGAGTTTTGCTGAGAGGTAGTAGTGAGCACTATACGGTGGGGAACAAACTCTCAAGATCGAACAGAGTGTCTGGCGAACCGGGACGACGGGGGGGTATTTCTTTCTACCTTATTTCCTACATTAGTCTTACGTAGTTCTTCGCGGATTACGGGGACATACACTTCGAGATTCAAGATTTCGAGGTTTCGAAGCGTATCGGCACCCGGGAAAATCTTTTCTCGAGCGAGTGTCCGGTTCGTTGCTCATGATTGTCCCGCGTCGAGGATAATTTCAGTTCGGGATATCATGTTCGCGGGATTTCTAAGTCTCGGGCGGGATCTATACAAATGTGTATTTATGACCTGTTACCTTATAAACCGTGTGGGTGTCCCCCGGTGGCGGCCAACTCGGGCTTCACCCTTATCCGCCCACCTAAAGCGCGCCGGGCTTGAACCGTAAGTTAAAGACCCAATTGTTCGAATGTCCAATTAATCAACCCGTATAATCCAACGTCCGAACGTCCAATTATCCCGCCACCGCCCACGACGGGACGGGAGTGAGCGATAAACGCTGTCATTATGAGGCGCGACGGGGCCGAGTAATAAGTAGACCGTAAAGACTGTTCGGCAACTTTACCTGCGCACTGAACAACCCCCAGAGCGAGGGGTAAGTTTCTCCCGCCCGCCACCGATCAATTCACGTAAAGTTCTATCACTTGCGTTCGATCGACCGCTCCTCCCAGACAGCTGCTGTCCGTTCGTGGCCGGCGAAAAGGCATCGTCGACGTCGTCGTGGCGCGTTCCACTTTCGTAAGTCCCGCGTAATCGCGTGCTCTCCCGACTACATTCGCGTCACGCTGTCGGAAGTCTCCTATCTGACGGAGACCTCCCTCGACGGCCTAGTCCGGGGATGAAGAAAGAATCAGGTCCATCTGGAAGAAAACGGCGGATAAAGAGAAAGCGAGAGAGAAACGAAGGGGAGACGAAAGGATGAGACACGTGGCGATGGAATTTCATTATCTGACGGAGTTTGAAGAGAGCGGGCGGGTCGCGCGAGATGTCCTGCAGGAGGATTACATTTGAACGAGTAAATCTGGCTGACTGAGAGCGCGGCGCAGTCGTCCGAACACAAAGCGTGCTCGAGAAGCAAATGACTCGCAGATTAACTTCTGCCCCGAGGCAACCTCCTTTTCACCAACCCCCGACACCTCGCGATAAGAAAGGATTTTTTTTTCCGAAAATTACGACCAAGTAAAAAGTCACAAGATATAAAATTTTGTCAATTAAAAAGCTACGTTAATACAATTAATTTTCTTAATAAAACTAATTTATTTTTAATTTCCTAATTAATCCAGTTTGTCAAGTTTTGATATTTATACTTGAAACTTTTACATTTCCCCGAATAGAATGCATTAAATCATTTACAATAATTAAGAATTATGTGTTTTTTGTCGAAACAAAGATACATTTAATTACTCAACAGGATATACTTAAGCTTTAAATTCTCGTCGTTGTAATAATTCATAATAATGCAATGGATAGTTACTTTTGCAATGAAACGCTCGCGATGACATTTGCGGTGAAATACGAGGTTACGAACTGTTGCGGAACTTTCTCATCGATATGGGTGAATCTCTGAAAGGATCTGCAAAGTGGAATCTGTGCGACGTCCTGGAATCTTTTCTAGCTTCGTACTTTTCTCCGGAGAATTACGAGATAACTTACATTACGCGTCAAAAATCTTAAAAGAGTCGAATATCACCACGAAAAGTACATTTCGAAACATGTGCAATCCATGTGCTATTCTATATTACATATTTGCAATATTACATCATACTATGATATTTTGAATATCTTGCCGTAATATAACATTTTATGGTATATGTAATTTCGGAGGATTACCCCACTGCATAGTATTTATAAAAGATAGATGTAAATAAGCTATATTTATATTCATAAATACAATATGCTTGTGAAAAGTACACTTTTACATGAAAGATGTAAAACGCAGAATGTTATGAATAAACTACCATTTGCGAAAACAACGAATATAAAATATTCGCTACGTTTAATAATCTCTGATCATCCGCAAAAAATAATATATAAATAATCTGCTCTTCGCTCTTATTTAGTATAATTAATCTATAAACTAGAAAATTAGTGGCAATTAGCATCCCCATTAATTCTAATTATCAAATAATTCCATTAAATTGATCAAGGTATTATATTATATTCAGCTTTATTATATATTCACAGTTAATAACAGCATAATGAGAGAAGATGCATCAAAAGCGTGCCTTTCTCTTCTTTGGATTGCAAATCTTGCAAACTCTAAGCTTTCTAATTTTCAATACATTACATATTTTAATTACATAGTAATTAAAATCTTAAATGCATAGTAATTAAAATCTTAAATGCATAGTAATTAAAATCTTAAAAAATTAAATTTTCAATAAAGTTACTACGTCCAACTTACAATTAAAAAACATTTTGTTACTTATATTTTAAATTATTAAATGCACTTTTTACTCGCTGCTTTCAAAAAACATTTTGCAACATTTAATACGCCCTTAAATCTCTTTTATCGTTACATCTCTAAATATTTACGATTCTACCAGAGGATCGTTTCCGGACAAGGAGATAAATGGAGATTTCATTTAGAGTAAGTCAACTATTTTTTTTCAATACGTTCGTAAAAGTTTCATATCCGTGGCAAACGTTCAAAAATAGATTACGAACACGTGTACAACGCGACAATAGATTTTATCGTGCAACTAGATTGAAGAACATCATTCGGATTGCTTTTGCAGATTTATTTTCGCTACTATATAAAAACGAGCAGTTTGGTCGTCGCCGTTAAATTGGTGAATTGCGGTCAGTCACAATTTGCAAATATATCCTTCGATCACGGCAGTTGTCACACAAAATCGAAAAATCGAAAAAAAAATATTAGACTGACTGTTCTTTTTCCATGCGTTAATGAAATCAAATGTTAAATAAATTTACAAAATGGATGATACTAAAGTGAGCAAAGTTAATAAAACTAAACGTAAAGTTGAATGCTTGATCGATGCTTTGTGCACTGAGAAGCGAAAACGAGTAAATTTACAAATATATTATCGACTTTATTATGTGCTCTTAATGTAATGTAGAAAAACAATTTCTCCATATGTGAGTTAAAAAATAAAGTAAATCCAACTTTCTTACATGCAGTTATTTAAAGACATAAAATATAAAATGTATTGTTAAAACACACAATAAGGTATGCAAGCATTGTTCTATATGTATAGATAATGTGTTTAATCTATATAGGCAGTACTGAAATGCGCAAATTAAATTATTACAGAAAGAAAGTTCTCGAAAAATTAAATAAAATCGTCATTATAAATTTTTATTTCAAGCAATAATTTGTGAAATATGAAGGATTTACAGCATACCAATCACAAACTACGTTTAAAGTGTTTGGACACTTACATATCTGTGAAATAAAATTAATAACAAGTCACTGTCTAAACGTAATCTATGACTCATTTTAAATCCTTACATATCTCAAAACCTATTGCCTAAAATGAACTTTTATAATAATTTTTATTAAATTTTTCGGAAACTTTCTTGCCATAGTATTTTGATTCGCACCTTTCGGGACAATCTGTATACTTGTCAAAAGCTACTTAAGTAAAACATTAAGAATTAATATTATTGTTTTCCATTCGAATATCCGTTTCGAATTAAAATTATTAATGGCGGGGGAGGATTTCAGTCTAGAAAGCAATTTCCAAGGTTAAATTTTATACTTTTCTTTCCCAAAGAAAAATTATAGAAATATGTCTTGAATACCCGTTCTTCTATCAGCTACAGTATTTCTCTTCTCTACGAATATCGTGTTACGCTTTATCTCGGAGCAATATGTATGAACACATGTGACTCTATGACTTCGGATTTCCCCAAACTCCCAGGACGCCATGTATCATCGTGATGCTGAAAGGAGCTTAATTCCTTTGAGTTACCCTTGAACCTTTTGATCTACTGCGAAATTGGATGCGGAATAGGGTGAATTTGCGCGACAGATTAATGAAGCACCGTGGCCATGCCGAATGCGAACGTGCGAGATGAAACGGACGACGCTGGCCGACCAGTTTAGTTTAGTTTAGTTTACCTCGATCGAATCGTGCTCCACTCGTGCCTACCCTAGCCGGACATTCGTCGCACATGCTTGCACGTGGGCTTTCGGGGGTTCTCCCGCTTCGTCGGGGGCACGCCCGCCTACCGGGGTAACCTTGCGTACCCCGCGAGCGTGTCACGGGTGGTCTACGGGATGCGGGTCGGTCGAGTTTCGGGACTTTGACTCCCCGAAGGAGTTACGGATCCACCTGTATCATGCATGCAGAAACGGAGGACTCTTTCTGGCTGGCGGAGAAGCTTAGATTATGTTAATGTTGAAAAAAAAGTCTCTCGGCTGCAAAGCTCGCAGTTCAATACCGACGCGCGAAACGGTCTCGAAATTCGATAGTATACAGGACACCACGATGCAGGGGGAGGGGGATATATATATATATCTATATCTTTCTTTTCTGTAACACCGCGTTAATTCGAGTGAGTTTTTCGATGCGAAAATGAATCCTCTCGTATGCGCTCGTAAAAGCCGACGTAAAAATTATCATCCGGCGGGAAATATATTTTCAGCAATAAAAAGTATAATTCATAGTTCCTCGCTCATTATTTAACGAGCGTAAAAATTACCGGTTTGCGCGGGCGAAAACTTTCCCTATGGCGCGCGTGCAGTTTTCGTTACTGAAGGATTTTATTGCCTCCAAGTTGTTACCGTTTGTTAAGCAGTTTGGCAGCTCACAGGTCGTTTTAATATGAATGCGATCGTGCACTTTCAAATTAAACAAAGCGTTTTATCGCATAAGCACGAACACGCTCGAAGTTCACACTCTGCGAGGTCTAAGTTTTTCGAGAAAAAAAAAAGATCCTCAACGTCGGTGCTTTAATTAAACTTGCATTTTTCAGCAGAAACAATTGCCGTGCGTTACTAAAGATCAGAATTCTCATCGGGAAAAGTCAGAGAGGGGGGAGGGACGCGACTTCCCGAGGATATTATGTGAGAATTACGGCTAACATATTTTAAAACGCTGCGGAGAAAAAAATTGCCGGTGCTCTTATCTCTTTATTTTATGAAATGATATGTGAAAGCGCCACGGTTACGGGCGTACGTTTCGAGAGATCGATATAGGGGCGCATTTTCACTCTCCCTGCGGTTGGTTTTCGTTTTCCCCGACGATGCACCGGCGCTATAGACACGGTGTAATAAGCCACGACGTACCTTACGCTGGTGGTTCTGGTCTGGCTGAGACTTGGGTTCCTCGTTACAGACGGCCGGTAGCCTCTCCTAGGGCAGCAAATCCACCATCCGCCGCAGGCAGCCGACAGGAAGTTGTCCCTGAAGTGCTTTGACATGAACCCGTAAACTATCGGGTTTATACAGCTGCAATGCCCACATGGATTAGATTAGAGTCACGACCGTTGGGAAGGAAAGTCGCGTTAATCGCCGTGCCGCTAAAATGCGCAAACCACGTCGCGTTCGGGGCGGGCGGGCGATCGCCTGTAAACCCACGGCTGTGAGCACGTGCGTACGAGTGATCGCATCGGAACGCGAAATTAAATCCGCGGTTTAAATCCGGAATGCGACGCGGAGCTCCTGCATTTTCCTGTAGTCGACATTTCAGAATGCAAATCTAGTATCGACTATTCTACCCGAGATGCCCCCAGGTGGTCAACTTTTTCGATGCAAAAACAAGAAGAAAAATCGCGGTCGATGTTCCACGAGAAAAGAGCAAAAGATGCCTTTACTTTTATTAAATTTATTTATATATATTTATGTATATATATATATAATATTTATTAATTAATTTTATCATATTGATAAAATATATAATTATTAATTAAACACTAATTACAAGATCTGTCTCCCTCTTTATCCCTATGAGCTTAGGATAACCTAGATATTGGATAGCTAAGATACCTCGAGACCTCGAGATAGTCAATCCCGTATTCCCAGAAGTGAGCCCTTATGGGCTTTACCTTGACATAATGTAATACAATGCAATTAATAGTCAAGTTAATGATTAAGATGCATAGATACAATTGAAATTGAATAGTATCGCATATTATGTAAATTTCACAAATTCATAAATTTCGAAATACATGTTAATATAAAATATATTAATTGTTTAAAAAATACAGTAATAATTATCGTCAATTGTACCATAAATATTTTAATAGCACATTTCAATAACACATGCAGATTAGGTAATGTTAAAAATTTCAATATAGAAATGTTGAATTCGTAAAAGCTTTAGTTTAAGCTCCAGTTATAACCGATTAAAGTTGATGAATGGAACTGCGCGCTCAATTTTGTAACTATAGCTGCACGTGTTCCAATCTGTCACTTGTTATTGATTTTCACGACTAAGATTGATTTTTACTTGCTCAATTAATTTTATCGTTTAATTTCTCTTATTTGAAAACATTATACAGATCATAACTGACAATATGACAAATATTGTAAATATATATTAATATATATATATATATATATATATATATATATCGTATATATATAAATAATAAATTTTAACAAATAATAAAAATAATCGAAAAGAGCTATATACATTTAATCTTCCTTTCTCTCTAAAATCTGCCAATAAATTCGTGATTCAATTCTATATTATACAGAGATAAACAATACATAAATAATAAGATGAAAATACAATATTATTTCCATATAATATTATTTAATTCCGTTTCGATTTAAATCTATTTGGACTCTTTTTACTTGAAGACAATGTTGAGTATTTGTAACAATTTAGTGTCTAAAAGATACCTAATAATGTTAGAATTACAAAACATGTGTGACAAGTTTACATCCAAATAACACTAGACAAATCTCATATTCATATGTGAAATTCATGTTTCTCAGAGTTAATGTAAAGATTTTCGCGAAACTTTAGACATTGCAAAAGCAGAAGATGAGAGAGCTAAGTTGGATTTAAGGATAAAACTAGCATTTCGAAATTTGCATTAAATAGAAGCAAAATTTGTTGATAACTATTAAGAGGCTTAACAGCTATTGAACTCATTACACGTTCTTGCTGTTATTATGAACTTTAAGATTGTCCAACACAGATATACACATGAGGACGTTTATATCCATGAAACCACAATGCCGAAGGCAGCTCGAACTTGAGTAAACTTGCCAAACTCTGCCACCGGAGGTTTCTCTCCGTTCGATGAAGAAAAGTTAGTATCTACTTTAAAATTTGAGAGAGTATACTCCGCCAAACTTATAACAGTTATAACCAAATAGAAAATGATAGGGCACTTTTATAAACGCCAGTTTTTGCATTGAAAAACTTTTTATTAAGAAAAAAAGATATTGTGCGTATGTTCCTCTGTTAAATAAGTTTTGCTTCAAGTGTCTGAAATGTAAACATAATTTAACGCAAAAGTCTAATTTTTCGGAAAACAAATTTTTATGACAAAAAATGATGTACATAAAAATTAATGCAATATAAGACAACAAAAAATTATTTTTAATTTATATATTTTATGCAAACCTAAAAGATATTAAACTTGTGTTATTTCTAGATAATTTAGTAATCTAGTAATTTAATTGTATTTCAATAAACTTTTTTAACGTATTAATTAACAATTTAATTTTCCAATTGTCAAAATACTTTTCCGTAATCAATCTAGTATCATTGTACTATTGTACTATTCTGTTCCAAAAAATTCCAATATCCGTAATATTAAAAATATTATAATATTATAATAAGGAAAAGACATCTCAATAAAAATATGATATGAGATAAAACAAAGTACTCGAATGTACTGCAAAGAGTATTATGTTTATGAAAAATTTTTATAATTAAAAGTTTTCGTATTTAATAAAGAAGCAAGCTTCTGATTCGCGTTTATTTAATTATAGGTTATTTGGGCATTTTAATTAGTGTACCACATTTCTTTCCAATCACACCTTCATTCCTTAGCGCCGATTTAATTAAAAGCTGTCAGTTATTTTAATTATAAACGGCAAAATATAAGTTTTTAGTATTAACTATCTCAATAATTAAATTCCAAATTAACATCTGCTAAAATAAACTCCATTTAAGAGATATTAATTAAAACAATAATAAAGCACTATAAATTCACTAATACTTTTGCAAGTTCTAATGTTAGATATTTCCTTTTTAAAAAATCTATTCTAAAAAAAATTTTTGCTCTGTTAAAAGATCTACACGCTAAATTTATCAAAGAAATAGTTCCTCAAAGAAGTTACCAGAAAGGCAGCAAAAAGGACTTTCGTGTGTGTGTGTATGTGTGTGTGTGTGTGTGTGTGTGTGAAATTAAAGATAAAATTAAATTAAAAGCATAAAATGAAATTGCTCGAAAAAAGTGAGTCTTTTTCGTGTAAGGAATATCAATTTTTTGGAGAGACGCGAGCAAAAGTAATATAATTTCTTTATTAAAAGGATGAAAGAGAAACTGCACACGAAGCGGAGAATGCAATGTTTTCTCGTAACGAGTCGAATCACTTCAATAATATGCAATTTATCTATTGCACCCGACGTTATTCCCTGGCAGCATCACGACTTGTTAAGCTAATCAAAGGTCGTTATCAAAATGACACACGGCGTATTCAGCAGAGGTGGCTATTAAAGTTATCATTCTATATCGTAAAAAGCGAGCGACACGAGGGAAAGGAAAGGGGAGGAGGGAAAGTGACACGCGCGTTTGGTAAAAATAATGCCGCACGTGTCCTCGTTGTCGCAATTCAATACGGTGATGATTTCAAAATCCTCATTTCAATCGCGAAAACACATCGCACCTACGCGAGACAATTCCCGGAATATAATGAAATGTATCTAAATACATCAATTGTAAATTCGACGCTTACTGTTTTCGATAAATCAATATAATTCGCAGCGACCGCATGGTATTTGCTTGCGTTTAACATCAGTATATGTTGTATGCGCGTATGCAAATATTACTGCGTGAAAACCGCTAACAAATGTCGCGGTTTGTTACAAATTATATTTATCCGTCGAAAAGATCAAATGCCAGTTCCACAGCCAAAGTATTTGAGGTGTCTTCACGCGGTGCCAAGTTAACGTCTTCGATCGACATCTGTCGCAAAGATATTTGAATTCGCGGAATTGTGAATGCGTTGCGTACATTAAAAAATGTTAAAAAATAACATCAATTAAATTTGCCTCGATAAATGCAATTCTCTATATAACGAACAATTCAATAATGGTAGAAGAAAAGTTATAAATATGGAGAAGCTGTGCATCTCTAAATATATCAAGGTTTTGCAAATGTTGTCCTCGACGACCATTTTGCAAATTGATAAATGACATCTGTCTATGTAATGTTTTCTGAATTTCATTAATTTTAATCATAAACCTGTATCTTGTTTCCTGCATCCGTTTGTTGTTTTTGACGATTGTAAAATTCTTATCAATACATATTAATGTATTCAGTAATTCCCGTTTATTAATATTTCGAACATAGTACTGGAAAAGCATTCGGAATAACACACAAATGCTTTTAAAATGTAAATCGGGGTTAAATCGTGACAAATATAAACAAAATTATTTTTAATTTGCAATTCTTACGTATTTTTAATTTCTGCGTGCCACTGCACATTTCTATATCGTAAATATAACAAGAAAACAAAAAGTGAAAATTGTACCATGGCAAAATATGTTAAAAATATTATCAAGAAAAGAAAATTTTATACGATTATAAATTGCATAACATTTCACATCTTTCCCGTCAAAAGTAAATGCTTTAACAAAGAAATAAAATCTATGAAATGTATACCTCTTTTTATGCAATTATATACCAGATTCTGCGCTATCTGTTTTTGCGGCTGACCATCAAGCAGGTTTTTCTACTTGTAACGCAAGCCCGCAAACGACTCCCCGGAGGCGATAACCTTCGTGAAACGGCGATCACGTAAAAGTAAGATCACGGTACGTGTGAGGTCAGTTTTAGATTGACGACTCCCCGGCGCTTAATTTTAAGTCGAACCCGAGGCGTTACCTGTTAAAATAGGCCATCAGCTGGAACGCGGTATTGAGATGCTTGTGCATTCCGCCCTTGATGCGCGGCAAGTAGCCATAAGCAGTCAGCACGTTGTCAACGAGCATCGGGGCCCAACAAATAGCGAACAGCACAACGACCGCCACCAGCATCTTCACCACCTGTTGGCCAAATTGCCGCCGTTCGGAGCTGGTTAGAGCTGCTTTCCGGCACTTACGAAGGGAAATAGAGGGAACATTCTAATATACTTCAACCGTATACCGAATATGACCCGACGTTTACTGAACAACGTGTGGTCGGTCCTTTCCCGAGTAAGTAAAGCTCGGGGTGTATTTTCAGCCCTACTGGTTTAATATCGACTACGATTTACGGTCTCTGAAAGCATCCGCAATTTTATCAGGGGCATTCATTCGGAAATTGAAACGTAATTTTGTCCAAAATGATTCTAAAATTTATTTATATATTATTCTTATGACGACTTATGCAGAACGAGATTCATTAGAAAAATAATAAAAAGATATTTTCTGCAAGTGAGTTAAGAAGTCATTTAAAAATATTAATTGGATTTCTGTTAAAGTATCAAAATATTTTTGTGTTCACAGAGAAAGATTAATTAAAATCTCAGACCTGCTTCATTGTTCGTGATTCCTCGTCTTTCTCATCCCGGCGCGATTTCCGCTCGTTTCCGCCCTGCCGTTGTGTCATGGGAATAGATTCTGTATCCGCGCTGTTTGGATTTAATCTGAAACAGATTAAAACTTACGCTCTGATTATATGTGAGATAATATTGCATGCCAATTCTGTCTGCGACGTGATTCACGTGATAGACAGATAAAAAGTAAATGGACTATTCGCAAACCAAACCTCAAATAAAAAGTACAATTCCATACAATATTAATTTAAATTTAATTTTAACATCCTAATATCAATCTAGCTTTCGACATAAAAAAATTTGTATTAATTAATTTTCTTACAATTAGTTTTGACCAATGTTATTATTAGCACTTCCGACTATGCATTTTTTTTACATAATAATTTTATTTTAATATCCAGAATCACACGACGGATGAAATCGTTTATGAGAAAAAGTGCCCGAACTTTTACCGAGCGCTTCGCGTACACGCGAACAACGCGTTCATCTTGGCAAGATATTGCATGCGTTAACCACGTTATGAGTATACTCCACGAAATCTCTCCTTTGATCTTGACAGTAATATTATCTCCGGGAATTTCTCCGAGTTAACCGACATATTAAAGACGCAGCGCGAGGGAGAATATTCTAAAGTAGCGACCTCCCCGCGATCGGAAGCGTTAATTTAATGTTCCAAAAGTGATGGCAATCGATAACACAAGAATGCATTCTCCTATACAATCTCCTACGCGTCCTACGCAATTCTCCATAGAAATCGTCGAGTCGCTTTAACCGGCAAAAAAAAATATATCTCCGTCCAAGTAATTGAGATCGATCTGTTTCTCAACTAGATGTAGACGGTTTTCTCGAAATAATATAACTTTCTCCGAATAAACACGAGTATAATTTTCATTAGTCCCGATACGCAGAAGCTTTTTTAAGACTCAAGTGAATCTCTTTCAGAACACTGTTAAATTCGTAATGTCAAATTCCACTCACTTTGAGTTCGTCATAGAAACGCCACTGCTCCTATTAATTCAAAAATTTTAAATTTGACTCAAATTTTACCTTCTATTTACTATTTACTATTTAAAATGCAAACATTAATATAAACACTGCTTCGAAATTAAGCAATTTAATCACAGAAATGGGTTGGTTAAACGCGTTGTTCTCTTAACTGCATATTTTACGTTAAAATAATGAATTTTGACATACGTTAAGAATAACAAAATGTAATTTAACTCAAGGAATTCAAGTAGTTTAACTCAAGGATTTAAATCCGACTCTTTAATACTTAACAGCGCATATAGAAATACATTTCGAGATATTACGGAATGCGTTATACAGCCTGAAGAAATAACTTTCATAGAGGCAGAACTTAGAGGGGCAATTTGAATCTCTCTCAAGATACGCCCTTCGTTTATCAGCGGAGGATTCGCTAAGATTTCTCGAGATGTTCTTAAATATATCGAGCCGCCTGAAGACGCGCACTCAGACGATGATGTTTCACGAGATACCGGGAGACGGCGAATTGAATCAAGCCGAGTCGTAAAGTGCAAATGCATTTGCCATTATGTCTGCCCCATCGCCCCTCGATCTATTTCAAGCGAACCGCCCGCGGGCTACATACTTTCCAAAGAAACACTATGAACAATGCGACCGCGTCCATTACCAGAAGTTTGCTTCCCACCAGAATCAAATATCACTCTATGTACGCGCACATATGTAACTAATGATAACAAACAATGAGAGTTCCGTGCAAATAAAGTTCTCGTCTCCCGCAATATTCCCCGCGTACGCAAAAAGGAGAACCGGCGCTTCGACTGTTGAACGTGCGATTTATTCTATCGTCAAGATAAATTAATTATACCATTCCAACTACAATTATTGATTGGGAAATTGTTTAGCAAACAATCTGCTCGTAAACTTCCAACTCGGTTCAGTTTACTAACCTATACCTTCCTCTAATTCCTCCTTGGAATTTACTATTCTTAGAATTTACTTAGAGCCAACTTTAAATTACAACGCGGAGAAACCTTAGAGATTTAAGATTTATCTCATCTGCGAAAGTATAAGTTCTGTCGATCGCGAGATAAAGTTATGGCCCGCCCGGAACTGTAAGAACGAATTGCGTGACGAGGGATCCCGCGATATTATTATTGGGACGGGAACGCGCAAAATGCGTTATAAATGGAAACGCGATCTTCTTCATCGTATCTTATCGTCGACCTCGATATGAACTCCCACCGCGGGCATTCGGCTATTCAATTGCAGTTTTATATCAGATCGCCGTCTCGCGTCGGAATGTTCATCAAATGATAAAAAGAGTCGGTGCTTTTTTTACTCCCCCCTTCCCTTGCGGCAAATAACTAATGTCCGCGACGAGGTAATTGACATTTCATATGGCCAGACGGGAAGCAACAACGTTTCTTGATTGCTGTTATTGCACGGAAAAGGCAAATAGCAGTTTATGCGTCCATTTATGGATTACTCCGTGTCCGCGTCCACGTAATACATACATACGCGGTATAGGCGGACGTCGCGCATAAATTAATGCAATCGGATTCACACCGATTATTGCACACGGTAGAATGAGCAGTGAGGGGGAATTCAATCGTTTAAATTTCCATACGCGCGTTTGTTATTATATATATTTCGCTGGAAAGCATTACCGCTGCTAAAATTTAATTGATTTATTTCCATTACCCATTTCATTGTAATAAGCCGTCGATAATTGAAAAGATCTTATTGCTTTCGACGAGGAGGCTCTGCAAATGCATGAAGTTGTACCAATTTCCAAAGGTAAGATCCCTCCGCGTCGTTATCGTTTTGCTTTTGCACAACTGATATTTTTTATATCAGCTATTTGCTTTTTCTTCGTTTTTTCTTATTTCTCATTTTTATTTATTAATTCGGTTTGTGGCACAAATTTAATTGTATTCATTTTTCGAGACTATTTATTAATAAAGTGACGTGGATATTGACCTTCAAAAAAAAATTTAATTCTACAATCATTAAATTTGATCTACTTAACTTTGAATTTTTCGAGGATAAAGAGGAAAGAATTGCGTTTGACGTTCAACTCAGAAATTCATGAAAGCTAAAGAAGAAAATGAGAAACGAAATCTCCGGTCTTACGCGTGTCGCGACGTCATGTGATACCGGCGCTTCATAACCCGCCAGATCTCCCAGCAGATGCTCGTGTAGCAGAACCCCATGATGATCAGCGGTAGCACGAGAACGACGACGAGCATGTAGACCTCGTGGGCCCGCCACAGGAGCCCGGCCTCGGAGTCGCGCACGCACCAATAAGCGATCCACCTCAGCCCGACCTGCTTGTGCGTCTAAAAAAAGGAAGATCAGAATTGATGTGAATAAGAGAAGAACGAAGGTCACGTGCCCTTTTTGACGCAAAGACGCTTAGCGACTCGCTCTCTCTCCCTCCCTCCCTCTCTCTTTCTCTCTCTCCCTCCCTCCCTCCCCCCCCTATCTCTCTCTCTCTCTCTCTCTCTCTCTCTCTCTCTCTCTCTCTCTCTCTCTCTCTCTCTCTCTCTCTCTTTCTCTCTCTCTCTTTTTCATCGCATTTATTAAGCCGTTAGACAGGCATTTACATATGCCAAAGCGATAAGATTTTTGCCGGCATATATAGAGCTTTTTATTACTCCCTCGCCTTATGGACCCTTAAAAAGGATCAGCGTCCGCCTCCGTACTTTATTAATCCTTCACGACGTGACTTTCTTTCGAATACGACCGGATAGCAAGAGAATCGTATATGCATTCAACGTATCGCGAGAATCGTAATGGGATATTTTCCGAACAATTTAAATTTATGAAAGAAATTGTGAATGTATACTCCCTTCTTTTTCTAGAGAAGAAAGTAACAAATAAAATCTTAATTGAAGCTAAGTAAAGAACCATCTCGATTTTCAACAGGGAATATCAAACAAGGCTATTATCACTGATCCTTTATGATAACAAGGACCAAAATGTACAGGAGTCTGTTATCTTTTTAAACAGTTGTCTTTTGACGAGAGATTCAAAGAAAAAATCTCTATTAATGTTCGATAAATACTGCAAATATATACGAGAAATTAAAACGTTGTCATTATTTCAAGATATGACGAGATTATATAATATGAGAGTGTATTTAAATAAACGTTAACGTAGCGTGTACACGCGTTGTTTGTTATTTCTCTTTATGAGTGTAATTCGTTAAAGCGCTTTACGGAAAACAAGAAAGTATTTTCATTCCGGACGCACTGCATTTTCTCTTTCGCCGCGTTTTATTTCAGTTTTATATTTAAACTTTTTATTCATAACTTTTTTTTTTTCATAACTGCCAGGCCTGTGCAAAAATTTCATTTCCGTCAATCCTTCATTTACTTCCTCACAAGAATAAAGGGATAAGAGTCTTCCATACGAGAGGCTTATTCACTTGAACCTCAATTCCAAAACGCATCCTCGTAGAAAATAGTTTTTGCGTCCCGATTTGCGTCACGATTACAATCGGTTTATCTCCGACGTCACAGGAAGATTATTGGATATCGTAATATCAAATAGGAAAACGTTGCGACAAATAAATCGCGTACAACCCGCCGCATATACACAACTGACATTTTTCATCGCTAAAGTAAAAACGAAAGCTTATACTCCAGTGAGAATAACCTTTCATCGGAAAACGAAATCTTCTGAACGGCAATTAAATATATCAAGCAGAACAGCCTTTATCTCTGTAAAATCCAATTTTCGTCAGCTGCAATATCATTCGGTCGTAAGAGTGTGTGAACGATTCAATTAACGAAAAATTTTCTAAAAAAAATTAATTTCAAGCTCGATTTAAAAGAATTTAAAATTTCAGGTCGTGTTCGTGTCCTGCATTTAACGCCAATTCGCGTGGATTAACTCGAGATAACGTTGCACCAATCAATTTTTATACGAGACATACAATACTCGTGCGTAGGGAAAGATTAAACAGCATGCTAAATGCAGTATACATGAAAAGAACGGTTTTACTCAAGCATAAAAATTTAGCTAGATACAATTCTAAAAATTCTATTAAACCATCAAAATAATTGTGAAAAATATTCAAGTATGACGAATAGCTGCAAAAAATTTTCACACTCAAGCGTCATTTATTTTGATGACCCAACAAAATTATCTTCAAATCTGTATTTTGCGAAATTTTTTGATATTTTAGTTTCCTATGTATATATAACTACACAGAAAAAAAAGTAATATAGCCAATAACATATGTGATTGCGAGCTGCCAACTACATAAAATATTCCATAAAATAATATTTGCTATTAATTCAAGTACAATGTTGATACTGCAATAGCATATATTATTGCATTGAGTATATCTGTAGTTGGCAGCCTGCAACTACATATCTCATTAAATATATTACTTTTCTTTTCAATGTACATGTACTACATTAAATGTAGTAAATACAGTTTTTTCAACACAGACGATTCTGAAACGTTCAGAAGACAATAGGAAGCATTAAAGTTTTATCTGGAAGTGTCGCAAAATTACGGGAAAAGTTTTCGTCAGGTGAAAATCCAATCACGTCGAATTCCTTTGAACCTTTCCTCCGGCGCGACCGATGATCTCGGCTTAGCGGCTTATCTTTTTAACGCTACTCAGATAAATCGGCGTTTATTAAAGTAAGTGGGCGGGATGTTATCAGCTTTATCGGACGTGCAACTGCAGGGGGTGTATCATTCTCGGATTTCCGTGGATATACATTGCACGCTGCTTTCCAGAGCGAAATATTGCGAAGTGTCATGTTGCGATAGACGATAATGCGGAAGTGACACGCTACGCGGAACGGAATAGCAAGTGATCGACATAAAGTTAGACAGACATATCGTTTCGGACTGCGTTCAATTAGAAATCAATCGCTCAAAGGCAGGCGGAGTACCGTTCGATCCCGGGCAAGTGCTCGAGTTTAATTACACTTCTGCAAACGTATAAAGATTCTTTTACATAAAAAAAGTTACACCAAATGCCTCAGATCTGGAGTAAACAACCTGAAACTTTATTTATGTGAGTTGCAAATCTTTCCCCGAGTACGAGTTGGTTTGAAATGAGGTGTTGGAAACTGCAGGTCATTTCTTTCTTCAATTTTCAAAGTCAACTGTCCTGTGATATAATTTTTAAAACAATTTTTAAATAATGATAAATTAAATGTTTTTATCCATTAGACCTACTAAATATAAAAATAAACAGCAGAACATAGCGTCATAATTAATTTCATTGTTTCGTGTTAATTTTAATAACAAAACTTCGCTTTTTATGAAAGTTTTATGATTACAATTTCGAACTTATCGAAATGTTTAATTAAAACGGAGAAATTTATGAACAACGAGAGTTTTATTAAGACAACGCTGACTACAAGTTAAGAACACGCGTACCTGTGTAAACATCATTGGTATTCCCAGCAGAAACGCCGCGATCCAAGTTATGATCACAATCTTACGAGCTTGGCTTATGGTGCACATGTACTGCGCTCTCATTGGATGCACTATCGCGTAATACCTGAAACAGCATCAGAATTATTTCGATAATAACAAAAGAGATAATCCTCCCCGGTTCTGAAGAACTGTATTTCAATACAGTAAGATAATCCTATACTGTCATATAAAAAGTTATTAGACACTTCCGTGATAAAAACAAACATGGAAATAAACTTTAATAAAAATGTTATGCACATATTGACGTCGAAAAATAATATTTAATAAAACGCGCTAAAAAAATCGGCGATTTTATTGCATCAAAATTTTCAGTAACAAAAAAATATGGCACTGCAAAGCACGATTGTGAAGTACCTCCGAGCAGCTTCATATATCAATAGAAAAAGAGCTTCATATATCAATAGCGATCGTGACGATACTATTTCTAAACATGGAGGCTTTTTTCCAAAGCGCTTTGTCTCGACTTACTACGGGGTAACGTTTCTCGCGAAATGGCATTTGACACGGGCGCGGATATATTAATTTAAGTATACTTCATGAACATTCCGCCTGCAGCACAAAAATATAATAATCTCGAGAGTATCGCATGACGCGGTGTGAAAAATTGTGAGCGAACGCGCAGTATTTCATTCGCAGGCCACGTCGATGTAATATTCCCGGTCGAAATGACTATATCTTGAGATAATCATTATGCGACCAAAGTGAAATCCGAGTGGCTATCGACCATTTTACATAACAGATATCGAATGTTCATTTAATCAATAACTGCGAAATGAAATGAGACATTTCAATAAATAAACTTAATAATTGCTAATTAGAAAGAACACAAAAATTTACAATACAAAAGATACGTGTGATAGATCCTTTTATTCCCGGAATATTTTTTCTTTGAAGTGAAAACAATTAAAAATATTTAGTTATTATTTATTTTTTATATCTCACTTTTACTATGTTATTATTTTAGCGGCAGAAAGATTAATCTCCGTTTCGCACATGCACTGGCTGTTTTTACAACCTACCTTTTTTTATATTGATATTTTCATCAAGCGGAAACTTTCTAAACAAGAAATCTCTTGTTTAGAAACTTTTGCTTAATGAAAATATCAATATAAAAAAAGTAGGATATAACAGCCAGTGCATGTGCAAAACGGAGTACTTTTAAAACAAGACTCATCGAATTAAAAACATTTCGCTGTAAGTCCTGTTTTAGTAGAGAGCGAAAAAATTAGCCGCACGAAACCGCATACTCGAATCAGAAAGCATCAAAGGGACAAAGCCAGTCCCTTCGAACTTCAGCCGATGCGAAAGAAAGAACGCAGAAATATAATAAGCTGGTAGAGAAGGGACCGAATCGCGTAATAGGGCGGAAAAGCGGTCGAAGCATTTACGCGGCTGCATTCTGTCGACTCCCGCCGTCGTGCATTTTCCGCCGCGGTCTCTTTCTTTTTTATTCGCGTGCTACGTAAAAGGCTACCGAACAGCCGCCTCCTTGTTTTCGGCGGCGATATTATCGCCGTCGTGAATACAAATTGTCGTGACCGATGTGCCGGAGAATCAGACGGCTCGCCGATAAGGGCGGCGAATGAGTCGCGCCAATGGAACAAACGACAAGCTATCGCTTGACTTTTTATCGCCCGCAAACCGTTCGCGTTTTATGACCGCGCGAGATTGCCGCCGATGCGAATATCGTTTCGCGTTTCGAACGACTATTTTCTCCCGGTAGCGCGGAGGGGTATTATGTTAAGGATGTCTCTGAAACGTCGACGCGAGTGATTCCGCATCGATTTCTGGATCAGGTTCCCCGAGTCTTTCGTTGTTTTTTTTTTTTGCGAAGAGAATAAAAAATTGAAATCAATTTCTTCGAAGAGATCTCGGTAAACATTCGGTACTGCTCGTAACATTCTCGAGTAGTACTCGCTTCAATCGTTTACAGATTCGGCATTACGAGAAGCATCATCTTTTTCCAATGTTAAAACTAAAGATTAGAAATTACACATACAGAGAATAAATATCAGCCAATAAAGTATAAGCCTGATAATAAATTTTAAAAAATATACGCAGGATAATTTCTATAACTCGATCACTTAGATTACTTAAAATATCTGTATTGTTTATAAGATCAACATATCCTATATGATTGAATTTATTTCTTTTTTAATCACGTTAGTACACTAATAAGAATATCCTCAATTTAGAAAAATATTGAAGATTAAAACGTACGTGTAAAAAACAAGGGCAACTATTTCATCTGTTTGACGTTCTTCTAATTCCATGACAATAACTCAAACTTCAAAAATTTAATACGCTTTATTACTCATACTTTTCAATTATACAAAAAACGTTTTAAACGAATTTAACGTATATAATACGCGCACATCGAACTCTGCAGTGCAATTTGCCTAAAACGCTTTCATATAAATGCGACCTGTAAAAAGAATTTATGAATAAGTTTATTACCTTGTTGAAACGCGGAGATATACTAGCAAGGCAATCTTTATACACATCAAGACAGCTTGTTTTATTCGTTCAAAAAAGTACTATAAATCATCAGGGAAGGGAGAATACGATCGATTAAGAGTACCCTGTACATATTCCTTGCATTTGACTTTGCTTGTAGCATTATACCATTGTTGGATGTATCGTATTGTTAGACTACTGCTAAAACTAGTGGTAAATTAAGCTTCCTTAAGCTGCTTACGTGTATAGGATCAAATTGTTGCGTTTCAACGTTTCAGATCTATTCGAGCGCTGTTAAGGAAATTAAGCGTTGCAGATTCAATTACCAAGCAATATATTGAATTAAAATTGCTTTAAGAATAAAATTACAATTAGCGACGCATTATCCAAAGCTCGTGACTCCAAATTTAATGTTGAGTTTAATTATAATAAAAAGCGTTAGAAACTGATTCTATTGCACTCATTTTAATTACTCATCAATAAGATAAAACTTCGTATAAAACGAGGTTCTATATAACAATAATAATAAAATTATTACTTTATCATCATTATTGTTATTATTATCATATCCCATTATTATTATTGAGAATTTTAATTGCAAATATATAGATACATTTCACAAAAATTATTATTAAGAACATGTCTCGCAATTAGTTCTCGCAAACACTTTCCCTTACGCAAATAAACTTAAAGTTTTCATGGCTAAGCGTAAATCAGTACTGAGAGGGAGTAAGTAATGGTTTTTCAATTTTATGGCGGGTTATAAGGGGAAAGTGTTGTTGCGAAGTTGGTACGATATAGCGAGCACTATAAATAAAAGAAGTATCTCCGTCTGCTAGCAGATTTATGAGTCTCGGAACTTCATGACGAAACTGGGTTGCATGGAATCCTGACACCGTGGAAACTTACTGTTTCATTTCGCAAAGTCGCCTTAATTGCTGCGTACTCTCCTTCTCTCCCTCCCCCCATCTCCCGGAAAAAAGACTGAAAACTGCGAATCTTAGTGTGTTTTATATGCAGTTCCATCTCTTCTCTCTATCTGAAGCTTTACACAGATTTTTGCATAAAAGAATTGCGCGAAACAAGCAATGATTTTAAGTTAAGTCCGCTCGCTGCAACTTATTACTCCCTAAATGCCAGCACTAAGGATCAATCTTTGTATTAAGGAAACAGAATTATATAGAGTGCCCCTAGTTGTTCTTTTAAGTAAAATCTCATCGACATCGCTGCGGGTCTCCTTGGAAAACGGGGGAAAGAATAAATCCGATAAGGGAACAATGAAGAAGACAATAAAACGATCTTATAATTCGATTTTGTCACTTGAAAGATCGAGCGAGACATTTTTTCTGCAAACGATAATTATCGGATTACGATATTAGACAGAATGACCCGAATATACGTCCGGAAAAAGAGAACAAAACCGCACCCGAGAACCTTCCTTCGCGAGACTCGGGAGATTGTCATCCTTGGATTAGCGCCAAGTAGAGCGGCCGAGTTGCTGGGCATCCGTGGCGCCTGTTGTAATTGCTACACTCGCTCCGCGGTTCTTTCACGGAAATGCAACAACCGTGCCAGACGTTTGCCAGAGTTGAGTAATTAATCTTATACCCGTGTATATGTCCGACGGCGTCTCGATATCGTCGGGATGTCCCGGGTAATCTCGTTTAACCCCCGCGGGACGACGACGAGGAACCCGCGTCAGAACCTGAGACGAGAAACGTCAAGACGGAAGATTCTTTTTACCGCTCCTCCTCAATTTCACAAGGATAACATGAGGCCAAAAGGGGCAAACGTCAGGCAGTGATCGTCGTGAGCGAGTCATCTACGTGAGCGACGCAAAGTTCTCAGATTAACGATGAATATTCAATTTCAAAGTGTTGTCACGTGACTCAATCGCGAGAGAGAAGAGAGAGAAAAAAAGAGAGAAAGAAGAATCTAGATCGTTATGTGGGATGAATACGTTGCCTGAGCGAAATAAAAGAAGAGCGATCGGAAGTATCAGTTCCTTCCGGTGGTCCTCGACGATCTCTTGCCAGATCGAAAGAATCACAGCTCTCCTTTAAGCCACGTCATCCCCACTGGAGCAACAACGAGAAACTTTTTGTTAGTGCTCCGTGTTTCTAGAAAAAGTTGCCGATTGTTGCCCGAAGTTTCTTAAAAGTTTCGATTTGCCGACAATGTAAGTTGCATGTGTTTCCAATCGAAGTGACAAATATGAAAAGAAAATGAGAAACACGCGTCAACAAGTCACAATAAAAACAAAGGTTCCTTCAGTATAAAAATTCAATTGTCAATATAGTCCAGCTATCAGACGCAAGAGTCTCTAATAAAAAAAATCTTTAATAATAAAAGAACAAAGTGAGATTTAATTACCAAGTTAATTAAAAAATATAAGAAATATAAGAAAATATGAGAAATATAATGGATTTCTTCCGATAAAAAATATAAATGCAGAAACACAAAATAATATACTTGAAAAGAAATTTCTAAGGTTGCCTGAAACAACCAGAACAGAAATTAAATTAAAAAAAATTTTTTATAACTTTTAGTCGTACATTCCACTTTTTTTTTAAACTAATGTGGAACAATATAAAATGTGCGATAGATTCAAACAGCATTACCGCAAGGTTTGTTGTAATATTATGATTATCAATGTAGAATTGTGAAAATTAATAAAATTTTCTTTTACACGTATTTTTGCACGTTTTTAATGTTCAACGTGACATCGGATCCTGATATATCCTATAAATGTGATCCTCTCATTTTATAAATTTTCCCAGTCTTTCTTTGATTTTCTGCGAGATACTCCAAAATATAATGTCTCCAGGCCTTTTTTAACAGGACATGAAACTAATTTAATATTATATGCAACAAAAAAAAAGAGATTCGATGATATAACTAGTTATTACATACATTATTTGTGTATAACATGATACGGTGCGTAATAATATTGCGGATTAACAAGTCAAAACTAGGTATACCAATTAAATGTTAAAATTCTATCTCTACACGTTAGACAGTATTACTTTGAAATTATGTAATTTAAAAGTTAGCGAATGTAATCTACAATACGAGGCATAAAACGACTTTATTCGACAGTTAAAAATTGTTACCAATTTTTTGTGATTTAATAAGAGGACCACGTGACATTGTATTACAAAGTACTCTCGTATATTTTCGTGACAATTTATTTGATTGCATACGATGTTGAAATTTCTACATTGCTTGCAATTGATCTGTACACACACACACACACACACACACACACACACACACACACACACACACACACACACACACATATATATATATATATATAAAACATTTGTTATTTAAAGCCAGATTGCATATTCATTTTTTCGCAGAGTTTAATATTTTTCCATTAATTACGTCAAATTATAAAAACAGTTTATTTCACACTAATTTTCACATCATAAATTTTTAACAAAACAAAAAAAAATTAAAACAAATTAAATAATTAATTATTACAAAAATTATTTATACTCCATTTATTAATTTAATTTAACGTGATATTTAATAAAATAAATATATTTAGAAAACAATAATATTTTTTAATAAAAATCGTTATTCTCGTATTGTTGTCATATAAACATTTAAAGCCTCACTATTTTTTCATGCAGCACTTTCTCTGAAACGTATGCAATAAGGATACGTTTCGCTTGCAAGATTTTCTGTGTGCAATTTTACATATGCAATTTTAGATCAATCCTTGATATAAATTCAAAGCGATGCCAATCAGATCAATTTATGCGATTCTTGTTATGACCAACGACCAATTTTACACAAAACTGTAGCACGTGCTAGCCTTGTTGACTCTCGAACGTTCGAAATCCTTTTTCAATATCATCGATGCTCAACTGACCCGCTTGCGATTTATATACGATCATAATAACTACGACATACAATCGATCGACATCGCAGGAACACGATATACAAGTTATCTCACCTCTCTATCGACATCGCAGTGAGGGTGACGACCGAGCAGATAGCCGACACGCTCTGCATGTAATGCACCGCTTTGCATAGGAAGATACCCATGGTCCACGTGTAGGAAAACAGTTTCGCTATCTGCAACAAAGCAATTACAATACATGAATATTCGGAAGAGAAAAGCAAAGGGACCTCCGAACCCTGAAAGTTTCTATCTATTAAAAAAGTTTTCTGATTATACACTTCATGTAATTATAGCGTAAAGCATGTAAATTGTTGGATAGTGTTGCAATATCGGCATTGAAATCAAAGATGAATAACTATATTTCATGTATGCATTTCTTCCTAGAAGAGAAATAATCTAGAAATTATGTTTCTTTATCTCTTTCTATTAAGAAACTATTTTACATTGTTGCGTTCAAAAAAAGATGTTTTCAAGATTTTTTCGTCAAAGATTTAATCTTGTTTTAATCTTTAAGAAACCAAAAGTTTGTGTAAGACAATTTCCAATTTTTAATATTAATTCTAGATCAACTAATGCCTCATATAAATTGAGGTTTTTGTTTTAGTGACTCTCGATCATTTCCACTGAGAAAATTTACATCGGATACTCTGATAACAATAAAATATACCATCATAAAATCGATTACAATAACTACTTTAATATTTTTCTAAAAATAATAATCTTAAAAAGTAGAATACGCCCTAAAAATTTTGCGGGAAGGGCGCGAGATTGAACTATCGATTTATCGAGGCAATTGCATAATGTTATGCACGCGATGCTAATCGCTACTGCGCGTAATATTGCGTAAGCAGGTAGCATCGAGCGGTTAACCGATAATACTTCCCGAGATGTAATTCGCGCGTTGCTCTCGCGACAATTAAACGGCCTAGCACCGTGCAAGCATACGTACATACACGCGCTCGTGCGCGCGCTCACGCACGCACGCACGCAAGCACGCAATTACACTGGCCGAAATCTCGCGCAGTCGTGGAGCAGAAAGGGGCGCTTTAATCCGTCAAATAGCGCCGTAATTGCACCGGAATATCCGAGTAAGAGCACGCACAGGCACGTATGCGATGCACTCCGAAATGCGGAAACCTGAGATTTCCTCCGCCCTTTCCGGCTTATCCCCCTGTCACTTCTCACAAATGTATGTTTCCGGCGCATGTAATGCGATTTAAGGCCTGGTCTACAATAGCTGGAGAAAGCATGAAGTAAGAAGTAAGAGTGAGGTAATTTCCTGTTAAGAAAAGCAGAAGTAGGAGTAAGACGAAATGAAAATAATTTATTTCGCTTACGCCCTTACGCCAGCTTTCTTACACTGGATTAACCCTTTTACACCTAGTCTTACTTCTTACTCCATGCTTACTCCAGCTATTGTAGACCAAGCCTAACAGTCGCCGTTTGCCAACCGTACATACAAGACGATACCGCGCGCGGAAAATGATTAATGAATCATCGGGAGAAGCGTCCATTCTCGGTTACAAGGTAATACAAACTAATATAAAACCGCTTTAATCCCAAAATAATGAGAAAACGAATAAAATAGCTATAAAGTGGGGGTTTATTAAAAATAACAGAATGTTCATCAATCTTACATATTGTCCTCTCTCCCTCTTTTTCATTTCAAAACAGAAACTAAATAATTTATATCTAACAAAAAGAATATTTCTCTTTTTCGACCTTTTTATCGCAAAAAAATGTTAATTTTACCTGTTCCTCGCGTGTAAATTAATCATTTTTAATTTTTCAAATTTTGTCAAATACATTATGACTGTATATTAATATTATTAATGCGTAATTGTAACGTATTTCCGATTGAAGCGTAAGTATACGCTATGGAATTACTAATAAGATTTGAACTTTCAAGAAAAAGGAAAATGTTAATTGGAACGAATTAGAGCGAATTTCACTTCATCTTTTATCAGAGAAAAAGTCACTTAGCCATTTTACAATTGGGATCGAAATGTCACCTCACGTGTAGAAAAGCGTCCTTCGATCACTCATACCGAATACGGATTAAATTCGAAACTTCCTCTTCGTCAAAGGAAACCTCCCGGCTTTAATCAACATCCCCCAGTGTCAGGCGCAGGTGTCTTTGTCGATTTTATTATAATCGAATCCTGATGTTAGAGATTTACACTCTCGGATCTCGTTAAAAGCCGAAGTTCACGATTAAAACTGTACGCACACAGAGCCCCGTGTCTTATTGAACAGACACTTGCAGTACGACACGTTGCAGTAAGCACTCTCGCGAAAATTCGAAAGCGGGAGAAAAAGGTACAGTGAGATCAATTTAATTCTATCAACCTCCGCACACACAAATACACCCACACACACACGCGCGTGCGAGAAATTCTATTCTATCGTATTGATGCGACGTTATCAAGCAAATCAAGAAACAGTTAGGATTCTTCATACGTTTCTCGCTTTGAAGAAACGATCTTTTTTTTTTCGAGCCTCTAGACCGATCCTTTTTCGCGACGTAAGAAGCGTAAGCAGATGCAAGACTTGACGTAGATATACGCGCTCTTGAGATTTCCATCTCACATGTGCCACCGCAATAACGATGAGAGGAAAGACCCCGGGCTGGCTCAGAGAAGACGAGTCCTGAAGGGCCACCGCATGCGGAATAACGCGACCGCCGACGGAGCACGGTCGATGTCTTCTCTCTTATTTAATTTCCTTGCGCGCCAAGGATTGTACGCCTCGCCTCTTAACCGCGCTGACAGACCAATTTCGCTGGTCTGGAGTTTCTCCTTGCGCGACCGCCGCCACTTCCCGCCGGAACGCGATTCGGCCCGCACCTTCCTTCGTGATTGCAATAACGCGACGGAGACGTCGTTCTGTTGACACTTAGCCGATAATTAGTTCATCACTCGCGTTGAGAAAACTCAACCGCGGGCGTATCGCGCGGAAACGACACGCACTGGGATAATATCGCGCGCGGCAAACGGAAATGAGCGACCTAATTATTCGGGTCAACTCCCGTCGCCCGTAAGGTGCTAATGTAATAACTGGTCGCGTCACAACCAGCCAGTCAGCCAGCGAATAGCTGGCACGAAAAAGGGGGAAGAGAAAACGGGTGGGCGCGAAGAAACGCATTTACCGCGAGTGTACCGCGGGGATGCGCTTTATCGATTTGCGTTATTTACGTCGTTGCGAGAAGAGAGACAGTCGAAAAAAAGTAGATTGATAGACAGATATCGATGCTAAAGTAAGCGTCGCCAAGACGCTTTACCGATTTATTTTTTGAAAAGTCCCCGGAGTCGGTACTTCCTTGGAGAAAATTTCGATCGATCAATAACTTCTTCTCCTCGATTATTTTAATAATTTAGTAACTTTTTTCAGTAAATTTTTAAAAAGTTGATCAACGTATGAACCATTAAAAATTATAAAACTATATAAATTAATATATAATATAATATAAATATAATAATAAAATTATAAAACACGATATTTGTGCTTTTCATTGTTATTTCTAAGATTTGATGACGCTCCATTTCGTCTTTTGAAGAACTGTGGAGATTTAAAAATGGTTTCGCCCCCCCAAAAAAATTGATTTGAAATTAAATAAGATCTGCTTGCAAAACTTTACTTTAAACCTCCTTGCCACTCTGTTTTAAATTACCGAAGTACTTTCGATTCCTGTAGTTTGAGGGGGAAAAGGTTTAAACAAGAAATAAAGGCAGGTAGCTAGGAACAACGGCATTTCTTGTAGAATAGCGATTGACAGGTTTAGGGTTTTAATACCCACGACACAATGACCTCGACCAACCCGGAAATTGCTCGTACAGCCGCCCGTGAACCGAGAGATATATGCGGCGTGGGCGGTTCAACGCAATCGCCGCCTGATGTAGGTCGACGATCGGCTACTCGTCTGCCCAAAAACCATTTTCATACCGGCCCAAATCACGACGGGCAATAAATAACGAGCGAGCTACTCGGTCTTTTCATTTTCGCGGCATCGATCGCTTATCGAAGCAGCCTCGGCACAATTTATTTCCCTCCCTTTCTCTCTCCTGCGGCGGACAGAACAAGGACTATCTGTGCTCGACGCGACAATTCGCGAAACAGCTTCTCGACAATTGTGAAATTCGATTGTCACACACAGAAAGTAAATCGGCGACTCGAAGAATAATTGTTTTCTCTCGACAGAAAATTACGGGTCTTTTCTCTTTACCCTTTTCGTTATTTCTCCCGATGAAAGATCGACAAGACCAAACGTGAAAATGTTCGGTTCCGTTATGTTAAAATATAAAAAAAAGTAACTCGAGAGAAATTCTTGCGAAAAAGGTAAAATAATTAATTTATAGGATTGTAGGAATAGACGAAAAGACCAAAACCTAGAACGAGAATAAATAAATTTAATAAATATTGTATTAAACATTATTTACGACATTACACCCGCATTACAAAATAAAATTTCTAAGACACGGTTTCTATGTCGTCCATTCGTCATTTGGTCGCCATTTAAAGACTGTGTCTTAAAAATTTTATCTCGTAATATTGCCGATTTTTAAATACATACAGACAAGTTTGTTTGATGTCGCTTGTCACAATTTATATAAAACACTCCATCTATCATCACCCTCCAAAATGTAACGCTTCTTGACGCAGCAAAATATAAAGAAATCATTTCTTTTGATAAGAGTCACGCTATTCTATTGCGAAATATGTAGAAAGAAACGAAGGAGCAAACAAGCACTATGTGAAAAGGGGTATATTCGCGGAAATGATTTATACTCAAGAGAACAAAGAAAGTGCTACTAAAAACTTGCACGATATCATGATAATTAAGCGGTACTTTTTAATTAAAAATTTACTTGTGTATTTATTTTAAATGTCGCTAAGCATAACAATAGAGCATGCAAAGGAAAAAATATCTTTCTTATAATTAACAGAATAAATTAACGGAGACCAAAAAAACTATAATTGACAAAAGCTTTGTGATTTTTGAAAGGTTGCTTCAATCTTTCAAGACCTAAAACTCAAAGAGAAAATTCAAAAATACAAAAAAATAGTCTCTTTAATTAATTAAGTGGGAGATAAAAGCTTCGGCCCTTATTTAATTTCAAGCAAGTTTCATACTTTGCACAGAGATTAGTTAGATTTTATTATAAAATAATAATCGTCATCAATGTTTAATATTGTCTAATATTAAAAATCAGAAACTTATAATACACATAGTAAATCTTCATAATCTTTTTACTGATAACAATCGACAAGTCGGACAATAAACAAAATATGACTAAGGGAACTGTATTGATAGTTGATCTGTGTCTATAAGGGGAAAACAATTGGGAAAAATTCGCTTGTTAATCAAGGTGCAGCCCGCAGTGGCGCGACAAATACACGAACTTTAATCAAACACCAGACCTGGCATACGGGCTGACACGGCAATTTAGCTTACGGAAGGATGTATCGGCTACATCACGTGCATCCAAAATGTTATCGATCGCGGTGCCTGTGTATAGAAAGAGCCTCGTGAAAATGCAGGACACGTAAATAATGTCGGTGAATTCACAGATGAAAACTTTTCATGGCGATGTTGAATCGCGATCAGCCGAGCAGTGATGAAGCAATAACATAACAAGGACACGCGGCCGACCGGCAAATAGTAGCTGTTCTATTAACATCTAATTACCGGTGTATGTTCGCGCAAACGTTGTTATCGAATTAATTTCGGAGCGATGCCGGCGGTGTATCTTCGTCGTCGTGGCACGCGTTTAAGCGCAAAATGGCGGCAATAACAATAATTAACGCGGCAATTGCGCTACGAAGATAAAGCGTCGTGTTACCGCACACTGCCTCCGATAGTTAGGAACCGCCTCGGTTTTCAACAAACAAGTCCGTTATCTTAGCCGTGCAATTCTAACAAAAGTTTACCGATAAATGAGAAAGAGAGTTCACTTTCCCGCATAAAGGAAAGGACGGAAAAGTAATGCTTGCAGATATTTATCGAGATACATAGCATCTTTCTGCTATCGCTTTTATGTGGCTACAAACCTTCCTCGCGCAAAGATTTGAAATACTGAATCACTTAATCTTATATTGCAATATTTAATTAAATACTGATAAAATTACATCTCAAATAAATATATATTTTTAATTTAGAAAATAAAGTATGGTTTATTTTGGAAGTTCATATTGTTACGATTTCTTTTGGATAATTTGAGAAAAATTAATAGTAAAGCAGATTGAATTAAAATAAATCGATCAAACTTGGTCCATACGAAACAATGTACTAAGTTGCGATAACATTTCCGTGTGCTTTATACGTCCCTAAATTAGAGCGATGGGCGCATCAGGAACGTCGTAGAGTCATAAACAAAATTATGCACGGACGATGAAGTCAAACCAGAAACACGATAATATCCTGTTGTCCAGTACGCTTCATCACCATTTCAAACAGAGAATCAATTATTGCGCTCATGTTAAATTTATCTACGTAATTGGCAATACGCGGAGATAAGCCATCAGATGAGCGTTTTTGTCCAATTGCTATTAATATTGATCGTTAAGTAAGCATACAGAACACATATTGGATATCCTACTTTTTCGGCAGATCTTAATCAATTTATAATTAATTTTCTGCTCAGATAAAGAAAGAGAGACAAGTGGAATTTTGGTAATTTTAATAACAATTTTTGAGATTAAAATGTTAATAAACAAATATAAAGTAATTTGAAACGTAATATACAGATGAGCTACAAAAGAGAACACAAATGGCGAAATTGAATTCCTTGTGCTAATTTCCAGTGGGCTTTATTTTAACAATGCTCTTACTTAGAATGCATAGGGTTCGAAAAAATTCAAACAATTGCGATAAATTACAAGGAACTTTAAAATTTCCGCTAAGAAATGCCTCATTCTCTACTGATTTTAGTAACATTCTGGGTTTTCTAAGAAAAGGCGAACATAATTTAAATTTCCGTCCTCTCTTTGTTCCAACACGGAAATTACATTACTTTCGTGTTTGTCAAGAATTTTCGTAATGAAATTATTTGTTGCGCTTATCACATTTCCGCTAGCATAGCACTCAAAAGGACTTATCTCGGCATAATAAGGACAAATTCTGCCACTCGCAGTGTATTAAATTCATTAATGTGTATTCTTTAACCAATTACATCGTACACAGCCAGTCTAATCCCGGAGATCGGAATAAATGACCCTATGCTCATGTAAACATATTTGCATGCATAAAAGCAATTAAATACAGTACCTTTTTATCTGCCATCAAAATTAAAATACAATAAATAAATAACAGCGTAATCACATTGTACCGTGGAATAAAATGATGCTTCCCGTAAAGTACAGGATTACATAATTTTGCAGAATTATATAATTTTGATGAAAATGTCAAAGAGATCGGTATTTGTTACAAGCTTGCACATTTTAACGGGTATTCTACGTATATCTGAAATCTGAAATTGAGATTTCAGTGTTAAATTAAAATTTACATGGAAATTTTCAATCCTCGTAGCAATGATTTCCGCGCGCGGGAAACGCAAGAAAAATTTATTCCCGCGAACTAGTTTTACACGCGAAATCATCTCCAAATTGCCACCACGAATAGGATCGTCGGTCTCTGTACGTGATACTTTAGTCGACTGCCTTATCACCGAGCACCAGGTCGATGTGATAAAAAGAGAGCTTGCAAGAGCAAAGAAAGAACTTCCCGACGGCACTGCAGTAATCACGATGCACTCGCCGGAAGTGCTTACGTTTGTCGCGAGAATTATTTCGTGCCATCAACTTCGGAGTAACGCGACGCGGAGGATGTCATCGTTAAACATTAAACGCAACGCAATGGCTTTCAACGACCATCACTGAACGCTCGAGAGTCACGAGAGAAACGGAGAAAGAGAGATCGCGAAGTTGAGAGCGAGAGAGAGAGAGAGAAAGAGAGAGAGGGAGAAGAAACTAAAGCTACTGGAGATATGTATTCTCGACGAAAACTGTGCTCTCGACATACTCAATATGTTTCAACAATAAGAGACTCTCTCGTTTCTCACATATATATATATCTTTCGTCTCTCGCGAGCGCGGATTTATTCGTCTCACGGAACACGGCTGAGGACTCTCTCCGCTCTGTTTCTGACATGCAAATCATGGGAGCTTCTAGAAAATACCTTAACTACAGTATTAACATTCCGCGAAACACTCCTCTTAATCCTCATGTGGGGTACTGTGTTTGATCTAATCGTGAATACCAAAGCCGCTTTCAGAATTATTGCCGCAAGTTATTAGGTACAGTTAGTACGAAATTAATTGCCTGGACAGAGGATATAGAAGTTTATTTTATGCAAAACCATCAAATATTATAATCTCTAAGCGAAAATCGCATTACAGAAGTGAAAATCCAGTGATGCATCTCTATCCAAAGTATGCTTTTCATTTGTAGCATGAAATAAACCTTCAGTATTTTGTGTCACGTGTCAGAACAATTAGTTTGACTGTATATAAAATATTGCTTATTTAATATATTATTCTGTCATAATTTTACCTTTTACAATTTCGGATTAAAATAAAAATAAATAAAAATAGAGATAACGTAGATTTGGCACTTTTGTTGCAATTTTATTCAAATAATTTTCAATCTGATTTTGTTAGTTACAGGCTTAGTGAATATCTTTAGTTTAAACATTAGTTTGCTCTTGATGGAAATTTATGGTAAAGATTTTCACTTTTAATCAAGTTTTTTTTTTAATTATAATATTTAGTAATTTCATAGTATAAAATAAACTTCTAATATCCTAACAGGTAGCTTTGTTATATTACACGTCTGGACTGCACGTATTAACGTATCATTATCCTCCTGATTTTTTCGAAGAAAGAATATTTAGATACTTCAAGTTTCTCAAAGAATTTTCTTTCATTATTTCTTTTTAAATGTAAAGGTAAACTAATCTCTTTAAATACAAAGAGAAATAAATATCTCTCCTTTTTGTAAAGTTATAATGTTGCGTCAACGTCGTTATGTATTTTTATCTGTATGAAAGTAATATGAAATCATGTAGAACATGAAAGAAAATATGCATTCAAGAATCAATCTTATAAACGCATGCGCTTATATCATATTTTTCTAAGTAATAAATATCAAGGTGATTGATATCCGGAAATTTTCACATCCATTGAGAAACTGTACATCACGAAAGCAATATAATTAATATCAACAAAAAGCAAAAAAAAAAATTACTTAGAAAATCCTCTTTTAAAAAGGAGCTTCTTTTTCGCGATGTTGATAGATTGGTTCTCATATTGCTATATAGAAATCAAATTTTAGAAGAGTGAAGTACTCATGAGCACAAATATTTATAAGTACAAATATTTAACTTATTTTTGCAAAAATTTCTATAAAAATCCTCTAGTGTACTAAAAAGTGAATGTAATAGTAGCAAGGAGTACGCATCAATCATCGAAGCAATAAATCGATAAACATCTAGTAATTGCAACCCCGTAATCAATTTTATTTTCGCAAGTTTTATAACTAAATAACAAAACTTTACTCTTCAGTTACTTTCAAATAGTGCATCGTATAAATTTATCCCTTTTAAATTATAACAATCCTCATCTCTATATTTCGTTCATTTACTTTGATAACGTTGTTTCACATAAGCAAAAATAAGTCCAAAAATTTTCAGGAATATTTTTCTAAAAAAAAATTTTTTTTAGAATAAATTAAATAAATAAATCAATGTTGTAGATAAATTTAGTACAAAAAAAAGAAGAAAAGGGAAAAAAGATTAAAATATAAAGTAATAGATCTTTAAAAACGATCGTAAAGATTCACCTTACTACGTAAAAAAAGTATTAATTTTTAAACATTATTTAAATAACTAATTTCGTATAAGTAAACTAACTGCATTAATGCATTTCAATTCTGAATGATCATATCGGATACTCAGATTTATTTTACTTCGTAACTTATCAATCGTTCGGATGTTAAAATCTTCGACTCTTAAGATATAAATATCAGATGCAAATGATGATTTCTACGTTAATATTTACGAGCTCTATGCTTATATCGTTCGCTTAACGAGAACGCTTACATTACATAAGTTTCACGAAGGGGGATCTCGCTCGTCCATGAATTTCTAAACTCAACGCAACCTTGTTAAAAACGTTTATGACTCTCTTCGTCGATGTCGTTGAGAGAACCGCTAATTACAAGAGGTATGACGCAGCTGTGCATAATCCAGCGTGACGTGAAATCGCGTTAAAACCTACAGAACTGTACTGGTTCTTGGTACCGTTTACAACATGTAACATCGAGCGAAGACACGTTAAAACGTTGACTAAAATCGAATTTTGCAAGCGGTCTAACGTGAAGCTCGTTCGCGAGATTAGCCAGGCGAAATCTCATTGTATCTTTGTACCTACTCTCTATCTTTTTCCTTTCGGAATTTCATGTGAGTTTTACGTCAGAGGGTTCCACCTGCAAAATCCCATGCTAACTAATGTGTTAATCAAATCTGCGATTTAATAACAAGTTTACTTATTAAATTAAAGTTTCCGACTCTTTTAATTAAATTGAAGGTATTTTTTTTTATTAATGCATATACCTTATATGTATGCATGGTATCTAATATAAAAACGTACAATCAAATTATCATACGTTACGTCGGAAAAATTCTCAGACCCGAGTTTAAAGCCCGTGTGGCTCTTTATAACTTTTCCCCCGTATACCAAAGTACTCGACACTGCGCAGAGAGAAAGAAGAAAGCAGAGGAAGGCTCTTCCGCCGCGTATAACTTTACACGGAGAAACAATAGAATAGATCGTTTTCCCGCTAAGGTAAACTTCACGTCTTGAAAATTGGTGCGAGTGTTTATAACTCTCTCGACGATACCTCGGCTTGTCGATGCTCAACAAAACCGATATGTGCTCGGCCGCGAGAGAGAGCCGATAAACGCGACTACTATTTAGCACATACGAGCCATTCCACCCCGGTACCGTCCTAGGTAAAACGGTCCTCAACTTAAATAAGCGGCACTTCTCGCGCAATTTGCGCTCGACAAACATGATGCTGAATCAGCGGCTGCATAAATAAGGCAGTAACACGTGCGTCGCGTGGCCCGCGTGGTCGCCAAAAATATTTGCGTAGAACAATTGGTTACGTTTAAACGACGCGAAAACAAACAGCGGTTACTGTATGTCGAGCGCGACGTGACATTTTAATCGATTATCGGAAGGATAACTGGCGTATCGAGCGAATGAAATCGGTGGAATTTGATTGAACATTCTAACGTTTATTTTAATTACGAACGACACGCTGACTGTGCGATGGTGTCCTGATTATTCTTTTTCAAGATTGAGCAAAATTTTGACGTACAATGTCAAAGGCTAATAGAAAACTAATAAAAAAAAAATTATAATCTTATGGTGTACCATTTCCATAAAGATATGAAAGAAAAGCCTCTTACGAAATTTGTATATATACATTATTATGTATTTATGCATGGAATGCAAAGTAACGTGCGTGATGATACACGTGTGAGGTCAAGTTCCTGGGTTGCAAGCACTTTGCATAAAAAACCTTAAGTCCAGATCGGCGCGCCCACCTGTCGATTGATTTAATTAATTGTAGATATGTATATCTTTCCCTCCTTCCGCATTCTAATATTTATGAATTGTCGATGAGAATAGCGACCGATCGGCCACACAATCGCGCCGTAAATTTTCACGTTCCGGCACACGAGCGACTTTTATATCGGCGCAACATAACTTACGTCAGGTAACTGCATAACGATCGGAAGACTGAAAAATTAGGATACAGAGCACACGTCTTCGGCCATGTGTCGTCGGGAATATCTCTCCGGAAAATTCGGTCTGCGCAAAAAAATAATGACCTGCATGAAGTCACGCGCGCGCGTAAAGAATTCTGCAACATTAAAGTCCTAAAAGAATGTAGATGACTTTTAAAGACGTTTAAACTTACAAGGTGCTAACCGTAACTTACGCGCCGACGATGGGTGAATTCGACGCACACAATTTCATCGCCGTTGTTAAAATTCGAACTAAGGGTGAAACTGATTTTTTTTACTTGTAAAATTGTTTGTAATAAAATTAAATGTTAAATATATTTTTCCGACAAAAATAATAAAACTATAATTTCATAATTAAATTTAAAATATGTTTTTCACTTTCTAACATAATGCATATATTTAAAACTTGCTGTTTTTTCTCTTCAACTTTATTCTTTTTCTTAAATCATTAAATCACCGTATTACAAACTGTTGTTTAATTTATTTTATAATACTGTTTGAATTTGTTAACCTGTAACTTATTTATACTGTTTGCTTAACTCATTTTTATATAAAAACAGTAATTTCTTACAAAAATAGGAATGAGAAAATAAATTCTAAAACCAAGCATGCTCACGATACTGGCAAGAAAGTTCTCTTGCTGAATAAATAAAAGGTTCCACTCTCCCCGGCATACTGACCAGTTTATATGCATGACCGCACGACACAATCAGTTTTACGACAAGTGAATTAACATAAAGATCCCCCTCCCGCGAACGTCTAGTCGAGATGACGAAATGCAATATGCAGCAACGATGAGCGCGCACGTACCCGCCGGGAATGTCACTTGTGACGTATGAAATTTGGCGGACGTGAACGACGCCCGATATCGGATACACGAGATTTACGATACACGTTTAGAAAACGGCCGCGCGAGTTATACAATACTCGCGGGAATATCCAGGAAGAGACGAGAGCAATGGAATGCGAGCGGTGCCTGCCTCCGGCGCGAGCATTGCGCCATATCCGGAGGTATGAAATTCCTGCGACCGAGATATTCTAAACACAAAGCGGCGCATGTTGTTATCCCCCTGTCTGAAAAACCATTTTACAATATAATACTGCATAAAAGAAATGCCTTCCAATCGTTGGTTAAACAAATTTCATTTTCATTCTCCCTGCCCATGCATTTTAACGTTCTGATTTCCACTTCGTTTGAATGAGTCTATTTTTTTTATCCTTTTCACCTTCATCGTTAATTTTAATTGAATCAATGTTATACGAATTGAACGGTGAAAATTATTATTTTTCAATCATTTTGCAGATAAGAAGTAACAATTATTATTAATTATAAATTACATGTTTGCCGAATATATGTGTATTAATAAAATGCACAGTTTTTAGTCTTTAATTTTTTTAATTTGTAATGTAAAATTACTTTCTTAATCATTGATCTAGAAAAAAAATAAAATTACTTTTAATAATCACTCTAATAAGCTCTCTAAATATGTCTTTAATAATTCCTTGAAATTGTGATATTTTTACAATTAGTGGATTGTATTCAGTGCATACAATAACATATATTGAACTTGTACATTAACGTATATTAATGTACATTTAATAACGAACCATAATTTGTACTTATACATTAAACATTTTAAAATATTTTTCCAAAACGGTAATATTTTTCAACAATCAATTTATTAAACGTGTATTCATTTTTCTGTAAAATTATAATATTTATTGTTTTCATTGACATCAACAATTCTTTAAAATGTTTAAATTTACACAAATTAATAAAAATTTCAACCTTAAACTCATATTTAAAATCGTCATCTTACTTCGACGGTTACAAAGCTGTCAGTCTCTATTTATTTCTTATTATTCACTTAAAATTCACAAAGGTTAAATGATTCTCTATCTTTCAATCGTTTAAAATGCAAAAGCAATAAATGAAACTGACAGAGGAAGGCAATCATATTTCTTTAATCCCGTTTATAAAAACAAAGATGAGGTACCTAGGTAATCGCGTTTCTTTCGCTTTTGTTTTGGCCTCCTGCCGCGAATCCGTGCTTAAAGGAAAAGCACAAAGATGTTGTGTACCGCCGGTGTATCGAAGCGTTAATAAAAAGCATTAATCTTCGAGCGTAATTATAACTCTGATAAATTAGGAAAAACTACGCTCCGTGGCGATTTCCGCGTAGAAGCGTAACGCCAAGGCGTTCCGGCAGTTCATGCAATTAAATACCGTCGGTTTTACCCGCAACGGAGCAATGGCGCAGACCCATGCGAACGACAGGCGAGAATTTATTATTTATTGTACGTCGGGTGGGAAAACGTTTTACGGGCTCGTAAATTCGCGGTTTTGAACAAGTGAAACGATCAAACTCGCGTCAACGCGCGGACCGTGCACGTGAACCCGACACGCCGAGGGGGATTAAAACTGTTTAATCCCTCTCCCCATGTCTTATTAGATTCTAAACGTACAGGATTAGATTAGGGCTGTGCCGCGTTAATGAGACCGCAATACGGTTGTTTCTCACGCTCGCGTCGCCCCGAGATGTCATATTAACACTTTGCGTAAATTTATCGGTTTATTCTCTTCCGGATTTACACCCACTAAGTTTGTTCGTTTCGAGAGCTTTTTTTCTTTTCGAAGCGCTAAAAGACCCAAAATTTATAATTAAATATCATAGAAATTAAAATTAAAAAATGATACGAGGAACAAAAGTAATTTAATTGTTAGTGTGACACGACGCGTCGTCCTGAAATCATCCCGGCGAAACGTGCCGGTGAAATGCACGTTGAGCGTTAAGATGAAAAGAGCGGGATTTACCGCGGCAATTCATCGAGTTAAAAACTGCGATACCGCTTGTCGGCCCACCTGGAGATGAAAAAGCGCATAGTGAAAATTGCTGTATACTGTTAATGGAGTTAGGCGTCTGGAAAGTTTTATCTCCGAATGAACACACACACACACACAGAACTCGTTATTTAGAATGCTCCAAATGCACCTGATGTATATATCACGCGACAAATGAGCTTATCCTGAGCCAACAAAACTTACAAATTATAATTTTCTAGTGCTCAGCTACCTTTTATGCGAAATAATAAATAAATTGCCTACTTGAAATCGTTTCAATATGCATTAATTCATTATATTATTATATTAAACTTAATTAATATTATATTAAAACTGGCTGTATAATTGGCTGTATAAAAATACGAATGATATTTTATTATCCGCAGAATTAAATTCGGTATGCGTTTATATTATTGAATTATTACATTATTCAATAATATTCAATACAAATATCTCTGTATGTACGTGTACTCTTTTAAAAAATTTTAATTATACGCGTCAAATAATGGCAAACGATAATTTATAACGCACAGGATAGATCGGGTAACACGGCAGAATTAAACGCATAGCCGAGGGATGATATCCGCTTTTAAAAGCGTAGCGATAAAAATAACAACGGAAAGGAGACTTAAGCACCGCGGACTTCATGAATTATGGATAACCGATGTGGATGAGTAATGTGGCAAGTCGTCCGAGCGTGTGGTGCAAACTGCACTTATCCATTCCGCGTCTCCGTATATCATCGCGAACCGCATCGTTCAACAGAAAGACTTATTATCGATTTTAATGATTAAGACGCGTGCTTTTTTCGTCAACGCTTCAATTTATTTTAATCGTATTCGGCATGTTTGCACCTAAATCTTTCATCGTAAAACAGAATGAGACTTGTGAGACTGAAAACATCAACCCAAACAATATTAGAATAACAAATACTTAACACATAATTCTATAATAAAAATCTGAATTTAATTGTTATTGATTTTAATTTTAAAATAAATAACAATTTGTTTTAAGAATTATCGAGTTGAATGAGTATGTTATGTCTGTAATATAAAATTATACCAAACATATGCGTACTTTTTAAAATAATCTTTAAAAAATTCAAGAAAAATTCAACAATATCTTAATGTTTGCGGAAAGAAGAAGTATTTGAAGTTAGTAGGACGAGTGGTTGAATACATATTTTACGACAAAAAGAACAAACGTAAAAAATCGAATGCAACTCTCAAGCTCCTTAAAGTAATATTTATTTAGAAAAGGGCAAACAAAATGATTGAGTAAACTAAGCAAAATATACCGATTTTCGCTATATCAGGGTAAGAAAAATATATCTACCGGGATCTATGGTGCACGGAAAGCACTGATAGCACCGGGTATACGTGCAGTTTCATTCGAATGGACATTTGTCTCTCGCATCAGACAAATGTCCATCGGGTCGATGACGGTGTACGTTGTCACGGATTTCGTTCTCGATTTCCCAAACGTCCCTCTTTCCGACTCCTCTTTACGAACCGCAATTCAATCTCCACCCGATACACGTGATCAGATTCTCCGCATGTTCCGACAAGAGATTTCCCCGTGAGAGATATGATACAGAGAATACTGTCTTGTTTTCTTGTTTTCGGTTATTTCGTTAACTTACAATGCACTTTAAATATACATTTTTATATCGCTTTTTATCGAAAAGAAAATATTATAAAGTTTCAAGATAAAGCTTAAATTTAAAAGCGATACAAGTTATAGAAAAACAGTTATATACATATAATATTATATCTAAAATTTCAATATTATATAAAACAAATTTTCTACATTACATCACATAATTATTGCTACAAGATTTAAGATGTAATTATATAATTTAGATCAACAAAAAGATATTTTAAATTATATAACAGTTTTCTGTCAAAATGTTATAAAATTTTTTTGAAGATTTTTTTGAAGATCTCTAATATCGGATACAAATATAAAATTTTACTTATAAAACATTTCAAATACTTAAATACGATATGTTATATCGTTTTCATCGCGATTTCATAAAAATTCTTTCTTTCTTTTTTCTGTTCCAAAAAAAATCATGCAACGCCAATAGCCTTCAGCAATCATTTACTTAAATCCTAGTTTCCGACATAGATCCTCGATCCGTAGATCTCCGGTGAGCCCCGTGATTCCCATCGAAAAGATCTCGCAAGGGATGTGCCTAGCCACGCAATTTCGAGCTAGCTTCGTTCGTTGTCGCTATACCCTACGGGACTAACGATGACCTTTCATTTTTATCCCTCGCAGAATCGGGAAACTCTCGGCGAGAATCTCTCCGAAATCTCATCGCGGGAGTCCCGAGGGAGAGTCCACAGCCGTGATGCCAGGCCTGGATTTCCATATACGGCGACACACACTAGACGACCGCGAAACACTTGCGCGCGTGTTTCCGTATCCTCTGTATCCTTTGTAACGCGCTCTTCGGTTCCATCTCCCGCAGGAGAGGCCAGCGCGTTCCTCGAGGCTCAAAGCGATGATGAAATTTTCGAAATTTTCCCCGGACCGAGGGAGATGTGCCGGCCTGTATACCATACACCCCCGGCTCAACGATTTACATAACTTCACCGTTCAACGGACGCCGAATTCGAAAACAAAGGAAGCAGCGTCAAACTCCCCGAACTAACAGTTTCTCGAAGCACCCGAGTAAAATATCAGTACCGGGGCTCGCCTCTCCGATACGTTCATCTCGATACCGTTGCCATGTTCCTCAAGGGCAGAATCGATCGCGAGCATCCCTCCCGGGTTCGGAGGCACTCTTGCGTGTAGACGCAACGACCAAAATTTAGCGTGTCCGTGCGGGATAAGGAGGATATATCGTTCTGGGATTCTCGAACGGCCACTAAAGCCACTTCATCGAATGCTCTCCGAGGCGTTGCATTTTACAACAGCCTCGAGGCTCAATCTTAATTCCCCGTATCAAGACGGCAATGGACGCGAGCGTGTATCTTTGATTAATCAACTTACAGCAGTCACGCGAAATCACGTCGTATGTCGAATTTGCTAAATGCAATATCACATATGTGAATTTTATCATGGAAAGAAGTATATAAAATGCCGGTAGATGCAGGCGTTAAGTTACGCATTATCCTCATGGCAATTCCGCGCGGAACTTGTCCCTCCGCGGATCGAGCGCGCGTGCATATATTATAACAACAGCGAGAGCCGACGTATAGCCATAGACAGGAATTACTCTCATAATGGCGAAACAAGTTTCGTCTCACAACCGCGTGTCTCTCTAGCGCGACAGCAATTTCCAATAAACGTCGCGCACACGCGTTAAACTACCCTCCTGAGGATCGCCCGGGGGGGGGGGGATGAGAGACGCGCGATAACGCGACGCGGAACCACGCGGGTTGTTCGCGTTTTTCCGCGCCTCCCCCACCCCCTTCTCGTTTCCATCAATTCACGGTTACTGATTTACGACGGACCATTCGTAACCACCACGACACACGCCGGGAGTCGCGAATATGTTTATTTATCCCTGCGTCTCGCGCGCGTTCTGACATTTCTGACACACGTCGCGCCCACACGCGCGTGGCAATGCGCCAATCTATTAAGGCCATCCACGAATTTCCATGCTCTTTATGACGAGGAAGCCGCTCCCGCTGTCCAATAAAGTTGTCCCGGGGCTTAATTTTTACGTTGCTAATTAAGAAGTAGCGAGAAAAACCGTCGAATTCTTAGTTTTGTTTCTTTCCCTCTAACAGCGTGGCTTACAGCAAGGCGCATTGTTTCGTTGAAATATACAGCCCTCGCTAATCCCAAATGTAAATGTATACATTTCCGCTCATAATTTCCCTCTGCGAGAGAAGGAGAGAGCGCGTGCTGCATTTTATCCTTGTTTTTTAATTAAGTTTTTATACCCCGCGTGTGAAATGTGAACAAAGAAGATTGCAAATTTTCCTATGACAAAGTGTAAAAAAAAAGTCCAAAAATTCGTGCAAATTTCGGGACGGTGACACACGAGAGACGCGTGTAAATTACTCTGTATGGAATATGCATTTCATTTCGAGAAGAAACCGTATCGCGAAATAAAGTATTCCGAGGTCCCAGAGAGAAGCTTTCAGCAGCACGGACACCGATACCGCCTCTAAATATACTAGTTTTAACGGAGCGCAAACAATCCGATCTTATTTACGCCGTCGTGCCTTCACGCATCGCGAAGCAATGAGATCGATGTGTAGATTTGTGGAAATTCGACGCGCAGAAGAGAGAAAGGAAGAAAGTAAGACGCAAGCCAATATTCTCCATCCGGGCGAAGCACAAAATATCGTGAACCGACGGTATGGTAAAAAAAAATTCTAGAGAAACGTGTGAGATGTGTTTAGTAATAATATCGTTTGAAATATTTGATTGTCATAAAATAAATATAACAATAACAAAAAATTATAGTAATCATAACAAAATATTATAATAATCATAAGCATTTCATTATAATTACCTCACGTTTAGTTGAAACTATTACACTAAGGTTCCAGGTAACTTTAACCAAGATTGGATCATTATAATCAAGCTCTCTTTTCTTCAGTACATGAAGAATTAATTGAATCCGCTAGATTATCTCCATCGCGAGTCGCAAAAAAACGTCACCGTTAAAGTTCCCGTAATAAAAGAAATCGCGATATATTTATGAAATATTTTACCTACTTATATTTTTATCACAATGTTCAAGAGGAAACGTGCTCGTGAATCGTAAAAAGAAGATAAGATGAACGCGGCAGATTTCTCTTAAAGTATTGGGCTTAGAAGGAAAATGGTTTAAGTAAAGTATAAATTTCTAGAGATATTTTCATAAAGTAAAAGGTAGAAAAAGATATCCTTGGAAACCTTTTTTACCTCTATTCACCTTTAACTAAAAGGCTGAAAAAGTAATTTGTAATAATAATCAGGACTAGATGATAGTTAGCTTTGACAAATAATTTCAATTAACTGTTCAGTTAATATAATCAAATATTTAGTAATATTTAGTAACTGATTCATTACTATTGTTATTATTATTAATTACTTTTAACATAATTACTAAATATTACATATTTAATTAATTTAATTGAAATTATTTCATTAAAGTTTGATTATTATTACCAAACTTTTTTTCGCAGTACTTTACCGTCATAAAGTAAAACGTAACTAGAAAAATACAATAGTGCTTCGAGAACTTAAAATTGACGTCAAATCCCCGTCACTTCAGTGAGAAATGCATAAGAGGAATAAAAGAAGTCTTATCGAGAGCGTGAATTAGAAAACGCTGCATTGTTCGCCGGGTATTTGTGAGTGTAATGCGTAGGTAGCCGGAATTTATCGTGGTACAAGAGATCTATCAACAAACAATCGTACAATAATATATTGTACGCTGTGCATCATTCACAATGCATCTCGGACCGTTTGACACGTCGGGGGGTTGAGATTGCACATCATATACGAAATCCAACCTCACGAGTGCACGACTCTCGACCAAGAAAATAAAATCCAATTCAGTAAAAATCTGACCAAGTGGCTGACAGATGTGGAAATAAGAGAATAAAAATACGAAGAATGAAGTTGCGGAGTAAAACAAGATTTACAGATGTTTCACATAAAACAACTCATTTTAGATAAAATGTATGTTGTTATAAATGCAGAAAACAAGCTTCAATAAAATATGGCTGTAACAATTTTGCTAAAGGTCGCGCAATATATCGCTATAATTCTTCCATTTTTATAATAAAATATCTTGGCAGTTAAATTAAGAATCCATTAAAGCAAAGGTTGCAACGAGAAGTAGAAAACGTTAAGAGAAAGGAAATAGAAAATCGAATAAAATGCAAGAAAAGAATGGAAAAATCTTAATAACAATTCTGCCTGCTCGTCATGATGAAAATAGTTTCCTGCTTTTTTGTAAGTAATCCTGTTACTTAACAGAAATAACAAATGCAAATAGAAATAAGCTAATTAAAGTAATTATGAATGGCTTTTTCGAAGAGCAATATCGAAGTGCTATCGCAATTATCTAAAAATTACTATACTACGTAATTGCATTCGCCATTAACGCAATTCCGAGCACAAGAATGCTTTTTCTATAAAATTAAATTAAATTAAATTAAATAAAAAAAGATCAAAGTAAAAAATTATTTTTAAAAAAAGATTATCGGTGAAATATTCATCGACATCGATATTTGTCGATGAAGTATTATATATTACATCTCTGTAATACATTGTTTCATTTACGTCAAATCCTTAAGCTATTCAAGTGAAATGAGTAATTTATACGCAGATTGTTTCAGAATATTTGCAGAAAGTGAACGTTTCAAGTTACTCAGTAAAACTTGCTCTCGCGGTTTCCATTAGTAAGAGTATTGAAACGGAAAATTCTTAATTTTTCAAAAAAAAAAAAAAATAAAATTAAGAAGAAAACCCTCAGGTTCCTCTCTTTCCATTTTTTCTGAAAACTACGATTGTAATAATGAATGATAATAGATTATTGATATGGATTCATTGATAAATTAATTGCCTATTAGAATTCTTAATTGTAAAAAAAATCTTAAAACATTGTAGAAGACATAACGTAACGTTATCTTAATAGAAAAATATACGAAACTGTATGGTAAAGGAAAAAAAATTTAGTTAATTTTTGTAGAATATTTCCAAACTAAGAACACTAGAATTAAATGTTAAAACCATGCAATTTTTTAAGCTACTGAATATACGAACGATTCTTGTTTTTAGTTCGCATTCTCGTAGCGCGGCTTGTAAGCTATCTGCCTGTCTTCGTATCTACTAACAGTGTGTTTAAAAATTCTTTTTACCTTCAAGCACGTGTTCCAAACCAAACGCGGTTACATGCTTTAAATTGCTCGAAAAGCTTCGTTAAATCAAAATTCGTTGATTTCGGTCGGTGCACACGATCGCGCGAAAACTGGTCAAAAACGCATCCACGTGCGTTACCTCCGTTACGTTTAATCCGGAGATGAGCCCGAGATTGGTTATTAACAAACATGTTTTTTTTATCGTCCAAGAAAAATATTTACGGCGTATTCAATTTTCAATGTTTACGAAAGTGTCGAGATGGCCTACGCGTGAAATAATCGCGACAGATTGTTTTTCCGAAAATAATTAAAAACAGATGCGCTCTCCGCGTGATACTCCATTTCATTATGAACGTTATAAAGGTACAAAGTGTTCATTAAAAAAAAAAACCACGCAATCTCTTTTCATGACGGTTACATAAACGCGTGAAAAGCCACGCTCTCAAATTTTTGCGTCACGTTTTATATTTCTCGCGAGAATCTCATCACGACATACTTCTCTCGCAATTTCAACGGACAACCGTTGTCGTTGTGAATTATGCAACATGCTATAACCCGATTTGTCTGTCCATATCCCATCGTGAAATGCACTTAAAGCAGGAACGAAGGATAACTTGACACAGCCCGGAAATATCCGTTCGAAAATATTCGATCTCGTGTCGATATTTTTTAACAAAATTTACAAGTACCACTCGAACATCCATTAACACGCATTAAATCTACGTTCTGGTCTATTACGCAAGATAATTCGCTCAACTAAAAAAAAAAATCGCGCAAAAACCGGGAAGATTTAATGATTGGAGTTTCATGCGCAAGTAAAATGTAAATTCCATAGAAAGCATCTCGACCATTAAATAGAATAATCTAAATTTAAAGCTGATTATAATATAATAGTATAAATTTAATTAAATTCTTCGTTAAACAAATATTGGTCGATAAATTATAAATAAATATATATTTCATTATTCTACATTTTAAAGTATAATGTGAAAATAAAGTAGATAAATATGTAAAACCTATCTGTTGTACGTCAACCGACTATCTTGAATATCAATGAAATATTGCAAGAAATAAATACATAGATAAAACAGTCTATAGAGAAAGAAAAGTGTCCGTCACGCGGACACTTTTTTACTTTTTTTAATAAGCTCGTTTTTAGTTTCTAATTATAATTTTCTTTCTCTATAGACTGTTTTATCTATGTATTTATTTGTTGTAGTAGAAAATTTGTTGTAGTAAAGATAAGATATAGTCAGCGACGAACAAATTCATCTTCAATAGATAACAACAAATTTATGTTTCTAGGTTTTAAAAACGGGTTCTGTTTTTAACAATAAACGTAAAGATAGAATTGTAAACCTTGCAAATTTAAGTACATAGAACTAAATTTAAAGTCTCTATTAATAGAAAAAATATATATTATATAAGAATAAAGAGGCAGAGTAATTTTATTTTTATTACGCATTCACAGAATTAATTAAATTTTTAACTAATTTGGTTTATCTTCTGCATCAATATCAAAAATAATTGCTAATCCATTACTTATGGAACTTGCCCTATTTTAACATGAAATCTGACAAAATAACGCGACATACACGTGATCCAAGAAGAGGCGGCCTTATGCGCGTGCAACAGGTGCACGTGTTCATTGAGCAGCAGAAGCGAAATCGAGAGACTACCATGTATATTACGTTTATTTGCAGAATAGTAAAGGATACTGACCATAAATTCGTCATGACATGTGGTGTTACGAAAGATAATCGACTATTGCGCGGCGTAACACATCATCGCAGATGCTGTACTTCATGGTCTGTTTATTTTACGCTGTTTACGCAGATAGTTCCGGAGATCAAAATAGCCTAAGGTATGGTCAAAGGAACTATCACGTGCCCCAAACTATTATTTTCGCTTAAATAGAATTAGTATACTTGTTGCAATCAAAATATGAGACAGTAATTTCCTTTAAACATAACCATTTATCCATATATGTATAATGCGTATAAAATTCAAAGTAATTCGATTTATAGAAAATATCATGTTTCTTTTATATATTATTTTTTCAAAATTTTACTAAAAAAGAATTCTTTTACAAAATCTCGAAAATTCTTTTTTCAACGAAAATGTCGAGGCATCCTTTTTAAATTTATTATAAAAAAATTAACATCTAACATTCCAGAAAAAAATTGATAATAAATTATAATTATAATATTTAAGATAATTAATTATACTTTTAATATTTTTTCTCTAATAATTTTAAAAGAAATTTTAATAAGATATTAACTCAATAAAAATTTTAATAAATATATTAAAACTTAAAAGAAGAAATAAAATAGAGCTCTTTTCAGTTTCATCGAGAAAAAATTTCAATATAAAATTATTTAAAAATTTGTCATTAAAAATAAATGTAGTAAATGTACTTCCTTTTATATTAATCAATTAATTACATTATTATTAAAGCAACATAATTATGTCAATTAGCAACTATGTTACGCTAATAAATAATGGATAAAATATTAAGAAACACATAGCATTGTGACAGATAATACTCTTCGAACTGTTTTAACAGATGCAACCGCAACTGACACATATCCATGAAGGTCACCCATTAATCATAACTCGAATATTCAATTAATTGGAAAAAGTGGAACGTAAGACAAGGAACACTTTTTAATTAAATTATTGCATTATAAATTTAATTTTTAGAAAATAACGAATTGTATGATATTGACATTAGTTAAAAGGAGAAATTAGCTGCTGCTAGATTTCTTGACGTGTGAAAATAATTTTTGAATTGTAGCTATCCTGTAATTTTTCACGTGTGGAATTATGGCGACTGTAATACAACGTAGATGCTACGATAGTAACGCCACAAAACGTGATTACAAATTATTAATTGTAAAATTAATACACCAGTCATGTTCTATAATTCGATAAGACAGTTCAGTCATCATGTTATGCTATCGTTGAAAAGGTATTTCACATGGTAAAAGAAAGCAATGACAGTATAACGATACTGAACTGTCTTATCGAATTACAGATTATAGGTGCAGGCGAGTTGAAATGACATACTTCGCGGAAATCGCAGAAATGTGTGTGTGTGTGTGTGTGTGTGTGTGTACAATTGTCAATTCTTAAATAAAATTAGTCGACGTCAAAAATATTTTATGACCTATTTTCCAATCGACAACCTCATTTCGTATTATAATTAAAATAAATTTAATTTTCAATATATGTGCTACTTGGATTTTTACTTTCAATAGTGCGCAAATTTCATATTTCAATGTTTATTTATTGCAAACTCGATACTGCCTTTAATAAAGTAACCAATTAGTTCTTAACACAGTTGTTAAAAGTTTTTTCTTTGCCGCCTATTGTTCGCCCACTGATTAAAAACTTGTTAACTGATACCAAACATTTTGTTATTTTAATCCTATTATCATTTATTTTTGCAAATAAATACATGCACTAATCTTCCAATTTTATTCAAAAAACATTCGTAATAATAAATGTTGGTCGACAATGTATGACGACTTTTGCGAATTGTAAGTGAAAACATTAAATATCGCAGAAAATAATATCGAGTTAATTCAATATTAATCATTTACATTTATTTTATCCCTAGTATTTCCATTGTTTGAAAAGTTATTAAAAACTATTATTTTGTTACACATTCATATAAACTGTTTTCTGTAGAATTAATAAAAATACAATAAATACTTAAAATTTAGTTATTAAAATTAAATACTTGAAATTCGCTAAATTCTACCATATTTTTTTATCGTATTATTAGATTAATAAATTAAATTAAATTATTATATTATTGCGCACAAAATGTGTGTATGTGATTAAAGTGCTTTTGTCGTCTATTCAACAATATAAAAAATATTGTAAAATTATTTATATGTAAAAAAGATACACGAAAATCAAATTATCTTGCTACTATCAACACTGCGAATAGAAATTTAATAACACTGATTGTCAATAATATGATTGGTATTAAATACATATCACTTTAATATGCTGATATTACTAATGTCAATATTAATGCTCAACCTATCAAGATGTTACTAGCGTCAAGAGACATTAAATAAATCTAATGGATATTAAAATGTTCTGGTTTACGTTCCATCTGATACGCTTATAATATCGATTTTCCAAAATACTTGATTTTCCTATCTCATTGAAGAACGTATAAGAGCGTAGTATAAGGGCGACATAGTGTGACAGATAGGGATACTAATTCTATTAAAGATTGATCGCCAATTTTCCGATTGACAGTGTAACGTGCTCAAGGATAAATTAATCTTCTTATGCGTTCATATTCATTTCTAAAATAATATTCATACTTCGCAATATTAAAAATCGCATGCTCCTTCAACAACAAAACATTGTAAAAATAAAATGCTGTAAAAGATTTTGTAAACGCTATAATATTGAAAAATTTTTGTATAAATAAAATTTTTGCAGCATTAAAGAATAATTTTAAACCTTCAAGAACTAAATAAGATACTTTTCAAGGTTGAATTTACATTGACCGAATTTTGATTACAGTTTTAATTGCCAAGATAACAAAACCAATAAAAATTTGAAAATTTGTATACTAGATAAGAAGGTGGAGTCCTAAACTTCTCAAACGATCTATCAACGGAGAATAGGCGATTTCCGGAGCATCGCGTACATCATAGAGAAGGTATCGAGGTTAAGTGTGAGCAATCATCCAATAAAATTAAATGTTAAGAATCGCGTTTCATTGGTAGAGGTGCTCGACTCGATAAAATATTATAGCAAGTCCAAATAGACCAGATGTTGAACATAAACAACAGCACTTCACGATTATGTTATCTAAACGAATGCACTAAATGTAGCCCAATTATACAAATGATAAAAAGCAGCTGCCAATATTATTGTTCGTTTACACGCATTCGTATCAACATTTAGATTATTTTGAAATCTTAAAAATATGTCCAAATAATAGAATCTTCGTAAATCTTAAAAGTTAAAAATTTAAATAAATCTAAACATTTTAGAATTCTTAAAAATCTCAATAATTTTAGAATATTAGAACTAACAAATATTCGATATAATTTTTATTTTAAAGATAATTACGGAAAATATATTTATTATAATATTATAATTATGATTTTTTAAAATTATTTTATTGTGATATTCTAGGTTAAAAAATTAAATTATTAGCTTTAAAAGCCAATCTATAATATGCTCTTTACTATATATATTTTTTAATACAGTTTTCAAAATGTTTAAGTTTTGGTTTTTAATATACCAAACAATTTGAAATCGCAGATAAGTACTTCTGTGCTAGGTCACCAACTTCCCATTTTCATTGTTCCGCAAATGATAAATTAGATAATTAGGACAGATATCGGTGCCCAAAGTTGTATAATAGAAATGATGCCAAGCCTATCATTAACATTACCTTAAAGATAAGATAATGTCTAAGTGTATCATTATGACGAACATAGATTTTGATTATCCTATCGCACCTAACATTAATCTTCCTTATAATTGATCTTTAGCGAGAAGTTTCCGCATGGGAGAGCGGAAAGATTGAAGAGTACAAAGGGACAAAGGAAAAACAACGAGCTGCCACCGACGCACCGAGAAAATGGCCGGAAGGTGGGACTAAACCAAAATTGATGATTCCACGGCGGGACGTCGATCTTCGTTATACCGCGCCTCCGTCCATGTCACGGCCATATCTCTTTTATCGAGAGCTTACGTAGGCCACGTAGGAAGTTAAATCTTTCCCCCTTGACCGTGCGCGAACGTGCGAGCGCAATGAGAACGTAAACTACAGGTGTGCTCGAGCATGTCTCAGAAATATACGGCACCTACATTATTACGATTATTCGACTGATATTTAAAAAAACGAACGAATTGGCAATAAAATACTGTCGAATTTATATCACGTGCTCGCAATTTTATACAGAATTGATACGCGTACACGTATACGTTATTTTACGTATATGTATACTTCGGTGTGTTTTTGATATATTTTGCTGTCGCTGAAAGACCTCGCTATAGAAAATATGTATATGGCCTTCCTTTGTTTCCCGAACACGTAGGCGTGCAAAAAAATATTTTTACTTTATCAAAGCAGATTATCCTAGGATCGCAGTAATATTTTTTGTCCCTTATTACACTATTTAGCCGGGGGCAGAGGAATAAGTAACGTACAGAGTTTTGAAAAAAGCTTTGCGTTTCTCATGTGCGAAATATTTCCTATAACTCGATCTTTTAGAATTTCTCTGTTGTTTTTAATGATACAGAAAAGTACGAAAGAAAAAGTCTAAATTTCGAAGAGGTAAATATTGTAGCAGACATACTTTTTTTATGCTTATTATTATATGAGATTTCGAGATCGTGTAACATTTTTTAAATAAGATAGCATATTTTCATTAACATAATATGATAAAATATGATTCATAAAAAATTATCTAAGACTATAGGATATGTATTGGATTTTAAGATAACTTAAAACATAAGAAAGTCACATTTGAATTTTATTGCTGCTGCCAAGCAGATTTTGGCAAGGTATATATGCAAGGAAAATAATAACAAAAGTAGCAAGAAAATTGAAAAGCAAACACTGCGACGTTAATTGTTTCACGATTAAATGTGAGGATTTTTTTGCGAGGTCAACGAAACAAGTGATATTTATTGTCTTTCAAACTCACGCAATCAAGAGAATCCAGCGATTTACGATCAATAAAGCGAATAATTGTCACACAGTGAATGACAGACAAATTAATCATCGAACACCTCGTGCAGTGACTCTCTGACATCATATTCGTTAAGCGTATTCGTATATATTATTCCATTTAACTTTATCTTTGCTAATAAAGTTAGAAAAGTTTAGAAATATCCAATTTGCGCCGAGTATCCGTTCGGTTTTCCCGTCGCGTTCGCTGTCACTTTCCTGTTCCACGCCGGGGCTTATATTTAAGCCCCCGATTGCACCAGTCGGTTAACGGTAACTCTCGTTAACTCAGTTTGTGTTCGTGTTGCAAATGGAGCCTGCGATCTAAAAAGAAAGTGCGGAAAGCAGCTAACCCAAGGTTAATTAATCCGGATTGTCGACGCAGCTCGGTCTTAAAGACTGAATTGTTGTCGTGAGCGAAGCAAACACGAGTTTCTCAAATTTGCGACGCTCACTTGCAACGTTCGTCCCCTTCGTTTTCATTTCTCGCCCGATAATGAGGATGATCGTTAGACACGCGGTTGCCTCGTAAAAAAGGTCACAACGTGTCAATGTTGGTGCCCATAAGCACCCGCGCGAATGACAAATGGTTAACAGTCAAATTGCGGTGCCCGACAAATTTATCTTCTCAGAGAGCGACTTCCTTTTTCTTATAAGACATCTCGAGACACAACCCGCCCACGAGAGTTCTCGCTCTCTCACGAATTAATCGCCCTCAGAAAGCCATTAATTACGTGCGATGCGAAACTTGGTAGGTTGACGTAGAGAAGCGTTTGGTATTCAATCGCGCCAAGAATTCGTGGAATACACGTGACAAATGTCCCTTATCTTTACACTTCTGGCTGAATACAAATGAGTTAAAGAACGTAAGATAACAATTAGTCATTGCACATAATAATAATAATCGCGTTATTAAAGATAGAGTTCAAATATTTCTGAAATAATTTTTTTTTTCCTGTAACAAGAGAAATTTTTATTACGTTTTTCATTCAATTAGCTTCCAAACAACTAATATATAATTAAAAATTAATTTATTTTTACTGAGGCTAATAGTTAAGCAAATTTTTGATCAATCTTTCCGTACAGATTTTATATAATAAGAATTATTCTCTCTTCTTTCTTGGAAAAGTTAAAAATAGAAATGTTCTACCTCTTTTCTTCACGTTTTCTCTTTTTACACGCGCATGCACGGATTACATTATCGAAGATGATTACAAGCACGGCGTAAAATCGCGGTTTGTCTATCAGAGTTCCATTGAACTTAGTAGATAGGATCGACAAGTTGGAGAGCGACGAGCATCAAAGCACGGGAAGCTTATAAAGAGTAAATGGGAAAACGTCGAGAGTACGGGTTAAGATAAACAAATAACGATGCGTCAAGTGCTTTCGCGTATACGCCGCGGAACCATTTCTCGAGTGGCCTACATAATTTTAGAATTCAGTGGGATGCGTCTTTCCATTGGAAACTGAGACGAGGCTCCCGAATTCGCGAAATGCCACAGTGATCCAGCATTCTTGAAAGAAAGCAAAGAAACAAAACGGAAGACGATAATCAAAGTCACGAAATGCAAAACGACAAAGCCGTACGTAAAATTTTAGTGACCCTTAATAAATTTGAAATGATTATATTATCAATAATAAAAGATGTATACGTGCAAAAAATACTACAATTTTATACTTGACGTTAATGTTATAATTATATTTTTGTTTTTTATAATTATTTTGTAACTACATATGTATACATGTATGAAACCTCTTTCATAAAATATTTATAAACTCTCTGTCAAGTATTTTTTACAAATAATTGCTTTTGCATAAATATTCAACCATATTTTTATGTTTGCCTCTTAAATAGCTAGAAAGAAATATTTCATTTCGGTATACGATAAAGAATATTATTTCATATTTATTTAATATGTCTACTAGCAATTATGCAACATTAAATTTTCATATTCGTTATATACACACACGTTTTGTTTTACATTTTATCGTTAATTTTTTATTTAAAATAAAGCCATATCAATTATTCCATATTAATGTAGAGAAAATTAGCAAAGGCACAAAAGAGAACCAATTTCGCGCATATATTAACGGTAACAAAGGCAACAGAATAAAGCACTTATTTTATAACATCAATAAAGTGACCAAACAATAAAATCTCCCATACCATTGATGTGTCTTTGCATTGTCAACATGCGGCGACCGCATAATGCAACGTACCGCTTTAATAATTTATAATTGTTGGTGGCTAGAAAAATGTGTGTTACAATAACAGCTGGTTAGCGCATCGATTCTATTTGATTAATTTTATCGGAAATGTTGGAACAAAGTTTAATTTTATTGCGTTTACATTTTCATCAGCGTCCTTTTTCACTTATAACAGATAATATAAAACAATGAAATTTACTACATCAGCATCTTTCTGAAATAAACATTATTTATACCGTGTTTGTATATCAATATCAATTATTTAAAATTAAAAATTCCAATATAAAAAAAAACGAAAACGTTTTTTATTTCTCAAATACACAATACACAAATATCTTATCTCAATCTGCATACAAAACACCATGAAGGGATTAATAAAGTTAAATAGAAAAATTAAGTTCCAAATATTCTCTCTTTAATTTTATTTGATTTCTTTCAAAGTTTTCACTATTTCACTAAATAATAATAAATTTGGAAATTTAATCAATTGTAATATCCAATATTATAAAATTCACATTATTACTAATATGTTTATTACTAATATGTATCTCATGTGGCCTCATAATGTTTTCTCGATTGCGTTTCCTGAAAATTGCATCCTACAGAAAATGCTGAATAAATAATTATACAGATATAATCCCGATTAAATATTTGATCTAATCTGTTCGAACCCATCAGGGCAATGAATCTGTCAGATTTCATCTATTATATTTATCAGTAATGTTCACAGATCCAATATCTCAAATTATCATAAAATATAAACTCACCGATATACCGATGCACAGCAGAGAAGTTGTAACAATACTTTCACCTGTAAAATACAATATATCCAGATTATAATAATGTCCAAAAATTATTTTCTTTATTTTTAGTAGACATACGTGTATAGCTTTTGAAATAATCTTATATAATTTCTAAAAATAATTTTGTTCACTATTTGAGTAGTCTTTTATAAAATTCGACAAATAAAAGCCCTTTACTCTCAGTTCATATATAAAACAAAACAAAAATAATTGGGAATAAATTATTATTAATTATTTTTGCAAGTAATAAGTAATTTAAAAAAATAATATTACTCACTTAGTGTTCCGCCCGATGCCTCCTAGGCCGCCTGCTCCTCTCAGATTTCTTCCTGACATTCACACAGACACTCACTCGCGGAACTGTAATTAATTATCGCACACTAATTACTAAGATACGATGACTGTCGCACGATACTTTGCACTCTCGTTAACCGTCCTTGACATCATGCACTCTATGTGCAAATTACGATGCAAGACTAAGGTGGCGTGATATATGGGCTGTGAAAAACTACGATTTGCTCTCTACGACTGTCTCACAAATCGTAAAGTATGAATCTCGAACGCAGCGTTGCCGCGGACAGATCTATCTCACCTTGCGAATAACGAAACAATTATCTTCGCTAAACGCATTAATTTCCCTGTGTTCCGATTAATTATTCGTAAACAGTCAATATTATACATAAACGTATCCATTGTTTCAATTACTTAGAAAATGATTCGCGTGTCGCACTCTCAATTCGTGAAAAAATCGAATTATCATAATGTATCAGTGTCCAAATACCATTATATTAATAATAAGGAAAGTAATATCTTCGCCCCAAAATATTATGAGGTAATAAATTGCAGTTATTCTCCATCGCCCACGACGAGTAAATAAATCGCGCGGAAGATCTGCGTTGTGTAATCAACCTCAACAGACATATGAATCAGAAGATTAGAAGCCGTGCGAAAATGACGAATTATTATGATATCAGAAGGGAGTGACGAGAGACACTTTCAGTGTCTCTTCACATCTGCTACGACTACTGTAATTCCGATAAGCAGTGAGAAAACAGCTCGTGCGCGCTACATACTCATTCATTGTCAGTTGAGCGTCGACGGTCGAACGATAGCGCGGTGAACTTACACATGTATGTACGCACGTGCGTACGGCACGTTAACCTTGCCACTACTTCCAGGATTCTAGCACGTGTACGCGGCGCATGACGCATCGAATTGTTATACATACGCAGCGCGATGCGTATCTTACTTGCATGTGAAATTAAGGATGCTGTTATGTGCGTTTGTCGCGCGACAAATTTTACAAGTTTGTTGATTAGCGGGATTAATGATTTCTATCCAGTCGACACAATTGTTATTGTTATATTACTTGCGTAGATTTGAAGATTAAGACACGAAGATGAGAAAAGAGAAAATAAATACAGAAGGAAAGAAAGGTGGAGTAAAAGAAGAGAAAGAAATGATAAAGGAGAGGCAAGAAAAGTTGATATTTGATGAGAAAAGTAGAGTAAAAGTGTTAGCTTTAAAGAAAGAAGGGCAAGGTTAAAAAAGCTATGTAACATATATATAGCATCTGTACCTTATGATAATGTACTTGTAACATAAATATTCCATCATCATTATTTTTAAAAAAGGACGAAATTATAACATAATCTACAACATTACAGCAAATTTCACGTTATATAAAATATGATGTTGAAACATATAGTTGTTGTATAATGAACACGTAATTATGTCGTCTAAATAGAGACTCGAAAACTCTATTCTACAGTCAATCAACGCGCTTAAAAAATTTTGATATGACATAATGCAAAAAACTGCAATTCGCTCTACGCAATACATTATAAAGTATGAATCTCGAACGGTATTGCACGAATCTGTTTCAAACTTCACCTTGCGAACAACAAAGCGATTATTTTCGCTGGACATTAAACAAATATGCGTAAAAACTCAAATAACATCAGTATCCAAATATCGTTATAAAGTAAGAATCTCCGCCCTACGAAATAATAATTTGTAATTATCTACGTCAAGTAGATAAATCGCGCAAAATATCTACATGACGAACCAACTTCGACAGATTTATAAATCGGGAATTGAGAAGTCGTGTGAGAGAATAATCAAATTGTAATAATCTCAGAAGGTCGTAACAAGACGCTTTCGGTATCTTTATCTGATATAATGTAATTCCGAGGAGCAGTGAGAAAACGAGTGGAACAGTTCGTACGCGCCGCTCACTCGGTCGAGCGTCGGCGGTCAAGTGATAGAGCGCGTCGATATATGAAACGTACGCAGCGCGGCGCATGCACATGCGTACCTCGCGTACACTACTTTGGAGGACTCCAGCACGCGACGCGCATTTTAATAAAATAATTTTATTATTCATGCAAGACTCAGACCAGTATTCACAGTCGAATCTTACATTTAAAACCAACTTAAATACTGTTTTACTAAACACGAACAGGTAAATGTAGATATCCGCCGCATACACAATTAAAAAGGCCAAAACTATTTTGCGTCAATTGCAATAGCTACGGCCACCCTGCCTCGTATAGAAGCTGCCCCCAAATAATTGAGAATAAAAAAAGAATTAAGAACATAAACACCAACGCCAATGACACAAAAAATTAAGACAAAAGAGAAAACCCGATTAAATAAATCATTAATAAACCCGGAATTCAACTATGCGGACATAACCAGAAATAAAAATAAGTAAGCAAAGTGACAGATAATACATACACCAATAACGCGATAAACAATGACGGAAATTAAAAATAACATAACGAAATCAGAAAAAATAATTGAAAATAATTCTACAAAAATAAACGCAATAGCTTCCTTGGAAAAACCTATTAGTAGTCACTTTCAATCCGAATAAATCACGGACAATGAGTATTGTATATAGCTTTTGCGAAAAATAATATCTCAGCCAGGGTGGTCAATCCTGACTAAGATATGTATTATTTTTGCAATAATTTATATATAGTTTTTGCGAAAAATAATATCCCAGCCAGGGTGGTCAGTCCTGGCTAAGATATGTATTATTTTCCCAATAACTTATATATAGCTTTGCGAAAAATAATATCTCAGCCAGGGTGGTCAGTCCTGGCTAAGATATGTATTATTTTCCCAATAATTTATATACAGCTTTTGCGAAAAATAAAATCTCAGCCAGGGTGGTCAGTCCTGGCTGAGATTTATATAGATAATACTTTTGTAAGTCTATTAAGTATTTTAATTTTATTATATTTAAGTGTTACTCAACCGCTCAATAAGTGGTGCCATTGGAAAAAGCACGATAAAGGAAATAAATTAAAATATTAAAAACCCCGAGCGCACATAATTCTCTCGGACAAATTTTCAACTCTTTCAAAAATTCCCCCCGGACGTCTCCGAATGTCTTAAAAAATAGAACAGTGTCCGGGGAAAAAGAGAATGGCAATCTTACATATGAAAAATGTATGCGCTCGACGACACCCACGCTCGTTTTGCAAATCGTATTATAAACTGTAGTGAAGTATAAATTTCAAACGCGCCGGCGATGCCTTACTTTGCGAATGATAACGAAATGCGATTACCTTCGATAAACACGTCGTGTCGTACGCCGCACAAAAACAAACGTCGAATGCGCCAGCCGTTGGGAAACATTTTTTATGAACGTCACCTGTCGAACTGTTACGCCGCGAATATTATTTTCCCCGCGTTCTCGATTAATTATTAAAAAACGATCGATATTTATATGTAATTGGTAATTGTACAGTGCGGTTTAATTTCTATATATCCCGTATAAATGTAACACGATAAAAAGTAGGCAATAGACGAAAGGTTAGATAAATCATAGCTAATAGCGAACTAATTGCTAATGTATAATAAACAAGGTTTCAGTGTGACAGGTTAATGTAAACGTGAGTGCGTCGCAAATAAGGAATTGTCATTACGAACGATATTATGTAAGGTAAGGCCACTCGCCACAAAAGATCCAGAACGGACAAGCAAACTCGAATGAATAAAAACAAGTTTGCTTCAAGACGACTTCACGACGATTAGCATTTGTAAAAAAGCGAGTTGTTCGTGCTTATTGGCTCGCTCAATCTAGAACCGATCTTTAAAAAAAAAAAGACGTGCAAAATATACATGTATGCGTCACTTACTTTCACAGGTATGCAGAAGATGATTAACAGAAGATCTGCCGTGGCCAGACCGCCCAGGAAAACGTTCGTCGGTGTCGCCGGTAGCGGCCTGAGCCGACAAAGGGTCGACGCGATGATGATGACGTTCCCTGGAAGAAATTACAATTCCTTGACCGTAAAGAATCACGACAATATTACCCGAGAGAAGAGATCTCTTCTCCAATTACAGAATATTTAAAAAAAAAAAGCTTAAAAAAAGCTTGGGGTCTCTTACTTAATAAATTTTCCCGATTAATGAAGAATCCAGTAATATTGAGCGCACGATTCTGCGGTCAATAAGTTTACAGTTAGCGGTAGGTTTTAATATCGAAGATGCGCATTACTTTGCAATTATCTCGTGCGGATAATTGTGAGCTCGTTTACGACGGAGATGCTGTGAAAATTAATTGCTACGGGGAATAATCAAGCTTGAATAGATATTTTATCGTGATCGATTTTACATGTGTACAAAAACAACCTGTATCGCGTCACCTAACAAAAAAAGAATATTTATACATAGTGTTTATAAAAATAAAATTCAAAATTTGTTAAACCACGAAATTTTCGAGACCTCTCCATGCCCTCGATCTCCTTAAAAGAGTAGCCTCTCGGAAAAATCAAACGTACACATCTCGCGGTTTTTCATAATAGTTTCCGAAATATAGAAGGTAGAGACAAACCACCTGTGCATATTTTCAGCGTTCGCGTTATTTGTCTATTGATTTATTTAGTGGAGAAAACTGTCAACGCTACAATTCACTGCGATTCACTGCCTCCCTTCCGTTTTCACAAATTATAATGACATAACTATTAGAAAACCGAAGCCCGCCCGTCAATTGATCGTGTTCCGTTAATCCCCGCGCCACCCAACATTTTCCATACGACGTCAACAATTATTAATTGTCAAACGTCAAACGAAACAATTACCGCGACTCGGGAAATACAGGGAGCTGCGTTCGGTCGCGTGGATTGACGAGAGGTAATTTGGAGTCACTGCAGCCGTTTGAAAGTGGTTTGTATTATACTCCGGTAACTTGTACCACAACGTAATTAAGAGCATATTAGGCTCCGCTTGCACCTCACAAAGCGACGCTACCTGGTAGCTCCCGTGCGAGGAGCAAGAATTGACGTTCGCGAATATTCTACTCCGCCGCATCACGGCTAATTCGCCTCTTTAAGACGAATTACTCCATCGAAACATTTACCATCCAATTAGCGATTTCACGGAGACACCAGAGTGTCTCGTCGGCAGCGATCTTTTACTTTTTTTTTTCCTCGCGATCGAGTGATATACTTATATGCAACGTAACGAAAGATAAACCTATTACGGCAACGACTCTGTTATCCCGTTAATTCTCTGCGTAATTGCAGACGCGGTTTAATGTGAAGCGCGGCACGTCACGTCGCGTTTTATACAGCGAGATCGTAAATCACGAACGCGTAAAAGCGAAAGCGTCTGTTTCTCCGAGAATGCCTCGTATGTCGTTTGGTTCCAACGGTTCTCTTCTCTCCTAAGAGATTCGATTTTTTTCCCCCACACCTACGTGTAATAATTGGCGATTCTACAAAACAAAAGTGCTTCATTAGCGCGACGTGTGATTCTTTCGTAGGTCACGAAACAATAATATACTCCTCGTTCTCTTTTCCACGCGAAAACATTTTGATAGGAACGTAATAATAATAGCCGGTACTGACATGAGTCACGTGGCGCCTGCTTAATCATTCAAAGGAACTGTCGACAGGTTTATTACAGGTCAAATTACATAATCGTAATAACTGTCCTTTCCTACAGTAAAACTTAGTGACGATAATTGACAGCAATTAACATTTCAATGTGCACAATGTGCGATGTCGGAATTATAATTGGATTTACAAAAAATCTGTCGATTTTAATAATTAAAAACTGTAAAACTGTATTAAGTGCTACGAAAAAAATCCCATTCAGATATTTTTTACGTGCCATTAGTATTGACAGTTTGAAAATTAGTTAACTGATATTCTGAGATTAATTACGTGTAGACAAAACTTTAGAGATAAGTTAAATTAGACAAAATGATTAGAAAACTTGTTAAAATAGAGGTATTAAATCAACCCACAGCTTGCTCGAATCTCTATTGTATAGCAGAAGTTAATCTATGCTTTGAAAGTAAACGGCTTCTGCGATGTTACATTATAGTTTATATATTTCATGATAGTACAGTTCTGTGCACATTGTACCCCAGATTACATAGTATATCGAACAAACGCGACAAGAAGCTATATTGTATTAATATTCATACAACATTAATATTCATCAAGCAGTTTAAAGCGTGATTTAGACTTAGAATTAGCTTATACGATTTAAATTAATTATGTCAATTAATTTAGGAAAATCGCCGCGAAAATAGATTTTACTAAAGCAAATCAATAAATCAAATATTTAATTAATTAATAATTTATATATTTGTGTATTTATAATTTTTTAACAAGATGAAAAATGATAACTGAAATCGTGTAAAAATCTAACATAAAAGAATAGTAAGAAATAAAAAAGCTTTAGATATTAGAATTATTAAACCAATAATGTTTAAATAAAAAATCTTATTAAGTGTTGTTGTTTCAAACTATTAACATTTTAATAACAAAAACTATACTAAACTTAATTTGACGATTGGCACTCGGGTAAAAATTTAATCAAAATAGCATGTAGAATTAATATCACAAAGTTACGTTTAATTGATCAATTGTTCTATAATATGCTCTGTAATAAAGTGTGCGATTATTATTAATTAAATCACGTTTGTGTGTATCTGACTTGTTAATTTACATACAAGCTCAGGAGCACGGTAGTAATTAGACTTACCAATTAATCCGAGGAAGAAAGTCAAGGTGTAGACTACGAGGACAGGCGCCAGTTCCGCCCATTCGAAGTGGCTGAAGGAATCGTTGATGTCGTAATCAGGAAAATCCGTCACGTTGGTGCCGTTCGATGGGACGTCGTCCAGCAAATCATCGATAGCCGACATCGCGGTGAGATTGTCGAGGATCATTTCCGCCGAAAATCACGTAATTACTCGCGAACACTCGCGGTTTCACTTTTTTTTAGGGTTGCCACATTTTTAAATGCATATAGAAGTATACATAATCGCGGAAGAAAGGAGCCGAGACAAAGAATCTATCTCTAAATTTATATTTGTTCGCACATTTCTACGTAAAATCGGATTTTCCAAAGGACATTTAAACGCATGTCGTATGACAGGAGTTTGCAGTATACAGGAGTTGCTGTGGGACTCGACGAGAAGTAGGACATATGGCAACCCTAAGTTCTACGCATGACAGAGCTTTCACCGAGCTTCCTGCTACTGTCCAGTTGCCCACACAAATTGTTTCGCTTGAATCTCCTCGTTCTCATCTTGACACGATTCGTCGTCGCTGGAAAAAGCAAAGAGAAACTGTCAGCTCAGTAATAAGCGTAACATTTTGCCTTTATTCGTGGTGAACGATCAAACACGCTCGTGTAAACTTTTACGAATTAGCAAGCGCGTATTTTATCTTTTAATAATACAAGATAATTTATCTTGGAAACACTTCATCTTATTTGTAACACTTGTTATAAACTTTCAAGATAAACAGACATTACGTCCACCAAAAAATAAATAAAAAACGTGTACGTTATCATTTAAAAAATATTATAAAGAAAGAATTAATTAGAAAACAGATATTAAAAAGAATATGTTAAATATAAAATTTTAATTTTCTCTCTTTCTCAGGAAATCAGAAAGGAAGAATCTTATAGGACTGGATTTGACGTTGAACTTCCAAGTGACCATTTGCAAGTGCTAAAGTAAGCTTTGAAGTATCCCATATAGATTCAGAGAAGGGCGGCATTTATCTTATCAATAAAGATCAGGCGGCAATTGTGTTTCGCCCACCGGCGCAATCCGCGATAACGGTGGCCTTTAATGAAACTTCAGCTTTAGCTTGACATATCCGAAGACTAACATCCTGGCGGCTCGGCCTTAAACGGTAAACGTGTCGCGTTTCGTACGCAGGCGAACTAATGAACATCTTCCGATCGATAATCGCGACCATACGCCCATACGTTCGATTCGTCATACTGCAACGAGATGCAGCCGCTAAAACGCACCCGATATTACGTTGACGCGCGTTAATTTCTCAGACGCGATTGGATGGAAACGCGTATTTGCGATATTAACACCGGAGGTATAACTTCGGGAGGAGGAAGAAATTTATTCCGCCGATAAGTCGCGATTAAAGCGGAATGTATATGCTGTCGTTCATAAATTCGAGATTTTATACGAAAACAGAACTAGCTGCCAAAGAGAAGGAACAAAAAATAGAACTGAGGTTGAGAAAACTGGAACGTTTAGAGACCGTGTGTATGTAATAAATGTCATTTATCTTGAAATCGCTATTGTAGCATTTATTATAGCTTCGGTTTCCTTAGTGTTGCCATTGCTGATAATTTTTCAGAAGATTTGTAGATTCTAGTATCCTACGATAATTTGAATTTTTTTCTTCACTTTTCTAATAATAAAAGTTATTTATCCTAGAAAAACATAAAATTATAATTGATTTCATTTACATACTTTTCACGCGATACTGGGTTTCCTTTCGGATTTGAAATTCAAAAACTTGAACAATTTTTAATCTTTAGCTCGTTAAATAATTCATATCGGGAAAAAACTTTTAATTTGAAGAAAATTTCCATTTAGCCATCAAAATTTCAAATGTTCAATTAGCACCCTGATATAAGTTTTTATTTTAGACTTTTTTCCATTTTATCTGTGATTTTGTTTTTTGTTAACGTTACGAAAAACGTACGAAAAACGTTTGAGAACAGGAAGTCGAGAATGAGATGAAAATGAAATCAAACGTTCTACCTATGTAAACAAAATACCAAAGTCCTGCTTGCTTTACCTTGCGCGTAAGCACATATATACAAACACCATGTAAAACGCACAAAACCTGAGCACGTATTGTGTGGAATAGATTTCGATTAGAGTTATTCAATTATTCCTTACATTTCCATTGTGTTTCCTAGGAAACACGGAATAATTCCGATCGAAATCCATTCCAAACAGTCCCACAATACCGTGTCTTGAGGTATTGCCTACGAAATAAGACTGATTGCTAAAGTACTCTCATGTGACGCCTCAATAAATATTGCATTTCGTTTAGCAGCAGCGCGACCGCATAACTCTTCTAAATGGAATAGTTCGCGTGCTTTAAATAGAGCTACGTACGTAATAAACGTGTGCGTCAGGAAAACCACGTAATTTACGTGGTTTTTCTGACATAAATGTTTTCAATTCATTGCATCCGTTCGACATTGTGCATCGCGCCCCGCTTTACAGAGGAGCTTACTCGAACGCGAGGGATCGTGCCAGCAATCGCTGGCTATTGAAAACTAATGCAAAAACATCGTATATTTCGCTTTTGAAACTGCATATTCGCTAATAATACTAAACAACATTTTATACTGCATGTTAACCCCTGCGTTCACGCAGTTGCAGTACTTTACATATAATACGAAATAATATTTTCTTTCGTAACAGCACCGTGTACAGAGTAAAATTATTACTAATAAAACGGTTTGTGCTTTTTAGCAAATACAAATTTGCTAAAAACACAAATTAATCAACCACAAGTTAATATGCAAATAAATCAAATGTATTTTATTAAAATGCGTATATATGTATACTTTCTTCGATATTACAAAAACAAGAAAAATTAAAAAATTATAAGAAAGATTAATATCTTGCCACGAATATAGTGTTTTCAGATCCACATACACAATTAGTAAGAAAAAAGTAAATATAAAATATTATATAACAACTAGTAGTAGCAATCTAATAACGTAATCATATTATGAAAGGGCAAAGAAGAAAAAAAATTTTAAATTACTACAACGACGTAGATAGCTTTAAGGTCACCATTTGATATCCTTTCGGAAGACTGCTGGCATATCCGACGAGAATCAGGGATTCCATTTCCGACGGGGAAAATCGAATTATCAAATACAGCGAAGCAGCGGCGTTGCAGCTCGGGATCGCAAATACATTGCGGCCGCGTCCGTAATGTATTTCCCAAGCAAAACGAGAGAAAAGATTCATTTGAGCATAATGAACACGATGCACGGCGAATTAACTCGCGTACTGCGGTCTCGAACTGTACGTTTGACGATTGAGTTCGCTGATGATACAAAAGGACCGTCCAGCTGCGAAACCAAAACGCTCGATGTACAAATGCTTTTTGCACGGTTCTCGCAATCCGCAACTGCAATTTTCAATCTACGTACGTGGGGAGCATCTTAAAATTATCACGCACGAGATTATCTGGCACAGAAAGAAGGGAGGCTCTCGAGAGACGAGAGTTCTTCTTTCTTCCGGTTCTGACATTTAAAAAACATATACAAGTCGCCTTCTGATCTTTCTCAAGATGTAAAAAACGTGATGCAAGAAAGTAGCGAAACAAGTAAATTTGATTATCGAGGAAGAACTCGGGCAAAATTTCTGCCGAGGAAAAATCGACTTTGAATTCGCAAAGTTTGCGGTCGACCACGGGGAAACGCGCGGAGGATACCCGCTACATCAGCTGAGTACATTAACTGCGTCAACTACCACCATTTCTACCAAATTCAATTTTAAAGCTTTCCACGACCGGCGCACGAATTAAGCCCTTCTGGTCTCTCTCGCGTTGCACGGTTTTATTTCTCGCGGTCGCTGAAACGTGACAACGGAACACAACGCCGGTGAAAAGTTCAACCCACCCACGCCGAACAGCCCGTTCTCTAATCGATTAAGTGACGCATTCTTTAACAATCCGCGAGAAATTTCCCGACGTACAGAAAGGTGTTTCGCTTACGAAAAAATAAAATACTTTCCAATTCAAACTACTATAAATAAAATGTCTTTGTGTTTCAGAACGAGAAACATGTAAATTGGTGCACGACGTTGTCAATTCGAACACGCGACTCGCAAATTGTTTATATATTAAGAATGACATCTATTTGTTGCATAGTATCTGTAAGCATAGCATAAACTCTAAGTGAAATATCTCAACAATTTGCTCGCGTATGCGATTCTCTACGCGAACATTTTAGTATTATAATATGCAAATAGCGTACGCTATGCCGTCTGCAACATACCAAGAAATGACCCCGCAAAAAGCAGAATTCTTTTTCATAAAAATGTTCATGTATTTGGTACTACTAAATATTTTAAGTTTTAAAATTATTTAATTTCTTTTTTCAGAATCGACGAGAGAAATTGTTTCGAAAACACAAAAAAAAAGGAGATGACAGTAGAAGATGCAGCGCGTTTTAAGAACAATGCATTTGCAACTTGCGTACCTCATATTCATAATTTTTTAATGGAAATGTTTTACGCTAAAATTAAAAAATGTATTAAAAATAATAATTATAAAAATGTATCATTTTTTTCAAGATAATTTTCTGTTTTTTGTCTACTTTTCCAATCTGTTGTATCGAAGTATCGTAAATTATTGTAAGTGATCGCACAAGACATTAATCATTGTTTAAGCATTGTTTAAGCACATAAATCCAGTCACGTACATAACATTTTGCACATGTTTCCTAAAATTGAATATGACACATGAGAAAGAGAGAACTGCAGACAGTTCTGCAAACAGTCACACGTCAACAATTACTATGAGAGTAAGCACATTTTCATATTTAACAGTCAATGTTGCCACATGGACAAATATTATGTGTCAGTTCTAGTATTAAATTCTATACATATTGCTGGAAACTAATTTTATCCGTTTATATTTGTCTCGTACAACAGCAGTCGTAAAAGCATACCCAATAGAACATAAGTCTCGATCGGAATCGATTTGTGATGAATTTATTTCACATACACATACATCAACGTCGCAATAAAGATGTCTGATATTATTTCAATACTAATAACAGAATGTTTACCAAATACGTTTGCTTTCTGTTTTCGTAATATCGAAGGATTTTAATAAAATGCATTTGATTTATTTACTTATTAACTTGAAGTTTGTATTCATTAATAAAGGGAACAATTTTGCTAGGATAACACACTTTCTGCACGTTATGTTACCTTGTCTTGCATGTACGCACGATGAAACAACGCAGTTCGTTCTAAATACGAACAAAGGTACAAACTTTGTCCTATTTGCCGACTTAAATTGCTTCAGTGAAGCACGTGTTGTTAAATTACAGGTGAACTTTGATGTGTTTCCTAACTTAATGAAAAGTCCAATGATTCGCTCACCTCTTGATTTCGTGAAAAACTGTATGCAATTAGTGTACAGGTATACGCGTTACACTACGTATGCTCGATCTATTTTTTTTTCTATTTCTGTTCACTTAGAAACTGTAAACGGAACGAAGGACTCCGGTAATTGCTGATCGCAAAAAAATGCAGAATCGTTATTAAACATAGACAGGCGTGGCGATGAATCGAAGGAAATGATACGTACGAGAGTCGCGAAGGCAAACCAATGATGAAGGATTGAAAAAGCGTCATGGACAATTAGTCGAGCTTTCTAATACAATCGAAGAAGCGTTATCGAAAATCCGCGCGACAATTCCGTTAGCGAGGCTCTACGTGCTCGTCTCCCGCCATTGAGATTAATCCACCGATAACGAATCCCTACGTGAGAATCATTCGAAATGACCGAATTATTAGCGGGACGTGTCCTGCGTCGTTCGAAAGAAACGCTCGAGATTTTTTCTAGACGAAACCTATTTGAGATTCGATTAATCGAACGGAAATATTTTACTCCGCAGCAAGTTTACGTTATGTGTTCATCCCGATTTAGCTGAGTTAGCTTTGTCGTTCCCCAGTTTTACAGCATTTTTCATTTAACGATGAAATCGCAAAAGACCTTCCTCCCGAAAGCAATATGCTATATTTTTTTAATCCGTCGTAAATTCACCTGAGATCGTTCGAAGCGAATTCTTTTCCCAATTAATTTTTTAAGTAATTATAGAGCGCACCACTTGTTCCCTAACACCACGTATTTTTCAATAGATTACAGTGAAACCATAACTTAAAATTTCTCATCAGAATCCCGTTATAATTTTCTTCGACAGTTAAGAGAAAGAAAAAGAGAGATAGATTAATTAAACATTTATTGTTGTCCTAGAACATGCCTTCTAAGAATATACATATAAAAATTTTAAAAACAATAAATAAATAGGATAATGCAATTGAAATAAAGTACGGTACAATAAATTTAAAAAATCAATGAAATAAAAAAAAATAGAACTTAATAAAATAAATAAGAAAAAGAAATTTACATAGTGAAGAGCAACGAAACAAAGAGATAACAGAAAAGCACGAGAAAGAAACAAAGAAGATTAAAATAAAACAGAGAAAGAGAGGAATTTCCGCGTAAATAAACCGCGTAAAATGTGCGCAGATTGATATTTCGCCGCGATAATGTCGTCGTTGATTAAACGAAGCGTGAATCCCATATCACGCGTGCGTCGACGATGACGGGACGATTTTAATTGGCTGTCAGCCGCGCGCGATAGGTCGATAGATAGTAGCTTTGGCGTTCTAAAGACTACATAATATGTACAAGACGATTATACGCATACGCGCGTACACGTTTGAGCATAACGTGGAAGATATAGTTGGGCTCTCGTCGCGGTTACATATCGGTCGTCTCGTCCGCTTATTTCGGCCACGCTGATCTCTGTCATCGAGAGCGGCCGTCCTCCCGGGCCAGCTGGCAATGGGCCCGCGCAGCCCCGTTTCACCCTTTTCCGCCACGCGCGATGACGCAATCCGGTGCACGTGGAGCGAGCATTTTATTTTCGTAGCGATCGCACGTCCTCGCCACGCGCCGCGCTGCGCCGCGCCGGTCGGCAGCTGTTCGGCGGGAAAGCGTGCGTATGGGGGAGAAAAAAAACGCACGCGGAATCCTCTCGAATTTAGCTCCGATAAAGATCGAGATCCGTTCGAGCGAATGCTCGAAATAAATACACAGAAGTTTCACTGTTGACTCCGAAGTTTAATAACTTCTCCGCGTATCTCCTCGCCTTGAAGTACAAGCGAGTCTAACTTTGCGAAATTCCGACGTATCTCTGGGAAAAATAGTTTTCCCGAAATACGGTTATAAAAAACGATTATAACCCATTTCGGGGTTCATAATTAAATAATCAAATTATTTGGATAAGTAAAAATTATATTTGCGTAATTGGATATCAACTATATAATTGCCTTTAAATATTTTTAGAATTAGAAAAAATCGATTTCTCACGCGAATATGGTAATTACAGTGCTGGTATTTCTAAGATCACGTTTTGATCCAATTACCATGATATTCTTACCCTGTCACCTTATGTAAACTAAATAACGTATTACTGTCTCATTTCATTGTTCAATTGAGCAGACATTGATTAAAAAATAGAAAATGTACAAATCTCCTAGCAACCGCTAAGTAATGTCAATCATAATTTAACCGAAGAAAAGAAATCCCGGAGCAAATGTCTATTTTAGTAGATGTTCGATGCATTTTGCATCAGTCAACTGTTACGAGACGCGGCGGCGGAAGGGATTGAAAAACTGCGGCAAAAAGAGAAAGGATTTGCATGCAAATCGGTCCGCGCGTCTTTCTCGCGCCGATTCAATGGTATCTCGGTACACGTTTTTCATTCCCCAAGCGATTCGCGATTTATGTCGCACGGGGGACGCGTCCCTTCCACATCCTCCGGCAATAGCGAATAGAGATAAGCTTTCGCTCATCGCCACCTGATCGTCATTCGCGGAGATACCCGCGGTAACGCCGGTAGCGTCCGTGATTTATGCCCCTAAACAAGTAGCACGTGTATCCGGACGTGAATTTATATTTATAGGACGACGGAGCGCGTGAACGTGGCACTCGCGCGGCTTCGCGTGCGAGTACCTCGTCTACGAAGACAATCGATTTGCATTTAACAACGGAGGGGAGAAGAGGAGCAGGGAGAGAGGAAGGAAGACGTCTGAAGTGGCTGGCCTCTTCGCGAAATGCTAATTTCATTGTCCCGAGACGAGACTCTACAAGCAAGTCGATATACTGAAAGAAAGGCCATACTTTGGATGCAAAGATACTAAAAATGGCAACTCCCTAGGGCTAGTTCACCTTGTAAGTGTCTCGGTACTCGAACATCTTGTTTGCTCAAGTGGCTACTACTCGCCTCTTTATCGTCGATTATTCAGGATCTTATTCTCTTGTAAGTATATCAGTCTCGACAAACTGCTTGTCAATAAATATATATATCATCACTAGGTACCTCATTATTGCCATACTGTTTATTTGCTGAATTATCGTTTATTACGTCATTTTGCGACGCTAAAACTAAGCAAAGGTCAATCCCGTGAAAATGATAAAAATACCGATTACTAATGACGTTGTTACATAGGTATTCTTAAAATAACTTGGAAAATTGCCTGTCATCGGATAGACGACTTTTGAGAAGAGTAAAAATGACTTTAGTTCTATAATGGACCGAATCTCTGGGAATATACATTTAGTGTGGCGAGACTCTCGAACTGACTGCGGATAAAGTTTCTTTCCAAGTTTCTTTCATTCAAACAACTAAAGTCCAGCACATCGGTAAGAGAACACTGAATTTCTGACAATTTATTCAACTTATTACTGCTACTTATAATTATTAAAAGATATGCAGCAATCGTTTCTATTCTACAGAAATAATTTCGAATAAAGTTTTAAACAATTAAATTGTTTTGAGAAAAAAAAAACTTTTGAATACCATATGGAATGTAAATTAAAATATTCTCCAATAATTTTTACAAGGAATAAAATAATGGCAAGAAAATTAATTTGAGAAATAAGAAAGAAATTATTTATAACAAAGTTAAATTCAATATGGCGTAGTCGCATAATTGCGCTCGAGACATTTAAAATACTTGAAATGTCTAAGTAAATTTAATTCTAAAAATCCCAAAAATTGTCTTTTTATATCGTTAATAAACACGATATTTCGCGTACAATCTTAATAATGTTTCTGGATCGGAAAGGTCCTCTGCTAAGAAAAAAAAAATTTCTGAACCGTATCACGTTCCTTCTACAGATACGTTATTTTAAAGCGATTTCGCATGCAATGACGCACACTCGCCACAAAAATGGCATAAAGTGATATTAATGCAGGATCAATTTCTCCGTGCAAGACCCTCCCTGTCGTCGTCTATCGCGAGATCGAAAACGACACACCGGGGAGTATCCTTCGTTTGCTCTAATTTCACTTCCTGTCGGCCTCGCCGCGTGTATCGCGTCTATAGCTTTAAATCGGCTTATATCGGCGTACAAGTATTATATCACACATGCCCCATGTAAACTCATGCACCTATTTACGGGTCTGACATGAATAGCCTCCTCGCACACGCGTTCATTCGCGGTAGAACGAAAATAAGAATAAAAAAAACAGAAGGAGAAAAGAGAAACTGAAAAGAGAATTTCGCGCCAGAAAACGTCTTTCATAAGCGACCGGAAATCCCTCAATATATCTGTCTGCGGTAAAATATAAATGTTTTAAAAGAAAAATATCGAGGCGGAATAACTTTTTTTCGTGAAACTTGAATACATGATCATTCAAAAGGAAAACGGGATATTTGTATTGAGTTTCTTCCAGCGAGGCATGAAAATTTTTCGAGAGGAAACATTTCACGTTTCACATTATTATGTATTCGAAGCAAAAATTTCCCGCGATAATTATATCATCTGGTTAATATCATGTTGCATGGTAATTTCCACTGACGCACTCGGCGCTCAAAAATCATTCTAATTGTATTTTCCCAAGGTTAAAAATTTTAATGGTAATTGTACCCTGTTATTCAAAACGTAAAACATACCGTTTTCTAGGATATGTGGACTCATGCATAGTCATGTGCATTGCATTTTCGTTTTATTTATATTCTCTCAAAGCGGTTTTTCTTTAATGCGTCCTAAAATCTTTTCTTGCAGTTTTTCAAAGATACTAACAATTGTGTGTACTGTGAATTTATTCGCAAAGAAACATAATTGCGCGCGAGATGCATTTAGAATACTTAAATTTTAATGCTTATATTAAATAAATTTAATCCTAAAAATCCTTTTCTCCTAGCCGTTAATGCATATAATAACGTGATATTTCACGTGATTTTCTTAATATTTCTTAAGATTTCTTGCAACTCGATTAATTTTAGATATAACTTCTTGTCACCTGTCCGTTTTAACACAGATTAATCTTAATATACATACAGTATAAATTTTATATAAGTCTCTTATGTATAAAAATTTATAATTTTATAACAAAAATCTTAAAAAGAGATACGGACAATAAAGTTATTAAAATAATTCCTTAAAAAAAACTTTGACGTTTAACTGCTACGCAGTTGTTAACACAAAACTTTCAAGTGTGATAACGAATACAATATAATGCGATAAAAGCACGCGAAATCTGAAGACTGTACAACTGCAGCAATAAAGTTTCCGCGAAATTTATTATGTGGCCAAACTAGCGACTCGGCAGCAATGTACGAGCGACCATTATTATGATTTGTTGTCTCGCGTAACGATGTACTTGAATCGCGTACTATATGATCCTTACTCCGCGAGCTCTTTTCACGTCTTTTCCTTTTTTTTTTCAGAAAATAGCCCATAACTACCTGACGCCGCCGTGGAAAAACATCACGAGAAAACGAGCCGGAATTAAATCGATATTAAAGATTATTTCTTATGGGATACGCTTTCCCGTCGTACGTGTCGCTGCCCAGGCGATCCGAATTAAAAAGTTTGCTAGAAAGACTATAGCGAGGAAGACCTGGGAATTCTGCAGCTGGACAACAACGGAATGAGGGATACTTAGATCTATTCTTGACCATCTCTCCGCGGTCGTGAGGCGATTGCGTCGAGCGAGAGCTCGCAATGTGCCGAGTATCATGCCCGTTTCACCATGTCACTCCGGGCAATTCGTGTCCCTTCTTGAATAAAATGTTATTAACCACTTAGTCCAATTCATTTAATCCACTAAGCGAATTTGGACGACTTCCGCAGCGTCCTCTTTTCTTTGCTGCGACGTTCGTCCACGGTTACGACAGGTGAAAAAGTCTCTTCAATCAGAAATTGATAGTAAAACGAAACGTTACAAGAAATTAGAACGACATTACGGAACTTAAACGGCGAAAGGAGAGGAGGGCGACGTGAAATTCTCGAGTTCATTAAGCGACTACAATGCGAAGCATTTTATTGAGAGGCCAAACGTTAAAAGGTGAGTCAAGATGGACTTGCCTCGAAGATGGACGGATGGAGCAACAATGAGGCCGCGAGATAAATGAGAACCCGAGGGCTTCGAAATGATCCCCGATGGAACCCTTTCAACTTTACGAGGCGGATCTAAAGTGCTCTCGAATTTCGAACAAAGCATAGGAGGATTAAGTAGCAGCGCCACGTCTACCGTTCGCAGGCGTTTGATATTCATAGATATTCCCGGCGAACGATCCGATTCTCTCGATTGCCGGAGATCAACCTGGTATTTGTGGAAGCGCGCCGCTTAACACTTTGATGAGCGCGCAATTAACATTTGCCGGCCGGGCTTAATATTTATCATTTAATCGTTAGACTTTTCGGAGAGCAAATGTTTAACTTTATTCTATTGCTCGCTGTTCGCGCGGACAGACTTTTCTTGCCGTTACACGTTTCGAAGTTTTTCCCTCGTTACGGATACGGCGTTCTTTTTCGCGATACCTCGCAACCCGCGTTAAAATATTGAGATATGCAAATAGAAGTGAAGGCAAACGGCTCTCGCGTAGGCGGAGGCGGAAAAAGCGTTCGCTCGAACGTAAAAGCGCACGAAGCGAGGGTACACTCCACGTCTCGTGCACACGATTCGCGAGTTTCCTCCCTCCGAGGGAGGTCATTGCTGCGTATTTTATATTTTCTCCGGTAAATAATGGTAAGAGGGAATCTCCGTTCCGCTTTCAAACATTATTCGCCCATACCTCTCCCCCTCCTTCAGTCCCGGAGGACTCAAATTCAGATTTCATGATTCGCACAGAATAAAGTGTAGTTGTCTCGATTAATCTTCAATGCTCATACGCACGCCGAAGTAGATATGCGGAATATATTTAGGATATTTTAACTCGATCAATCTTCCATCATAAACATTTCACTGAGAGCAAACAATAGTTGCAATATATTTCTTATAATTCATAATCATTTCTTATATATTTCGTTGTTTTAACTATGCAAATTATAATTATTAGTTATTACTATGTAAATAGTAATCAAATGTTTAACATTCATATTTATTATAATTGTAATTGCATTTGTATAAAAATATTCATTTTATTTTTACTCTTGATATTTTGCTATATTGATATTTAAAATTGTTATCACTTGTAGTAAAAGTTTTTTAATAGAAAACTATAACACAAATTCATTATTACTAACATTTTAACAGTAATAATTGTAAAAACAAAGCTCACATAAATACAATTTTATTAAGCTCTTATAGTCAGAACTAAACATTTTTCTCTCAGGGTGTTCTAAATAGAATGACATATTTTTTCATTAACGTAATGTTTATAAAAAACAAATTTAACCTTTTAAATGTAATTCTTCTAAGTTTAAGATCATCTTAAATTTAAGTCAACGTATCTTATAGTTTATTTTTTCATAGACCACATAACTACGTTAATAAAAATATACTATTTAAAAAAAATTAAAATAACAAGTTTGAAAAAATGCTTTCACACAACATTTACCCTTTGGACACTTTTCCCTTTATGAAAAACAACCAAGATATGCTAAATGATTAAATTATAGGAAACATTCTGCACATATTTACGTCATAGATGTTAAATGAGAATACACTTCTAGACCTGTACACTCCACGATTCTGCACTTTATCCAGAAAAAATGAATCTCTCTACGCGAGCCAAGTTGCAAAGAAGTAAACACGTCAGAGAAGATGAACGAACGACGACCGTTTGTCGTCAATTTGTACTACAGTTCAAATATTACTATGTTGAAGAAGTAGCGTACATTAATTTTACGTACCATTTCGCAACGTGGAGCGTACAAGTTGCTAAGAAAAAATTTGATAGAAGAAAGATTTCGAGAAAAAGTCATGCTCTAAGGATATTCCAATCAAATATTATAATATTTCTCCTAAACGATAAAGCCCTTTTTATCACATAAAAATGCAAAAATCTGTTTTTAATCGAAAGAGATATAATTCGATCCGGCTTCACGTAATCAAGAATGACAGTATTAACTTCATCCCGAAGTAGTGAGCCAATTACGGAAATTGCGGCGTGAATTATTTGCGCGAAGAATCTGTCCTCGGGCACTCTGGAAAAATGCAAAAGAAGAATCTTGGCAGATTTACGGAATCAACAGGTACGCGTGATACAAAAATTCAATAAAGTAAGGATGTATAACGCGATTAAACCATCGTCGCGCTCGTCGTGAAACGGAAGACCCGCGGCATTAAAAATAAAGTACCCGTGGATACCCGTGGAAGAACGGGAAAAGCTTTCACCGGTTTTAAAAATGTACGAGACGGCAAAGAGACCAAAATCCCGGAGAAGGCGGAAGAGCGAAGGGGAAAGGAAGTAAAAGAGAAGTTCTGATTGAAAGCTGATTTCGTCGAGGCGAATAAAGAGGCGTTAATGACGGAGACGCGCAAGGCGATATCATTCTCAATACGTGGCGCATAGAGAGGGAGGATGGTCGTTCATCACGAATGTTTAATTCATCACGGACGATCTCGTATTACATCGTCATACAGTTCCCGGGCGCGTGCAGATACCGCGCCGGGCGGTGATGCGCCGACAGTAAACACTATCGGCAGTCGGCTTGCGTATTAATTAATTGACCGAAGCCAAAGTGCGCCTGGGGGCGAATTCGAATGCTAAATTCGCATGGGAGAGAAAGAGAGCGGTACCTTCGCTTCCGGCCGAAGTCGCTCCCGTTGCTCGCACTCGACGCGTCGTCAATCTCTGTTTCACACGGAGCGAGAGATCGCGCGCGTCGAATCTAAAACTCGTCGCGAACTTCGTCGATGTTGTGCAACTCGCGAATTCCGTCGCGACGGGGAAAAAAAGAGGGAAGAGAGAAAGAGAGAGTGAGAGAGGGGAGAGAGAGAGGATTTCACTTTCGCGTGTCGCGCGAGAAAATTGGCCCGGTCGCGGGCGGGGTGACACGACTCATCTAGGCGCCGATTGTAAACTGGAAACGGAGCGCGTCGCGCGAACGAACGAACTGCCCGCCAAGCCGAGCGCCGGCGGACGCGGCCGAACACGGCCGAGGAAAAGCCGCGAAAAACGCTACACCGACGCGCGCGAAGCGCTCGCGGCGTAGATCAAGTCGCTTCTCGAACGTTCCGTTCACTCGGAGGGGCGTTTAAGAAGCGCGGAATGCGAATGACGATGCGTTTATTTGAAATCTAACAAGCGTAAAATAAAACGCGGATAACTGAAAGGAAACTTTGATTGACTTCGACGCGGACGATATAGCTCGTCATAATTGGATGTTTAGAAGAAACATCAAACGTAGATTCTTGCGCATTTGTCACGATTTCGATCTCTCTACTCAAAAATAACAACTACGAGAAATAGGTCAAATTTACTGTAATTCATACAATTATTCTACGTACTCCGTTTCTATACCTCTGTCTTGATAGCTACGGTAAATCCGTTTTGATTCGATTGACGAAATATCACCGAATCAATTAACACTTACATTTCAAATAATTAGTAATTATGTTGTAAATACCTAATTATGTCGAAAATCAAAATCGACGCAGCTAATTGTAATGAGATCCGAAATATGTGCATACCTGACTGGCGATCGACGTGTAATTGCACTTCGGAGAGGAGAGGAATCCGATGGAACATGGCGTCCGCCGTCGATTTCCTTTGCGGTGCACAGAAACGGATCGTCGATACCGAGATCGCGGATCGATATCACGACTGATCACGTAACACATAACGGGCGCGACTCGCGAGGGATGACGATCGTGCTAAATTTTCGTGCGATAATCACGTCTGAACGGTAAAACGGTCGCGAGAAATACAGTGCGTGAATATCCGAACGCAGTACATTTAACCACCGTTTAACCGATTATATTCAAAAAGACAGTGCTACCAACTAGCAAAATGTTAACGGTGACTCAACAGAAAAAAGTTTGCAACTGCTGCAAAATTCTTCAATGTGATTGGCTCTTGCCCTGAGTTCCTATTGGACCTAATCGAATGAAACTAATCTTGGACGTGTCGGGCCGCAGTCATGGTAACGCCATCTCTCGAGGACGCCGTGAACGAACCGGGATCGCAAGATAACGGACGCAGCAGCGAGACAGATGATGGCTCTGTTCTTTTTAACTGCACTGCTGCACTGATGCAATAAGTTAGAATGAGAAACAATATATTTGTTTTATTCTAATGTATTGCACTAGTGCAGTAATGCGGCGACAAAGAACAGGCATATGTTTTTTTTAACTGTATTGCTATACTGATGCAATAAGTTAGAATGAGACAAATATATCTCATAATATATATGTATCTGTCATTCTTAACTTATTGCACCAGTGCAGGAGTACCTTATAACAAAAAAAAGAATAGGCCTTATAACAAGGTATATTTTTTCTCATTTTACCTCATTGCACCGATGCAACGGTGCAATTAAAAAGACGACGAGAGGTGTTAAACAGCTCGCGCCTTAGGTAACCCTCGATACGCTGTGATACGCCCTCTGACAAAATGAACATAAAGTACATAGCCAATAACCGATTCTCAACTGTTTTGTCAACCCTTTGTGTCATCTCTCGCACCAGAAAGGAACCTAAGAGCGATCATCGCGTCGATAAGTGTTTTCATCCATCAGCGCCTCTATGTGCACAAAATGTACACGTTGAACTATGTAGTCAAATATCTATGAATCCCGTAGGTAATGTGCATAACTTTTTGGGTCTCTTCTATGCTATAATAGAGGCGCTGATGGATGAAAACACCTAAAACGACATGACAATCGCTCTTCTCAGGTTCCTCTCTGTTAAATTATTTAAATCGACAAACCGAGAAATAAGCTTTAAATTTTAATAGACAATTGCGATGCACGATTAACGACACTGTTCGATCCGGAAGTACCTAACTTCAGGCAAAGTAAACGAGTCTTCCGCGTTCGCAGAGTTCGCCTGGCACAATCCGCACAAACAGTGAGCAACGAACGAGGAACGTCGTCGGGATAAACAGCAAACAGTCGTACAGTATTGTGGAATATCACGCGGAACACGAGGGTTATCGGTGTGGCTACTGCAAGAGCTCTACCACGAATTTCAGTCACGGTGAGCACGAAAATATCTGTCCTCCCAATCGCCGAGACACCTCGTTTCGCGAGAGAGAATCTCGAATATTTTCACGTCGCTCTGAAACGCGCCACGTTATCTCGTGAAAAATTGTTGAGAAGCGAGCCGAAACTCTGACTAAGTTTGAATCTGACACAAATCATTATTTTTCGTACGCAGGTATGTGGGCGCACACGTTGACGATGCAAAACTATCAAAGTTTGATTGACAGGGATTGGAGACGGAACGATGTTATTGTTATAAACCCACGATGAATCAGATCTGCTATCCTCAGTATATCATTAGGTAATATTATCGACTCCCAAGTTTTAAAGAGAAATGATTTTGCACTTTGAGTGAGAGTAATTAAAGTGACACATTAATAACATGAATAATCATTTTAGATGCTAAATTTTAGGATATCAAAGTCTTAAAAAAAAGTCTAAAACACATGACTAAATTTTTGAAAAATGAATTGACGAATCATAGTTCTGAAGGTACAAGTGAAGATCAACAAGATAATAAAGGTAAAATTTTTAGAATTTTGATCTATGTTTATAATTTATGTAAGATATATAATTCACCAGCTCTATAATATTTATAGATATAAGCAATGAAGAGGCATTAAACTATCCTAAGCATTTGACAAAAGCGCAGAAAGATAAATCTCAGACTGATGTTACGTCCGTCGATAATGAAGTCTGTGGAAGAATATTCATTAATTCAGTAAAAATGGAAATTCAGAAAAATTTGACTTCTGCATTGAGTAGCGATCAAGCGCAGTTAACAAATTCCAACAGCAAAAATACCTTGCATGTTAGAAGTGAGATCACCGAAGTTGAAAATTTATTAATAGTTGTAAATATTTGTTAAATAATGCTATTATTAAGCTGGCTCTATATTAAAGATTTAATGTTTAATTATATGGCTCTATATTAAAGATTAATTGTTTAATTACGTTGCAACCACGAAATTGAATCATATCATTTTTCTGTTTCTATTTTACTCGATTTTGATCTGATTATAAACTAATTGCAATGAGTTTACGTGTATCTTATTACAATAGTTATTTTCTTCTTCGTCCGAATAGAGATTGTTATTAAGTTATTTATTTTTGTAAATTGAGATTGGTTCGAACTGCCTCAATGAGCTTCGAATACTTAAAGATTTCGAAAGAATCTTATGAGCTTTACAAAAAGTATCAGAACACGGTACATGGTTGTTTGAGAAACTCACAGAGCAATTTTCTAAGTCATATTGTTTAAAATCTATCGTATTTGAGTAAAACTATCCCTACTTTCGATTAGTTTAAATTACACATTTTTTATTGTCAGAATGTTAAAGTTTTCTAAGTTTTGCATTGTAATTACAAGAGCAAAATGTATTGGATATTTGGTATTAGAAATATAAAATTTCAAAATATAAGCTTTTACTTTTCTTTACATTATGAAATTATTGCTCTATCTACGAGATCTATTCAGCATTAGAAAAATACGCCTTACCATTGGAATTAATTTCTTATTTCTTGTTTCAGTATTAAAAGATTCTAATATGCTATTGCAATTATTTTTATTTAAAGCGTTACGAATATTAATGAAAAATCAAGTATTTAATTAATCAATCAACTTGATGATATTTTTCTTTTAAAATAGAGCAATATTTTATCTCGCATCACGTTTATCACATAACATTTTGTTTCACATATACATAATATAAATTCAAATAATTGATTTGATAAAAATTCACTCACCGATTGCTGTCGCTGCTCCTGCTGCTGCTGCTGATGCTGATGCTGCTGCTGCTGCTGCTACTGCTACATTCCTTTTCTGGTTTTGATTCTGAAAACGTGATAAATATTATTTCTAAACTCAAACACAAAAGCAGGTAAAGAAATGTATCACTTGAAAAAATAGTATATTTAATACCGAGTCGCTTGATTCATGGATGCCGCTTTCTGCTGACATCATCCTGCTTTTCTCGAACCGCACATTAATAACGATCGCCCGATACCTTATTCGACACTCCCGATATTACGAATAATATATCACACACGAGTAAAACGTAAACTACGCGCGAGAATTTCACTTGGCGCGACCGTTACGTTTGAAAAAGTGAAAAGGACGGCTCGTCTGATTGGCGGCGAAAATCAACCTGGCACGAAAGTGGCGTGACGTCACGTAACTTCATGGAAACACAGGCCGAGGAAAACCGTTTGAATGAAAATTACGCGCCGATGTACAACGAAACGGAGACAAATTCACTTCGAGAATTTCGTATGCTCGCACGACAACTAGTAGCACTTTAATTGGCACTCGCGATATTCTACCGAACGTATCCTTTTCACACTTTAGGCCGAAGGCAGAGAACGAGACGTAGGTGTCGCAGTCGTAGTCGTAGGAAAAACGTAAGTCGTACATGTAGTATACTATTCTAGACTCTAGAATAGTAGTATATTACGACTTACGTTTTCTCTGCCTTACCCTACGACTACGAATACGACATCTAGAGACACGTAGAGACACGCACGGAGTCGACGGAGCGTCTGACCGGCGCTGGAGAGGCGTACGTGACGACTGGAGCGCGGAGCAACGGAGCAACATGGCGGCAGCGGCGCAGGCGCGGCGAGTCAACAAGTCGGTCGCCTAGCAACGCCGAGTCGCGCCGACTAGCGCCGAGTCCCGCCGAGTCTGCCTGCCAGCGGTCACGTACGCTATGTTACCTCGCGTTCCAGCGCCGGTCGGACGTTCCTGGAGTCCGTGCGTGTCTCGTGTGTTCAGATTCGAATTGTGCGCAGGTACGGTGTAGTGTTGAGAGTGCCGTGGCGCTAACAAACGATACGCGAGCCATGTGAGATCGTAGCAGAGGTCGTATTCATGTGTAAAGCGCGGCATCGTGCGTTTGCCTTCGGTTTAGTTTGAGTAAAGTGTCGCGTGCGTGTTCGAGCAAAGTGTTTCTCGAAGGAAATACGTTCGGTAGAATATCGCGAACGCCAGTTAAGTGCAGTGCTACTAGTCATCGTGCGAACATACGAAATTCTCGAAACGAATTTGTCTCCATTCGTTATATCTCGGCGCGTAATTTTCATTCAACCGCTTTCCTCGGCCTGCGTTTCCACAAAGTTACGTGACGTCACGCCACTTTCATGTTGATTTTTTTTCGCTGCCAATCAGACGAGCCATCCTTTTCACGTATTTTTTTAAATGTAACGGTCGCGCCAAGTGAAATTCTCGCGTGCGGTTTACGTGTGTGATGTATTATCCGTAATATCGGGAGTGCCGGATAAAGTATCGGGCGATCGTTATTAATGTGCGGTTCGAGAATAGCAGGATGATATCAGCAGAAAGCGGCAAAGAAATGTTAGCAAAACCGGAAAAGGAATGTAGCAGCAGGAGCAGCGACAGCAATCGGTGAGTGAATTTTTATCAAATTAATTAATTGAATTTATATCATGTATATGTGGTATTGCACATTTATAGAACACGATTATGCACAAGCATATTGCATAAAACAGATTTAAAATATGAATGCATATAATTGTAAAATTTACGGGTATAGCATAAAACAGAACCAAATAAACGTGGACATAGCATAGAAGAGACCCAAAAAGTCATGCACATTACCTACGGGATTCATAGATATTTGACTACGTAGTTCAATGTGCACATTTTGTGCACATAGAGGCGCTGATGGATGAAAACACCTAAAACGACGCGATGGTGACCACGCTCTCAGGTTCCTCTCTGCTCTCACTCTTATTGCAAGTGGCCCTCAGCACTTTTCTCTGGTCGAGAGAGCAAGTGTCGAGCGGAGTGCGCGCCGTTACCGTCGTCGCGTAGTACAACGTCCGCGGCCGCGAGAGGGACGGCGCGTCGCGTGTCGCGTTCGCGAGAGGCCGTCGGCAGTGAAAAATGGCCGGAGCCAGCGACTGGTTTAGCATCGGCAGCACGGTGCTCTGTAAAACCTGCCATGAAAAGGAGATAGAGGGTGAGGTGTTGGCGTTCGATCCACAGACCAAAATGCTGATACTAAGTATCCTTTTTTGTACGCGGAGACACGACGGCGTCGGCGACCTCGAGCGACGATGGCGGCAACGGCAACGACGACTACAACAACGACGACGATGATGACGGTGGTCGCGACGAAGGGACCAGTCGCGTTGCGCTTCCTTCTGCCACCCACGAGGATGCACCCGCGAGTGTAAATAGCGGGACGTCGCGGCGACGGCGACGACTCGCGGCGCCGCGCGTCGACGCGGGATTCCCGCGCGGCCACGCGGCGACTCGCGTCGTGAGTCCCGCGCGACGCGCTCGCCGACGTGTCCGCGCGACTCCTGTCCGAATGAACGTGGCAACTCGGTCGCGCGACTCAGGTTAGTTTTATCCCCTCGGTCGTTGATCGTGCCGATCTACCTACCTGCCCACCCAACATACACATACTTTATCGTCGACGGCATTTCGATACGGTGCAATCCGCAACTAGTCCGAATGCTTCAACCGCGATCTCGAGAGAGCACGTGATCGCACGCCCGTTGTCGCCTCGAGCTCGCCTTTGCCGATGCCACTTGTCTCTACTCCAGTTTTCATATTCAATTGTATTGGTGATATAATGTGCTATTCTAATAGCATTAAACATACCTCAATGTATATTGGAGCATCTTTCTATTAGTAAACAAAATTCTTTGACTTGTGATGAGTAATCTATAAAATGAATTTATTAGAGAAATTATGATTATATATGTTGGAATTAAATATTTAGAATGCTCTAATGCTCTAAAATTTTTTAGTTTTGGAAACTATTCTTGTCATAAAACAGTTGCCAAAATGTACAGACAAATGTTTACTGAAATTTAGTTATAAATATTTGATGTTAATCTTTCATTTGAAAGAGTTTTCCTTAATAACAACTTAATAGAATCTCCATCGTCGAGTGGGAGGCCCTCGTTAAACGATATACATATAGTAAATTTATCCCTTGTGTCCAACGTTCAAGTGACACGAGAAGTTAGTCCTACTACCAGTGAACCACCACAAAGCCTTAATCTACAAAGGCTAAATACAAGAGTTCGTAATCAGATTGATGAGAAGAGGAGACTGGTAATGGCTCTGCAGGCCGGAGTATCTCCAGAAGGACAGAAGCTCTTTATCGCTATATCGAAGACTATTCAAGATATTACGTGGAATGGAGCTAATATTGTTGTATTTAATAATGTCACTATTAGACCGCCGTACAAAGTGGACAATGTTCATGGAAATACAGAATCTAGTGCATATAGACATGTAAAAAAAGTGGTACGTACTTGTGAAATGATTCTAAATGGACACTCTTATTATGCGATATAAACCAGCATACAAGTTTCTTAATTTATCAGTGCTTAATTTGCTCTAAAGTTGTTTTCTCACAGATAACTGCTGAAACAGTAGAACACAATTTTAAAGAATTTAAAATCATCCAAAAATAAAATAAAGAATTGAAATCTCTTCTAAAAAATAATTAAATTGGCATTTTATTTTGTCAACTTTCTCAAAATATAAAAATATAACAAAAATATAAATAGAAAACAAAAAAGTTTAGAATCCAAGACATAAGATCACTTTTATTTGTCTTTTTATTGCAGTTACATCATTATTTTGCATTTACATGTTCCATTTTTTTCTCGTAGGTTGAGAAACACATTAAGGATACATTACAAGCGCAGCAACAACGGGATCAACAACAGACGCAGAAGGGCAGTGAACTGCAATAAGAGCAATCCAACAAGGCACTACATCACATCAAGATCGTTAGCATATTTTTGAAGAAGTCCAAAACTTGTTTAATGAGAAGTAAGAGAGAGGAATCAACAACAGGACACCGAACAAAAAAAATAATAATTCGACTGCAGAATAATTTAGCCTATATCGAGAATAAATCGGCATCTTCGAGCAAGTTCCGATCGTTTGTTCAAATGGAAAAAGAAATAGAAAGAAGAGCGCAGATTCGACACGAAAATTTCGCAACTTTAATCCGAGTATTGTTAACAGTATCGCATGTGCAACATTTTATAAATACAGTCAGACGTACAATTCGTAAAATTATTAGTCACCAGCCTAAAGAAACAAAAAAAGAATTATGAAAAAGCGAACTGAACTGATTAATTCCAGCTATTAACGTATCCGTCACATACATTTTATCGGCACTACGTTCATCAGTCAGCGACAAAAAAATCGCAACGTATCTTGGCAAATAATTCGAGATCGATTCCCCCTTTCTAAAAAGAGCCCTCGCGTCCACACGAAAAAGACGGTGTACACGATTCAAGCCCGTATGAAGCGGTCCGAGCGGTTTCAGAACAGAAGCAGCTTTTTCAAAATCCAAAAAGGCGAGAAACGCGTTGCACGAAAGTAGGATAAGCACGCACGGTCGTCGGACATATCTGGAGCGTATCGAGGACGGTCTCGATTTGTGCAGTTCTTCTCGGCAATGTATTTGTCATTCGCGATTATGTGGCGATACGTTATCGCGATAAGAGGACCATCTCTGCGATTCTACGTTTCATCGAATGAGAAAAAAAAGATGTAATATTATAAATCGTGATTCTCTACTATTGTCGAAGACGAATTGACGAAGGCGAGTCTCCCAAGACACGTCGGCAACATTTCCACGTTATGCGTCTTATCCTGGTTTCGTGTCGAAGCGAAGCACGCGTATAATTGCGACTCGACCAATCCTGTTCCCGTTTCGAAGCTCGTTCGCCGTCGCGAGCGATTCCGCGTTATCCCGGCGATACGGCGGCGAATCTCTTTTTGTATTAAGAAGGAAATCGCAAATGTCCGCGATTCTCGCGTAGTGCACAGGACGCCTTCGAGAGAGTTCGACGTCTCGGTGATACCATCGCGCGGGAGGCACTGAGCGCTCCTCCGAGAGTGTAATTTTAGGAAAAGCGGAGCTCTCTGTCCTCGCGAGAGAGAAGTTTATTCACGAGAGACGAATACCGTCCTCGGGAGACGAGCGAGATCGAGTTCGTCCCGTGCCGATTTACCATTCGAATGGAAAGACAGTGAGAGTGAGAAAGCAGGCGTGAGAGATTGTAAGAAGAATTACGCGGAAGGAAAAGACATAAATAAATGTAATATAAATTCTGTAGCCATGGGCTCTCCCTCTCTTTCTCTCCGCATCGCTCATGACTACCTTCCTCCTCCGCCCCCCATGAGCGAGTAAGCAAACAATCACGACTTTCTTAATATTAATAAGCTTTTTTGCCGCTTTTAGGAAAGCGCAACTATGGTGCGTAATTAATTTCAAGTCTATTTGGATCAGTTTTCCAAATTTCGATTAAGTTAAGATAAAATCAGACGATTAATTTTATGAACTGCCACTGCAACATTTAAAACTGATTTTAACCTAGTTTAACGTAATTTTTTAGTTTATTTAAACATCTGACCTACAAAATAATTAAAAGTATTGTATCTTACTTAAATAAAATAGAATTTACAGAAAAGAGATAAGAAAAATAATGCGATCAGTTTTAAGTTTTGCAGTTGACGATGCCATAAATTCAACGAGACCCGGCTGAATTTTCTGACATCGGAGTTTGTTAAACTGGCCATATATCAATCATTAAAAATTAAGGATTATGAATTGAAGATTAAAATTCAAACGATCGAAGTAAAACGAATTAAAATTTAATTATAATTTTCAATTCGCGCAAGTTGCTCGGAGTTCACTCCGCGCCTCCTTCCGTCTCGATCGTTTTCGAGACATCGCTTCCCAACGTCGGCTTCACGCTCGCAGACAGGTCGTGCGTTACACGGGCAATCCGAGCGGCGGCCTTGAACTTTATTGCGGCCCGATGCTTCTCAGTCTTCTTCTTCCACTGAAACAGAAAACCGACGCGTAAAAAAAAACAAGAAAACTGAGCGGGATACAATTTTTATACATTTTTATTTTTCGCGGTCTTGGTCGCGCATGCGTAGTTTGCCTCTTGCGCCACAGATGTAATTACTGCGTTCGGCAAAGCAATGAAACATCAGAGCACTTTCTTACACCTCGCTCTATCTTTGTCCAATTTCAGTAAATAACAAAAACGGAATATGTTAACAAGAGCCTCCAGACGCCTCAGATTTGCTTTGCCGAACGCACATTGTATTATAATTAAACATCGCACTTCACGCAAGAAGAGGAAAGATATGTGAGTCATTTTTTCTTTTTCTTCAATGAAAAAATAAGAGAAATCGTATTCTTAAATTTGGATATATTTTATATCCGCAACTCATTGGATTCATATTCTAAACTTGGATCAAACGAGCCCTATATTCTGTGAACTGAATTTAAATAAACTTATATATTCTAAATGTATTCTATATATATGTGAACTTGAAGACGACTTTTATTTTTAACATGAAATTTGAAAAAAGCTCCGAATTTCCGTATCTTTGCGTGCTAACGTTGCAAAACCAATCAATCGCCGATTTACTTCGCTCTGATTAGTAGACCGGAAGGGCCCTTGCATAATACCAGGCAATAAATAATAGCGACAGGAAATTTAAAAAAAAGAGAAAGATTCTATTATTCCCTGTTCCTATTGCTTGTTGCTTGTGTGGTATTGTACAAGGGCCCTAATTTTCGTCGTATCGCGAGCCCGCGCAATGTGATCGCGACTTTATTTGTGACTATTCATAATCGCGGCCACGCTTCGCGCAGGCGCCACTTTCGCTGCGCGTCTTCGCACGCACGAGGGGTGTATCATCACACGCGAGATATCTGGAGATATCTCTTCGCATTCCGCGTACGGCGAACCTCATTAAGTTGATCAAATGATAGAAGATCGTTGTGCTCTCGTCGCCAAATCGTCGCTCATCGGAAGAGGCAGCGGACCTTCGCGCTGACGAGACAGGAGGATTCCCTTGCTCGACGGCGATGTGATTCTACACTCGCACCAAGGTAACTCACATGGGACACGTGCTTGCGGCAGTTTGTGTCAAGCAAGATATAAATCGTACTCTACGCAAAAATGAAGCAACGACACGATTGTTGTGATTCCTCTCTCGTAGGGCGCGGTGGAACTGAGGCGCAGAACCGACGGCACCGTTTTCCGGTCGTTCCCTCGACCACCAGCAGCACCGGCCGACGATTACGAGTATCCAGCGACGATCGACGACACCGTCGCCGTAAGTCTTTTTCTCAACTGCATTTATCCGCTCGGTTCTTTATATTACGCGTATTTTCGCCGTGATATAGCGAACCTAACCTAACCTAGTCCTAACCTAGGTACGTATGTAAACACGACACACGCGCTTTATTGCAAGACTCTCAATAGCCTAATTTACACCGCGCGACCTGACCTGTACCCTAACCTATACCCCGACTTAAAGTAAGCTATTAAGAAACTATTTACACGCGTTATGTTGTATGGCCTAAGTTGGGTCAGGGATCGTAAAAAAATGACCTGACCCAAGCAAGTCCACGAGTGTTTACATCGTTGTGACCTTTCGGATTGGATCGAATATAGTGTATAGGTCGCAGACTAAACGGTGTAAACTAGGTCAATGATACGTTTTAAATGTGAAATTGAAAGTTATGTGTACAGTCTAGATGTGCATCAACAGTTAGTACATATTTATCAGTGAAAAGGTGTGTCGTCAATGTGCGATTTTACAAGCCATTCGAACTGCCCATTTGAGCAGGACGAAAAAGGATGACGTGACGACTTTTATTACAGAATTATATCAATGATAACTTGTACATGAAATGGAGGAATAACAGTCAAAACAATAAAATTTGAACACTGAAGTAACAGTGACAAATCTGTCACTCCTCTGTTCATTTTGGCACAGTAAAATTGTATTTTTAGAAAGCAATTGATACTTTTGCTAACAAATGTTTGCACTTGTCTTTCTAGTTTGGTGCATACCGACAGCTTGCAATTTAAAATGTTGCTCTGGTTTGCCACAATTTTTAAGTACTGCATAAGATGCTTTTATTCTTTTATTAAGAATGTGTTGCATATGAGATTTAATAATTAGCCACTTGTTAATTATTTATGGATGTATAATTTGAAGAATTTCTTGTTTGTTATGCTCCTAAAATCTGTATTAAACTAATACATTGGAGATTAGAATTTAATCAATTAAAATGAGAAAGGGATTAAAATTAATTTAAAATTTGGTCAATTGTCTAATTAACATCTTAAGGCTTAAAGCATTTTGATAAATGTGTATATTTACTAATAAGTGCAGACCTTTATTACTAAGCACAGTTTTACTCCTTTTTCTAAGATCTCAAGTATATAAATTGTACACGTTTGCTAAGTTTTTTCTCTCACCTGTTCGTCGCGAGATGGGACGTTTGCAAGATATTCTTTCATCTCAGACTTCTTAGGGTCAGCTATCGCCAGCACTGACACGCAGCCATCAACCGTTCCCAGAACGATGCTCTTGCCATCGTGCGTGCTGTCGATGGCGCTTAGCTCGGCCTGTACTCTGTAATTAGCTATTATCTCGCAGTCCAAAGATCTGAAATGTATATTTGCATGCACATATAACGTATTCTAAGCGTATCGAACCATTATAGTTATTTAATAACAATTTTTGTTATATTCCTATATATTGTACTGATTCTAAAATTCTAATTCCTACTTTTAATATTTAATATTCCTCCTTATACATTTTAAAAGGAGGGTTGAATATATATATATATATATATATATATATATATATATATATATACTTGCCTGAAGACTCTGATGGTTTTTCGGCCACTGTGATAGTACAAAACGTACTCGTCCGTACGATTGAACATTGATATAACGGTGAACACACCCTCAGCCACCTTTGGTATATAGGTTTTCACGCTCGTACCTTTCTTTAATTCTAGGAGTTCGAGGCCACCTCTAATAAAATATACATTTAGTCGCTTTGTAACGCAGTACATAAAGTTAAAAGAAATACGTGAATAACATTCGCTTACCTGCTAGGTGCATACAAGGTGTACTTGCCGTCCTTGCTGATGTTTCCGGTCCATTTTGGAATTGTACGTATAATCTTCTTTTTATTAATGTCGAGAATCGTACCCTTATCAGAACCAATTATACCTATCCACTGTGACTTGTTAGGCATCGGTGTAATGCATATAATATCCTGTTGGCACATATACTTCTCTATCAACATTACTTTATTTTGCTTCGACTCAGACATTTAAATTAAGGTTCATTCAAATTACACTTAAAAATTGTGCTTAAAAATTATGATAATTGGCTCACTCATAAGCAAGCTCGTTACCTTAAATCCAGGCAACTTGATCGGTATTTTGCTGATCAGCGCTCCTGTTTTAGCGCTATAAATTATAACGCAGTCCCTGTTGCCCTTGTCGGCGGCTGGTACCGCCAGAAAAGCGTCATCCGACGTTATCACTACTTGTCGGAAGGATGTACCAGTGTTGCTTCTCACAGGATACTCCAGAGAGAATATCGTTCTACCATCTAGTATAAAATAATTTTTATGAACGTGTAGAGTCACAGAGATGCTACGAATGCGCTACGAATCATCCTGAGAATTGCCTTTTTTACCTGGAATACTTCTCACGACGAGAGTCGCCGTGGTCCGCACGTTTTCTACCCCCGTAGGATTGTTAGGCCTCGAAACGACTATGAACTTGGTCGAATTTTCTATCAGCGTTAACTGCCTGACACTCTTCTGCTCCTCCTTGAACAACACTTGCTCCGTAATTCTATTCCAAATGAGAACATTTCCCGATTCCGTCGACACTATGTATCTGAAATGAGAATTAATTGTCAATTTTTTTCCAGAGTTGTTTGTCAGATTGAACTCCATTATACATTTTAAGCTTTGATAAAAGAATACAATTCGCAATTTGGTAAAATTAAATCAGACGGAATTGACTCACTTGCTGTCCTGCGTGATGCAAGCGTGTGTGACAATCGCTCCTAACGGACTGTCAGCCAGCTTTGATATCAATCTACCCGTTAGCAAGTCCCAAACACCCACACAATCTCTGGTAACCGTAACGGCCAGGTTACCCTTCTCGCTCAAACTGTTTTACAATGTACAATAAGTTACACACAGAATTCATATTTCCCTTTTTTTTTTTTTTTTTCCAGGATTACCTTAACATGTCTATTTGCAGCTCATGTCGGTCGATGACGTGAACCTGCTCGAAAATGTTATTAATGTTCCACACCTTGACGCTTCTATCGATACTCGACGTCACAACGCTATTCCAATTCCCGACGGTCAACGCTTCCAGCTGAATGATCCTCGCGAAGTGCGCGTCTAGTATTTTTACCAAATCGGACGTCTCGAGCGACCAAACGTACAGATTCTTTCTGTAGGAAAAAAGATTCAAGTTTGATTTAAGCTTCTAAGAAATATAGAAACATGAGATGAGCATCGTCGAGATCGAATCTAAAACTCCCACCATCTACCAATCAGTCATTTTCATACAGAGCTGTGTGTTTCTCCTAAAAGGTTGTTCTGTTTTATAAAAAAAAGATGCAATCCTACCTTACACCAGCGACAGCGTAGTTCTTGGTGCCACTGACCATGATAGAATTCGAACACATCATTCGTGTACTGATGTTTCTCACTCCGTTCGGTAACATCAAAACGTGTGCGTCGCTTTTACTCTCCAGGAACCACACGATGAATCCGTTCCCGGTCGTCGCCAATAGCATTTCCTCCTCTCTGTCCAATTTTAGCTGTAGCAGATACTCGACGTCATCGTTGTATGCCCGCGGCATGTCGTAAACCTTTTCCCAGTACGATGAAATCTCGTCACTTTTGTACTTTGTGATTCTATAATCATCTTTACTCGTACACGCGTACAAAGTATCTTTATCCTTAGTCATGACCATAGCACTGGAAAAATTTACGGTAATCTTTTATTATTTATGTCTTTCTACACATCCCTTATTGATAACAGTTCTACTTTCCTACCTATGAAACTGGAATGGCTCCAATGATGTCTTCTTCCTGTAAGTGTGCAAAAGCATACGCGTGTCATCGAGGCTGCCCGACCAGAATACAATTCTGTAGAGATCCAGATTTGTATATTCTACATCTGTAAGACAGTAAGAATGAAAGTTATACAATATAAAAAATATAGATATGGAATATGGATGATATTCTCCTTACACAGTATCGGCCATTTGTTGGAATCTTCAGGATTGGTGTGAGTGTCGAGCAGGTTTCCTCGCAGATCGAATCTGCACCAGCCCAGCGTCCCATAGATAAAGGCGTACTGATTCATCAGATACACACCGCACACTGCATCCCCGTTCGGTAAAGGATTGTCGATGACGACGAATTCGCTCGTTAGGGTGTTCAAAACGACACTCTACAGAAAATATATCATGAAGTATTCTTCTATTTCAAAGATAATTTATTCTCGACGAAAACGTCGAAACAAAGCCTCTTCGTTATTTCTCATGAATTTAGTTTAAAGAATGAACACAATTAAATAGAGTTCAAGTAAAAAAAATCTTGTATTTTCTCGACAATATAAATAATTTCTTAGAATTAATTAAGAGAACTTGATGACGCTGAAACTGGCCGCCCGTCGAACGATGCCAGGGGCGTAGCGGAGGCGCAATTGGGGGTTCCTTCTTCGCGCTCTCCTTGTAAATTTCGCTCACGACGGATATACTTCATTTTGGTTTCTGATATTGTTAGCAACCTCTACAAAAAATCCCGCCCTCCTCTGACCCCGCCGAGATATATAAATGGGAGGAAATTGCCCCAAAACACGTAAAAATCCAATTTTTTTAGTTCTTTTACTTAAAATACCTTTTGTGCCACGACGGATGCACTTGATTTTGGTTTGTGATATTGCTGGCAACCTCTACAAAAAATCCCGCCCTCCTCTGACCCCGCCGGGATATATAAATGGGGGAAATTGCCCCAAAACACGTAAAAATCCCATTTTTTTAGTTCTTTTACTTAAAATACCTTTTGTGCCACGACGGATGCACTTGATTTTGGTTTCTGATATTGCTGTCAACCTCTACAAAAAATCCCGCCCTCCTCTGACCCCGCCAGGATAGTTAAATTAGGAAAAATTGCCCCAAAACACCTCTAAATTCTATTTTCGTAGTTCTGATAACTAAAATACCTTTTGTGCCACGACGGATGCACTTGATTTTGGTTTGTGATATTGCTGGCAACCTCTACAAAAAATCCCGCCCTCCTCTGACCCCGCCAGGATAGTTAAATTAGGAAAAATTGCCCCAAAACACCTCTAAATTCTATTTTCGTAGTTCTGATAACTAAAATACCTTTTGTGCCACGACGGATGTACTTGATTTTGGTTTGTGATATTGCTGGCAACCTCTACAAAAAATCCCGCCCTCCTCTGACCCCGCCGAGATATATAAATGGGAGGAAATTGCCCCAAAACGCGTAAAAATCCAATTTTTTTAGTTCTTTTACTTAAAATACCTTTTGTGCCACGACGGATGCACTTGATTTTGGTTTCTGATATTGCTGGCAACCTCTACAAAAAATCCCGCCCTTCTCTGACCCCGCCAGGATATATAAATGGGGGGAAATTGCCTCAAAACACGTAAAAATCCAATTTTTTTTAGTTCTTTTACTTAAAATACCTTTTGTGCCGCGACGAATGCACTTGATTTTGGTTTGTGATATTGCTGGCAACCTCTACAAAAAATCCCGCCCTCCTCTGACCCCGCCGGGATATATAAATGGGGGAAATTGCCCCAAAACACGTAAAAATCCCATTTTTTTAGTTCTTTTACTTAAAATACCTTTTGTGCCACGACGGATGCACTTGATTTTGGTTTCTGATATTGCTGTCAACCTCTACAAAAAATCCCGCCCTCCTCTGACCCCGCCAGGATAGTTAAATTAGGAAAAATTGCCCCAAAACACCTCTAAATTCTATTTTCGTAGTTCTGATAACTAAAATACCTTTTGTGCCACGACGGATGCACTTGATTTTGGTTTGTGATATTGCTGGCAACCTCTACAAAAAATCCCGCCCTCCTCTGACCCCGCCAGGATAGTTAAATTAGGAAAAATTGCCCCAAAACACCTCTAAATTCTATTTTCGTAGTTCTGATAACTAAAATACCTTTTGTGCCACGACGGATGTACTTGATTTTGGTTTGTGATATTGCTGGCAACCTCTACAAAAAATCCCGCCCTCCTCTGACCCCGCCGAGATATATAAATGGGAGGAAATTGCCCCAAAACGCGTAAAAATCCAATTTTTTTAGTTCTTTTACTTAAAATACCTTTTGTGCCACGACGGATGCACTTGATTTTGGTTTCTGATATTGCTGGCAACCTCTACAAAAAATCCCGCCCTTCTCTGACCCCGCCAGGATATATAAATGGGGGGAAATTGCCTCAAAACACGTAAAAATCCAATTTTTTTTAGTTCTTTTACTTAAAATACCTTTTGTGCCGCGACGAATGCACTTGATTTTGGTTTGTGATATTGCTGGCAACCTCTACAAAAAATCCCGCCCTCCTCTGACCCCGCCGGGATATATAAATGGGGGAAATTGCCCCAAAACACGTAAAAATCCCATTTTTTTAGTTCTTTTACTTAAAATACCTTTTGTGCCACGACGGATGCACTTGATTTTGGTTTCTGATATTGCTGTCAACCTCTACAAAAAATCCCGCCCTCCTCTGACCCCGCCAGGATAGTTAAATTAGGAAAAATTGCCCCAAAACACCTCTAAATTCTATTTTCGTAGTTCTGATAACTAAAATACCTTTTGTGCCACGACGGATGCACTTGATTTTGGTTTGTGATATTGCTGGCAACCTCTACAAAAAATCCCGCCCTCCTCTGACCCCGCCAGGATAGTTAAATTAGGAAAAATTGCCCCAAAACACCTCTAAATTCTATTTTCGTAGTTCTGATAACTAAAATACCTTTTGTGCCACGACGGATGTACTTGATTTTGGTTTGTGATATTGCTGGCAACCTCTACAAAAAATCCCGCCCTCCTCTGACCCCGCCGAGATATATAAATGGGAGGAAATTGCCCCAAAACGCGTAAAAATCCAATTTTTTTAGTTCTTTTACTTAAAATACCTTTTGTGCCACGACGGATGCACTTGATTTTGGTTTCTGATATTGCTGGCAACCTCTACAAAAAATCCCGCCCTTCTCTGACCCCGCCAGGATATATAAATGGGGGGAAATTGCCTCAAAACACGTAAAAATCCAATTTTTTTTAGTTCTTTTACTTAAAATACCTTTTGTGCCGCGACGAATGCACTTGATTTTGGTTTGTGATATTGCTGGCAACCTCTACAAAAAATCCCGCCCTCCTCTGACCCCGCCGGGATATATAAATGGGGGAAATTGCCCCAAAACACGTAAAAATCCCATTTTTTTAGTTCTTTTACTTAAAATACCTTTTGTGCCACGACGGATGCACTTGATTTTGGTTTCTGATATTGCTGTCAACCTCTACAAAAAATCCCGCCCTCCTCTGACCCCGCCAGGATAGTTAAATTAGGAAAAATTGCCCCAAAACACCTCTAAATTCTATTTTCGTAGTTCTGATAACTAAAATACCTTTTGTGCCACGACGGATGCACTTGATTTTGGTTTGTGATATTGCTGGCAACCTCTACAAAAAATCCCGCCCTCCTCTGACCCCGCCGAGATATATAAATGGGAGGAAATTGCCCCAAAACGCGTAAAAATCCAATTTTTTTAGTTCTTTTACTTAAAATACCTTTTGTGCCACGACGGATGCACTTGATTTTGGTTTCTGATATTGCTGGCAACCTCTACAAAAAATAAGAAAGTATTTTTAAAAAAACAAAATTAAAAAATTTTTTAAAAATATATATAAAATCAGAAAAAGTAAAAAAATATATATAAAATTTAAAAAAAACACAAAAAATATATAAAATGAGGAAAAGTAAAAAAAAAATAAAAAATAAAAAAACAAAAAAAGCATGGGGCTATTCTTGCTACGTCCTCGTTCGTGGCCCCGGGTTCGGCAGAAGGCAAGAAAAAATTTAATACATACTAGTGGCTTCGATCCTGCTGTTTTTGGCTGGGTTCGTTTCATGTACTACGCGACCTCGCTACGTTTTGTTTAAATTTATTATTGTACAAATAGTCATAAAACGTATTTTAGTTGCCAGAATTATTAAAATTGAATTTACAATTGTTTTGGGACAAGTTTCCCCCATTTAAGTTCCTCGGCGGGGTCAGAGGGAAACAGAAACTTCTGAAAAGCTATGCCAGAAATCAAAATCAAGTTCTTCCGCCTTGGCACAAAAATTATTTCAACTACTAGAATTTTTGTAGAGGGGTATTTCAATGGACGCACTCCTTACATGTCCAATTATGTATCATAAATATTACTGAATGTCCTACATGAATGTAGACAGATTGTAATAAACTAGAATTAAAAAATAAAATACTAGAATGGTTAAAATCGGTCTTATAAGTGTTTTGGGGCAATTTCCCCTCACTTTATAATCCTGGCGGGGTCAGAGAGGAGCTGGATTTTTTGTAGAGGTTGTCAGCAATATCACAAACCAAAATCAAGTGCATCCGCCGTGGCACAAAAGGTATTTTCAGTAAAAGAACCAAAAAAATTGGATTTTTACGTGTTTTGGGGCAATTTCCCCCCATTTATATATCCCGGTGGGGTCAGAGGAGGGCGGGATTTTTTGTAGAGGTTGCCAGCAATATCACAAACCAAAATCAAATGCATCCGTCGTGGCACAAACGGTATTTTAAGTAAAAGAACTAAAAAAATTGGATTTTTACGTGTTTTGGGGCAATTTCCTCCCATTTATATATCTCGGCGGGGTCAGAGGAGGGCGGGATTTTTTGTAGAGGTTGCCAGCAATATCACAAACCAAAATCAAATGCATCCGTCGTGGCACAAACGGTATTTTAAGTAAAAGAACTAAAAAAATTGGATTTTTACGTGTTTTGGGGCAATTTCCTCCCATTTATATATCTCGGCGGGGTCAGAGGAGGGCGGGATTTTTTGTAGAGGTTGCCAGTAATATCACAAACCAAAATCAAGTGCATCCGTCGTGGCACAAAAGGTATTTTAGTTATCAGAACTACGAAAATTGAATTTAGAGGTGTTTTGGGGCAATTTTTCCTAATTTAACTATCCTGGCGGGGTCAGAGGAGGGCGGGATTTTTTGTAGAGGTTGCCAGCAATATCAGAAACCAAAATCAAGTGCATTCGTCGCGGCACAAAAGGTATTTTAAGTAAAAGAACTAAAAAAAATTGGATTTTTACGTGTTTTGAGGCAATTTCCCCCCATTTATATATCCTGGCGGGGTCAGAGAAGGGCGGGATTTTTTGTAGAGGTTGCCAGCAATATCAGAAACCAAAATCAAGTGCATCCGTCGTGGCACAAAAGGTATTTTAAGTAAAAGAACTAAAAAAATTGGATTTTTACGCGTTTTGGGGCAATTTCCTCCCATTTATATATCTCGGCGGGGTCAGAGGAGGGCGGGATTTTTTGTAGAGGTTGCCAGCAATATCACAAACCAAAATCAAGTACATCCGTCGTGGCACAAAAGGTATTTTAGTTATCAGAACTACGAAAATAGAATTTAGAGGTGTTTTGGGGCAATTTTTCCTAATTTAACTATCCTGGCGGGGTCAGAGGAGGGCGGGATTTTTTGTAGAGGTTGCCAGCAATATCACAAACCAAAATCAAGTGCATCCGTCGTGGCACAAAAGGTATTTTAGTTATCAGAACTACGAAAATAGAATTTAGAGGTGTTTTGGGGCAATTTTTCCTAATTTAACTATCCTGGCGGGGTCAGAGGAGGGCGGGATTTTTTGTAGAGGTTGACAGCAATATCAGAAACCAAAATCAAGTGCATCCGTCGTGGCACAAAAGGTATTTTAAGTAAAAGAACTAAAAAAATGGGATTTTTACGTGTTTTGGGGCAATTTCCCCCATTTATATATCCCGGCGGGGTCAGAGGAGGGCGGGATTTTTTGTAGAGGTTGCCAGCAATATCACAAACCAAAATCAAGTGCATCCGTCGTGGCACAAAAGGTATTTTAAGTAAAAGAACTAAAAAAATTGGATTTTTACGTGTTTTGGGGCAATTTCCTCCCATTTATATATCTCGGCGGGGTCAGAGGAGGGCGGGATTTTTTGTAGAGGTTGCTAACAATATCAGAAACCAAAATGAAGTATATCCGTCGTGAGCGAAATTTACAAGGAGAGCGCGAAGAAGGAACCCCCAATTGCGCCTCCGCTACGCCCCTGGCATCGTTCGACGGGCGGCCAGTTTCAGCGTCATGAGAACTTGTACCTGATAATTGGTCGTAAAAGCTCCGGCGTATCTGTTGTCCGGGCTCAAGACCAATCGTTGCATTATACCTTCCACACCGGGACTGACATCCCTCGTCATGTCGCTGGTACTCAAATCCCAGGTGATAAATTTATTGGATATCGATACTATGTAACGATAATCCGAAGTCAAGCAAAATCCGAATACTGCAAACTGATGACCTTCCAACGAGTACTAGAAAATAATATCGTGATTAAAAATATTGTTCTACCAACTTAGTTATATTATATAGATTTATGAAGACAATAGATTTTTTTAATGGGAATACAAAATTTTTAACGCTCTTGATACTTTGTATGTAATATGTAATTTTTACAATCTATTCGAGGAAACGGCAATTTTACAGAACTTTTAAAGATTAAAAGTATTAAATTTATTAAAGTTTTATATTAATGAATTCATGAATTACTTTCAATGGTCCACCAGGTGTATGTAGACAGTGATAGAGAGGAAGCAAAGCGCAGTTCTTGACGCCGTCTTGATCACATGCTCGGAGCAACATTCTCACGTTAACATTTGCACCGATCTCCGGCAGTAATCGACCAATCAATTGCGGCGCGAGCATGTCAGGATGATTTCCCAAGATTGCACCGCCTAATCTCAGAGCGTCAGCGACCAACATGAGTTCTCTGGAAAAACATAAAAATATCAAATAACAGAAATAACGAAATGTCTATAAAATATTTAAAACAATTGAAATGTCTAAAAAATTACGACTCTCTCAAAAAATTAGAATGTTTGGCAAATTAGAATTATTGAACTTTGCATCGTCAGAGAAACAATCTGAATTTTTCTGTGGCTTACCTGACCAAACTTTGATTGTCAACGAAGTTACACGCGTCTTCGAAATCAGAAAGCACTGCTTGTAGGGGACAAGAGCTTAATTTAGCGTGCAGCCATTCGTAATTAAATAAAACGTTCTCGAAGAGATCCTTAAAGCGCCGTGCTCTTACCAGATGAAACGGTAATTCGCCAAACTTTGATCGTGAAACAGAAAGCAGAAGATATCTTTAGCATTCTCTTTTATATTACGCCACTTTTCGTAATACACCACCTTTCGCAAATTGTATCTCGAGATAGTTCCCTCCTTTGAGTAAAATGCCAATGGCTGCTCTGGCACTTTTCTGTCTGCCACCCCTTCCTTATCCGTTAAATTGAATCTACAAATTGTAATATGTATGTAAGCTTATTTCTTGCTTTGTTATAAAATATTTCTTTAATAATGAAATCAGTTTTTCATCATTTCTTAAAGTCAATTTTTAAATATAATACATCTTTAAACTAAATTAGTATTTTATTATCTTAAGAGTAAAAATCTAAATCTCTGTTTATGAGAGTTGTTCTGTTATTTCTACTATGATATTAATCGATTTAAATTCAAGATTATTGTAACGAAATCCACTGTACTTGCCGATGTCTCTGTATCTCGGTGTACTTAAAAGGCTTTGGTTTACCGCCGCCCCAAATTCCCAGATAATAGTCCGCTATCATTGAATGGAAATACATCGCCATGTTCATGTTCTTGAAGTATCGCTCTTTAGCTGTATCCCTAAATTGCCTGTGGTACCAATTCAAAACGCTCACACCGTCCGCCTCTCTTTCGCTCAAGTAATTGGGCAGGTCGTTCCGTATTCTGGTCCAAAGCAGAGGTGGAATGCGTCTCACCGGCGGCAGATGGTATTGGTAGACGTCGTCGAGAACTTTGTCGTCCAGAGAGATCAGATCTTCAAGCTCGGACTCTGACAAGCCAGACTTGGCGGCCGTGATGTAGGCCAGGGCGTGAAAGACCAAGATCTTACCGTGCTGCTTCTCGATCCTCTCGAACAACATCATTATGCTATCCATCACCGTGCTGGCTAGGTGCGTGTCCGCCGGTTTCGTGTAACTACGCCACCGGCAGATCTCTGCGAACACAAGCTTCACAAAAATGGGCAAGGAACACTTCGATATAGCATTCGCCACAAGACGCCATTGGTAATTATTCAGATCTCTTCTTGCTGTTTTCATCCACATTCTGCAAGAATAATACAAAATATCTCAAAAAAAAAGGATGTTTAGAAAGTTAAAGATATATTTTTATTCATCAATTTAAAGCAGATATTCTTTTTAACAATTCTAATAATACTGATGATTTCTCCACCTTATTACGTCCATAGCCAGATCTTCGCCCAAAGCAGTCACCTCGATGAAACTTTCTTCAGTGTCTATCATCCTGCGCAGCAACTGATAATCTCTCGAAATTACCGGATTCGATTCTTCCGCTGCGCAGGATAAAATCATCTGAAATATTGATACACCTTAGTCGAAATTGGAATTTTTTTGTACAGAATCAATCATGATCAAAATGTAGCTTTTTTGAAGTTTTTTTCGTTATTTAATTTCTTTTACCGTACTGTTATTATTTAATTTTAAGGTACTGTATAATGACTGCATTTTGTATTCACCTTACAGTTTGGTGGTAGCCTCGTAGGCAACCATGACAATTTATTACCCTGTACGCCTGTCAGCTGATCGACACTGTCCAAAAACAACAGAATGGGCTGTTGGGTGTTAGCTAAGGTCAACAGATACTTAAAGTAGGCTGTTAATGGCACTAGATCGTCTGGGATCTCTTCAAATGATAATCCATAATTGTATGAAATCTGGGAACAGCGATAAAAATGTTTTATTATCTTCCAAAGTGGCGAGAAGTGTAAGCAACACTCACTTGCTGACAAATTGAGATTAACGTGGGCGTAAGCGCACTGCTGTCCGGAGTAGTGCCGAGGAATCGAATTATGCTAATTGGTTTCTTATCAGTTAACCAGGAGCTGCTAGTCAAACCTGCACTTTTCGCCAACAAAGAAGTTTTACCGCATCCTCCTTCTCCATACAGCACTAATGGCTTATCGCTGTCACCTAGCATATAATTTTTTATCCTCTCCAGCGTGTCCTCGCGCCCGTAAAACACCTGTGTGAATGCGACAAGTACAGAGTAATTTGTGAAATAAAGAATTAAAATAAGCATTAATCAATAATTTCAAATTGTGTTACTTAATCGATGTTTGATCAAAAGTAATAGTAGACTTTATTTTTTAGTATAACTATATTTAAAAATAAATAATATATATTCAAAGACAACAAAGAATATTTCGCTTTTAAATTTTATATTTAAAAAAGTAACATGACATTGTCAAACTATTTAAATTAATTTAATACTTTATACATTATATTTTGGCCAAAATCAAAATCCTGATAAATTCCTACCTTTACGGAATTATTACAGGCGTGCAGATGTTGCAAAATTTCGGTTATTATTTGTCCCTGCGCGGAATTGTCTTCCTTCCTCATGGCACGGTCCACAAGTTTCACTATGTTTCTGTAAAAGTGAGTGATGAAATGCTGAAGGTATTCGCTATGAGTTTCAGGATCCAGACCCTCTCGTCCTATCCATTCTACCGTGTACCTGTATGAACCGTCACGTTAAGGTAATTGCAACAAAAATTGCTAGTGTATCTTAAGGGTAAGAATGGGAGTACCTCTGCAGATTTGTGCTTTCGATTTTATTCGGTAGTCGCTCATCTCTGAGATCAGCCAACAATTTCGAGGCTTCGTTATCTAAACTTCTGTTAGCTATATCCAGAAACAGACTTGCCTTCCTCAAATTTTGAAGGTTAATATTATTTATGTATCGCACGTATGCCAGGCAATGGTTTTTCGTGTTTTTAACATTTAGCACGCCGTTAATCACTTCTCGCTCGGTCACTGTTTAATGATTATTTCTTATTAAAATTTTATTTCAATGCAAACGTATGGTGTAATGCGATACTTGAATGTCGAAAAAATATTTTGATGTTATTAACGCTTAAAAATTTTATTAATGAAGAATAATTTTTAATATGGAGTATATTTAATGTGTTAAAATTTGGCATTAAATTTATTATTTTCTTTTACTGTATCAGTTTTATTTTTTTAATATTAATATTGAATTATTTTTTATCTGTTGAGTTATTTTTTATTGTATTGAATATTGAATATATAATATTGCATTTCTCTTACGTACCAGACATGAAATAATTGTGCATTGTATCTTTGTCAAACTTCCCGGTGTTGAATAAGGATTGCGCGCCTTTTCTGAATAATTTTTGCATTTTGCACATAGTGTCCCACCAGATTGCTTGATCCTCTTGTTGCAACTTAGGTATTCTCTTAAAGATACAGAAACAAAAAGATGTGATTATAAGAAAGAAATAATATTACGTGATAATTAACTGGTACTGTATTATATAAATTACATTATTAAATGTAGCTGAAAAATTATTTACTTTATTGTTAAAATTTTTAAGAATAGACGAAATTGGCTGTAATATACTTGTAGGCGGTACAGCATTGCTATCTTTCTTGTACCATTTATCCAAAAGACTAACGTCCATTCCCTGACCATCCAATTCTGTCCTTAACATCTCTAATTCGGAACTGAGAACATATGTTGGTATAGGACGATATCCATATTTCTGTCCGAGAAATACCTATGTACGAAAATATTTAATTATATTTATTTATTTTTTGTAAATATTACAGTACTTGGTAGCTTTAATTCCAAATTTTAATAACAGTTTAACTCTACTGCTTGATTAGAAAACTGGGTATAATCTGAAGCTGTAAATTTTCAATATACAAATAGAGGAATTATTTAAATTAAAAAACATTTACTAACAACAAAATTAGGTCCCATGGACAGTCTCTGACAATTTTCTATTTCTCTCATACACAGCTCTGTAGTCATATGATCATCGGTGGCTTCATCACGAACACCCCATCTCATATCAACCACCTGCGAAAATGAATTTAATTATCATTACTTAAGACAAATTTTTATTTTTATTATAAAAATACGCAATATTTTAGTTTATATCATTATCAACCAAAATTACTAATAAAATATAAAATTTTATATCACGAAATTATTAGATAAATAAAACAGATTTGTACATCAACTAATTTTATTGATTACTCAATCTATTTAATTGCAATACCTATATGTAACCTAAATGTAATTATCAAAGTTTGTTTGATTCTATCACACAAGAATTAACATGAAGAGGTTGAATCACATATGTATATATATATTATCAGTACCTGGCACCGAGAAAATCAATTTCTCTATCTAAAATATATAACTTGTGTTTTACTATGTACATATCATTTGCTAAACTACCTGTCTTGATGTACCATATTAGTTTTTTTCTGTTTAGGAGATGAAGACCTACCTGAAATTCTAAACCGTGTTTTTCTCTACAATAATCCTTGAGTTTGGGATAACACTGAGCCATCAAAGTATTTCTTTCCATTGTTGTGTCTGAAATCAAGCGAATATAATTATTGTCACTTTACATTATGTCATTTTACACTACTTATAAGTTTCTTTTAAACTCTTCAACATCAAATAATATTTTTCATCGCTCTTTTATTCTTTGTTATAATTATTAATAGCTTACCGGTAAAGGTCGAGCTCGTAAATATCCGCACAATTTTTGAACTAACAGGCGGTAAGGATTTCAAGGATCCCGAAAAAATCGAATCGATTGTTGTCTCATCCATGTCTTGTCTCTTGTGTCTTGATTTCCGTGTTAAAAATATAAATCAGTTGAGATCGCTCGATTAAGTCTTATCATTTGCAACGATGCTAGCAAACTGAAATCTGCACTGCGTTTCCAGTGTCTTATACATGTACAATAAAAATATAGTATCTCGTGAGCTAATGGAGTTTATAGCACATCTTTGTTCGAGTGCCTTATATCACAGAATTCTTACATTTACTTTAGCTTGCATAATATCATCATGTATTGTATTACTACAAAAATTCGTAGATTATACAGAACGTATTCTTTACTTAAAATGTATATTATACGAATGAAGAAAGAATTTTAATATACTGAAGTAAAGTGGTTGCTAAGGCTTGTTTACAACGTAGAATCATTGATTTTAAGATACGTATATATTCCTTTAACTCGACATTTGCGTTAATAAATATATTATATTAGATGAGATAGATATTTTTTAATATCTTCTTGATTAATACAAATTATGGGCTATTAACTTTATTAATGAGTAACATAAAACAATGTTTAAATATCTATAAACATATAGAAGAGAAAATACGTAGCAGTTTATACGTATTTTAATTTTAATTCAATTTTTTTTGTATGTATACATATATTAAATATTTGATTTTCAGCTCTGCTAATGGACTGTTTATAGTATTTACCAAGAATCTCTTATAACAATCAAGATGGCACCCGATCCGGTAACGCAAATGAACACATATCGGTCATATGTAACCATGCTGGCTGACCCAGTTTCAAAAGATGAGCTGAAACTGAAGGCAGCCCAAGAATTATCAGAAAACTTTGAGGTATGTAATCTGTCACATCAAGATATTAAGAATTGAGATTATTTATGCAGCAATCTCATTAAAAAATCTTGTGTAAAAAAATATATATTTAATAATATTAATGAATATTATAATTACATTGTAATATATTTAATAATACATAATGTAATTAACAATGTATACATTATTAATTATTATTGTGTAAAATAATTATAGATCATTATGTGTTCATTGCAATATCCACAATTTCTCGATCATATGATGAAAATCTTTCTGAAGATATTGCAAGAGGGAGAACCGCACTTCATATCAGAGTATAATATTCAACAAGTTAGAAAATTAATTTTGGAAATGATACACAGATTACCAAGCAATGAATATTTGCGTCCATATGTCAGACAAATTCTGACTCTTATATTCAAATTACTAGAGACAGATAATGAAGAAAACGTTCTCGTTTGTTTACGTATTATAATCGATCTTCATAAGCAATATAAACCAACATTTAATCCAGAAGTAAGTAATATTTTGTATGTATGTATACTATTCTAGCACAGAGCTATTTAACAGCCCATTCATTTGTATCTATAAAATATCTATAAAATATTTTAACTATATCTTCTTTTTTTGTTTATAGATTCAATATTTCCTTCAATTTGTCAAATCGGTGTATAGTGAATTACCAAAAAATTTATCAAAAATATTTGAACCACGTCCCCCCTTACGTGTTAAAGATCTGTCGGAAATTAACATAGAAGCATTATTGAAGGAAACATTTACGATTACAGCAATACAAAGCGAAAAGAAAGCTGCTGATGGTACCGTCGTGACAGTAAGTATATTTATTTATTTATTTGATATCAAATTTATCTTATTGGGATCGATCCTGTTGTATAATTATTGTATTATCGTATACATGCTTGAATGCACACAATATAAATAAATAAAAACAAAAAGAGATCAATTAGAATGTGTCTTATTATTTTCAGTACAATTTGATTCCGAAAGCAGTGCTGTCTCTCAAGGTGCTCCAAGAATTGCCAATAATCGTAGTTTTATTGAATCAATTATACAAGCAGAACGTATATCAGGACGTATCGGATTTTGTTCCAATTGTGATAACAACCATATCGCTTCAACCTAGTCTTCAGCATCGAACATCACCTGGATTCAATAAGGAGGTCTTCGTTGATTTTATGGGCGCCCAAGTAAAGACACTTTCTTTCCTCGCATACGTTATAAGACCCTACCAAGACTTAATATCGCAAAATAGTACGATGCTGGTTAAAGGTATACTAGGCTTGTTTACGCTTTGTCCGATGGAAGTAGCTCATTTACGCAAGGAACTCGTTATAGCCTCACGTCACATACTTGCTACGGATCTACGAAATCATTTTATCCCGCATATGGAGATCTTTTTTAATGAAGATATCTTTATCGGTCATGGTTGGACCGCGCATGAGGCTCTGAGACCTCTAGCTTACTCCACACTCGCCGACTTGGTTCATCATGTTAGACTTCAATTGCCACTTAGCGACGTATCGAAAGCGGTGCACTTATATGGCAAGAATTTACTTGATCAAACTTTGCCTACAGCCGTTCAAATGGTTTCTTGTAAGTTACTGATGAATTTAGTGGATACGGTTAGACAAAGATCTGATGCTGAGAACAGCACTCAAGGACGCGAGCTATTGATACGTATACTATTGGTATTTGTTCTGAAATTTAAGATGATTGCCAAGATATATATTCCAATTCTGCGGAACAAAGCGAAACAATTACGACCCGCCATAGTAGAGAATACGACTGAGGATAATACAAAATCGTGTATTGAGGTGAATGAGGAGAAAGAACAGCCGAAATCGAAATTTGGTTTCCCGACCTCACAAGCGATGAGTTACAATGTGGCCGATTATAGAAATCTAGTGAAAAGTTTAGTTCATGGCGCTAAGGCTATAACAACTAATTGCATCAAGAGTCGAACTAACGAGGCAACACAATCGAATCAGCTTCAGCCGAAAGAGACGTTGATTTATATACAACTTGTCAAATGGGCTTTACCAGCACTGGATATTTACACAATAGGACCACCAGCTATTGGCGTTCCTGCGCAACCGGGAGGTAGACCGGTGCAATCCCAAACTATACGGACACGAGAAGAGAAAGAGGTATTAGATCTCTTCGGTAACGTGTTCACACAAATGAATCCCCAAACATTCCAAGAGATCTTTTCCGTGTCAATAGATTATATGGTCGAGAGAATATTTAAGAACTGCGCCTTGCAAATAATTGGAAGCTCATTCTTATCGAATCATACAGTTTCGTCGACATTTGCAACGATATTGGTGGAATATCTGCTCGAACGTATGAGTGAGATGGGTTCGAATGTTGAACGGAGTAATTTATATTTGAAATTATTTAAACTTGTCTTCGGCAGCGTATCGCTCTTTCCTACCGAAAATGAGCATATGTTGCGACCGCATTTGAATTTAATTGTGAATCGCGCCATGGAGCTAGCCATGTCGGCGAAAGAACCATACAACTATTTTCTGCTGCTTCGCGCATTATTCCGCTCTATAGGTGGTGGCTCTCATGACTTATTGTATCAAGAATTTTTACCTTTGCTTCCTAATATGTTGGAGGGACTGAACAGACTGCAATCTGGTTTACATAGACAACATATGAAAGATCTTTTTGTCGAGTTATGCTTAACTGTACCAGTGCGTCTCAGTTCTCTCTTACCGTATCTTCCAATGTTAATGGATCCCTTGGTATCCGCTCTCAATGGAAGTTACTGCTTAGTAAGTCAAGGTCTACGTACGCTAGAGTTATGCGTTGACAACCTTCAGCCGGATTTTTTGTACGAGCACATACAACCAATCCGTGCCGAATTGATGCAAGCACTTTGGCGGACGTTGCATAATTCTAATGATCAGGCTCATGTCGCTTTCCGAGTCCTCGGTAAATTTGGCGGCGGAAATCGGAGAATGATGATTGAGCCACAAAAATTGGAATATGACGATCGTGAAACCAGTTCTCCCAACGTGGTGGTTTACTTCCAAGGTTACTCCCAGTCGATCGATTTTCCAATGGAGAAAGTAATCGAGGCTGCGTTTAATGCGTTGAAATCTAATACGACTGATGTGTTCTACCGCAAGCAATGCTGGGAGATCATACATTGTTATTTGGCAGCATCCTTAAGAATGGATGATGCCGCTCACTTGTGGTACGATCTGTTTACGCATCCGAGTTTTAAAGATGGCGAAATACCGCCTCAACAAGGACCATATTATAGGTGTCCCGATACTGTGGCGCGAAACGTTCAACAGACAGCCTTGACCAGCATGTTCGTCGCTGCGGAAATCAAGGAATTGAGACCTGCGGTGCTCGGCACCGTCGTTTCCGTCGTGAGACATTACACTATGATCGCCATAGCACAACAGGCTGGTCTTTTCTGTTGGAGTGATCGCGAAATTCGCAAGGATATGCAAGGTCAAGATCCTTTAGTACTGATTGACGCCCTCGCTGTCATAATGGGTCACGATGAAAGAGAATTGTATAAAGCGGGATATCTGGCGCTCGTGCTGATATTAGAAACGGCGACGAATATCCTAGGTTCCAAGGAACGGGCCTGCCAATTACCCTTCATGGAGTACTTAGCGGAGAGAATGTGTTCACTGTGCTACGAGCGCGCCTGGTATGCTAAATTAGGTGGTTGCATAGCGATCAAATTTTTATTCGAACGAATGGCTACCAAATGGGTTCTTAATCACTTGTTCGTCTTCCTAAAAGCTCTTATATTCGTGATGATGGATCTCACCGACGAGGTGTCCAATGGTGCAATCGACATGGCGAAAGAGAATTTGGAAAAGATGCTGAGAGTCTGTGTAAATCCTGGTATTCAGGACGACAACGTGGAATTGATAGAAGCGCAAAACAAAAGCCTATACGAGGTCACTCGTGAACTGGTCAAACAAGTTACGTCACCGCACACGATCGTGCGTGAACAGGCCATGGTCTCGTTACGTCAGCTCGCCGAAATACAAAACATGTCAGTGACGGAAGTTATGGAGCCGCATAAGGAAGTTTTAGCAGATATGATACCACCAAAGAAGCACCTTTTGAGACATCAGCCGACTAACGCACAAATCGGCTTGATGGACGGTAACACGTTTTGCACCACCTTGAATCCTCGTCTATTTACTATTGATTTAATCATTCTAGAGCATAAGGTGTTCTTCCAAGAAGTGTTGTCTATCTGTGAAGCAGACGATGCCACTCTCACGAAATTAGCTTGCTATAAATCGATTTCGAATCTGATGCCCCTGAGAAAGTCGGCATTACGAGCGCTTGCAGCCTGTCATTACATTGTGGGTTGGCGCGAGAAGATACTTGGCGTTCTTTATAAAGCTTTGGAAAAACCTCAAGCCGAGCTGCAGGAAACAGCTTTTGAGTGTATGAAAACATTTATTGCTGGTTTTCAATTCGACATGGAGACTATTCACTCAATGATGCGACCTTTGCTCTTGACGCTGGGTGATCATCGAAACCTGAATCTGAACTGCGTTAGAAGATTATCATATCTAACGCAGCTCTTCCCGAGCACTTTTAGCGTCACCTTGTGTGAGCAAATGTTACAGCATGTGAAGAAACTTTTGGAGAACCTGATTCAATCACGCAAAGGTACATCGAAGTCTGGCGAGATCGAACAAAAAATTACTATTATTATAGGAATATTTTACAACATCCCAGCATCGCTACCCAAATTCAACGATCAACTCTGCAGATTTATTCTCCAAACTGAAAAAACATTGTTAGTCGAAGTTTCCAGTCCATTTCGAGAACCTTTAATGAAGTGTCTTCTACGTTTTCCAACGGACGCGCTTAATCTATTTCTGCATGATAGCAATATTAAAGATCAACAATGGAGCAGATATTTAGAGTATCTTATTAGCCACAAAGATGGTAAGTCGTTTCGTGATATTTTACACAACAGCACGGCGCGACTCGTCACGATGCTGCTCGCTCATTCGCAAACAAATTCCAATTTAACGCATATGGAGAAGAACGAGGTGCAGTATCGGGCGATCAAGATTATTGGCATACTCATCAAGTACGACGAACAATGGTTATCTACCCAGAATCAATTGGTGGGCGCGTTGAAGCAGATCTGGTACAACGACGATTATCAGGCGTTGCATAAGAAAGTCGAGGGTGTCGAATATTGCCACTGGAAGGAACCGAAGCACATTGTCAAAATTCTGTTGCACTATTTTCGTCACACGCCAAATGATATTGATCTGTTGTTTCAACTTCTTCGAGCCACGTGCGATCGGTTTGTGCCGGACTTTCAGTTTCTACGAGATTTCCTGGAGAACACAGTCGCGCAAGAATACACGGTCGAATGGAAACGTAGCGCTTTCTTCCGCTTTGTCGAACATTTTCCCACGAATAACATGTCGCAAGAATTGAAGGCCAACGTTCTGCAACTGATCATAATTCCGTGTTTTGCGGTAAGCTTCGAGCGCGGCGAAGGTACAAAACTGGTTGGAGGCGCGCCGATGCCTTACCAAGATAACCCGGAGAACGTTGTGTCGGTATTTATTAGTAAGATAATTGACCCTGATAATCCGTTTGGCTCCGCCGATTGTGTCCGCATCTCTCTACTGCAATTCTCTTGTCTTCTGGTGGAACAAGCGTCACAGCACATTCACGATGTGACTAACAAGAGACAAGGAAATAAACTACGTCGACTGATGACATTTGCCTGGCCATGTCTATTAGGTAAAAATTGCGTAGATCCAACCACTCGGTATCATGGTCATCTTCTTCTGAGTCACATAATTGCTAAATTTGCTATTCACAAACGCATAGTTCTGCAGGTGTTTCACAGCTTATTGAAGGCGCATGCCGTGGACGCACGTAATGTTGTACGACAAGCGCTAGAAATACTGACACCTGCGATGCCTGTGCGAATGGAAGATGGTAATACTATGCTAACGCACTGGACGAAGAAAATAATCGTAGAGGAAGGTCATTCTATGCAACAATTGTCTCATATCTTGCAACTAGTTGTTAGACATTACAAAGTTTATTATCCAGTCAGGCACCATCTGGTTCAACATATAGTAAACTCGATTCAACGTATAGGATGCACTCCGACCGCTACTATTGAGCATCGACGGCTGGCTGTTGAGTTGGCGGAAGTCATCGTAAAATGGGAACTGTATAGAATTAAAGAAGAAGCCGAAATCACGGAATCCAAAACTAACGTACAGCCATCTTCAAGTGCAACTAAACGCACGATTATCGATGATTCATCTAATAAACGCGTGAGTTCACAAACGCCGTCCGGTAATAGTCCCGTACCTCTTATTTCACCTAGAATGGAGCCAGGATCGGCGAAACCGATTGAGAGAGCTCATGCAGACGCCGTACTGAATTTCCTGCTACGCCTCGCGTGTCAAGTAAATGACGTAACAACAATCCACGGCAATCCTGGCGAACAATTATCCAGGCGTTGCGTGGCTCTGTTGAAAATGGCACTAAAACCCGATGTATGGATCGCTGAACAGTGCGATTTAAAGCTAGCCTGGCTCGACAAAGTTCTCGCTAGCGTGGACAGCAACCAACCCAATCAACCCAACTATGGTAACATTAACACAGCACTAGAAGTGCTAACGTTTTTGTTGGGCGTGATGAAGCGCGAACAGATACTCGTTAGTTTTAAGCCATTGCAGCGGGGAATAGGTGCCTGTATCGCAAGTAGCAACACTAAAATTATACGTCTGGTGCATGCCTTACTGTCGCGATTGATGACGATTTTTCCGGCTGAACAGGCTTCCCCAAACATAACACCTAAGTATGAAGAGTTGGACACATTGTACACGACAATAGGCAGATTTATAGCCGAAGGACTGACCACTTACGAAAAGACCACCTCGGCTACACCGAGTTCACTTTTCGGCACGCTTATGGTGCTTAAAGCGGCTTGTACGAACAATCCTAGTTATATCGACCGACTGATAACTCCGTTTATGAGAGTGTTGCACAAAATGGCAAAAGAACATTTGCATTCCACGCAGACCGAGACCAATCCTATTACGAGCGAATTGTTAATTCTCAGTCTAGATTTGGTGAAAAATCGCGTGGCAGTAATGGGCGTTGATATGCGCAAATCGTTCATAGGTTCAATCTTAGTCGGCCTGATTGAAAAGACGCAAGATGTCAAGGTAATGAAGGCCATCACGAAAATATTGGAGGAGTGGATGAAAAACAAGACCACCATCGCGATGAATCAGACGCCCAGTTTGCGCGAGAAATCCATTCTACTGGTGAAAATGATGCAGTATGTCGAGAAACGTTTCCCTGACGATTTAGAGTTGAACCGGCAATTCTTAGAGCTGGTGAATTACGTTTATCGCGACGAGACGCTGAAGGTAACGGAATTGACAAGTAAATTAGAGCAGGCCTTTATGGCGGGTCTACGTTGTGTGCAGCCGCAAGTGCGAGCAAAGTTCTTCGAGGTATTCGATAATTCGATGAAGAGACGTTTGGTCGATCGTATTTTGTATATCGTTATCAGTCAAAATTGGGAAAGTATAGGATCTCATTATTGGATCAAGCAATGCATCGAGTTATTGCTGGCCACTGTCAATCCGACTACTCTGACACAAATGACTAATGAAGATCTCTTGCTGCCCAGCATCACAACTATTATGCAAGAAGGTATGGAACAGGAGAATAAAGATCAAACGCGCTTTGTCTGCCGTCTTGGTCGCACTGACGAGGAGCCACAAAATATCGATGTAAGAATTAAAGAGGAAGGAGACTCGAAAGAGACACTCGAAATGGACGCTTGGATGTCCAATTTGACGGATTCCACGAACGCCACCGCGTCCGTCGAAGAGATCACCGAGAAGCCCAGCTTGACGCAGATGATCAACAAGCAGATACAGTTCATGGAGAATGCAAAGAAGATCAGAACGGAACAGCTACTATTGGCAACCGCTCAGTTATGCCACATGGACACCGGACTGGCGGAACGTGTCTGGTTAGATATGTTCCCACGAATATGGTCTGTCTTGGACGAATCTTGTGTTAATGTCATCGCGAAAGAGGTAGCACCATTCGTTGCCAGCGGTGTGCACGTTGGTCAGAAAGACTGTCATCCGAGCGCACTTGGGACCTTTTTGGAATCATTGGCACACTGCAATCCACCTGTGGCGATAGCGCCGCCTGTGATGAAATATCTGGGCAGATCGCACAATGTCTGGCACCGAATAACACTAAGTTTAGAGCAAATGGGCGCCGAGATGGCGGCAGACGGTAACGGTAGTAACGCGAAGAACAGAGGCGAACCCGATCTGTATCGCTCATCCGACGAAACGGAACAGGTCGAGGGTGTCACCCCTTATTACGAGGTGATGCATATGCTCTCGGAGATGTACTCATTACTCTGCGAGGAGGACATGTGGTCAGGTCTATGGCAGAAGAGGCCTGCGCATTACAAAGAGACCCTGCATGCGATCGCGCTCGAGCAACAGGGATTCTTTGAACAGGCTCAAGGCGCATACGAGGTATGCATGACTAAATTTCGACAAGATTTCTCATCTACTCCGGCACCCTATCATGTCAATGAGGAAATGCTTCTTTGGGAGAGACATTGGGAGCGCACTGTAAAAGAACAGAATCAATGGGATATTCTATTTGAATTGGGCAGCCATAGCAGTTACAATAATCCCTACCTTGTCCTGGACAGTGCGTGGCGTACTCCCAATTGGCCGGCAATGAAGGAAGTTATCGCACAATTGGAACAAAATTGTCCACGGGAAATGCTCTGGAAGGTATTACGACAATATTAATCTTTAATAAAAACATATTTTATGACTTTAAAATTTCTTTTAGTTTTTTGTTTTATTAACATTAACTTTGTAGTACAATCTTGTCATAAATATGTTTCATGTCAAAAAGAAACTTTAATAACTCAATTTTTAAACAATTTTCTATATTTTTGTAGATCAATCTCTATCGTGGATTTATATCCTTGTGCAGTAGCGAAGACCAGCATCTGAGCACCGTCGAGCGTTTCGTAGAGCTCGCATCCGGTCTATGCATGCGCGAGTGGCGTCGACTCCCGCGCATTGTTAGCCACGTCCATCAACCGCTGCTGCAAGCGGCCCAGCAGATAATGGAGCTTCAAGAGGCAATGCAAATCCATCAAGGATTACTGCACGGCAGGAGTAATTCGCTGCACGACATGAAAGCCATCGTGAAAACATGGCGGAATCGTTTGCCCGTGATAGCCGACGATCTCAGCCACTGGTCAGATATCTTTGCCTGGCGGCAGCATCACTACACCTTTATCACCAATCACTATGATTCACAACAAGATCAAACCGTTAATCACTCGTTGCTCGGTGTACACGCCTCTATGCAAGCAATTATTCACTTCGGCAAGATTGCCAGAAAGCAAAATCTATGCGGTGTATGCTTGGATTCATTGGTCAGGATTTACAACATTCCCACAAGCGTACCTATGGTCGATTGCTTTCAAAAAATCCGACAACAAGTAAAATGTCACTTACAGATGGCCACCATGGGTGGGCAAAATGATTTGCAGGAAGGCTTAGATGTTTTAGAATCAACCAACATGGGCTATTTTACAAAAGAAATGGTAGCAGAGTTTTACGCGCTCAAGGGTTTACTTCAATCACAGCTAGGCCGTTCGGATGAAGCCAACAAGAGCTTCTCTGCCGCAGCTCAGTTGCATGACACTCTAGTGAAGGCTTGGTCCTTATGGGGCGATTATCTCGAGAATATCTTTATACGAGACGCTCGTCAAATCAGTATCGGTATTAACGCTCTTGTATGCTTTCTACACGCTTGTAGACATCAAAATGAATCCAAATCTAGAAAGTACATCGCTAAAATTCTATGGTTGCTCACATACGATGATGATAAGTCTTCACTCATGGAAACCGTAGACAAATATGCTGTAGGTGTACCAGCTATTCAATGGTTGCCCTGGGTACCGCAATTACTAATGTACCTGGTTCGTCACGAAGGCAATGTTATTCTGAATTTGCTAAGTCAAGTCGGTAGGATGTTTCCACAAGCAGTTTACTTCTCCATACGTACTCTCTATTTAACATTGAAGATAGAACAAAGAGAGAGATACAAGAGCGGCGAATTAGTTGCCGGTAAAAGTCAGGACGGTGTTGAAGATCGGGGTTCTGCTGCAACGGGCAATGTGCAACAGGGAATGCCGGAAACGGGTCATACCGTACGCGCCACAGCACCTATGTGGAGATGCTCAAAGATCATGCATATGCAAAGAGATATCCATCCAACTGTATTGTCTAGTTTGGAGGGTATAGTCGATCAGGTTGGTTTAAAATTTAAAAAGTTTAAATGACATTCTTTTATTTCTATCCATTTAATGTCGCATAATAATATATTGTTAAAAAATACAACAAAAATAGTTGTGTACATATGTATATATTACTATTTAAAGAGAATACACAGAAAAAATTATAAGTACATAAAAAAGATAATAATAGATTATTTATTAGTTTGATATTATATATATGTATATGAATTTTTTCTTCTTTTGATATCGAGAACGTGCTCTGGTTTGTCAAAGCATTTTTTAAGAAATACTTTATGTGTCACATATCTGTTTCACATTTATATATACATGCAATGCATACAACCTAAATATTTCTGTAATTAAATTTAAAATTAAGACACGAATACATATATTTTTATATTAAGATTCTTCTAAGAATAATTAAGATCTCTCGCATAAGATATTATAATTTCTATTTCAGATGGTATGGTTTCGTGAGACGTGGTATGAAGAAGTTTTAAGGCAGTTGAGACAAGGTCTTGCTAAGTGTTATGCAATAGCATTTGAGAATCGTGGTGCAGTTAGTGAAGCTACGATAACTCCCCATACATTAAATTTTGTAAATAAGCTTGTGTCGACCTTCGGTATTGGCATCGGTAAGTCCATTCACATTCTGTATTATAAAACGAGAATTGAATGTAAATGAGGCGATGTCTCTTTCAAAAATGCACTTTGTAATTTGTAGAAAATATATCTTCCTCACAAAACATGAGCAGTTCATTTAGCTCGGCAGCATCGGAATCCTTAGCACGACGAGCTCAAGCTACTGTGCAAGATCCTGTTTTCCAGAAAATGAAGGGCCAATTCACGAGTGATTTTGACTTTACCGTACCTGGAGCTAGTCTGTTACACAATCTTATTAGCAAGTTGAAGAAATGGATAAAGATTCTCGAAGAGAAAACGAAACAATTGCCAAAGTAATATTTTATTTTTTAATTGTCTCGCAATGACTTTTTTTTTATAATTTATGAACTACAGATTTGCACATTTTATTCTGCAGATCTTTTTTAATTGAGGAGAAATGTCGTTTCTTAAGCAACTTTAGCTTGAAAACTGCAGAGGTTGAGCTGCCCGGTGAATTCCTGATACCTAGGGTAAGAGAGTAAAACTTTTAGTTAAACACACCGCTCATAATGACATTTTTCCATGCATCATTAAAATATGAATAAAAAACGAAGTTGAAATTATAAAAAGTTTATTCTGATAGTTAAAAATTAAAAATTTTCAATTACATAATAATATATGATACTTGTAATTTTATTTTTATTCAAACGTTAAAAGTAAAAATAATGCAAGCTTGAACCGAAAAGGTACAACTTGCTTGTAAATCTTTTCTAAAATTTTATACCTTTCAGCACTCACATTATTCCGTAAAGATAGCGAGATTTGTACCACGCGTTGAAGTAGTTCAACGACACAACACGGCTGCCAGAAGATTGCGTATCCGCGGTCACAACGGTCGTCTCTATCCATATTTAGTGGTCAATGATGCCGGTTTAGGGGATGCCAGACGTGAGGAGCGCCTGTTACAATTGCTGCGCATGTTGAACCACTATTTGACCAAGCAAAAGGAAACATCGCGACGTTTCTTGCACTTTACGGTGCCACGACTCGTTGCCGTTTCGCCGCAGATGAGACTCGTGGAGGACAACCCGGCAGCGATTTCTCTCTTGGATATTTACAAGCAGAGTTGCAACAAACTAGGGATGGAACACGATGCACCTATTGCCAAGTATTACGAGAAATTGGCCGCCGTACAAGCACGAGGCGTGCAAGCCAGTCATCAAGTACTGCGGGATATTCTGAAGGAAGTGCAAACCACAATGGTCTCTAAAACTATGCTCAAAGATTGGGCGATGAAGACATTCCCTGGCGCCACTGATTACTGGACATTTAGAAAAATGGTACTTTGAAATCTGATTTAAAGCACAAACATTGTTATAAATTTGTCAATGAATTTTTAAGTAATTTTGTATTACCTGAATATATCAAGTCTAGAAATTTTTTTACTTTAAGTATTAAATTATATCCTTTTTTACTTTAATGCAACTGGTACTCTTTAATACAAATGAAAGAAAGGAATATTTCTAAATTATTGATTAAAAGAGAGAATAGAAATCTATAATCATCAAAAAATATAAAATTACAACACATGTTTTTATTTTTTTATCTCTGTTTTCAGTTTACTCTGCAGCTATCTTTAACGTGTTTCGCCGAATACGTGCTTCATCTTACACGACTTAATCCCGACATGATGTATGTGCATCAGGATTCCGGTCTGATCAACATTGCATATTTTAAATTCGACATTGACGATACTTCCGGAAAGTTAGACGCGAACAGACCGGTACCCTTCCGCCTAACGCCCAATATCTTCGAGTTTCTCACAACTATAGGTCAGAACATAATTTTAATTTATTCGGTTGTCGATAAAAAATCTTGACATAGATATCTTTTGTGCTTGAATATAACTTTTTGAATGACAAATACTTTTGTAAATTCGTTACTATGCAAGCAGTCACAAAGCTTTTTCAGAAATTACAGAATTAGTCTTTCGCAGGAGTTTGCGGGCCATTAACCGCTAGCGCGATTGCCACAGCGCGCTGTTTGGTTCAGCCTACGTTTCAGCTGCACGCTATACTCCGTGCGATTTTGCGGGACGAGGTGATCGCTGACCACAAACGACAAGAGGACACCGAGGGTACGTCGCAAGCACCGAGCGATCCAAAAGGCGAGCTCCTGATAACGATGGTAACCCGCGCGGTCACCGCAATCGTTACTAGACTGAACTCGCTGGCGAATTTTGATGGCATTGACAGTAAAGTCAGCACATTGGTAGCCGCCGCCAATAGCCATGACAATCTCTGCAGGATGGATCCCTCGTGGCATCCATGGCTATAAAAATGCAACACATTCGACCTAACTGTATTAACTGTTAAAGGATTGAAATCGTTATTTTTGGTTTTCTTGCCCACATATACGTCTTTATTTTTGACGCCACTACCACTGACTTATGGTTTTGGAAAACAAGAGATAAGTTAAATAATAGAAAAGTATTATTTTGTCTTTATATATATAAATATATTAATATACATTATACATATAGATTAGTCGACATTGTACAGAAATCGAAATTGTAAACTGCGAATTTTATGTAATCTACTCTTTAAGGGCCACTTCAACTAACTCCGATTAACTTTAATCGATGATTAACTCAATCGCCCAAGCAAACTGATGTTATTTTAATGTAAAAATAAAATTTCTACATTTTGACACTATAATGACAAATAACGTTAGCTTAAATGTCTGGGCGATTAAATTTCAGAGTTGGTCGAAATGGTGGCCTTAACTTCTATTATGTAACTCTTAAAACAAGATACTATGGTCTGCTCTTCATTAATTTTTATAAAATTTTCAGCAATGATAGAAAATGCTATTTAATGAATATGCGTAAAGCCGTTTTTCTGTGTCTTAGAAGCTGAGATATAAGCAATTAAAGCCCATATGCACAAACATTAAGCGTACACATGTACACGGTGCGTTGCTTGTGTGTTTGCAGGGCTGCGTTTTGACACTGCCTGAAAATCTATAGTATACGTAACGTGAATTAGATTTTCAGTACTGATAGTGAATTTCGAAATGCAGCCAGTATTTGGCTGTGTTCGAACTGGCAGTTGTTCTGCGCAGATCGCTCTCGCCTGTCTCGGATGTTAGCTACATCAGGTATACTATTTTGTGCACGGCTACTGATAGTTATCGGTTCGATAATATTTTATTTCACGCGCACATACTCGCCGTGTCCATGTGTACTTACATGCATATAAGTTTTAATTGCTATTTCAGCTTCCAAGACACATTCAGAAAAACAACTTTACGTTATATTCAGAAATACATATATTTAATACCGCTACTTTACGTATATTTGTTAGATAGCATTCTCTATTATTGCTGCAAATTTTAAAATCTATAAAGAGCAGAACGTAGTGTCCCTTTATATGTACATTTAATATTTGCTTGTAAAACTCATTTTTATCATACATAGATGTACTATTTGCCGTAACACAATAATGTAGCAAAATTATCGAGTTCCTTCTGAGCGTATATGTAAGATTTTAAGAAACTAAGAATAATTTTCTTGTTAAAAAGTAGAATATACACTTGATACAGAAAGTTCTTATTTATTATAAATACACGCAGACATTTGAAATTTAAGAACATTGTATGAAATAATAACATTCTTTAAAAAAAAATGTTTTGTTGCTTCCATCTGTACGCATCTATAGTTTTTGTAGCCAAACGCTTTCGCAAGAGGCGGAAACATGTTATACATACATTTTTAAAATAGATTCTTTTAAAAGAAGCACATTTCTGCTAAGAAACGTATTTATGTATAAATTCTCAATTTTATATATATATAGATTGAAGCTTATAGGAAAATAACACAATCCTAATAATCATATAAATATTTTATTTGCAACAATAAGTTTTTTTAAATATAAATCTTTAAATTTCATTTCTTTGAACACAGATTATATTATTGCATCACATGTATTTGATTTTCTTACCTACACATAACGTTTTTATAACACTGATACTGTGACTTTTAAATTAACAAAATAAGAAATTATAAATAAAGTATTTCGGCTATACATATACATATAGATTAATCAACATTATACAGAATAAATTTAGGTACTTTATTTATAATTCATTTCATTCTACGATTTTTTAGCACGTTTTACGAATAAGTGTAAAATAATTCTTATATATACTTTAACAACTAGAATATGAATGAAGATTTATTTTTTTATCTGTGGGATAGAGGAAAATAATAAATTTATAATTCATCTATTTTAAATACAATTTTATATTTAAAGTAAATCTTATAAAAAATTTTTACATTTCTTCGGATGCTTTAAAAATTATACTCAAATATATATTTATAGCATTATACTTAAATATATATTTGTTATTTCGCAATAAAGATATCGAAAACATTATTTTTAGCAAAACATATTGTTTGCATATTGTTTCAAATACGATTTTAAAAAATAAAATTAGGTACTTATTAAGTATGATTAATTCAATAATTATTGAACAATTATTTTCGCTGTATTAAATACAATCGTGAAATACAAATCAGCATGTAAATCATGACTTAAAAGATTGTTCTATACAGTAATTTTTTATACAAGTTAAGGCGCTTAGTATACAATTACGTTATCATCTTTAGTATCCTGTTAATACAGCAGTACAAGTATACAAATTTAAAGAGTATTTATATATAGATATATAATTTATACATTTATATAGATATATAATTGATATACTTGTCATTCGCTATCGTATCCATGAAAAGATGCATTCTTTATTTTACGATAATTGTCTATTTCGTGGGCTTTAAATTAATATTCCGCAACATGCATAGGTCTCGTGCGGTAGCTCTACGTCCGATCACAGTTTGTATATCATATAGTCTTAGCAGAATGTCAGTTGTGAACAATTCGGGCAATGCTTTGAGAAGACAAGGTACCTGAAAACAGATATATAAACTTAAAAAAATCAAATTTTCAGGAAGATTAAATTTGTTATATAATTTATATTCAATGCTTTTTTCAAACACTTAATTTTAAGAAGCAAAAATAAAATGCTACTGCGCGATTACTCTAACAAATACCAAAACATACCAGCGTTTGCGGCATTCCCTGCAGCACGATGCGAGTTCTATCTTTTCCACATTGCACCATGAGCCGCAGGAATTGGAGTATGAAATGAGTTTGTTGAGACACCTCGCCGTCTCTACCAGCCAGAAACGAGAATATAGTAAACAGATTGCTTAACGCTGTCATAAGTGGATCCCTCAAGACCACCACCGACTTCTGCCCGTTAGTCGAACCCTGTGCCTGCGGGCTTTGTGAACCGAACATAGGAATACTCTCGCCCGTTTCGCTTAGCCGCAAGAGCTTATTAGATACGCCAAGCGCGTCCAAATCGTCCGCATCGAGGTCGCGTCGCACACGCTTACGGTTATTACCCCGATAAGGATTTGAGTTGTTGTACTCCAAAGTAGATAATATGCAATACACACACAATTTTGCCAAAATGGACGACTGCGGTTCCACCAGCTCTTCACTCCTATGTGAAACAAAATTTACATATGTAACAAACGTTCTGCATGCAACTTTAACAATTCAATCAAGATGCAACAATAAGATGAACTTACTGCAGCGAATTGTGCAGATACTGCGGTATTATATGATTTATAAGATCCAGAGTACAGTTCTCTATGTCAAGATGAAAGATTGCGAAAGCTAGATCCACGGCTTGATCCAGTTCTTCTTGATAGCGATACTTGAGCACTTCCTTGACTATATTCGTGACGAACCACAGGGAACCGCCGGTATTTAGCAGAGATTCTAATGACTGCGTTGCTTGTATGTTTATCCATCCACGTTGATTTATGTTCTGCCAAACGGACTCTAATTGTTCCAATATTGGTTGCCGCGATATAATACTGTGAGTGCAAAAATTAATCGTAAGAAAATGACAATCCTAAAGATGATAATTTCTTTTCAGAAAATACCATCAGTACCTGTGAGACATCGAAAGTACTTTTGTTTTTGACTGCGTAGGCGGATGTACGTCGTATTGCATCTTCCGAATAATCTGGACCATTAAGCAGGATCTAAAAGAAAAAGTTCAATCTTACGTAACACCAAAATGTACAAGATTTTTACTTAGAAAAAAAGAAATTTTTAATTAATAATGTTTCTTAACTGATCATATTTACACGTTTGCTACATTTTTTACCTATCTTTAAGATTGTCCTTCTTATTGCTGTCTTTAAGATTGTCCTGCATCTCGTTCATCACTTCCTGGCCTGACAGTGGAGTCAGAAAGTGCTGGACCATATTCATCGGTTTCAACAGAGCGTCCTGGTGCGTGATGCTCATGTATGCGCACAACCAAGCAGCGGCGCAGACCGGCAGACAGGAAGCTGTCGCCCGCAAACCATCCAGAGCTCTCTTGACGTCACCGGCGCCCAGCACCCCGCTCTCCCACGCGAAGAGCAGCTCCTTCACCGCGCCCATCGCCGACTGGCATGCGACGTGCCATTTCAGGTTGCTCGATTTGAAGTCAGGATCCGGCGAGTTAATCTGCGCTAACAGAGCGTCCACTCTCGCCGGATCAACGTTCTGCAGCATTCTCTGTGGCGATTTTAACTTGTTTCGTTCCGGCATGCATTCGCGTACCCATTGCTCAAAAAATGAATCTCCGCCTTCCTCCAAGACAACCTGAAAAGAAAAAAAAATTTTCTGTAATAAAAATAAAGTTACAGAGTATCTCAGCGAAATTCAGAATAAAACATTAGACTTACGTCGGAGCCATACGTTTGCACTATAGAACACAACATAAGGAACGATACGTCGAACAACATTGCTCTTGTCGCCGCTGTCTTGTCAGGTACGGACTCGTTGATTTGTTTGCTGCATTCATTAAATTTGATGAGTTTCGTGACGAAGGTCTTCAATTCTCCCTCCACGGTCGCCACGGCCAGCATCAATTCGAAGCTCTTCCCCGTCAAGACCTGATACAGCACGCTCAGCAAGCCCTCCTGGATTTTCGCATAATCAGCATTCAGCGTCCTCAAGATCCCATTTAACGTCTGTCCCGCGCGTACAATTACCTTCGGAATCGACGACGTCGACGTCACTCCCTCCCTGCAACAATCACGTGATAATCGCAAATAAAATTCGACCATTCATCCAATTTTTGCTAAAAATAATTCGGTTTTCACGAGTGTACCTTTTAGAGCTTATTTGCTTTGCTTGCTTCTCCGTTACAAGGTTTACCTTCTGGAATTCATTTAGCAAACATTCCACGTAATTACACGAGCATGTGGCGTCCATTATGTCTAGCAGAGGCGTGAATTGAAGCAACAAATCGAACGCATCCAGGATATCTTGCGAGTATTCGACTTTATCATCACCTAATAGCATAAGATGCAAAGATGTGTGAAACTAAGTTTGTTTTTTTCAGAGAACTTTAAGCGAGAACGTCTACTAACCATTTAGATTTGCCACATGTAACTCCTTCAGTATGTGAGGCACCTTTAGAAACGTGAAGGCACCCCATTGCGACTCCTTGAATGTTCCTGTTACATTGTGCAGGCACATCAGACAAGCGCGAATGATCTCGGAGTAGAGTCGCGCGTTTGTATAGCTCTTTAATCTCTGCACCATCAGCATCTGATTGACAAACACAGTTGTCTCGGTGCTGGGATTCAGTAATACTTGAACAGCAAAGAGCGGTTGTAGGCAGTGAGTGATGGACTCCATTTTCGTCTTCTCGGGACAAAGATTCTCGATCTCCAAATTACATAACTTTTTCAGAGAATCCTCTATTGGTACTACGGACTTTTGGGTGCTCGTCTTCAGTAATGTCTCGATCTCTTGACATTTCTTTACAACTTCTATGTATAGATCTAAAAAATGTATAAATAAATACAAATTAAATAATCTTTCATAAATTTTAAATCATGATACTAGAAATTGTCTCAAGATGTTGGATCCTAGATCTCGGATGTAGAAAAAATTCTTCAATCGCATCTTCAATCAACTGCATTGTTTAATTGCGATTAATCAATTCTTTCCGAGAACGATTTCTAAAGTATTATTAATGTAAGACTTTTAAAAGCATTAAAGTCACAGCGTACCTTTGTCGTCATATTTAGCTAGATACATCATAGCACATAGAAAGTCTGAATTCAGCATCTGCTGCAAAATACTAGCAGGTTTGTCTATGAGCTCGCTCGGCTGTGGCGATAGAGGATTGCTTTGAGGCGCTTTCGTCAAAGTATGCAAGTAACACTGCAGAAGCCAATGTACGATAGATAAAACTGCTGCCGCCAGAAGATCCTCCTCCGGTTTACCACGACACGTGATACCAACTTGTATGGACTCTAGGAACTCCAACAAACTTACGATACAATGGGGCTTATGGAAAGCATCGTATTTGCTTATTCGCTGCAAAACCGCCGCATACGACACCAACTGCAAAATGAAATGTAAATTGTTCACAAATTTTACAGTATATAAGATTGTAACAAGTAAAAGAAAAATTATTTTAGATGAAAATCGAAAATAAAGTTGCAATTAAAGCTTTGTTTTCTTAATTATAATTGTATAATATTCATATGCTTCAAACATTTATCTTTGAATATTTAAATATTCAATTTAGAATTATAAAATTAAAAATAACAAAATTTTAATGAAGAGATCTAAAATCATTCCTTAATTTTCTCTTATCTCTTGTTGAATATTCCATATACAAACAATTAAGATATTTCCTAGAATATGTAATAAACAAACCTGGGAGCTTAATGAGTGCTTCAGATACGACAATACTAATTGATTAGGTCCTGGCCCCACTAACGCTTGTTGTAATATACAATCTGCTAAGTTATATACATCGCCACTTACACCTCTGGGTAGAATCTAAAAATTCATCTCAATTTTAGACAATGTTTAAAATGGTAAAGAAAACATATCAATCTTCAAACATGAAACATCCAGATCCTTACCGTTTTGATATTAATACCCCATTGCAAATCAGTCCAGCGTTCTCGCCAAGCTCGTAGCAGCAGAGCTTTCAAGCTGCTGGTTTTACTAGTCACTTTGGTCTCCATTGATAATGTTAGAACAATTTATAAAATTTCTGCTACATTAGAACGTTTGACAATTTGAAGAAAATAGGTAAAATATCTTGTCAAAATGAGGTTGATAACATCGCCTGTAAATAAAAGAAAAACTTTTAATTATTATAGTACAATATAACAGAAGATACTTTATTGGCCCAATCATGAGAATTTTGCATCTAATCATTTATTCATCCACTTAAAGTGGTTCAAAAATTTTTTTTAATCCATAAACATTTAAATTTTTAGAATAAATATACCATGATTACCTACAATTTCATAAAATTTCAGAAACTACTATAAATTAATCAAACACAAATATCCATAATTAACGAGCTATAAGGATTAATTATTTCATATACATTAAATAATTATCTCTAATAATTTATTAATAAAAATGTTTTTATGGATAAACAGAATATTACAATTTACATTACATATAGCTAATAGTTATTCTAACCTTTGCAGAATATTTCTTTAATAAAAAAATATGTAACAATTTTATAATAAATTCACTAACGAAGGAATAGAAATTGCTAATGCGAACTTAACGCTTTTGTTCGCTTTTTATCATAAAATGTTATATGTCCATTACACGTATAAACAAATTATCAATTCTTTCGTTCACTGACGCTTTCAAGCGGCGGCGATGCATATAGCCCGTTCTACACTACACTGCACTACACATGGTGGAAGGACGTAAGGTGTGCTGTTCGAGACCGAATTTTGTACAGTTCTGCGCAGATGCCAGATGCGGCCATATTTAAATGCATAAGAAATTCGATTGGTTGAGTTTCTTATGCACTTTGCGATACCCAATAAGCGCCTAGTTTCTAGCTAAAGCTTGACAACCATTGGGTGTCACAACTGGCAACTCTGACGGATGAGTTTTTGAACGCATGGTAAATCAGCGCGACGCGCGACAGCCAATGGTAAGTGTTTTCCTACCACTAGCGATAAACTCCCTCGTGGAACGACGTCTGCCATTGGACAATGAAAAACTCCGAAATGGCGAAGACGCCGCTTAGGACTTCCGGCCGTCCGCGCTTCCACTTCCGTCGGTGCAAGGCAATCGTGTCGCTTCGTTTCGCCGTTTCGGTCGGATTTCCTCGCGACTGAACGCTCCGAGACGAGTTGTCCCGCGAGGGACACGAGGAAGGAAGAGGAAGACGCGAAGAAGGAAGAACGTAATCCAGATTCGTTCGCCGAACGTGAGCTTGCTCGAGTGCGGATTAATCTTTTCGTCTCGTCGACGGTTTTTCCTCAACGTTCGTTCGAAGGAGCGACACGATGACGGATAATCGTAAGTATCCAGAAGGAGCGTATACACGAGTATTTACGGTATGAAACGTCTCCTCCGACGGTAACGAGCCCGAGAGATAACATTTCAATATGCCGCCTCGCAGAGCGGAGCCAAAGAGGATAGGCGATTAGCATCGTGATTAACGTCGATCACAAACGAAAAATGAAAATGGCGCTCGTCGGAGGCGTCGAGCCGCTCCGAGCAACGCGGGCGTGAAATTTTCAATGCTGAGAAAATTTCGCGGCTGGATCTTTCCGAGCTCGAGGACAAGCGAGAAATATCGTTTTTTTTTGTAATTGTAGCTGTATTGCAAAGCGCAACTATATGTCCGTTCCAATATGAGTAACTTTTCGGGTTTTATTATTAAAAGTAGAAAAAATGAAAAGGTTAAAGCTAATCTGTATTGAACACAGACAACTGTGCGTTACAAAAGCGTTTACGTTGTTGTAAAAGACCCTAAGAGCATTTTGACATTATTTTTTCAAGATATGTTTGTAACATTATCTTCCTTACAATAAGAATAGAATAGTCTTCGTCGATAGGACATTTTCAGGGCATTATTTAATATTCTTTATAAGTAATCTTTATAAGTAATGATTATTTCAACAACAATAGGTCAAACAGGTATATTAGGAGATCTTGAAACGCTGATTGGTAAATATCTGCGTTTGATCTTGCAGAGTATTCCAATTACCAGCAGCAAGGGTATAATCAGTACAGCCAGCCACCTCCCACAGCTGGTCAGGATACGTCGTATCCACCGCCATCGACTGGTGGAAGTAACTACAATCAGTACAGTCAGCCGCCTCCGAGCACTGGCACCAACTACGGAAGCTACAACTACAATTCTAGCAGTGGTCAAGACTACAATCAGTCACAGAGTCAGGGTGGCTACGGCAGCCAAAGCAGCTATGGTGGAGGCGGCGGCAGTGGAGACAGTAGCAATAACTATGGTGGGAGCTATGGAAACAGCGGAGGTGGCGGTGGAGGATATAATCGCAACTCTGGTTCTTACGGCGGAGGTTAATATCTTCCTTGTACCCTTTCTCTGTCATTAGAGCCTCTTCTCGGACTTCTGCATCTTACTCCTTTTCATCCTTTTTCCTTATTAGACATTGGATTGTCTCTTCTAAGTCAGAATTTTTCCCTAAATTTAGATTTTGTTATTTAGGAGACTTGGAAGAACAAAAAATTGAATTTTTGGGAGGAGAAAAGTCAAAAGATCTATACTATTTTTTAGAAATAGTATTGATTTAGGCTACATTAATTTTTATTAATAATAATTTATTATATATGCTACATTTTAAAAAATCTGACACCATTGCTTTTACAAGAAGAATTACTAAAGGTTATAGATTCTGAAACTAAGCAAAGTATGAATGCTTGTTTATGTAAAGAAAACAATTGTTTTTTTCATCAAAATGACCTGTAAGTTTCTGTAATCACCTTTAAGGATTCATCCTGTATAATTTGTTAATTACTTCCGGAAACTTGTTTTCTATTCTACAACTATCTTAAATAGCGATCACCACTCTTATTTATTTTTCTTTTTATTAAAGATTATACTTATTATGTGTGTGTTTTAGGCCAAGGCAGTGGCGGTGGAGGCGGTAGATACGGGGACCGCGGCAGTTACGGAGATCGCTCCGGCGGTGGTTACAAGTAAGTTTATTTTTTTGAACTTTTAAAATATGCACAATGAAGCGATTGACCGGAGCAACGGGCTCCGGCGTGTTAAAATCAACAGCCACCCTACATTCAGAATAAGTGCATTCTTTGCCGAAGCAAAATCAGAAAAAAGGTATGCAATGATGTTTTTAACGCCAGTAAATGGAAAAAAACTCTTGTTCAATCATCATCATCATTACGAATCGGTTTTATATGCCCGACCGGGCGTTAATATATTTGTAGTATGCCTACAGGTTTAACAGACAGATATAACTGAGGTAAAAAGAGGTAAAAAAAAGTACATATGACAATTGACGTAAAACGGCTGTAATGTCGACACTATTCGCTGCTTCTGGAGTATTGGCAAACATATAACAAATACATTTATAACACATGCACATGTACACATACGTGCATCACATACATACATACATACATACATACATTCATACATCATGCACACGACGTATTGTGTGGCAGCTAAATGCAAAGGTCTTAAGTCGATAAGCGATTGATGTCGCCACTGGGGCCACTGTTGTATTACTATTATTATTATTATCATTATTATTATTATTATTATTATTATTATTATTATTATTATTATTATTGTTGTTGTTATTGTTATTATTATATCTCCATTAGGTGTATCATATACGATCAGGCGACTAAGATACTTAAAGTCTATTGTAAGAGATTACAGATATTACTTTATCTGACCATCTTATTTAAAAAAAAAAACATTTTTTTCGAGAGAAGGGTGAAACTGTGATGTTTATTGTATCATTATTACGTATATGTCATTTTGCGATACATGGCTTTACTGTGCGTATCGTCGCTTTTTAGTATTGGTATTACTTAAACAGGTATTTTCCGAAAGATATTTTTGTTTTTTATTACGAATGTGAAAATGAAAGGCAACGTATCGTCGATTATGTTGTGCATTTACAAGTTTTCATATCCCAAAACTGCAACAGAGTCAACGAGTTGCAGCCGAAGATGCTTAACGATATTTCTTTCTAGTAAAAAAAATTCAATAATCAACGCAAGTAATCTCTTACTTCTTTTTAGTTTGAAAAATGATGAAATATATTTTATATACATATATATATATGTGTGTGTATATACGTGTCCAAGCTAAAATCTAGGCATGCTTTTATCGAAACTTGTCTTTCTCTCAAGACTTTCTCGTGTTACATCGAATCGATCAAAAGAAAAAAAAACATTCTGATCTGGTTTTTTCAATTAATTGTTTTGTCGTTGTTTCTCACATTTTATATAAAACTCTTAATCTCTGCATGCTATAAACAAGACGTGACGGACGTGATTTAACGGTGGGACGGAACTACGGTTTCTAATGTGTAAATCATATGATGTGGTATATGACTGTACAGAGACATTTAGACAAATAGGTACATCAGTCAAGAAGAAAAGGTGGCGAGCGGCATACATACGATTCGCCATGCGCCATCGATCGATCGATCAGTCTGTCCACATGAGTCAACTCATTGGTATATCTGCTTCTGTGTTTTAGCAGTGGCGGTGGCCGTGGTGGTTATAACAAAGGTAAATGCACCAGACTTTGTTTGTACTGGTCTGGTGCTAAATATTCTAGCTTTCACTCTACTATTTACAATTTTAAAATATCTCGGTTACTCGGTATTATATGAAAGGGCTGCTATGCAACATTGCTAGGGGGTAATATAGTTCAAATAAATGGCGGTGCGAAATCTCTCAATGGCAATTCACCATGACGTGATGTTCGTGACATTCGAAAGCAAGAACGGAGAAGAATGATACGGAAAGAAAAAAAAAACCCGTTCGCGTTCTGTCTGTAAAAAAGACCAATGCACTTTATGCGATCACCAATTGCTTTTTTTTATCCCGAACAATCTGACGCACGGATGTCGTTTTGCTGTGTTATCGTTAAAAGAACAAGACTTTCTTTTTTTCTTTTATAAAAGTAGGATATCCCCGTGCGCCTTCCAAAATTATATATCTTGTACGTTCCATAAGATTATCGTTATCCAACAAATTTCCACACTGTGCATGTCCTCGATGATGTCGTTCAGTGGGAAAGGTTTGTTAAAAGGTTGAAAGGTTCCTTTAAAAAAAGGTACAGAAAAATATTGCGAGAGGTATTGCGAGTGTGGACATTACGTTCATCTTGCGAGACGTGGTGAACAATAGTAAGAACAATAGTTGCAACGATACGATGGTCGTGATTGATTTTTGGTGTGGTCGATGTATATATATTTTCAAATGTGCATATAAAATTATGTACAAACGCGAGAAGAGTAAATAAAAGGCAGCTGGTGAGTTCTACTTACCGATCTGTGATTATAAAATGTCAAGGGTAAGAAATAATGTTGCAGCCCTTTTGTATGTTCAGCTGCAACCCTGTGTTCTATATATGTATATCGTTAGGTATTAATGAGAAAATATTAGTTACTAATGCATTACGTTTTATTATAAAGAACACGATACGAAGGAGATTACGATGTATAGTGCGTAACGTCATTCGAAGTAATAGGAAAACTTCAAATTCTATGAAGAAAAATGGGTATTTAAGCGAGAAATTGTTGTTATAAGTTGAATATAATTGTGCGTTTTTCTTTTAAGACGTGAATAAAAGGAGTAAAAAAAGACAGGCATGAGTAGCAGTGATTATGCTAAATATGCTGGGTGATAACGTTACGAAAATACATGTAGACATGTAAATACGTGGTAGTTATTTTAAAAAGTACACTTTAAGTAATATTCTGTAATACAAGAGAGAAAGAAAATCATACTCTCTTGCTCTCGCTGGTATTGATTTACTTGTAGACTTTCGAACTCTGAATGAAACATTACCCAAATGAATAAAAAAAAAAGAACAGTCATCCATTTTCCGTCTCTGCTCGTGTTAAAAAAAAAAAAAATTGCAGGAAGTCGTGTAATCGAGAATCGTAGAAATTATTAGAAAAGTGTGGTAACTAACATCTCGAAAACGGCCGTAATTCCTTACTAAGACCTCTGTCGTTGTGTCTATCGGGAAGAATATAAAATAATTTTGAGTATATGATTCCATAATATTTTACTAAAAAATACATTTGCGAAAAAGATATATGGACAGTGTTTCCAAACTTCTGTGCAATCAAAACAAGTCAAAAAATATATAGAGAAATATAACACAGTCTGAAACACTTTCCCTATACCTTTAGATTAGAACAAAGTAAAAGTAGTAGCTGCAGGGTCGATAGATACGCGGATATTTTTTTTTACTCCTAGACGGTTCTGTACGATGAATCATGACTTTCGGTCCATTGCAGGGGGCTTCGGTGACCGTAGCAGCGGTGGCGGTGAAGGAATGGTCACACAAGAGGATACTATTTTTGTATCTGGTATGGATCCATCGATCTCCGAGGAAGAGATTTGTCAGCACTTCGGAGCGATTGGCGTTATTAAAGTAAGTGTATTCTTCCGTATCTACATGTTTTGAACTCTAATCTAATCTAATCTTTGACAAAAGTTATCTCAAACAAAAGACCGAGTTTGAAATTAAAATACGAAAAAAAATCAATAATGAGAAATTAAATCGCACTTAATAATATTTTCAGCAAGACAAACGCACGGGTAAGCCAAAAATTTGGATGTATAAAGATAAGAACACGGGAAAACCAAAGGGCGAGGCGACAGTCACATATGACGATCAGAACGCCGCGCGCTCAGCCATCAGTTGGTTCGACGGTAAGGACTTCAAGGGTAGCACAATAAAGGTGCAAATAGCCCAGCACAAGAGCAACTGGCAGGGTAGTCGCATGGGCGGCGGTCGCGGCGGCGGTGGTCGAGGCCGAGGTGGTAATTTCGGCGGTCGTGGCGGAGGCAGCGATCGCGATGATCACCATCGCGGAGGTGGTGGCGACGATCGTCGTGATAGTGGCGGCCGTGGGGGTGACTGGAGGTACACGACATGTTCTGTCTTGCAAGAAAATTAATAAATTATTAAATTTTATCAAATATATTAAATTTTAATATCTTAAAATTAAACACTTATTGAATGTATACATTTTTGAAACAGGTGTCCCAATCCCGATTGCGGTAACACAAATTTCGCATGGCGGGATCAGTGCAATCTCTGCAAGAGCGCGAAGCCGGAAGGCCTCGGTGGTGGTTACAGCGGCGGCGGCGGCGGCGGTGGTGGCGGCAGAGGGGGTGGTGGCCGAGGTGGCGATCGCGGTAGCCGAGGAGGTTTCAGGAACGATCGAGGCGGACGTGGAGGTGACAGAGGTGGTAGAGGCGGCGGCGGTTTCCGCGGTGGTGACCGGGGTGGCCGCGGAGGAGGACGAGGTGGTCCTATGAGGGGTGGCGGGTAAGTTACTCTTCATATTTCTTGCATGATCTTTAACTCCTCGTAAACTTTTCTTTTGTTGCATATGTCGAAGGCACAAAAAGTTAACACTGAACGACGAGTATTTTTACGTAGGTATATAAATATCGATTAACGATTAACGCGTCAATTTCTGCACTTTGTTTCAGTCGGGGCGACAGAGACAGGGATCGCCAGCGACCATATTAATGTCATATTCCTTAAGAAATATCGATGATCGAGCCGTCGTCATTACAGACAACTTGTACACATATTGTACACTGTTTCAGCGCTTGTACATTTTGCAGAGTGGAAAACGTTCACTCTTTACTCTATACATGTGACATATATTTCTTACTGTCTTTCTTTTCGCGTACTTTTTTTATATTCGCTTGTATACGTCACTTATATATGTTATGTTCGTAAAATTCAAATATCTAAATAGACAACAACCGGTAAACCTTGAGTGTATGAATGTACGATCGAATCGATCGACTCATTTAATTACCCGCTATCCTATTTGAAGTTCATGCAAAATAAAAAAAGAAAAATTGGGAAAATTCATTTATTGAAAGTTGAAAATATAATACACAGCTAATTTATAATATATATATATGTGTATATATATATATATATATGTATACAAATTTGATGGAGAATCATAACTAAGAAACATGACGAAAATAAATTACGGCATGTCTTCGTCTATGTAATCGGACGTAAGAGAGAAGCCGACATTCTTTTGTAGTAAACGAACTGTATTTAATATTTTCCTCTTTTTTTTCAATATAGTAAATATATAGTCTCGTAATCGCGTTCGCTAAAGAGATGTTATGCATACGTATGACGTGGTGTATATCAGTAATATTTATATAATTTTTCCGGTATGTATATGTACACAGAGATACCTAGGTATGGATAGATTACATGAAGACCTCTAGTTTTATGGATTTACTTGAATGCACCGCCATTCACCCGTCTTGTTTTTTTTCTTCGCTCAATCTTTACGCTTGCGCGAGTCCTTGGACAATTCCTGAAATCAGAGAAAAAACAATATGAAAATTTTGCAAAAATTTTCAAAAAAATATTCTATTGATACGTATCTCTAACTAAAAATGTAGCAAAGTAGTTTATCTCTATAAGATTTTTTTATTCATAATAAAATATGCAATCTAAATTTCTTCAAAAAAATACAGAGATACGATTCTGTTATGGATAAAACAAAATTTTTTTTTACTCGAGTACTTTTTTCCCGTGATGACGCCCGAGATATCTTCGTTATTATTATTCTATATTATGACTTTTACTTTAGTGCTAACTGATCGATCTTTTTAATCTACTTAGTGCCAACATAAACCGAGTCCGTAAAAAACACACCCTGATAACGTAGCTGTTATCGATTTTTCTAATTCGCGTTATCCGTTTCTATTCGAGTTATTTTAAACTGATGAAAATATGTTACATCATAAATAATTAATTGCCAATCTAAGATAATCTGTTTAACCAAATTCCTTTTGAACCAGCGAAAATACGGTAGCATCATCTCTGCAAAAAGATCGTTAATTCGTCGGAATAAGTTACCTTTTGTGTAAGTATCACAAGGAGGTGTCGGAAAACGCTCACAAAGTCGATGAATAAGTCCAAGGAGTGCATGATAAAATCCCTGCTGCCCATGTGATACTTCTCGATGATCAGTTGCGTGTCGTAAATAACGAAGCCGCACATTAAAAAGAATCCCAGATACAAGTGCGCCTGCATGATGAAGAATGAGCGCAAGAATAGATTAACGAAGGAGGATATAAGCATGATGTTCAGCATGCTCATCAAAATGCCGCCGAGGTACAGCCAACGGCCACGTGGAGCCAAGAGCGCGGAAAGGCTGAAGGAAACAAAGATGACCGTCGTACCTGTAAACATTTCATCGCTCGTATCAACGTTAAATTACATCTTTATTTCAATACTACTTCCACAAAGATTTCTTGCATGTTTAAACATTTTTTACCATCGATCTCGGTCAGTGTATAGCAAAAACGAATTGACGAAATATACAAGGTAGATCAATAAACAATTGGCTCACCGACTAGCGCTGTCATCACGATACTCGGATCTATGCTGACCACCAATTCGAGCAGAGGCCCCAAACCGAGACCGGACAGAAATGTGAATCCCAGGAGGTAGCCGAGACGTAGCTTCTGATTCTTGCCATCGTAAGGTGTGGACATCAGCGCGATGAGGAGGCCCATGGTGCCGATGGTCGTCAGCAGATTAGCCTGCAGGAGCTGCGTGTACATGTGCACGTAAGCTCCAGCGGCTGCCGACACGGTGGACAGGGACAGGCAGCCGTAAACATTCTTCAAGTGTTGCTTGACTGGCGAATTTCTGCGCAAAAAAAAAAGTATTTCTGTAAACTTTTATTGTTGCCAGTTGTGTCACTGCTCCATTGGCGTCCTCAATTTGTTTTCCAAGATTCTCTCGTCTCGCAATATCGATTATTTATGTCGTCGTGAAGAAACTCTAATATTGCAGTAGGGATTCTAGCTCGCGTCAATCGCAGAAAGGAAGGCCAGTGCATCCTCTACACTTAATCTTAAAGATCAAATTTCGTATATAAGCCGGAGGTTTCATATTTCGATCGAACTTATCATCGAGACTCTAAGACAGATCTTTCGCCGACTATCTATCCTCATAAACGTAATATATAAATAGCATGCATAACTTTCCTCCTCTGCTCTCGCGATCATCTTTGTACATTCAGTCCTGGTTATGAACAGCTTTGTTGGACGCGCAGTTAAGTTAAACAGGAGAAGCGGTTCATGATTTTAAGACGCCTTTTTTTTTCATCTCGCCTGGAAAGTTGATCCAAGGCCTCACTCGTGGGAGGCCTATTTATATCTGCAATGCAGTTCCAACGTGCTTGACTGTAAAAAAAATTCTATGCAGTCGCGGTGTCACCTCATTCAGTCGTTAATGACATTTTAGAGGATGACTTCGATCCAATCAATCGGCAGAGTCGCCCAAAACGAAAATTTCCAACCGCACGATTTGTTGTCCCTAATTTAATCTTTTTTTTACGTTACGTTAAACGAATCAATAAAAAAAGATTCTTATTACATTACCAAACTCTTTGTTGTTCTATCCATGTTAAGAGGCGCCAACAGATATCGCTTGATGAATCGATCGGTGATTAAAATAATCGGAGTTTAATCAAAGTCAGCCTGAACGAATGACGGGAGTATCGCGGTCACGTTATCAATTTCGTCGCAAGTTTACGAAACAAAGTCAATGAAACGAGGTGTGAGGGACCGATTCAATTGGGTACCGTTTTGGAAACATTCTTAATTGCAGCATCTTTTCTCCTTTTCCAGGGCGCATACGTTTTTCCTCTCGTCCGCAGAAAGTTCTCTTCTCGAAATTCTTTCATCTTCCGTCCCTCCCCTTTCCAATTTATACCCACTTCTATCAATGTAGATTAACTTTAATCTCGATTTAACTAACTTCATATCTTTTTCTTAGAATTTTTTGTCTTTCAAATTCCATTTTTTTCGAATTCTTTCGTGGTAGAAACAAAGAAAAGAGTTTGGTAATAAAAATAAAATTTAACTACCAAGCTTTAATAAAATAGTTTCACTAATTAAATATTTAGTTAACATGATATTTAGTAATCGTTTAATACTCGATTATTTAATATTAATACAAATTAAATATTGGGCGATATTATTAAAACGTTTAATCGGATTTCACGGCTTTATTATTACTGAACTTTCAATTCGTCCTCTCCCAAATCCTTTTTTTTTCTATCTCCGTACAACGAAATAACGAAAAATCAATAGTTCCGTCGACGTTAACGAAGTTAACGGCACGGCTGTCGTCCGGTAAGTGAATCGCTGTCGATCACGTTAATCGGAGTTTCGTCGAAGTCACCTGCGCCGTTCCACATGTGCAAAAAGCGCGACGTAACGCGGTTAAAAACAACACGTATGGATCTGGGAAAAAAGTTTCCTATACAGGGTGTTCGAAGTGAAACGACGCTTGGAAGGCGGAAAGAGGAAGAGGAAATGGGGAGGGGAAAGGAAGATTCGAGAGAGATCGGTTTCCATTTTATTCTCGAAAAAATGTTGTCATCGATGAGAAAGAGAGCTTTCTTTCGGTGTCAGTCCTTCGCTTTCACTACCAGCTACATAGATGGACGATGTACAATGCGCGACGCAACTACGCCGCGCCGCGCGTTATCTACGACGTCGGTCGTGGCTCTTGCAAATTTTTCCAAAGCACCTTCCGCATCGGAACCGAAGGTCGCGGGAATGCATAACGATATGGCGATTGCTATCGCGAAATTATTACGATGAACATCGCTTCCCCTCTTTTTTTTTTTTTTTTTTAATGAGGACACGAAGAGGCAACGAAGAAACGAATCGTCCCGTCATCGTGAAAATTGCGTCACGAGACCGACGGTTTCGCGGACGCGCGCGCGCGAGCGAGAGCGAGAGCGAGAGAGAGACAGAGAGCGAGAGAGAGAGAGAGAGAGAGAGAGAGAGAGAGAGAGAGAGAGAGAAAGAGAGAGAAAGAGGAAGAGAGAATCTCGGATAAACATATCCTCGCGTTTCCAATTAAATTGGTGCATCCGTCAATCTTTCGATTGCGGGGGCGATACTCACAGCGTAGTACTGAACGAGTTAAAGAAGGCGTTCAGATTCGGGATCGTTGACGATGCCATGATTTTGCTGCTTCGCTTAACAGGGGCCTCGATACGGAGGTGGTTGGCTCTCTCCTCTTCACCTCTCTAGGACGATCGACGCGTCGCACACGCACACGGGATGTCACGTTCGCTCGCAGTACAGCCCAATGACTGGCGGTATTGCCCGGCTAATTCTTCGATTCGCTAGGCGAGGCGAGGCAAAGCGAAGCGCGCGGGGCGAGCTGCCGACGAATTGCACGCACGTACGTAGACGATCCTCGCACGGGGACACGTCAGTGATATTCGGTATTCCTACTACGTGCGTAGAGGCCAGCCGACGGGGCAGACGAGGATAGGAGAAAGCGGACGCGTCCGATTGGTCATGCGCGCAACAGCCCCCACCCTTCCCTCGGCGATCGCACGCCAGATGGCGGCAGCCTCGACCGCGATTCAGGTGAACCAAGGTGAACTTTGAAGATAATTAAAGATTGTGACGTTACCGACTGACATATCGATTGCACGAAAGGTTAGTTGGTTATAGTTGCCAAAAATTTTAAATATTTCTTTAAAATTCATCTGTCTTATTAAAGCAGATAAAATCAAGCATCAAATATAAATAATTGTATTATTTCTTAAAAATGTTAATTGTGGAGTTGGGATTATTGACAAATTTATAATATATTTTACTATTACATCACTTTTTAAAATAACAAATTAATCCTAAATCAAAAAGCGTGATTTTTAACGTTATATTAAATATACGTATAAATAAGAAAATTTACAATGAACAGAGGTAATGTTAATTATAACAAATGCTGACAAATTTTATGCATTTCTTCCGGCTTTATAATTGTGGTTGCAACTTATTATGAAATAAGTTTCTCCCATTTCTCTTCTTTCCATCGGTTGCCATACATCTTATCAAAACATAGCCTTTATCTTTCATTTCAACATACATATATTCAAAAATTACAATACAACTGTAAACTACTTGTGTGTAGTTCACACTACCGATTATTTCCAGCTGATAAAAAAGATCAATCGCAACTAGAATACGAAGTTTAATTGATACGTTGCAGTCCCCTGCTATACACTCCACTATATAAAGCTATTGACACATTAATCCAGTAGAATTTATTATCATGAAACGACTAATATGAATGCCTTGAACGCTATATAACTCCCCCTCATAATATCAAATTACGTTAAACAACTTTAAGATGGAGGGCACTGTATTCTTCTAACGTCATCACCTTCCGATTGATTATCACTGTCATCAGAGGAACTGTCCCTCGAGGAATCGAAGTGATAATCTTCATCATCATCATTTTCATCTCGATTTGGGCCCTCAAATCCGTAACGTGTATAAAGATTCTAAAGGGGACAACGATGGAATAATTGTGATATCAATAACAAGTGCCTATATATTACTTACACGTACTCTCTCTCTGTGACGAATATGTCTTAGTAAAATCCAAAGTAATTGGCCATCGAATGAATCAGGCACATTTTCTTGCTTCCTGTTTCTTGCATTGGATTTGACACACTTAAAAAAAAATGTAAGTCATACAATGTGCAACTAATATATTGTATTCAATTATCTTGCTTGTATTTTCCAAATGTTTTGTTTTAAGAAATGTTTTAGAAATGTAATACAAAAAATTATTACATCATATAACAAAATAAACAGAAAAACGACAAATGTGCAAAAATCTAATAAACAAAAACAAGAGATGTAAAAAGATTTCCGTATCTATACATACATTTGCGAATGATTTCATTGTCGGAGGTTCTCCACAAGAAGGCACCCAAATTTTAACATCGTAATCCAATCCACTTGTTGCAAGAATTGGAATATGCGGGTGTCCTTCCAAACAATTTACCTATAAATTAATTTTAAAAAAAGACTGCTATTTTCTTTTCTGCATTGCGGAAAAGAAAAATTTGTTCATCAGATATGCGAAACAAGAAACTCACAACTCCTTGCTTATCTCCTGCCATCCACTGAACAACAGCTTCCGTATTTTTATCCCAAATAAATATGTTACCGCAATCGGATCCAGATATAACATATTCGCTTTTAGGTCCGAAGAAATTGACTCCCTTTACTACAATCAAACATGTAAAATAAAATATTAATAAATTATATTATATCACTTTCTGACTGTATTAGCAAATTTCAAAAGAAATTATAGAAAATAATTTCTAAAACAAAAACATGAAAATTAATTATAAGGTATTCCACTTAATTCTGTTATTAAATGTTAGTTTTCTCCATTGAAACTTACAAGAGGTCAAAGAATTAAAAAGATTTACAGTTTATAATATAAAATGCAACATTTTATTTTATGTGTAACATACCAGTTGCACTATTTCTATGACCCTGATATCTGTGAGCATAATCTACGCACGACACGTTTGACGACATTAATCTGTCAAATAGATATATATCCTCGTCATTATACGATGCAAGAATCTCGGTTCCATTGTGATTATATACAGCGCACGTTACGTGCGCGTGCTTATTTCCTGTCTAAAATTACATATGTAAAATTAAACATACATGAAAAAGAACTACACTGTTCTACTTTAAATAGTAAATTTTTTTAATAAGATTACGATACAATGCAACTACGTACCAAATGATCGGGACACAATTTATAAAGCGGTGTCGCAACTTTTCGTCGATCGTACACTCTCACGAAATGAGAGCGACCGCCAACACAAAATTCATTACTATTAAAAGGATTAGAATGTATACTGAACAATTGCACCTCTGATGTATTTTCCTTTACTAAAAGTAATCTGTGGATAAAGTACATTTACACATATATATATTTCTTTTATAAAGAATTAATATTATATGTTGTGAGTTGTAGACACAAAAGATAAAAAATAAAAAATAAAAACTTTAAAAAAATATATTTAAACTTTTTAATCGTAATGACTTACTTGTTTGGTTTGCTCTCTCGAATATCTATAGCAAATACCCTTGCGTCTTCTCCAGCAGAAAAAACTACTTGAGGTGTTTCAGGATGCACAGCCAATTTGTGTGATGGTCCACGATGCGCCGCCAATTTCTTCGATTTGTCATGTATAAGATCTAATAAACGTACTTGTCCATCTCTGGCACAAGTAACCATAAGATATTCCACATCTAATGGCAACCACTTGGCCTGAATACGTACAATTTACGAAAACTGATCAGCAAAAGAATACAACGCAACAATATCAAGATAAGTACAAAACATTCCAATCATAATGCATCAATCGTAAGTACGTACTTGAAACATATTGCTTGTATGACCGCTCATAAACCCGTGACGTTTTTTCCCTAGGGCCCAGTCCCAAATAATAACTGCTAAATCGTCAGAGGCACTCGCTAACAAGTTTCCTTTTTGATTGAAGTTTAAGGCATTCACGCAACCCTATAAATAATTCAGAAAATGTCAATCTTAATTTTAAAAATCTTGTGTAGTTCAATATATAGCATTCATGTAAGGTAAAATAATTTACCTGATGCTCGGTCAAATGATACATAAGCTCGAGCCGCTCTACCGCATGTAGAGACCCATAGAATCTGCTTTGAAACATAGGATTGCTACCTATTTGACGATTCAGCACTTCTGGCACTATACGCCAATTAGGTGGTGGCTTCTCAATCTTCAGGCAATGAGGTATATCTTCGTCCTCATCCTCATCTTCTTCCTCTTCATCCCATTCGTCATCGTTACTCGCTCTCCATTCATTCGACTCGCCTAACAAACAGTCAGAACACTCATCTTACATTTTGTCAAACAAACTCCGCGAACGCACAAAAAGTATAAAATACCTCTCTCATCTTTGTATCGATCAGATTCGTCATTAGGTGTCTCTGATCCCGCTCTATGAGTTCCTGAACTTCTGTTTGACACCTCATTTTGGGCTGATTCATCTCTAGTACTGGCAGATGCAACATTTTCTAAAATTATAACAATTATATTATATATATATATATATATATATATATATATAACTTATAGAAAATTATTTTATGTTTAATAATTGATATATCCTATTATTCATAAAGAACACAAGAATATTAATCATATTCAAGAAGAACTTGAATATAATTAACAAAATTATAAATAGGAAAGAAACACTTTTGCTACCAAAAATTTACAGGCCACAAAAAATTACCTTCATCCACGTCAAGAATACCAGCTTCCCTCATTGCCTCATTAGATAAGGTGTTTCCGGAGCTGTCTTCATTGTCACTCATTACGTTTCGCCTCTTGCGATAATTTCGCTGTTTCGCTTTTGATTTGTTTCTTTGAAACGTCACCGTGTCATCATTTACGTTTTTAGCATTACTAGCGTCACGTGCATTTTTATTCAATTTTAGTCGCTTACTCGAATCCTCGTCCGAGCTGTCATCCGTTCTGTCTAACGACGTGCCGCTACCAGTGTGTCCCTGACCCTTTGAGATACTTCTCTTGATTTTATTCTCTGAGTGCAACGTATTCGGCTCATTGATACAAGAAGAAGATGGACTGTTATCCTGCGAGGTAGTTGCCTCCAAATCGATCGAATTGCAACTAGTAGCATACAAAATCTCCTTCAACACATTGTTAGTCTTATCACACTTATTAGTCTTGATCTCATTCTCTGTGGAGAGCTCCATAGGCTCGCTCGCTTGTTGTTGTTCATTTTGCATAGCTCCACAAATAATATTATCATCAAGTTCAATTACGTGACTAGCATCTTTTAAAGTAACACCGCTCCTGGATGTAACACTACTAGAACTGTCCACATTTCTCGAGACGTTTGGATCCTCTGGCGAATTCGACTGCACCTTTCTAGATTGCTCTTCACTGTCTTCCTTGGAATCCTTGGTGTCAGAAAGTCTTATCTCGGTATCATTGCTGATGTTGTTAGGTTTACTTTCAGGGTCCATTTTATTTTCGAAATTTCAAATATGTGTTCTTGTTTAGGCCTAACTGCCAATGGCCATTTCTTCAAACGAGTACAACTTGCACCAGCAACATATCCAGATTATCTGAAAACAGTTTATTAATTAATACAAATAATAATAAACTGATTTATTCTTACAACTTGGACAAACAGTATTGAAATCTTTTTTCAAGAAGCTTTATGTTGACACTACATGACATTTCAGCAAAACAAACATAATAATAATAATTATGCAAGGTTAAAGTGGAATTTGAGATAGATTGTTTAATGTGATCTATTTTAAAGAAATTTTAAATTTGTTGTTTGACATTTCAGAAAGACGAAACATTGCAAGGCATTTTTATCATCACAACTTTACGAAGACAAAACTGAATTTAAAGTAGATCGTTTATCTTTCTGGGTTTCTGCAAAACGTAGCGCAACAAACGATTGAGAGAACGCTTTCCAATCGCAGTGCAACTCCGCGATGCGAATCATCACGGCTAATCGCGAGATGTCACACTCTTCCTCGGAGACGAAGACATAAAGTGTTCCTGAACGTAACACCGTTTATCACCGATTTAGCACCGAACGTCGTTCGTTAGCACAATCCTAGAGAAGTAAAAAAAAAAAATATTTTTCCCCCTCTCTCTCTCGCGTCGCGGAGATGCTGATCGTGCGAGTTCACGATAACGGAGTCGTCACGCAATTACACGAATTCCGCCGTTTACGTTCGCCCTTTTTTTCTTCCCCTATCCCTTCTTTTTAAAGCGAAATTACATCTCCGTTAAAATGGCCATCAACATACGTAACGCAGCGCACTATATCGATGCGGCTGTACGCGCGCAATGTCTCCTCTCTTCGTTTCAAATCGTCCTCTCGATAAACGCGGGGACGGGGACGTCGTCGTCGTCGTCGCTCGTGCGCGAAAAGCTCGGAAACGCGAGGACACGAATGATCCACCCTGGGATCGACGAAGCTACTTACCTCGAAACTTTCACCGGACAAAACGCTGTATGACTGTACTTATTCGTTCTCATTCGTGCCTACGGATACGATTGCAATACATGCGATACGCATACGAGGTAAACGTATACATAACATACGGATTATTATACGGATAGTTCAATTGCCAGTGACGTAGGAAGCGAGTGCAATGGCGCAACTTCCCGGTTTAGATTCGAAGCCAAGATAACGAATTAGTGACGCGATTATTTATCAATTGGCACCACTGTCAGCGAACAGGCTGTCGATTGGTTACACACAAATTGGACAATTAACAGCCCAAAATACTTCAACAGGATCTAAACTTGATCGATGACTAACAATCCTGTATTTTTTTATCAATGTAAATAAATTTTAATTTCCAGCTCGCTTTTTTCTTAATTTTTAAACTGGAAAAAGAGAAGAAATAAATTACTAGAAATTAAAGTTTATATTGGAATAAATACGTAACGATATATAAAATTAAAACTTGGAATTTACATGTGTACCTCTTAAATTTTGACGATTTAATATTCATTTTTATTTAAGAACGAGTTCGGATATAAATGCAAGTTTTACTGAATTTTTCAAATTTTGCATCAAGATTCTAATTTTAACTCTTGACAAAAATCTATAAAATATAACGTAAAAACTCATAAACGTTAGAAAAATCCAGGATTTTTTAAATATATTTCATACAAATATTGAATACAAGTATGTGACGCATTTAAAATGGACACTTAATGCAGTTGTATTACTTATTTTTGTATTTATTTTGTAAAGGACAATATATTTATACAGGATGTGAATTACGCGATGCTGCTGGCGTTGGACGCGATCCTTGGCCACAAATCTGCGCATTCCTTCGCAACAGGTCCCGTAATAGCCGATCCCTTCATCTCACCCTTATTGTTGACAATTACACCGGCGTTGTCCTCAAAGTATATGAACGTCCCATCCTTCCTCCGAAACGGTTTTCGCTGCCGTATGACCACCGCAGGCATCACTACAACAGTACACACGCATTTGCTATAGTCCTTAAAAGTCTTAAAAAGAAAAAAATGAATAGCATAGCAGTTATATTCACCCTTTTTCCTAAGTTCAGGCTTTCCCTTTTTCACAGTTGCAACAATCATATCGCCAGATCCTGCAGCTGGTAGGCGATTCAGGCGGCCCTTGATACCCTGCACTGCGATAACATACAAGTTCTTGGCACCTAAAAAAATAACAGCATCATTACAGAACTACATATTATGAGAATTAAAGATTTAAAAAAATATCTTCCAATTGAAAATTATATCTTATATAAGGGTATTGTCACATTTGTCATACAACAAATCTTTCAAGTGTATGATCTGCTGTAGAATAGAGAAGTCTATCTTTTGTCCAGCAACTAATTAACATGCTTATTCGACGATAACAAGACCCTTCAATTTATGATTACATAAATCAATCTTGTAACAAACATTACAATCTCAAAAAAGTACAGTGCAATAACTATGTAATGCACATAACTGTATCAAATACTTTACTTTTATTGTAAAATATAAAGAACCATAGTATAAACATTCAGAAAGATAAAAACTCAAGAGACAAATCGAACACAAGACAGCGTTGTGTTAAAGTAATTTTAATCGATGCTTAGAAATTGTGGTATTAATTTTTTTGGTCTGATAGGCCCAGTCTAGCGAGTAGGCAATGAACTTACCAAGTCAATCGACAGACTCGAAAACACAGAATGATCATAAAAATTATTTGACAATCACAAACGACAGTCAACACCCATGTGCTCGTCTCGTTCGCGAATCGCGCAGTTACCCCTTGAGGTTAGGAATCATGCGAAAGGTGATCTCTTTTTTTTCCCACACTCACCAGTGTTATCAGCGCAATTGATGACCGCACCAACCGGTAGACCCAAGGATATCCTGAACTTGGCTCCAGCCGATCCACCACGTCCTTAGGAAACAACAAATAATGCATTGAGACAGTGGTATCAGAAGCATCTTCTATTTTCGTTCTTTCCTTCACTAATAAAGCAACGTCTCGTCTTATCGCGCGTGCAAGACAAATCTCCATCCTCCCGTCCTTACACTTGGGACCGATGGCATCATCCCGATACCGATTTTCCCGGATTTTGTGCCCGATAGCGGACTTACCTCTCTTCGACATCTTGATTTGTTTGAAAGAGCTATCGAGCGTGCAAACGGCACACGCGGCACGCGGCAAGTTAAAGAATAGTAATATATCTCTAGTTTCAAGATTGTACTCGACGGAACAAAATCCCTAAGAAACCAGCAGCACCCTAATGTTTCCCCTAAAATATGTATTTAAAAAATTTATTTCCATCGGAATTAACCAATCACATTTGTTAATTTTGCTTAACGACAAATACGATTGGTCAATTCCAATGGAATAATTGGTCGGTTAAGATAATCGGAGATAGTGAAAATCGGCCCTAATACTTTTAAAATGTATTGATAAATTATTTCTTATTTAGATATATCTACATATATTTATTTTATTATATATATTATATACAATACAAAAATATGTTTATTATTTTAATTTTAATACTTATGTTTTTAAGGCACAGGATATATAAAAAAGATATTTATACGCATATATTATATAATATATATTTAAAATGTACGTGTGTCAATTTTACTTATAAATATATTAAAATATATTTATATTTTGATTATAAATATAATAAATATATATTAAAAATACTTTATTTGGAAGAAAAGACAGGAATTTTTCAAGTTTCTGCATCCATTGTATTGGTTCGCCTCATAATTATTACATCATGGTTCGCCTGACGAACACGCGACTTAACGCAAAATTCAAAAGCACTCGCGTTCGCAAGTCGACGCGGGTCGAAGAGTGGTGTAATTCTTCTACCTCTTGTACAGAATATAAAAGTAATGTGAAATTAAACAATATATAACTTAGTATCAAGAAATTTAGAGAATTAAAGTAGTTCATGAAGAAAGAAGAGTAAAGCAGAGAATACGAACGAACGAGTCGAGAATCGTGAGTGATTGTGAGCCGGACGAAGCAGACGAGAGCGACTAGGTTCCAAATAGTTTTGAAATTCTAATTGACAATGGCTAAGGTACTGGCTCTGCTGAAAACGATACGGAATAACTGGAAGAAATCCGTGGTGGGCGTCACGGCTTTCTCGTACGGAATCTCCTACGGCAAACAAGCGTACGAGTGAGTGACCATGGGGAACATAACCTTAAACCTTAAACTTTTTAAATTTGTATGCACACGCTTTCCTACATGATGTTTCAGTTCCTACGCTCATTTTAAATTGTAAATCTGTAATTTTACAATAGATAATATATTGTTTTTATGTACAAATGTTTTGAATTCAAATACAATCTTTTATATCATTGAATTTTTTGTCATATTTAGTACCGAGCAATTCATGCGTCAATGTTGTGAGGATATGGCCAAGTACGGAGACGTCTCTTGTCCTACGAATGTTAAACCTCGTCATGTAACTGTTATTTTAAATCCAGCCGCCAAGAAGAGGTTGTGTCATAAAAGAACTTCAACCCTGGCGTAAAAGAATTTATTGCTTTTTGCTGATTATTGTATTTTTTTTAGAAAGGCCAAGAAATTATTTCAGAAGTATTGCGAGCCGCTGTTGCACCTGGCCGGTATCTCGGTAACCATTATCGACACGCAATCGGGAAGCCATACACGTAATGTAATAACAAGTCTAGAAACACCTACCGATGCTATTATTGTGGCAGGAGGCGATGGTACCCTGTCGGACGTTGTAACTGGTTTGATGAGAAAATACGAGTCTAATCTTCATTTGGTTAGACAGTGTCCTATTGGCATTTTGCCGTTGGGAAACACAAACACAATTGCGAGTACGTTTTATCGTAGATATGAGAATTTAATAGATATACACCACATGATCGACGCGACAATGGCAGTCATTAAGAGTAATCTCAAATCGATAGACACCATTGAGATAAAATTGCTGGACGTACGTACTCTCTTTGTACTCTCCTCATTTCACGCGTTCTCTGTTCTTGTTTAATGCAGATCAAATTGTACTGAAATGGAAATTTTTATTTAAGAATGATACAGAAAATCCCATAAAGCCAGTTTATGCTGTCGGAGGTATAGAATGGGGAGCCTGGAGTGATGCACACGCACGCATTGACAAGTATTGGTATTGGGGTGCCTTACGCAAGTAAACCTCGATTTTTTCAAACGAAATTTTCCATATTTGTGGTCTATACTTGTATGTTTTATATTTCTTGTGTTTGAATACAAACAGGTATGTGGCTTATGTGTTTAGTGGTTACAAATCAGACTTGAATTGGAACTGCAATGCAGTAATGAAATATACAAATCCATGCAAGGGATGTTCATCTTGTTACTCTAAAAATTTCTTTCGCGATCAATCTATGTATTCGAATAGGAGATGGTGGCATGTATTTTTGCCAAAGAGACAAACATTTAAATATGGTAAAAAAAATTTTGTAAAATTTCTAATTATTTATGTATAGGATATTACTAAAAGCAAAATAATTTAGATACGGATTAAATGTTTAAAATTTGTGGAATTGACTATGTATATTAAAATCAGAAGATATTTACCAAGTACTTTAATAATATCTTATATAAACATATATAATTTTAATAAGTCTACTTTGTAATTATATAATACAGTATGATATATTTCAGACAATCACATTGATTATAGTAAAGTGGTAAATAAAGATTGTGGCAAATTTTACGAAATGTTTATTTCAACAACAGAATTGTGTATAAAAACCAAAAATTTGCCAATTCAATCAACACCTTCATTAAAAGTAAATCTAGGTAATAATTATTTCATAAATCTATATTATTTAAATATTAAAAATATAACTGAAATTTAAAATACATTTAATTTAACATCAAGGGCCAGAAAATATTAGTTACACCGCATTTGTTGAGAAAGGATGGAAACGAGAAAAAGACAATGAATTACCGATTGATTCAATATTAGAGGCGAGGGATATTGAATTACACCCTGAAACAGTAAGTTTTTTTCTTTATGCAACATTAATAAAATATTAATATTAATAAAATAAATTTAAATATTAATAAAATATTTTATATGTAGATATATCTTGAGGTAATACATTTTAAATTTTAATTATTTCGTAGTCGACTATTAATCTTTAAAAATTTCAATGTGTTCTTGATTTTATTTCAGACGTATAAAGATCGCATGTTTTATATTGATCACGAAGAATACGAATTGAAGCCAATTCAAATAAAATTACTCCCCCAGTCTGTAACAATTTTCTGTCCTGAGACAAGTAGTTAATGATACTTAAAAACAATTAAAAATTACTTTGCGCAGCATCTAATGCTCATATCACAATGATGTTCGCCTAAAAATAGATGGAAAAGGTATGATAAAACATTGTTGAACAAAGTGTTATATAAAAAATGATTTAATATATCTTTTTTATAAAAAAAATAATTTATTACCGGGTACAAAAATATTTTAACTATAACAATTGTTAATTTGTATATAATACATTCATGAACTAGCATAATGTCCAATACAATCCTCGTGTAAAAAATTTGTGACAAATCGTATTTTTATCTACAACTTACAATTAAATGTTACCTTAAATGTTAATTCTAAAAATTACGCAAGGTACGTTATTGCGAGCTGACACTAAGATTTGTATCTCCTTTCACATACCAGATACCTCATTATTTTGTAAATCGGGGTAAAAGCTCTTAGCATTTTATAAACCAGTCTTTTCTTCTTTATCAAATGCGTTATGTCAAGAGCAAGTTTCAGTTATTTTATAATATTAATGAACGGGATTCAAGACTCTGTTTTTATATTATAAGAAACTGAAACTAAAACCAAAGAGAATCTCGAAATTCAATTCGTGAATACCTATCGTTCGTGAATTACCAAATTCAACGTGTACTATTTTCAAAATGTAATCGTTGATGATAAAAAACAAACTCGAAAGAATTTCAAGATTTAGTTCACTGAATTATCGAATTCAACATTCACTATTTTCAAGATGTACTCGATGATGGTGTATTATCACTATTCGAAGGTAAATCCTTTTTGCTGTCTTTACTAACGGCTATGGATGGCTTAAAGAAGTCTAATAAAGAAACACTTTTTGTCGGTTTTGTGACTTTTTGGGGCTCAGTTGAGCGCGACCTGTTGGATCGTCGGCCAGGTGTCAACTGAGTCTTTGGACTGCTCGACGCTGCCTTCTTTTGTTCATATCTTTCCTTTCTAATTTTTGTTAACCAATCAACGTTTTCTTTGTATTTTTGCGGTGATATTTCAAGCAAGTGTGGCGCTGTACCGTCTATCACGAAATTTGGTAGATTTAACGTAGGCGAAAAAACTTCTTCATTCCTACTTGTGGATTGGCTTGTACTGGGCTCGTCCGAATTATAATCTCTACTCGTACTAGGGGTCGAATCGAATAATCTTCGCATCCCACGATTGTTTATGTGAACTCGTTTTGCCGCTGACTCGTGGTTTTCGAAAATAGGCGATAAAATACATTTAAATCCTTCAGATCTTGACATTTGCAGGTAACTACGTTTCGCAGGATTGTGTTTATTTCCATTATAATCTTCCATGGATTCAGGAGTCATAACTGTGGAATAAGAGTATTCCTTTAAAAAGAATGCAGAATTTGTACACAAAATTTGAGGAGTTTAAAAAAGAAGAGTTTTAAAACCATGTTTTTAAATCACTCTGCAGTCTCTAAAAAATTTCCGCAAACTGTGATTTATATTAAACTTATATATTTATTCACAAAAGTGATATGTGCATTGAATATGTTATTCTTACCTGGAGTAAGGATAGAGCCTTGTCTTGGATAAGGACAGGAATTGTATTCATCCGAGCTTGGCGTAGTCTCGATGTCTTGAGTATTCGAGTTTCGTGTAGTTGGGGTAGTTTCTTGTATTCTCATTTTTTCTAGTCTGTCCACAACTTCTGCTCGACCGCGTATTATCGAATCGCCATACTCTTTGTCTTCTTCTACATCCTCGAGCCCGACCCTCCATATTTTATGGCAAGCATCATCGGAGCAAGTCACTATCTGAAATTATGAGATTAGAACAAACTTCTCTTACACACATATCTAGATTATAAACTACATATTTTTTATTTGTAATAAACATTGAAATAAAACCTTAGTTTCTCCTGCGCTGCACCACGCGATACACGTTACTTCGTCTGTGTGACCAGAGAGCTTAACTAGCGATGTGCCTGGTTTACTAGTATTCCATATATACGCGAGCTCATCACTGGATCCGCTAGCAAGATAACGGCCGTCGGAACTCAAACATGTCTTTACATAATATGTGCGATTCTGATGTCCATAATACTTGGCCACTTTCAAAAAAAATTTCTTCGTAATTCTACCACGTAAGAACAAAAATTAAATATATTTTGTTTTTTAAAGAGAAATATTACCTGGTTTACGATTATAGGAAGATACATTATAAGCGTATATAACGTTATCCATGCAGCTCGCGTACAACGTAATTCTAGCTGGGCATATTAGCAGTGAGGAGAAGCCGTTCCTGGTGCTGTTCCCAGAATAATTCATTAGATGCTTGGCTATCGGCTCTTTCTTGTGGACGGTGTAATTCTTGCGCAGGTCCCACACTTTTAATAAACTAAAATTAAAAGAAATGAATTCCTATTCGCTAATGCCCTATTCGCTAAGTGCAGAGGTATCTTACCCATCGCCAGCGGCACATGAGATTAGCGTAAAATCATCTTGAAACACTAAACCGGTAATACTGTGCGCTCGCGACGCTTGAGTGTGTGATCTCCGTCTCGTACTGCCTGTGCCACCTATGCTGTGCGCGTTGACGATACAATTATCTGGTTTAGGCTGACAACTGTGACTAGCTCTGATATCCCATATCATGATGAAGCCATCTCTAGCACCCGTTGCAAAGACAGCTTAAATTTTAAGATTCAAAAATTTTCTAAATTATGTGCAATGCATACAAGCTGGATAATAATCGATTAATTTGTCAATTACAATAAACTAAAACTTGAAAAATATATAATCATTTAATCAATTAATGAAATAAATTTTGTATAATTAATGGAGTTATTTTCGCTTAATTAATCGATTAAAAATTAATGATAAATTATTTTTCAATAGCCGATTAAATTATGACATAATTTAATCGATTATTAAAATAAATACAATATTGTTGGATTAAAAAATTATGTTAATTATAATATTTCATATTGCTCATATAATATAAAAAATATATAAACTTTATTAATATTGAGCGATATCTAGGTACCTTTGTCCTCATCGCGGAACACCGCTGTTTTTACGCTTCTCGTATGCGCGTGAAAATAATTAATTTGTTTTATATCAGAACTGGCAACATCCCACAAACGTGCAGTGTGGTCCCCAGATACTGTGACCAGCTTCATTTCCCCAGGCATCCATGCAACATCGAAAATTGCGTTACAATGTGCCTAAAAAATATAATACATTTCTTATTAATATTTCCACATGCAGGTCCATGTGCTGTTAAATTGCAATCAGAATGAATAACAACCTGTGTTCCCTCCAATGGCACATTGTGTTCATATGTCTTTCTGGTGTCTTGAAAGGCAATCTTTCCATCCTCATTCGCCAAAGCAAGAATCTCCTCATATCCCGGTGTGGTGCAGAAACGACATGCAAACACTGGTGGCTCGGGATTGTAATCGACTGCATTTGCGTTTGGAGATATTCCATGATACACATCCTCATAGTAGCATTTCAAGCGATAAAGTGCAAAATCATAATCATGTGTCATTCCTATACATAAAGAGTACTATTGTAAATATTAAAATTTGATAGTTTATTTATATAATTTATATTTCTTATTTAATTAATTTTTTAATTCAATTAAATTGTTTTTAATTAAATTATTAGATTAATTATAATAACAAATTATTCTAATAATTCCCTTCAATAATCGATAAATACAAAAAGTATTATTCTAAGTAATATATTACATTAAAATTCGATAGAAATTGACGATAATAGAAAATTATCTAGCACTATTCCAATTCTCCCCGATTATAGCGCAGTATAGTTACATCTTGCGATTACGAAAAATCAAATTAAAAATAAAATTAAAACGTAACAATCGTAACGTTCGAACAATTCAAATCTAACTAACAAAATCAATCCCTCCCAAAAAACTGACTGCAAATTATCACGGCGCATCGGATGATAACCTGCATCTGAGCGCGCGAGTCGGGCAACGATCATTTAAATCTCTCGTAAGTTTGTGCGGCTTCCGCGTATTTACCATAGCCTCTCTCCCGTCGTTGAACGGCACTCGTTACATTCATTTTGCATTGACATCAATAAATTTCCGAGGAGATAACGCTTCTCCTCCGATGATCTTGTTACTACGAGAAAGATTGTTTATACGCGGGAAATCTGTCAGATTTCCGCGCGAATGTTGGGCTTCACTTTCATGTAGCGGCTGCACGCACATGCAAAGCCGCGAGATCGTGATTAAATAAAAAAATAAAAACAACAATGACGTCATACACCCGCACACACACGCGGTGAGAAGATAATTGATGGCTTTGCGATCGGTGCGACTCGGAGCAAGCAAACATAAGAGGGGAACACGGAGGGCGCATATTGTCCCTGACGCACACACATGCAATGTTATGGAGTCGATAAATATTTTAAAAATGATCGAGATATTAGGACGAAAAATCCGAAAGCAAGAGTACGTTCCGTTTCACGCATGATACGCATGATGCATCGTTCATCCTTGTTGTTTGTCAAACGTTAAACAAGAATGAACAATGCATTATGCGCATCATGCGTTGAAACGGAACGCAGCCCAATTTATATAAAAGTGTCGATTAATTGTATTTCTAAAAATGTTCTGATTCTTTTTTTTTTTCTTCTCTTATTTTGCTTGCAGCGAGAAAAGATGCCACTTTAAAAAAAAGGAATAAATTGGACAAGAAGATTCCACTCTGACTTTTCAAATTGTTTATTAAATATAAATGAAATAACAAACACCGAAAAAGAACAGACCAATCGACACGACTTCACAAATGCGCACGCGATTGCCGCCAATCTTACCAATGTCTTTTGTTTATGGTCGAGAGCAGCTCACGGGACTTGTGTGCACTGTGCCTGTGACAGAGAAAAAATGGTAGTTACAGGAGACGATCATCATCGTGACAACGCGGAAGTAGATGTTACTGAAAATATGGATAACAGTCAGCCCAACGGTGAATTAGTCCCGAGGACCGAACAGAATAACGAAGAGACAGACGTACGTCAATTTGCCACGTTACATCGATTGTTGTTTATTTCTATTTTACGGCCGCTCCGCAAGGAGGTGCCTCTTCATCAGAATGAGGATCAGAATTTGCATTAACATCCTTAAATTATACACGAGTTTTCCCACCCCTTTTTTTTTAATGAAAGAATTACATGATGCCGCACGTGCAGTCGTGGACGCTTAGGATTTATTTAAAGTTTAATGAAATATATTTTATTTAAGATCATCGATACGTCGTCGACTTACATCGCGCCAGCGTACCGTCGAGCTATTGAGGATTTATAATTTGTACAACTCGTGTTTTTCTTGCAGGCGATCGCGGAGAGCAATGCGGAACAGAGGCAAAAGGCGGCACAGCCGCAGCAGTCGCGCCTAGAGTCGTTCTTCGCTATAACGAAATCTCTGATCATACGAGCCCTTATAATTTATTTTATCAGTAGCTTCTTTAGACGCCCCGATAACAGTAATCCCAAGTCTCCCACCGGCGACGTGCGCCTACAAGCTGTAAATATATTTTCGAACGGAACTCTGTTCGACCTTAGTGTTTACCTGTCGGAGTCTGAGAACTTCAGGGGGTTCGACGATCCGGGATCTCTGATTTGGTTAGAGGAGGGCCTGGTTTACGGCGATTGGTATGGCGGGTCAAATCGGGACGGCTGCCGGGTGCTCGAGCACACATTTGTCCCATCTGAGCGATTAAAGCAGAACGGCTCGATCTATCTTCATGTGTTTGTAACGAAAACTGGAAAATCGCCGAACCCCAGGACCACCAAGAAGGGCGTCTACGCTGGCGACTACATGTCCTACACGAGAAAAATGTTGAACAAGTTTAAGAAGATTAAATATCAGAAGAAGCACAACTTGCTAACGGGCGAGAGCACGTCCAGCAAGGAAGAGTTAGTGGTACGTATATATCTTGTTTAATTTTTCATGACATTTTATCCCTTGTTTTCTTCCTCTTCTTCAAGTCCTTTTCTCTCTCTCCCTCCCCATCTCTTTCTGTATGGCGCTAGTAACATTGTTAAAATTGATCAGTTTAACTTGAGATATTAATTGTAACTTTAATTTATGATGACTTTTAAAATTGTTTATGAAAAATGCATTTAAAAATTGAAATAATTAAAATATTAAGTATCCTTCATCATCTTGTTGTCTATTGTGTAAATTTTTACAGAAAGCCGAATTAATGGATCAGGAATACGTGTCGCACTGGCACCCAAATTTGACTGTTAACTTGGTATTCGATGAAACCAACTGGGTGTACGGTCAGGTACCGCAGCCATTGGATGAATGTAAGTCTACAGATAAGCATTTACGCTACGCGCAAAGAGATACCTAAGTACCTAGAAACACTCCACTCTGTTCCTCTTCTCTTAGATATACATTTCTTACCTGGTGGAAATTCTTACAAGCCGATACTATATATGAATGATTTTTGGAACATGCAGCGGGACTATCAGCCGTTAAATAATACCGTAGAGCAATTGGAGCTTAGACTGACTTACCAGCCACTCTCGTTGTTCAAGTGGCAGATCTATATGGCTCAGTCCGTTAGAAATAAATGGACATCGTCGTTCATGGGTTTGTTACGTTTTCAAAAATAACGAAAAAATAAAGACGTGGATTTTTCGTTATTTGTACAATTACATGATTAACAAATTTTATCGTAAATCATTGTTATCATTGTTCATACAGGAGAAGCATCCGACGACGATGATAATGATCAAGATACCTTGAAGGAGACGTTACTTGAAACGAATCCATATCTACTAGGATTGACTATTGTCATATCGATCTTGCATAGTGTATTTGAATTTTTAGCATTTAAAAATGGTAAGCTTTTAAAAACCGTTCTAAATAATTACAGATGTGCAAACTATTTGAATCAATTTAAGATTCTATTTGATTTGCATTTGAATCTACAAAATTTGAATATGAATATGAATTACATATATTGTTTGACATGTTTTATAAAATCATTTTTACAATAACTATATTATTTAATCAATATTGTTTTTCTTACATAGAACCTTTTATTATATATATTTAAAATCGTACTCAACATTAATTATGCCATTAAAAATTTATTATTAAAAATTTATATTTTATTAATTGGTTTTAAATTGGGCAAAATTTGGATTCAGTCCGATTTGATTCGATTTGAATCAGCATCAAAAAACCTTGATTCGCACATCTTTAAATATTTAAATAATAGAAATATATCTCGCATGTATCGCTCAGCCGCAGTCTAAGAAACTTCTTTCCTTTCCTACCTTTCAGACATTCAATTCTGGAATAATCGAAAATCCTTGGAGGGTTTATCGGTACGCTCCGTGTTCTTTAACGTATTCCAGTCTGTCGTCGTTCTCCTTTACGTTCTCGACAACGAGACGAACACAGTCGTGCGTATCAGCTGCGCGATAGGCCTGTGCATCGAAGTGTGGAAGATCAACAAAGTTGTAGACATTAATGTCAATAGAGAGGTGAAAGTACTCGGGATCTTCCCTAAGATATCATTCCAAGACAAGGGCTCGTACGTGGAGTCCTCGACGAAGGAGTACGACAGGCTTGCCTTCAAGTATCTCTCGCGGGCGCTGTTTCCTCTGCTCGGCGGCTATGCGATTTACTCACTGATGTACTTGGAGCACACGGGATGGTATTCCTGGATTCTCAGTATGCTGTATGGTTTTTTGTTGACCTTTGGATTCATCATGATGACGCCACAGCTGTTCATCAACTACAAACTGAAGAGTGTCGCGCATCTCCCGTGGCGCATGCTGTCATACAAATTCCTCAACACGTTCATCGACGATATCTTTGCATTTGTGATAAAGATGCCGACGCTGTACAGGCTCGGCTGCTTCCGTGACGACGTTGTTTTCTTCATATTTTTGTACCAAAGATGGATATACAAGACCGATCACACCCGAATGAACGAGTTCGGCTTCTCTGGCGAGATGGAGGCGCAGCTGGCGGAGAGCAAGAAGCAGGCGGTCACCAAGAATCGCCCGGCGAAGGACGGGTCGGCGAAGAAAAATGAATAATACTTGGTGCACCATAGATTTTAGCATCAAGTATGTTATGTCTCATGTTTCTCTGAATTAATTAAAAAAGGAAAAAAAGAAATGTCCGATATACCAAAGGAATATGGATTACACACATCGACATTTATTTATACAACTTCTGCATAATTATGTGTGTGTGTATACATGTATATTCTATTTCCGAATCCACATGCTAGCGAGCATACTGCGACGCATACGAAGAGATAACGATTAGAGAGCAAATTCTTTTACCCGAATTTAGAAAATTCGCACAAAGACGTGCGGAGAGATTAAAATCACAAAAAACGTAAACATGGTACGCATAAGATATAGCCGAGATAGGATCTTCATAGATGTATCTCGCAATCCTCTGACATCAAGCTATAAACGTAAGTAGTATGCTCAACAGTGTTATCATTTGTAAATGTTTGCAAAAAAAAAATAGATTTACAATGCGTTCGTGTCGAGAGCACGGAAGAAAACGCCGTTCTATCGATTTCGATGTTTAGCCAAATGTCGAGAAAGAGAGAGAGAGAGAGAGAGAAAAAAAATTCAGTAAATACCGACGATGATTCCAGATGTTAGTACTCACATTATCAGGCGAGATGTTGCTACGAAATAAAAACTGATTTAATTATCATACATAATACGTGTTCCTTTTCTTCCGAGCGAAAACTCGGATTCTCTTCATTTTTGTATCACATTTTATAAAATATGTAGAAGAGAAAAGTAGTTTTCTTTTCTTTTTGTAAGACTCGAGCATTCGGAATTCCTGTATGACGAGGAGGGAAGATTGTGCTTACCGATGCCGAATACGTTGGTATTATAAATTATATTTAATGTTATATTTTATATTTTCGTTAAAATTGCCATATAATTGTCTACTGTCGCCTTACTGTCTATTGTTTTTGGACGATATACATTTATTTACATACCCATTGCCGTAATGTATGTATTATACTTTGTTTTTCTTTTTCGAATGAAATCAATTTGTAGCGTAATTTATGAGCATCACCGCACGCCGGGAGTGCGGTGCGAGGTTTCTACGCGGCTCTTCGAGCTAAGTATTATTACGCGCGGTCGCGCGAGAATATATATACTGAGATGCGGCGATCCACACGTGTGTTGTTAACATTACACGCCGATGCTACTTAGACTGTAAAAATTATCGTTTATAATAAATATAAGTAATGTCTCCTAATTGTTATTTTTACTACTTCTTAAGTGATACGCAAGAACTTACAAAACTTACGTAAAACAATTATATACGATAAATTTACGCGTTCAAAATCGACGAACGATCGATCTAAGCTAATTCATTCTTACATCATTGATAAACGGATGAGAAACAATATATTATACATATATATCTTACGTATTAAAGGACGCATAACAAAACGCAAGACCAGCTGGAAGCGATAACAGCTGGGATTCTATCAAATTTTACAACAATTAGATTATATACGTATATAGAAGAGAAGCACGCGTGGAAAAAAATTAAATATATAGACAAATTTCTAAATTTATACTATAAACGGTACGTCTCGGTTTCCTGCAATTTTTTCTTTTTCTTTGTCTTACAAGAAGGCACTTTTCCTTCCGCGCTTATTGCAATTGTTAGTAAGCTCTTTCACATGCGCGTGTAATACAATATAGTAGAATCTTTTTATTTTCTGGCTTAAACATTTTTTTTAATGATTAGCATTATGTCTAAAGTACATGTCGCATAAGAAGAACGGTACAGATTAAAACCGATATCGAAGATTATTGCGCGTTTACATATTTTTTCTGTTTTAGTATTTACATAATAAATCGGCACTGGGAAAACGTCAGGTATGTATTAAATACCTTAAACAATAACGAACGCAAAAAAAGAATTAAATGAAATGTACGATTCCTGCTGTTTGTGCTCGAGATTCGAAAAGTTAACAAGATGCGCATGCTAAAAACAAGAAATAATTTAGCTGAAGCCGTGAACGTAACCTCTAAGTAAAAATTTAAAAATAATAAGTGGTTTAATTTATACTAACAATGATTACAATTTTGCATCTTCTCTTCGCAATATATAATCGTAATAAATAATTAATCTTGTATAACTCTTTTGAGTTAGATTTTCAAGCAATCTCTGAATATTAAATCGTAAATTTTTATTTTAATTCAATCAAGATACATCCGACACATGGTTTATTACGTCGTTAAATTCGAAAGAGTTAGGCAAAAGATAAAATATCTTATTATATTTAAATATAATATAGTTTTTCGAATGGCAAGACAAAATTTTATAAATTTCTAATTTTAGCATAAGAAACTTTGTATAAGAAACAAATTCCGCATATATGTTATAAATCATACATAACGAAAGTTTTATACGAATATATTAAAAGCCAAGTTTCATAAAACAATGAAACTTTTAATAATATTGAATATAAATCGCCACATGACAGTTTAATGAACGGATAGTTTTTTAAATTTTACATTTTGATTTTAATTGTTAACTTGCTAAAATTTTAATTTACTAATAAAATTGCAAAGAGGGTATGAATTTAGAACTTACAGCCAGAATAATGAAATATTTGCTAGTCATAATCTGGTTACACCAGATCTGCAAGTTTTGCAATTTTGCGAAAAAGGCTCAAGTAGATTATATTGATTGCAAGTTAACATGTTGGCAAAACTTGGTTTATTTGGCGGTTTGGCTTTTATATTTATATCATAACTCGAATATGCTTATTATGACAAACATCACTTTTGTTCCGTTTTAAGTAATAGGTAGCTATCGCTTTTTTGAGGGCCATATATATATATATATATGTATGTATATATATATATATATATACATACATATATACATATATATGTGTATGTGTATATGTATGTATCTTTTCTCGTGAATATTAAATTATTACTTCCAAATGATGGAACTTTAATAGGCACTAGACGATTGTAGAGTGATCTCTAAACCTCATTTTTAGCAGCCTTACTTTTACGAGTAAAGTAACAAATACAAAATAATAATATAATTAAAAAAGGCAAGTTTAACGCAATATTAATACTCTCGAAAGTATTCAGTGATAATCTAGCAATATGCGATATTAAAGAGATTAAAATGCTATACAAATCTAGTACATATACGACTGCTATACAAAATAGTAAACAGTTTAAGAAAACACTGACTAAAGTATGATTCACCTATGAACGCGATCAAACCATTTGAAAAGAAAAAAAACGATGCTAAATGCGATTTCTCTGATCTTTGTAAAATAGGCACAGATGTTAGTCCACTATAATATATATACTTTGGATAATACATGAAATTTTATAAAGTGATAGAGTATATACAGTAAAATGTAATGTCACATTATTTCCCAAAATACTTTTGCTGCATACAAATGTATACTAAATTGAAATTGCCATTGCAACGCCATTGCTTTAACGAATGATTTATATAAAAATAAAATATTACATCACATCAGTGGTATTGAATGGTTCGATTTAAAATTAACTTGTATCCAATAAGTATGCAGCAAATATACTTCGTTCCATTTATTAACAATGTATGTAATTTAATAAAATAAAAACAAATAATAGTATTGCGACTGATTGTCATGTGTTAAAGAAAAATGAAAAAAAAAATAAAAAATGCACTTTTCTGAATGAACGATATAATACATGAAAAAAATTCATGTGTGCTTAAATCTTAAATATACAGAACACATTCCAAATATTGTTAAAGCAGTATTTATGAAAACTATTTTGAAATTTATTTATCTAAATTAATGGGTTATTTAGGATAATCTGGGTTATTCTTTTTCTTTTGTTCTTTTCTTTTTTTGAGTGAACACGCACTTTATTATTGATCGCGTTGTTATTAAGGCTTATTTCAATAAGTTGGAACTATTTGAATGGGCATAATTTAACTCAAAAGTTGTCGAGTATAAGGATTCCTATCAAATATTTTAGAAACATATTTCTAGTCAACTATTTAGCTTGCAAAAGTTACTTAAAAAACTTATTTATTTAAAAATTATTCAATATTATAAAAGGCGGTAAATACATCATTCATAATATTCTACTTTTAAATACCCTGCAGAATAATGATATAATAATATTACAATATTATTGTATCAATATTAAATATAGTAATATTGATATAATATTAATTATTATATATTATGCAATTAATTAAATATTGTTGCTCTACAAATACGGACAAAACAGATAAAAAACTATAGTAATGCTTTCATAAAAATGTTTGAAATTAAGTACGTTAATTTTATTATAAAAAGGTATATAAAATATAAAGAGAGAGAGCACGCCATGAATAATGCATTAATACTTTATTAAAAAATGACATATTGTTCAAATAGGAATCCACTCGACCATTGCCCAGTTAAAATTAGATTGGATATCGACGCTAGTTTCAAAACGAGGTGTGTTGCGTTGTTTGTTTCGTATGATGAAAGATGCTACAAAACTTAATCTAGAATATATAAGGTTCGATAATCAACAGTAAAATTGCGGAGAGTTATCACTCAATAAGATCTAGCAAGAACAATTCTGATGAAACTTCAACGTTCTTGCACCATCGGTTACATGAAACGCTCTCGCTTGTTTTGCGTAGAAATATTTCACTATACAAATTAATCTATGCTAAGGCTTTACGCCTTTTTCGTTCTATGGCTTTCTGCGTGTCGTTTATTTCGACATTGGCTCGCGGATAATGTATAATATAACCACTAAAAGTAATCATGATATGAATTTGTTTTGTTTAAGCAGCTAGACCTGCGTCCTTAGCCATACTGTAAAAAGAGCTAGATGAATTGCGAAGTAGCACTTCCGGAGAATCATATTCGACAATCAGACCTTTGTCCAATACGATCACTCTGAAACATTATTATTATTATTTGTAATATACTTCGCAAAAATAGTTTTGCAATTGTATCGTGATAATTACATTCAAATTAATGCTTAAAATAAAATCAGCTTAATAAAAGAAATTAAAATAGAGGTGATTACTCAAATTTTCGTAGCAAATATGGCACGTTTCAACATGATTTAATATTAAAGAGTGCATGCATTTCTATAACAAGCATTTCAAATAACTTTTAAAATTTATTATAACCCGGAAATAAAGAGTTTAAACGACCTATTCATTTTGACATTTTTGCCATGTCGCTTTTCTTATTTTTCTTAATTCTCGAATCATTGATTTGTAATTAAAAATTATAATTATTTTATTTTGACCTTTAAATATTTGTATTTATATGATTGTAGCTCTTTATTTAAAACACAATTAAATTATGAGAAATTAAAAAATACTATAAAACCTAGAATATTATTATCTAATTGCTTTGAAAAGAAAAATATAAATTCATATAAATATAAATATTTTTAAGTATTGTTTTCAATAAAATAATTATAATGCATATATATATAAAATCATGAAATATAAGTTAAAGTAACTTAAAATATACCTATCAGAATCTAAAATGGTGTTGAGCCTGTGGGCTATTGTGAGAACTGTACAATCCTTAAATTCTTGGCGAATGGTAGTCTGAATTAAATCATCTGTTTCTAAATCAACCGCGGCTGTTGCTTCATCCAATATGAGTACTTTCGTTTTTCTAAGCAATGCTCTCGCCAAGCAGATCAACTGTCTTTGCCCTACGCTTAAATTTTCCCCGCCTTCAGAAACCTCATGTAAAAGAGCGCTTGGCAAATCTGGAAAAAGAATGAAATAATGCACTCTTTGAGAGTAGATTTCAAGATTTTTTAACAGAAGATCACAAAAGCCATTTATACTTTTTATGAATGATTTCAAATGAGCGTGCTCTAACGCTCTCCAGACTTCCTCGTCGGAGTAACAATCGAAGGGATCCAGATTCATCCTTAGCGTTCCAGAGAACAAAACGGGATCCTGAGGAATAATAGTCAATCTTGAGCGCAGATCGTGAAGGCCCAGTTTCGAAATATCAATGTCGTCGATCAAAATCTTCCCGTGGGCCGCCTCAATTATTCTAAAGAGCGCTAATGTCAGGGACGATTTTCCGGCGCCGGTTCTGCCTACTATGCCGATCTTCTCACCACCGAGAACGCTGAACGTCAGGCCGTTCAGCACGAGATCCAATCCCTCCCTATAGCGTACTTTGAAATCCTTGAAATCAACACGACCGTGTTTAGGCCACTCTTTCGAAGGCATGTACTCCGTGTTCTTCCAGGGCGCCTCTTGCGTTGTTTCACCGTATTCCTTGATTCTTTCTACTGCGACAATATTAGTCTCAACATCGGACGTCATACGCACCAGCCAGTTTAAGGTCTGTGTAATCTGTAGCAGACATAATGAATATTTACACAACTATATTAAACGAACATATAAATATCACCCGATATAACAAGCGTTTTAAGCGCTTTTAATATTTTACTTGGTTATATCACAAAGAGACATGGTTTCTATCGATATGATATATTGTAAATATATTGTAAATAATATTAAAATATTATGTAATATAAGTTTTTTGGGGTCATTTCGAATTTATAACGAAACACTGAAGACGACCTGATAACGGGTTCGAAACGTTTGTAATTATCTTGTTTATAAACAATTTTAGCACAACGATTTTAACACCTTGCGTTGGCTTACATCCTCTTTAGCTATACTTTATTTTGAATCTCATAAACCTGTCATTACGCTTGTTAAAATATTGCATTATATGTTTATAATTTGTTAATTAGATCTTACTTGTAAGGCATAGCTGACCGATAGACCAACGAGACCTGAACTCATAGTGTCTCTACCTAAAACAGTGAATAGAGCTGCGAAGAATATAATTAAATTTCCAACCATCTCCAATCTCACGGCCAGCCATCTGCAACATTGCGTTTGAGTTAAGGATTGTATGTAGAAAAATTCAATTACGTCATCTTGTAGACATATATACCTGTTTGCAATAATACTAGGAAAGTAACACACTTGATTGAAATCCACTCTATTTTCAGATTCACGGATAAATTGTTCTTGCACGCCATACGCTCTAATTATTTGCGCACCTAGATGATAGATATTTTTAAGAACATAAATTTTTGTTAATGAGTGAAACATTATAGGGCATGCAATATATAGAACTTTAAACATACCAGTTACCGATTCACTGAAATGCGAATATATAGGAGATCTCGACACAGATTCTAATCGTTTTAATTGACGCGATGTAGCAACGTAAAAACGTTGAATAAAGTAGTAAATCGCGCCTATTGGCAGTATCACCGAAACAAATATAGGTGTACTGTAGCTTATAACAACGAGAGTGGCTATCACCTGCAATATACATCAACCATTAATAACACTGAAAATATTTCGCTTCATCGTTACTCTTCATAAGGAAAGTAGAAAACGTGCAAGATGTTAATATTACTGTGCTGTGCATAAATAAATCAAAATAGGAAAAAAAATCTGTGTGTGTATGCGTATGTGCATGTGAAAAAATACATGTATAAATAATAAATGCAAAGTTGTGATCGAATGAATCAGCTTGATAGATAAGAGAAGAGTATAAAATAAAAAGACTTAATATGATTCCCATGCAGAAAATTCTACTGAATGAAGCGCTCATATCTCTTCCGGACAGCAATTGTTTGTACAAAAAAAGAGGCAAGATTCATCGTTTCTAGGCCCATCAACATGTACCATGAATGATTATTGTTGTGCATTAGACAAGTACCATGTAAGCAATATACATATAAGCATGGACATAATATTAGCGTATCAAGATGTACATAAGTTTCTTTTAAGTCAAACTCGATACTGCTAAAGTATTTTTTTTACTCCGGTACAGATAGAGTAGTTCATCGATTGCAATCGATTGTTTCTACGAGAACGGACACAATTATATTCAAACTCTACGGCACATTTAATTGCGTTCCAAATGTATTCTCTGTAAAACCAAGTTTGCAAAGCTACAGACAGGGATTGTACCCCATCATCCCAAGTGTCCAGCATATACATAATATACCAAATACCACCATTATTCAGGCACCTCTTAACAAACACAAATTATATAGTCAGGAATGTTTAATTCGCAGTCCAAGGAGATGTACGCAAAATTTCTCTAGCGAAAAAGTAATGGTACACTGATGGTGTAAAACTTAAACTGCGAGGGGTCGAGAAGATACAGAGGGGTAGTAGGAGGGAAGCAATAAGATAAGAAATCCCAATCCGGTATTCTCGAAAGGCACGCTACGAAAGAAATTACCTCAAACAAGCAATAGATGGTATCAGAAATTTGTGGGGGAAGAGATGTATCCAGTACGTCCACGTCTTTAGCAAACCTGGAGATAATACGACCAATAGGAGTCGTATCAAAGAAGGTCAATGGGGCACGCATCACAGCACGCAGCATCACTATGTGCATCTGGCGAGCAGCCAACCAACAACCCAGCTGCGGTGCCAAATCGCAGAAAAAGCTCGCGATCGCTACAACATCAGACATGGATGATTTTCATTGTAATCGCACCTGATACAGTTCGCACGAGTCGTTTGGAAAAGCAAAAAATTTTAACGAAAACTTATATCCCATAAGCAATGCATTATACATTAGACGAAACAATGTATTACACGTAATAATAGCTTTTTGACATTAAACACGTACTTTATTTCTCTTTTTGACGCGGGCTGAACGATCGCTGTTTTTAAAATACATTTTATCCTTCTCTTTTCTATCGTAATGCTGCTCGATATTCAAATGCAATATCTGTCAATATCACGAACTTAAATTATCGTTCTTTCTCATGGTCTCATGTTATGCGAAGGTGTGGAGTTTGCTGTGTGGCATACCAGACAGGATATATATACCAACAGGATATATATACCAATAGGATATACAAACAAATCACGTTCCCAGAAGGCAGAATCGTAATTAGAAAGATGTTATACAAGCAAGTAATAGAGAAATAAGCGTTACCAAGCACAAGCAAGACCAAATTTTGTACAGGAATATTACTGGTATATAATTGTGTCCATTCTCTGAATAATTACTACACTATGGTTGCACTAAGATTTATATATACAGTAGTATAAATTGTCACAACGACAGTCCTAAGACTAAATTAACAATAACATTCTCAAATGGTAACTGAAAAAAACTCAATGTAAAAAGATAAATTTAATTTTAAAAAATTATTTTAAAGTTTGCGATGTAAGAGAATGACAATGATTTGAAGCCAAGTTCCGTCTTGAATGCTGTTAAAGCAATTAGTGGAAAATTGAGATCGTCACTCTTAAGCGTATTTCTAAATCATTGGATTCAAAATACATATACTGACAGGATAAACGAAAATGAACATCATCAACAATGCAATCAATGGTATATCAACGATATGCAAACACAATTTCCCCAAAAAGACGAACAGCGATACCCGGACCTACTGCATTTTATTTCATTCTTGACATGACCAAGCAATTGCTATCGTAATCAAAGATCCATAAATTTTACGATATTATATACCAATATATGCAACTGGACAGCACAGTATAAAATCGACCAAAACATTCTCATGAATCATCCTTTCGCAAAATAAATTCCCAAAATAAGGCGAGCTGTTATACACCACAAAAAAGTACGATTCATTGATACGACTTTGCGTTTTTTTTTGCAATTATATCTTTAATAAAGTTTCAATAAATCGACGAAATTAGGACTTATTAATTATAAATCTTATACATTTTTTCTTTTTTTTTCTCAATCCCATCAGTGTTTTACTCCGGACAAGATACACTTATTTAAAAAAAAAAAGAAAGAAAGAAAGGGATATTGTTAGTAGAAACGTATCTTTTGACGAGTTTAAAGAAAATAGCAGCCATTCAAACTGTGGCCGTTACCTGGCCGGCTGAGCATACAAAACGCACGGGTAAGCCGCTCAATCGAACGCTGTTCGAACCAGGCAAGCAGCATCGAGGATATTCCTTACCATGTCCCTTCGTCTCTTTATACGCTTGTTGATCCTCCGTGCTCTGCTGATTGCCGGCACAACGGCTTCCTACACGTATCAAGCGTACCCGTGCCCGTATACGCTTAGCCGACAGGCCAGCACTATGTTACTATATTCCAGCGTTTTTTTTTTTCTCTAAAATTTCAAGTTATCAAAATAATGTTACATTCAAATTGTCATGACGACACTCGTGAGGCAAATTAACAATAACGTTCTCGAACAGTAACTGAAAAAAAGTCATAAATAGTGACATACGAATTCGACAGTATGTAACGTTCCTACTATTGGGAATCCATATCTTTCGCTCTTTGCGTCTATTGAGTTTTTATATATTCAAATGCGTAAGGTTATCAATGAAAAAATATTTCTTTACTTCACATTTGCAAATCTTATCGTTTTAAGCAATTTTAGATGTAAAATCAAGGTCGTTAATGTATAAAGTAACGTAAATTACTGATGGAACATTTTGCAGTATATAATAGAAAATAACACTTCGTGCAAAGTGTCATCAATACTTCAAAGCAAATTTAAATTCAACATAAACTAAGACAAAAAAATAAGGAAAGGAGATATCAATCTATTTAGTAATCTATTACTCGACAAGTAAAAGACGTAATATTAATTCATAACAACTGTGACAGAGATCATTACTTATATAGTACAGATGTAGTTATATGAGAATATCATACCGAAAAGAGACAAGTGAGCCAAGAACGCAGAATCATCGGTAGGATATTGTCAATAACGTCAATGTCTTTACCAAGCCGACTAAGAATTCGGCCAATCGGAGTTGTGTCAAAGAATGACATTGGGTTGCGAAGAACGTGTTGCAGCGTACTCTCGAAGATACGCCTAGAAGCGAGTACCGTCCCTCTAGCCAGGAATAGCGCCATTGCAAATACTGTCACGCCTACAACGATCGGTAATCAATTTTGATTTATCGGGTTAAAAAAAGACAGTTTTTTACACATCAGAACATTTGCGTCTGCGAATTACGTCGAATACACCTGAGTCTTTTTTTTGCGAGTGAGTGAAGGAGAGAAATCTTAATTTAAAACTCTACGATCGGCAATGTTCATTTTCATTAGTTGCTCATCACCTGTGATTTCGTCTAAGCGTCATATGCAAGTTCCTCACTGCAGTCACACATGAATTGAGGTGCACATAATTAAAGAGAGACAATAAAATATATATAAATAATAAATGTGTGTAGATGGAGAGAAAGAGAGAAATTGAACATGAATAATGTACGATGATAAAACGAGAAGATGATAAAGAGAAGTGTTGTACTACTTTATATGATTGCACTGTGAGAAAAGATACGATGTCACTGGTAGACATGCAATTATATTGGCTCGTTAATTAATTAAGCGCGTTGATTAATAACGCGTGCGCTTCTGATAGTTGTCTACTGATCATTAATGAGTATTAATGAATAATAGAGACGACAGAAGCTGCGAGAAGACAGAAAGCTCTTTAATTCTCGTCGTTATGTAATTAACTGTGATTGTGATATCATGTATTAATTGGTGGACCAGTGGTTCTGCTAAACATTATAATTGGTATAGTGAGATTGAAATATACAGAGATTAAAACTAAAATTCTCGCATACCGATGCTAGACACATCAACCAAGCCCTAAGAACATGAGGTAGAACGTTGTCTATTACGTCAACATCCTTCCCAAAACGATTTAATATTCTGCCGGACGGTGTAGTATCAAAGAATCCTAAAGGTGATCGTAGAATGTTGAATAACAAGTCACAATGAAGTAGTCTACTGCTCCGTAGACAGCCAACAATCATAGTTAACTGTGACATCATTACAAAAAGGGCTGAAATTTAATTTAAAGTAAATAAATATAGCACCCTCTCTCGGGGGAAAATTTTTTTCGACTACTCGCTCGCAATTCTACAAAAAAAAAAAAAAAAAAAACTATTACACATTGTATCACTTTGTTCTGGCTAACGTTCAAATTGTGTTGTTAATGCGCACAATTACGCATTATTAAATTTAGACGCTGCAAAAAACCTGTCTTTATATAAAAAATACAATAAGTCTTGGTCAATTCATTTAAGCATGTAATTACGCTAACACAGCTAGCGTTAGTCATTAGTAATAACGATAAGTTAATAACGAAATATAAAGCAAAATTGGTTAGACTGTCGTAACTCGATATGGAGAAAAATTTGCGGCATATACGAGATACTAAGACTCGCATTCTCATCACGCATTTAGCGCTAGATGTGATTGCATATGTTTTGCTCGATACAAAATTCAAAATGCAATATACAAACACATTTAATATAAATATAAGAAAGAAATATCGTGTCACATAAAAGTATTGTATTATGTAGCAATGTCAGTAATGTTTAAGAACGATTAGACTACTTAAATTAAATCATTAACTACATTGTTTATCATTGTTAGACTCCGCGCATTACATAATCCGAGAAATTTATCAATTTATCAATCACATTTAGTGCTAAATAAATACCAATAAATATTTAACAGTAAAAAATTAGGTACAATCCATCGCATCAATAAAAACTCTAATAAAGAAGATAAACATAATCGATTGACTAACGAGAGATATCTCGAGTCTCCCTTCGTCTCTGAAGTCCGCTTAAATTCCTCTAAATTAACATGTGTTGTTACTACGTTCTACAGTCATCCAGCTTAATTACACGCAATTATCAGGAAATCAGCGCGGACACTTTACGAAATTTCAAATTTACCATGTGTTTAGTTAAACAAATAATTTTTATCAACTTACACACATTTATTTTATAATAATTTTAATTAAAATTTTAAATAAAGACATTTATATTTACATCATCAATTCATGTTAATAAAGACTGATTTCCCGTTTCTTATTATTTTAAAACACATTAATATAAGGAAGCTTTCTCTTGTTTCTCTACTTCATGCTTACATAACAGTATTATTATTTAGAAAAAAAAATGTTTTGATTTTTATAATAAATTTTACACGTAAAGTAATGTATATCAGGTGATAGATATCTGATTATTACATGAAAAAAGTTAGTAAAAATCACATAAAACAAATTTTTGATGGATCATACCATGATCACAAAAGATCACAAATCACACAAAGATTTGCAAGAAAATTATATACAAGTACATATAACATACACTAAATATAGCATCCTACATATCCGTCAACAATTTTCCTATGTCACTTTCTGTTTATAATCATTAGATATGAATTCTCGCGTATTAAAGAGATTAATAATAAAAATAGATAAATTACTTAACAAAAAGTGCAAATTGTTCCAAATAAAAGGCATCTCAAACAGAAAGATCTTTCATGCAATACTAAAGAAGCAATTATTTGTAAAAAAATTATTGCTACGACACTTGCAATCAAAAACATATGGCTACTGAAAAGTTTCAATCTCTAATTGCCTTTTGAGTTGTTAATTAATAACGTTAGTGTTCTGTAGACACAGCAAACCACACTCAATTTGATTTCTTATAAAAGAAAATTATTGAGATTATTTTTAGAAGTAAATGTATATATAATGTATATTCGCGGGGATATAATTTATAATGTTATACTCGGAACAAAAAAATCGCTACATTAATAATTATTTCATTTTCGATTATCATTAACTCTGTTGAATAGATATTTTTAAATATGAAAGAACTACGTTCAGATTAATTATACCCCAATGATGTGCAATCTGTGAAGGAACATGCCTTTCGATTTACGATATGCTATGACGAGCAAAATTAAGTGCCATTGCCTGTTAAAACATAGTATTAAATAAAGTAATTGGTGGATCAATAGATAATCACATGTATATTCATTATTTACAGGTATACCTAACAGCGACAGAAATAGGCTTACCTGATCGTCTATCGTAAACGCAAAATTTTATTCAATGTCGATCAATTCTATCTGACAAACGGACAGTGCGTTACGTAAAGTTAACGTGTGTAGTAACAGAAACGTACCTTGACCAAAACCGAGTGCGCCATACACTCCGAGGTACATGTCTCGCTTCGCTGTGTCAATCGTGTTATTTCCAGTGGTCTGATTGTCGTTCGACCAGACACTGAGCCAAACGCTCGACCCGATGCTAAACGACTGAAAGACCGCGTTCATTACGATTGTCGATATCGACAAAAACCATCCAATGGACTTTAAGTAATGGGAGTACACTTTCCATTTTACCTTGTGAAAAAATAAACACATGAATATAAAATTATTATGTCATACAAAAATTAATAACCAAGACATTATGTCTCTTTAAAAATTAGCAGCAATATCGTGAGCAACTTACACTTCCAGTTTCAGCTTTTTCAATCTCTATCAGCTTCTCCCCAACATTGTTAGGCTTTGATGCTTCTTTTTCTTTTGTACTATTGCTATGCACATAATTCACCGATTGCTGACTTTCCGTCGAGTATTGCCTATTATAATACAATGTATATTATTTTCAGCTAGTATTACGTATACTTAAAGAAGAAAAAAAATTAAAGAAATATTACAAGATTATACCTTGTCAGAGAACCATTAAGTGATTTTCTGTCAGCCACAGAATTTCTATCGGATTCACTTAGACTCTCAGATATCCTAGATCGTACTCGAGTTAACTTTTGTTGCAATTCGTCTGCCCCCATTGTCGATTCAAGTTGCTGTTTAATTTCGCGTAAATCTGCTTCAGAACCATCATCAACGTGCACTGTTTCACAAATTCGTCATATAATTTTAAAATAATGAAAACATTCAAAGATGTATCAATGTTATACAAATGGGAAGAGATATTAAAAAAACTCGCACATGCACATATTCTTAACTATAACACAAAATGGATATTCAGACAAGAATGTAAATAAGTTATTAAAATCAAATAGAATTATTAAAAATTTTAAATGTATTCAAAAATATTTCAAACATTTTTAATCCTATAATTTTAGAAAGTTTTAATTATAACTAGAAAGTAAATAATTATCTGCATTAAAAAATATATTAATTATAACATACTCTAAATATATATGACAATCTATATTATGAAATTCTATATATGCATTCTATCACTATATCATTAGTCACTAAAAGCAGTTATTAATTATAAACAAATAATGTTTATTACTACTTCGTCGCAAGCAGAACCTTAAAACAAAAAGGACTTTCAATTTAACAAAATATTTCATTGCTAGTAATTTCTAACAATAAGTACGGGAATATTTTTTATGCAAGCATACAAAGTAGGAAAAGGAAATTGTAATTACTTTTTCGCGGACTTACGATTTCCAACTTAAATCCAAGGAAAATGTAACAATAAATTTTATAATAAGTATGACAAATAAAAATATGCAACAAAAATTAAATTATAATAATAAATACCTTCTTGTAAGTGCTGCACTAAAAAGTCGGCGAAAGCGCCTTTCTTCTCCAGCAATTGCTTGTAAGTACCGCTCTCAGTTATCTCGCCGTCTTTAAGAACAATAATGTTGTCGACCTCCGGCAGGTACGTGATGCTATGTGTAACAAGTATTCTAGTTTTCTTCCTTAACAGGCCGTTTGGGCCTATCACTTTCTCAAAAATATGTTTCCCTACGTGCGAATCCACCGCACTCAAAGGATCATCTAAGAAATAATTTTCCGAATCATTATATACAGCTCTAGCTAAGGCTACTCTCTGCTTCTGACCGCCGGACAAATTTATGCCTTTCTCTCCGATCTCCGTTTGATCTCCCGCAGGTAGCATCTTGAAGTCCGGAGTCAACGCACATGCTTCAATCACACGATTATATATCAATTTATTAAAGGCTTTTCCAAACAAAACGTTCTCTTGTAATGTCGCATTTTGTATCCACGCTTGCTGCGAGACGTACGCAATTGACCCCTAGAAAAATAGTTTCTCAGTATTAATTCTTCGAATTCCAATTGATATATCTTTATCTATTTACTCTGAGAAATGTAGAAACAAAACTTATTGTTCGATTAACATAAAAAGTCTTGTATTTTATGTATTTTTGAATACATAAGTACGTCGGTCTAAAAATATGTAATATAATTTGTACATTTGACATTACTTTTTCAATTAAAACATACCGTTTCTGTAAATGTGTAATATTCTGAGAAGTTTTCTCTTTTTATTCTTCAATTTTATCATTAACATTAGAATTTTCAATGTTGTTATAAGATAAATATAATTTTGCTCCTACTCTCGTGTTTCTGATTCAATGAAAGAATACTCACTTTTGTATTTACTTTCCCGTTTATTTTGTCCATCTCGCCAAGCAGAGCAGACAAAAGAGAACTCTTGCCTGATCCCACTGTACCAACTATTGCTACTAATTGACCTTGTTCTACATGGAGATTGATATTTCGTAGTATTGGTCTCTCGATTTCTTCGCTATCCCAGCAGAAGTTACCGTTCTCAATTACTAACGCGTGCGCTAAATCAACAAGATAAAATGTGCAACTGTAACAGCGTATATTTATATACCCTAAATATTACTTTAAAACGGAAAATTTTACACTTACGTTCCGACGGATCGTGTTGTACATTGTTAGGATCCAGTTCTTCCATGTTCATAAATTTATTAATACGTTTTACAGAGACGTAAGCCTATAAAATGCACACATAAAAAATAAATATAAATATATTAATCAAATCATAAAATATAAATATACATTTTTAAATAAATAAACAGCAAATAATCACATGTATATATATTATTTAAACTATATTACTTACTTGAACTATATTACCTATCATCATAGGCAGCATAGACAATGGAAATCTTAAGATGTTAAACAAACTGAGCGAGACAAAAGCAATTTTACTAGTTAAGACGTTCTTGTCATCAATAAGTACGTAAGTTGTAAAAGATACCAGAGATACCTGCACATTCAAAAAAAAGTAAGACAATATATAAAATGTGTGTGTGTGTGTGTGTAAAAATCGAAAACATCGAAACTGGAAAAATATAAATATATTTTTATATATAAATAGTAATATTTATTGCTCTTTTTCATAACACACGTTTTGAAAAATTTTTCTAAGAGAGATTACGTAAGATAAAATTTTTTAAACAATCATATTAAAATTTAACAAATTTTATTCTAAAAAGAAGAAAATAAATAAAGTTGAGATTTGCATTACAAGCGTCACATAAAATCTGTATTTCTGAGACTTTCAATTTTAATGTATAATTCATTATTAAAAAAAAAACATACCAAAAAGGGCGCACACGACCATATAAAACTTGTACCAGCGTTTAAATACGCCGCTTCTTTTAACACTTGAATTTCCTTGACTCTGATTTTAAGTATCTGCTGTTCAAACGAAGGTTCCCACGCATAGAGCTTCAATACTTTGATACCGTTAAGTACTTCGTTCATTAACTTCACTCTCTCGTCTTTGCTCTTCATTTGTCTAATTTGTAACGTCTTCACTTTGTTGGCGATCAATCCGTTTATAGGAATAAGTATAATCATAACTGCTAAACCGGCAAGTACAGCCGGCCCCAATATATTCCAGAGAAAATATAAGGCTAAGGCTATTTGCAGTGGCGCCGACCAAATCATGTTTATGTAAGCGGTTAGGTCCATGAATCTTTGAGCATCTACGGACATTAAGTTCACTATTTCGCCGAGCGTAGACTCCTTCCTTGCCGCATTCGACATTCTCAATGCTTTGCGGTAAATGGCCGCGATTAACGCGGTGCGTATGCGCAGTCCGACCAAGAACATACGATGAAAATATTGGGACAGCACTAATGTCTGAAGTATTGCCGTAACCAAAAGTAACACAGCATAAAGATATCCCTTCCACATCGACTGATCGCCTTCAATGAAGTCAATCAAAAGCCTAAAAAAATATAGAAAAACAGATAAAAATATGTTACATAAGCGTACATTTAGAATAAAAACAATCGGAACAAAATTTTGTAAAAAAATAATTAGCAAAGAGAATTCAGTGCAATAATTAATGTGTAAATTAAAGATGAAATTGTTTAACTAACAAATCAGTATGTAATAAAAAATTAGATTATTTATCCTACGTTTTATTAATTTCTCTCTCATCACAACTTTATTTTATATTTATTTTATAAACCACAGAACAAATTAAAACTATAAATCAGGATTTTTGTGCGTACTTACTTTAATATTTCTGGGCTAATAAAAGTCATAACATCTTGAATCAGTTTTAAGAATGCACCAAACATGAATGTTGCTCCAAAAGCTTTGCAGATAGGCGGTAAGATGGAAGCAATTTTCTTTTTTCGGCTACTGTTAAAATCCACTTGTCCACCAGATGCTTTTCGGTACGACGCCTTTGTACTTTCTACTCTATATGTATAAAGAACGTCTGTTACATATGTTCCTACATCAAGTTAAACGTTAAAACTAATCGAGACATGTTATACAACACATCCTACCTAAAGTAAGTCCAAATCAGCCTTGTTAGCACAAGAAATGTATGAACACGTTGTTAAAATATATTTTATCGGAGAGTATTATAATACATGCTAATACAACATATTTTTTCCATATATATGCAAATAATATATTATTAATTACAAAACAGATAAGATAATATTAGTATATTTTAAAAATATATTATAAACAAACTGATTTAAAAATTTCTAAAATTAGAATTCTACATATGTGTTATCATCAATTTACCATTTCTACAAATATATTTTCTCCCGAATTCTTCACGCTTTATGTTAATATCAATATGAGTGTGTATTCCCTATATTTTTCTTTTCACAAAAACGAACTCGCACTTTTTTAAAGCTTAGCCGAGTCATATTGATTGCAATAATTCTTACAGAGAGATTCATCGATTAAACTTACTCGTCTGTCTTTTTTACATTCTTATTCCAATATTTGTCGAATTTCGGAACAATCTCTGCGGCCATGTCTTCCGGATTCATGGACCACAGATCGGAAGTTTCGAGCGGTTTTCGAAAACCCTTCCATGCCAACGAGTCGAACCATGCAAAAAGAATTCTCGAGGGGAAAGAAGAACTTTGTTCTGGACATGGCGATTCAACCTGTGAACGAATGTATTTTAAAATTGTATATCAATAACTTCTAACTTTCACAGTTGAAAATTTTACATATTTATATCACTCATTTACTATAATGGCATTGTAATTATTATAAATTATAATTTTTGAGTTGTCTGCAAAGAAAAAAATCTGATGGATAAATACACTAAGTAAAATGCTAATAATATTTTTATCCTTTACAATCAGTAAACCGAATTATTACACCAAAATCGTACTTAAAATAACATTACAAAATTTTAATGATTCAAAGTATCCAAACTTTTCTGAATTGTTTAAAAAGTTTTATTTTATATTGTTGTTTTATATAGTAGCAAATGTGTGATATAAGTCTCATATATATTAAACGGAATATTGTGTAATCAATAGAGAGATTACCGTTGGATATTCGGAAAATTTAGGTTCTGCGTCAACCAAAAAATTAAGTACAAACAATATCACTACTATTGGATAGTAGATCATGTAAGACACCAATGGGTACGTCGGCTCTGCCTAAAAATAAATTATTTCTCTATAAATTACTATGTTACTTAACAATTGTTAGTTTTTTTATAAAATATCATGAGAAGCAACTAATAATGAGATACTGTCATGTTAAAAAAAATCAAAGAAATTTTCTAAAAATCATCATTTTTCTTGTAAAATCATAAGAGATTGATAATGAGTCTGATATTGTCATGATAAGATTAAAGGAATGACAAAAATCCAATCGTAGAATGCTGTTTACAAATGTATCTATAATTAAACTGCTTTTAACATGCTTTAGGCTTCGCTATTAACATGATAAAAATCTAACATACCCCTTCAATGAATTCGTTTACAAAGCTTCTATATTGGACGCATCCACATAACGCAAGGAGAAACCAAAATAGGAATAAAAGACCTGACGTCCGCATTCCATATTTTCTATTGTATTGCATTAAAGTTGATACTAACATCTGGAATAATTACCAAATTTAATTTAATATTACACAGAGATTTCACAATAAATAAAAATATATACATATATATAATTTTATTTTTCTCCCGTTCCAACAATCAATAATCATTTTTATTTAAAAAAAAGCATAGAAACAAATAAGGAATATTATTAAAAACAGGAAAAAATAAAATAAAAATATATATCTACTAATATATATATAAAATAATGTACTCACAAAGCTAACAATTTTCACAATAGGTGTACAATAATCAACACTGTAGACCGTACGATAAGTACTTTCATGTATCGCCACTCCTAAGTCGACTATGGACAGTAAAATTAATCCTACTGTAAGTACTTGCTTAGAAATAAATAACCATGTATACGGGACGTTTCTCTTTTTGCTATTTAAAATGTAATACACTTCCATCGCCGAAAACGTCCATAGAAATATACACGGTACCCATATTAATATCGTCTTTTGGAAGCATTCTGTTAGATCTGGATCGTTTGTGTTCCATGTGAGATTAGCATCCTAAAAAACAATCAGAAATTTCAATCAAAATTAATTTCTTTGTCGCATCTTTGTCGCTCTTTAATAAACGTTTTATTTCTCTCTTTTATAAAATGCCATAAAAAACTTATAAGCTTAACTTTAATAATAAATTTAATAACAAATTTGGAATTTTTGTCTTATATTTCTAACAAGAATATCAATATTTTTTATTTAAAAAATAAACAAATTTGACAAATCTATTCTTTAGCTAACTTTTAAGGATTTAGAATTCAATTTTTATTTGCGGCTAAAAGATAATTTAGCATAATTTTGAAAACAAAAAAATTATGAAACTATTTTACCTTACACAAAAATCGATACCAATTATGAAATAAATCATCAAAGTCATGAGTTGTATGAAATATCCTATATGAAGCAAATTAATAAAGATAAGTGCATTTGGTGCACGTGCACGCAAACATCTAATCCATCATCGTTCCTTCATGAACGTGAATAATATGGTCATACAAAAATATAAGTGCAAGTCGCAGTCACTTAAATTAATATAATTTGTCCAATTTTAATTTTAAAAGAATTCTTTTTGTAAAATACAATTGATAATAACGTTTTGAAGTTTTAATGTTTTGACGACTCTGATTAATTATGATTATAATTAATTTAATTGGCAGAATCGCTTAAAGCAAAATTTCTAATTGTTTTACATAACTCATTTCTAATTTTTACTGTGTATTAAACAACAAAAAATTAATAAGTTATCCATGATAAAATAATACGATGTTGCTACATAAATTAATTGTTGCAAATAAGTTAAGATGCGATTAAGACAATTGCAATTTAATCAATCATAATTGAGATAAAGGATGAGATTATTTACGTCACCGATATTGATATTACAAGTTTACGAGATAAAGATCGTAGAGCGAGACAAGATGTGAAGGACCGGTTGAGCTAATCAAATTAACTTATCAAACGATACCTATACTATTTCACCTTTATGGTCTTTGATAAGGAAAGTCTCATTTACCGAATATGTCGATTATCGACACAAAATATACCTATATATATCACATACTAGTTTGTGTTTAAACTTGAAACAATGTCTCCTTTTAGTCGCTAAACAAATAAAAATTCTTAGTCTCAAAAAGTATTGCGACTCTTCTATGCTCACTATTATATCAAATTGTGATGTCAGAAACAGAAAATGCCAAATAAAAATTCTTCAAATTAAAATATTAAAATTAAAATATGTTTCCAAAAAACAATTTACAATCAATAGAACTGACTTATAAAGTATCCCAAAAACTTTTTTGTTTCGTTAATAAATAAATAATCATAAATAAAAATACGCAAACAAAAAGGAAATTTGTTTAAAGTGAAAAATTATGAAGAGCTGATTGAGTTTATCCATGTGCATCGTAATCGGTCATTCCGATAACTGGGATTGAATACCGAACGCTATAGAGATAAACAAAACAAAAAAAATACAAATAAATAAAAAAAAAGGGGAGAGTCTGATGATACAAGTCGCTTTTATTCGATGCAGTGCACGGAAATTAAACTATTACACAATAGCGCGGTATACAGGACAAAATGAGACAACGAATACGCTATTCAATTATTCTAACCTATTTTCCTCTCACATTGTAGTTATATATCCTTCGAAAATATTCTTGAATTGTTGCTGCAATATATCCTTAATTGTTGCAAAAAAATTTAACATTAAACAATAACTTTATTATAATTAATAATGGGATTAAATATCTTAATACAAAAGGAAATTTATTGAATTATTTGAAATATGAGATAATGTTAAATAATGGTATTGGAGGCTAATGTTCCTTTGATCATATTATCCTAGTAACTGTCTACTGAATATTTATGAAAGTAAAAACATATAATTTGCAGTTAACTAATAATTTTAATAATAAAGAGATTTAAGAGACCATAATGCTATACAAATCACTTATTGTTTAAATACATAATATTTAAGAATTTCTTCTTATATTTGAATCTTGTCTATATTATTAATCAATACAATCAAATCAATACAAATATAAAAAAAACTAATAAGTTAAGCATTTTTTAATCTATATATTTGTACATTAATTTTCAAAATTTATATATATCTTTTGAAATATTTCAGAATTATTTATAACCACTAGAATGTCACTTGTGTGATCGTTGAAAAATATTAAAATTAATCAAAGGTACAATATCTTTTCCTACTATTGAACTTGAATCCCATCTCTAATTACAACAAATTTCTTTTGAATATCTCTCAAAAGTTACAGATGATTGTGGTCTCGGTCAAGTGATCTTGGAGATCAAAGACTAGTAAACATTTTTCTCAGAATTTTGATAAGAATTGGATCATCAATTGGATCACTTTTTACATTTACTGAAAAAGTTTACAACTTTGTTTAGAAATTTTCCGTATATATAAATTTTGAGATATTTTAAAATTCATTCTACTCTCATCCTACTCTCTAAATCTGAATAAGTAAAATCTTACTGATTTATAATGCTGAACTTATAACTGTAATCGTTAATGACTATTCACTATCTTTCAATTCTGATTAGGACGACGATATTCTTTCTAATCAAAGAATCAGTGCATTATCGTTGAAAGGCAGTGCATAGATCATTCATTAATATAGATATAAATAAAGTATACTAACACTGAAATTAGACTAGTCATTGTCTTTCAATGAATAAGTTAAGGCCAATTTAAAAAAGCATAATTTCTAAAAAAATATTTTAAACTATTTCAGATTCTCTCTTTAGGAAATTTCTCAAATTGTAAAGTGAGAAATCTTCCAAGTGGCTATAAAATTATATGTTAAATAGATATTTAAAAATTTAAAAAAATTTACTATACAAATTCTGAAAAATTACATAAAAAGCATCTGAGGAAAGTGTTCATTGTTCCCATACTGTATTATTTCGAAAACCGCAATATTGTCTCACATGTTTTTACAACCGCGCTCGCGTGCTCGCGGATTATGCTAGCGCGATAACCATCGGGTTGTTTGTCGAAAACGCATATTCTTCGCACGTATCGATGTTTGCCACCTATCTTGCGCGCACAGATACGACGGGACCCCGAATTGATAAGAATCGTTAAATTAATTGCGACAGCAATATTTGCGTGCGCGGCGCCCAGATTACGCTCCGTTCTCGCGCGCACGTGATTTATTTCCGTAAATTTTCGCTAAAATCGCGCAATCGAAGAGGATGACACCGCTCTACCGCGTCGACTCTGTTATCGGAAGATCCGTACGTGTGTACGTGTACGTGTATGTGTGTGTACATATGCAAGAAGGCACACGAGGCGATGAAACGAGGCGTTTAAGTGACACCAGGATAATCGCGTAATTTTCTTATAGGAGGAAAACACCGCTAAGGCTTCGACGTGATCAAAACACGCTTTAATCGCTTCGTAACAAAAAAAAAGAGTGAAATCAATTGGAACGAGCTGGAACTTCTCATTCTCCGATCATTCGGAATGTTCCGCACGAACTTGGCCGCGGATCAATCAAAGAGAGAGACAGAGAGAGAGAGAGAGAGAGAGAGAGAGAGAGAGGGGAGGAGAAGACAGAGAAAAAGATAATGGAGCGTCGGTAATAAAATTAAAATTACAGGATTGTGCGGGGAACATTGGTCATGTGCGAAAATTCGCTTCCCAAGGGAAAATTGTGCGTGGAAGGTCAAACGTTTGCACGTTAGGATCAGCCCCTCTGGGGTTCTCGAGACGATCGACCGAGGTCTAACGAGGTGTCCGTCTCTCCGAGCGTTCTGCGAGACAACCGCGAGGGGCTCGGGACGGTGGGGAAAAAACGCGAGAGAGTGATGAATAAGGCTGAAACAAGAGCAAAGAGAGAGAGAGAGAGAGAGAGAGAGAGAGAGAAAAGATGGCCCTGAGAAGTTCCTCTCGCCTTCTCACTTACCCAGAACTTGGTGCCGCAGAACTGGTCCATTCCCGTGGTCTGGTTCTCCATGCTGATGCTGACACATTCAACATCCGCCGACGGGCAGGAAACTCACCGAGACTCACTATCGCACTGCAACGCACCTGATCACCCCGCACGCCCGTACCGTGCAAGATCGGCACTCTCTCTCTCTCTCTCTCTCTTACAGAGGAGCCCCGGAAATCTCGCTTTGTCGCCCTCACCACTGCGCACCGAACAATTCACGCCGATTCACGCACCACACTGCGCGATTCACGCACGCAACAAAGCGACTTAAGGGCCCCGAGGCCTCGCGTACCACCACACCACGGGGAAGAGATCACGCGGCAGAGGGGGGGGGGGGGAGTAGAGGAAGACCCGGGCACAGCGGGAGTAGCGGGACTAGCGGAAGCGCGGCTTCCGCTACGAGCGACACGCGCGAGTCATTCGAGTCGTCGGTCGGGCTGTTCCGCCGCCTGCTCCGAGGAAGCCGTCACTGCTGTCGAGAAGAGCGCCCGTGTCGTCGTCGTCGTCGCCGCGGCCCGTCGTCGTTGCTCCGCACTCGTGTGCTCCAAGCGCGTGTCCAAGCGGGACCGAGCATACCGAGCGGCAACCGAGTGAAAGTATCCGCGACACCCACTACCACTGACCATCGGCGCGCGTGTCACGATGCGTGACGCCATTGGGGCGGCGCGACGCCGCGACCAATCGCTGCGCGCCGCGGGAAAACCGTTCGACCGCGCGTCGCGCCGCGTCCCGCGGCTACGTTCACGCGGCTACGTCGCCGACGACGATTCCTACGTTGCGTACTATGGATCGTCATCCTGACCCCGTTATTTCTCGCGATGGAGGTTGCTGGCGCAATGCCAACGCGGTGTCTTCGAAATGGTCCATGTGTCTGCGTTCTTTTCGAAAAAAAGAATTCAGGATTTCGGAAGAAATTTTACCTCTAAGGAATACGAACCTGTGACAAGGTAAAAAATTTACATAATTTGTCTCTGATTTATATTTTTTTGCTCTGTTTATTTAAGAATGAGACGTCAATAACGCTAGCCGATTAAATCTACGAATTGTCACCTGCAAAACGTACAGAATTGATCACCCCTAATGTAATTCTTATAATTAAAATAATTTTTAAGAAATATTGCAGGTGTGATTAATCTTGAGTTCTACAGGTAGCACAATTTATAAATTTAAGTTAATAAATCAGTCGACAGGAATTGACAGATAAAAAGCCTTTTACAATCCCGATTTGTGTTTAAATCACATTCTCGTAATTCATAGTTCGACCTCTCGAACTCGCAATTCGGCGTGGGACTTGAATTCGCGGCGAAAAAGACGGAATCACCAACGATTACGTGTATTATTCATGCGAGATAAGGCGTGACATTGCGCATAATGGTGTAACATTGCCATGCGGATGACAACATTTTTATACCTTATATTTATCATTACACATCATTAGTCATCGTGTTTAACTTGACACGAGACCGGTCTGTTAAAAATTTACCTGAATAAATATATCTAACAATTAACCGACTTAATCGTTAATTAGAATGTGCTGCTTTCTAACATTCGAGGCAAATTTTGAATTGTCAACGGAACTTCTGTAAATCAGAGATTGGCAGATTATGCTGGATTTATTATATTATCTTGAATTTCACAAATTGTAAATATTTGCTTTCTCTATTATTAAATAAATAATATTTTTCAAGCTTGCACTTCCCGGCTCGCAAAGTCCACGACATTTGTAATAAGAATATTCGCAATTAAGGAACGTGGAATCTTATCTTTGCGATCGCGATATCTCTCGGGGTCAAGTTGAACTCTTTTCTTCTTTTTTTTTGCATCTTTCTTCTACTTTTGTTCGCGGATAAATCTGGAAAACGTTGCGCAATACTTTATTTTTATATAATGTGAATCTCGCGTTTAGCGCGGGATGACTATCGAAAAGCGCGTTTACATAACGCGACGAACGGGAACCTTGAAGATTCATGCAATCGTGTATCTCGATACAAACACGTACACATAACACGATCTTATGGATCTTAGTGCTATTAAGTACAAATTACACACGCGTGCATACGCACACATACAGACACACACAATCGCGCGCGCGCGAAATGATCTTTTCCACATGCGTGCCGCCGATGATTTCATCTCACGGCCGCAGAGTTCTCATTAGTGAGAAACTTGCTGGTTGCAAATGTCGTTTCTGACAAGTGAGCAAAATTACAAGGATCGAAATCTCGTGCAATTTTGAGGACCAACTTTTCTTGCCCGGTATATAAAAAATTTTTCATAAAAATATACATAAATGTATATAAAATATGTTCATATAAACTATATAGTATAAACATATGAACATATTTTATATATATTTATATGTTCTTATATGAAAATGTTTTTTCAACAAGAAAGAAATAAAGAGAGAAAAAGAGAGAAGTGTCTCAGAGTAAATTTTTTTTCAGAATTTTTGTATGAATTGGAACACCTTTCAGAAACACTGAGAAAGTCTGCCTCTCTTTTTATAATTTTTTATTTACGTGAATTCTGGAATTTTTTAATGATTTTTTTTAATTTCTCAAATATTTGATATGAAGTATTTTATGAAGTATAAAATTACCTGATATTTTATATAAATAAATGTTTGAGAAATTGTCTAGAGTTATAAAGTTACACAAAAATTTTGGAAAATTTTGAGAACAATTTTCACTGGGGAAAGGGGGAGAAAGAACGTTGCCACGGGGTCATGAAAACATTAGAGATTATTTCCGTGCGTCTACAGTCAGCGAAATTGTATCGGCGTTAATCTTAACAAATCGTGACTGATCAAAAATAAATCTGCTTATACGGCATTTAAGCGTGGCACGTAAACATACGAAATTGAGTACAAGTTGCATGTCAGCAAGTCTGTGCGTGGTGGACACGGCTGACGTGTCGCAGCTATGCTATCATCTTCAATTTCTTTGTGATAAGTGCGATAACATTACCGCTTGAGAAAATGTGCCGTATCATATAACGCGGAAACAATCATTTAAAACAAATGCGGACTATTGACAGTTGCTGAGAACGAAAACACCAAAAAATCTATTATATAAAAATTGACTATAAAAATTGACTTCAGACTTTCCGTTGAAAAAAAAAACAAAGGAAAAAACATTGTCTTCTGTTGGAACGACCTCAATCAAACTTCGATTATCTTAATCGATGACTAACTCAACCGGCCTTGTTAAATTTCTAATTATATATAACTCATAATATATTTTTGCCTAATTTAGCACAAACTTTTTTGGTCGAATGTCGAACAATTGAAAAATTGATTATTCTACTCATTGTTATTTATTATTTATTCACAAGATTGTAGTTAATAAGAAAAAGTTAATCATCGATAATTAAATTTATAAAAGTGCTCGACAAGACAAAATTTCTGGCTACACGATTCATTATTCCCGATCTAATATTTTATGTATTAAGAAAGGAACAATTCTATCTGCGTTAACGGTAAAAGTAATGGTCAAGACTACTTGATAAGATGACGATCGATTAAGACGATTAATCAATGATTAATTAGATTGGTAAAATTGCAACAAAATTTCTAACGCATTTCTTCAATATCTTAATTTTTCGTTTCACATGTTAAAAAAACTAACAATTATTAATTCTATATAATTTCACAGATGTTATTTGATAAGTTAATCAGCGATTTATCAACGTGATGATAAACGTGACCAGACAATTAAGCTGCATTTTCGTTGTGAATGCGCTGGCACGTAGGTGCAACACGGTGTATTACAATGTGAGAGACAACTGAATTCAGACAATGGATTCGTGCGTCCTATGACGATTAAGTACTAGCTAAGTGGACAGTTATGTATCGCCTCTAGACGAGAAATAAACGCTGAATCACTCTGTTAAATTCTCGGACCGTTATATGACAATCCATCGGATAGTATAGATTCTTCTGGTACAAAGATATATATCGTACATACAATTCGAGGAAAAAGAGAGAAAGAGAGAGAGAGAGAGAGAATTCGTGCGTATACGCGTCGATTAACGTCACTAATTTCGATGTAAATTATGCAACAGGAACTAATATTTTAAGAATGGCTGTGTGGTAGTAGCACCTCACAGTGTGTTACATAACTCCGCTCAAATAATAGCGTTTATTACGAGTATAACGAGGCGCTAAAAATACCAACAAAAATATTTTCTCAGTATAATTTCATCAATAAAATTGCAACAAAGCATTATTAACAAAGTCATTACTAATAATCAGTATAACACTTTGTTCTGCATAGTAAGAGCTAGTATCCGTCGTTAAAACGCGAACAAAATATATCTCGCCAATGATAACGGTGATGAAAAATGCAAGAATTCTTTTATCAGTCAACACGTGATATTGTTCCAAAATATGAAAATACCGAATGTACATATCCATATAATACATAAATGCATGAGATAGATAAGCGCTGGTTTAGAGATATAAATATGCGAGATAAGAATACACGACAACAGAAAGCAAAATATACATGTGCGATATAACATTTATCTCGTCAATGACTCGACAGTATGACTCTGAGTAATTATTAGTGACAGTTCTTGTTTTTGCATGACGTAATTTTATGTTTCACAGACAACGACCTGTTTTAGAGTGAACAGATAGTATATGTATAACAATTATACTTTCAATTCTCATATCAATAACACGCTATTGAAGTAATTATTAACACTTAATTCATTATAAATTCCGAACTATAAATTACGAAATTTTCCTAATTGTAAATAATTTTGTATGATAATAGTTTGCAATTAACAGATCATAATCCTTAATAATGTAGAGATACTAACTTCGGAGATGTTCTTATTTCTGCATAAAAACTTCTCCTTGAAACAAGGCGTCTTTTACCCGGAATTCCACGAGCAATGCAAATGCGGTAAGTATTCTGCTTACTAATAGTACGATCAAATCTCGATCAAATCATTGATTAAGAAATGATTCAACCGATTCATTGGGCCGGCTTCAGCAGAGCGTTATAAAGACTTGATATTCTTCTTGCGGTGATATAAAATTGTTGAATATTATGTATAGTATAAGATGGATTTTTTCTTTTGCTCTTTTGATATGTATATAATTCATTACTTAGAAGCAATGTAGATAAAGAAAATTAACGAATCACTAATTATCTTATCAAGCATATCTCTTATTACATGACAATCATCTTACAATTCCATATGAACAAAACAAAGAGAAGAATTGTAACTATAGACGTCTGATAGGTCTGGTAATCATGCATATATACCGAATAAATTCTTGCGTTCCATTGCGTAAAAAGTAAACCGTCAGGAACTTAGAATTAATCTTCTTTTTTTCAGATGCTGACAACTTCAAATATTATGATCCATTAAAACAACAACTTGATACATATACGTGTATTATATATTGCACAAGATAAGTTTTTTATATGTAAAATATAATCATACAAATTAATTAAATAAAATATATCTTTTCCGCTTATATTTATATATACTAAAGTATTTTTAATTAAATGAAATTTGAATAATTTATTTTACTTAACGTTATCTACAATACTGGTTTTACAAGTAGTAATATAAAAAGCTTTTTATATACCTATGTGCGCGATACACATAGTAAAAATGATATAACAAAAAATATATTCAAAAATATATTCTTCCGAAACATTTATTTATATCACTTTTCTGTCTCGTTTTGTCATAAGTTTCTCTTATCAAGAGTTAGTTAAATGCAACTCGTAATAACATTTTAAAAGTTTTTATCGTTTTTAGAATAATTAAGTCGTTTTCAGAGTTGTATACAAAGTCACCGGGAGCTACAATAAAACTTTATATTAAAATCCTTGAAAGTGTATGTGTGTACACACACACACACACACACACACACACACACACACACACACACACACACACTTTCAAGGATTTCAATATATATATATATAAATCTCATCTCTATACATATATACAAAACGCTTTGAAAGACAAAATTAATGAGAAGCTGAGAACTATTAGAAAATGTAAATAAAGTTTTCTTCGAATAATTATAACTTTTCTTTACTGTAGTTTCATAAATATTTTATTTTAAACTTGTAAGATATGATCACGTAACATTTTCTATTTTATTGTAATATTAAAATTGTTTTTTAATTTTATTTTTTATCATGCATTATAAATTTCGAGACTATTACATATAGAATGTTTTTCATTAAATAATCAAGAGACACGATAGTGTTTCGCGCCAAATAAACGCACAACGCGAAACTATCCCGTATATCTTTACGCGAGACGATGATTTGCAAGCGATTATCAGATCTCGGTAACGGTTGAATCGATTGAGTTCTAACTAGGCTCAATCGAAACTTGAGTTTGGCTCGTATAAATAAATTATTTTCATTCTTTCTTCTAAAATGTGTAAAGTAATGTTGGAAGTAAAGAACTGTTACTATAATAAGTATATCTCTCGATAAGAAATAGTTACAGATAGAAAACTCGTTCTGTTTTCTTTTTACTAACAACTTATAATAATAATAAAAAAAATTTATTTACATTTTCTAAAAATAACAAAACATGTTATCCTCTCTCGGCTATTTTAATTGAAGATAACTTTACCTTCAAGATATTGAGTATAATATAAAATATAAATTAATCTTTAAATTTCAAAAACTTCGTCATTACAGCAGCACAGAAATTAGATTACCACTGTCTCCGACTTAAGTCTTGTGAGATTCTTGAAAATTTTTCTATTTGACTTGATAAGTTTGAGTGCTGCTGAATAAAAGCGTTAATAACTCCGGATCTGTTAAATTTCTTTTATATTTTTGTACCATCTCTTGAATTTTTAGACGTCTTCGTACATGAGGTGGATGATAACTGAAACATGAATATTTATATATATATATATATGCATTTATACATTTTATGTAAAATAAAAGTGTGTATATTATTTTAATACAAATAAGTAATATAATTAACGAAATACAAATATATATATTATTTTTTATATATGTTACCTGTCGTTATCGAGCCTTTTCCTACGTCCCATATTAAGAGCTGTTTGTCTAACTAAAGTCCCCAAGACTCTTCTTGATACTACCATTCCATCGATTAAAGGTGTTGCTAAATTGATTCTAGAAACCGGTCCTTGCAATCTGACCCGCATTAATCCATTAGCTAGAGCTTGAAGGAAAATAACGTGCACATCGGTAGCTTGCAGCATCCTCGATTGTTCCAGCCCAGTGTAAGTGGAAGGAAGCAAATCGCCTACAATCCAACAAAAATGTTTGATTTTATATGCAAGAGGAAAAATATACAAGATAATAACAAAATATGTAATAAAATGTTCAGATTAATTAATTGCATGGTAACGTTTTATTTATCAAAGGAAAAACGAACCAATCGGAAACTGAATATGATCCTCCAGGCTCTCCAACCACACAACCATAATCTTTGTATTAGTTTGAAACGGCAGCGATTGCTTTGTCGACCTTCTAGGCCTGATAGGATCCGCACTCGAGGAATTCGTTGTGCCTGCTCCCGACAAACTCGATGGCTGTTTCTCCAGATCAAGTGACATCGCTCTAGAAGTCTGCGTCGTGTTCTGTGATGTCCCGCTGCTACGAGTGTCCGTAATTTCGCTGATGCTTCTCTCGAACCACGCTGCAATAAAATATATAAACTGTGCTTCTGAGAAATAAATTGAATTTGTTATATAATCCAAATCAGAGAATAGAAAAGCAAATTAAAAAATACAGATTTTTTAAATCAATTTTTTCCGTCATCAAGATTTACCTTGTCCACTGGTACTGATGTCGCTGTTATAACTGGTTTCCTCTAATGAGTCTGAACTAGCTATGAGATATGATTGCGTAGGCACGATAAACGCAATTTCTGAACTCACATCTGCCCAGTACATCACGTGAGTGTCACCGTTATAAAGTGCTCCACCGTGATTGCTGTGAGCTGGCTGTGGCACGTTCAGCTGCGCTGTTACTCTCCACGAGGTTGACACATGGCCCGTCCAGCCTGCATGAGCGGATACGGAAACGGGCCAACCAATAGAGCTTAAGAATTCCAAGAAGTTTGGCGACACATTCTCCTCATGCAGCTACGATCAAAGAAATAGGTAACATGATATATCATCTTTTATAAAGAAAACATAACACACAGATATAATAACATAATTATGTAAAAATAGAAAAAAACCAATATCTTACCACATTCGACAGTATTTCGGAAGCAGACTTTTGACCTGCTTTCACGTAAAAAATATGAACGGTGTCGCACGTTCGCGGACTGATATTATCCAGAGTCTCTAAGTCCATACAGAATCCAGGGATGGTTGGATCTAAAGCAATTAGCCCGCTGCTTCCCGATTCCTCATTCTCTTTAGGTTCCATATTTAAAAAACCGAAATGACTCAGAAATAGACGAGCCGTTTGGAATTCGTGGCAAACCTGAGGTGGTACACATTCGTCGGTTTTGTCTTCCGCGACTCTTACGTTACCGTTATCATGCTTCGATTCAAGAGTTATCTGGCGTTCCAAAAGTTGCGCGAGGATCTGATGTTCATCTCGTACTGCGTCATTATCGCTCATAACTGCTTCCAGACTAGGTATCGATTCGTCTCTGCCATAAAGATTAAGTATCATTTAAAACGTGATTCCAAATTCCAAATATATTAGGATATTTACATTTACTTTAGATAGTCCAGTATTTATTTCAAATGAAAATCAGAATTTTACTATTTATATATTTCAGAATTTATATATATTTTCTAATTTATTTTATTTTAATTACTCAAATCTGAATATGTATAGCTTTAAGATAAATTATAGATTAGAATAAAGTTCTTGGTTTAAGATCTGCAGACATTCACTTACACTTTACAATGAGGAATACGATCCACGTTATCTGGGAAGAATCTTGGTTTATAATCCGTTCGCGGTGCGGCTTCGGCCAATGGCAACGGTCGACCGGGATTGTTGTTTATACTTCTGATGCTGGATCGATGACGCGGCAAATGACGGAGCTGCATTGTCCACGCGTGTCTGCCGAACGGCCCGCGAATTAGGACTGTCACAGTTGGCTGAGGATCCTGATCGTTTCCCAACGGTTCTTCCAGCAACGCCAACACGATCGCATTCTCGGACACAAAGTAACGAAATCTCTCAACAGCTGCTTGTCGTGCCACGCGGCCGCCGGTCCAGCTGTTGCAATGCCGAAGCAGAGACACCTCGTCCAACAGTGACGAGAGCGATTGTGCCCCGCAAGCGCTGGGAAAATAGCCAACCTATGAAGAGAAGTACAATTATAAATTCGACAAAATTAGGAAAAAGTTGCTTCTTCAATCTCGGATAAAAAAATTTTTTTAATTGAAATCTCAAATAAAAAATCTTATAATTAAAATATAAATCTTACTCAAATTCTAACTTTAAACTTCTAACTTTAATATTTTTAATTGCTGCGTGCACTCGTGTATCTTTTTAATAGATTGTATACTTCAGCAAACAAACCTGTTCCAATAAAATAGTAAGAAGAGCATCGGCAGCATCTCTCACACGCATGGATGCTGGTTTTAGCTCCTTCTCATCTTTCATCTTGATAGGCTCTCCTGGCTTTCCGACGCTCTTGGTGCCGGACACTCCGAGCTCAACAACTTCCAATACTGTGGTCAAGCAGTCTTTGTCCTTCAACAGTTGAGAAAAAAAGAAAATTAATGTATGTAAAATTTCAAGATCAATTTCGTAAATCATCTCTGAAAAATCGCCAACCTGTAACAATTGCGGATGAGCGGTTAGCCAAGTTGTCAGGCAATTAAACGCCGCGACGATAGACGAATGGAGATCCTTGGAGTGCGCTGGGGGTGGACGCCAACATTGATACGAAATGTAGTCGCACAACCATTTTACCGCTCGCTTGCATTCCAAAGCATCTGCAACATGCGTAACGTTACGAAGCGAATTTTACTCCAGGAAACGTTCAACGTTAGGGCTATCGAATTTTTTGTTTGACAATGATATCGAACCTGTGAGTCTCCTTGCTGCATGCAGAATTATTTGAAACAAGAGACAGAGATAAGTACTTCTTGCGTATAAAATTATATGTATGTACAAAATTTAAATCTTGCAAACAAGATCTGCATTAATCTCGCTACCTGTTTCACGAATGCGTGTGCGTGCTAATCCTGACAACATCTCGAGTGCTGCTAAAGAGATATTTAGATCAGTCTTCCACGATGATATCAAACGATGACACACCAAGTACGTTGCTCGCACAAAAAGAGCATGGGCAGAGTCTGTAAGAATGTTCCTCTCATTTAATCTTTAGGTCTATAAACACAATATTACAGATTTATGTTTGGTAGAAATAAATATATACATACATACGTAAATACATACATAAAATATTTATAGAATAAATTCCAAGTATATAAAAGAAAACAGAAAACAGAAAAGAAAAACAGAAAAAATACATATCTTTTAAGTACCTTGAACAAAAAATAATAAAAAACATAAACGACAAGCAGGAATTCATGTTCTACGAACGTCTTCGAATGCGATTTTTATGAAATGTATGTGTAGCAAGAAAAATCGTATTTACCAAACGCAATGCATTCCTCTTGAAGAGTTGCAATGTCAGAGGCATCGCCAATTGATCGCTGATCACTGGATATACTTATTTGACTGGCCGAATCGCTGGTGACTATATTAAGCGATGATAAGACGATACAATGGCAAAACGCATAACGGAACACAAAACTCGTAACAAAAATTTACATTTCATATATATATATATAAGCACGTGTAAAGCTGATAAAATGAGAGGTGACATTAAGCATTAAATAATTGAATAATTGAATTTGAATATTTCCATCCTCATATTGAATTTATATTCGTAAGTTATTGATAAATATTGATAAAAAAATTACTGTAATAAAAAAGTAGCAGTATACATTACTATTTTATCAGCGTCAAAGAGAAATTAGGTGTTACATGTAAATATAATAAAACAATTCTATCGGATTATCATAAAATTTAATTCAACTTAGAAAATTAATCAAATTAATCTTTAAATTATTGCTTCAAAGTTACTACTTTACAGAAAGTACTTGACAGAAGTTACTACTTTACGTTCTTTATCATATTATCACATTATCATATTTTGATACTTTTCATAAATAATCTAGGAGGACGAATTATTTTCTTTTCTATCTAAGATAGCAATAAAGCAATGTTTTATACCGCACTCTAAAAAATAGTGCTCATATAATAAGATCACTTATAAAATTTGGACATAAACAAGAGTTACTATTAAGTAACTCAGGACAGTGCATTTAGCCAAATATAAGCTACTATCATTTAGTATCAAGAACGCACCTGAAGATAATAAATTAGTTGCCGAGTCACTAGCTACCGTGTCGGGTTGTGTGACTTGCTCCACTTCTTCCGCTGCTGCAGAATCTTGGACACTCAGTAATAGAGCTCCTGGTAACAATTATTTATACAATAAAATTTATTTCTATCTAAGATTATATTTAATCATAAATCTCAACAATTGCTATTCGTCTTTCGATTTCTTTTTTGAGAATTTGTGTTTAAGAAATTTTATAATTTCACAAAATTAACTTTGTCAAAGAGATTAAAACTTTGTCAACCGTCATCATCAACATGAATAATGTAGAAAAATGCAAAATTGAAAATGTTGCAAAAGCAAGAATTAAATAATAAATAATCTTAACGATAACAATCTTGCAATTTTATTAACTCACCTAATAGCATATGTGTATTCTGAGGATCGGTTTCTACTTGCAAAGCGTTTATAAGCAGATTCATGAGCCTCGATTTTAATTGTAAAAATGTTACGGGGTTTTTTTCGGAGAAATTTGTGCCTGGAAAGACTGGAAGCTCCTTAATGGCGAGATTCTGCAATGAAATGTTCACACAAATTATCATTTTTAATACTTTTTATAAATAATCTAAAAGAGCATATATGTGTATATGAATTGTTTTCTTATCTAAGAAAGACTTCATCATAATTACATGAGTATTGTTCATACAATAAATTATACAACAATTAAATATTAACAGATTTTAAGAAAGCAAAAATATTACATATATTTATGCATATATTTACTTGAAAATGTAAAGGCAGCGTCAACATCGATATCAGCAGATGTATCGACGCTCTTCTCAGGTCCGGTTTCGACACCATATTAGATTTTAGTTTCAAGTCTTTTTCCGGTAAAACCACCTCCAATGCGGACAACACGGCCGGCACCAAGACTTGTATACCGTTCAAATCGAGACGGAACAGATCAGCCGAATTCAACAGAATACTCGCTAATGTTTCGCCACATTCGCGAGACTGAAAACAAAATAAACGTACGCAAGTTACACCTGTGTCTCTCTTCTTCGAGTCTATCTATCCAAGAAACATGAGATAACTACAAATTATACCTCGTCGAATTTGAGGCCGTGATACATCGCCTGATAAAATCTGGCCAAATACACAGGTAAGATCTCTTCGCCTGTTTTCTTAGCGCAGAAAATTCTACACAAAGCACCTAGTGCCTCCGCTCTGCCGGACTCGTAACGATCTATGCAGAGTGTCGGTGGTACGTCACTAACAGTTTCCTGCAGTGAACTCGGTCCGTCCACGAGCACCGAGGATGGACGCTTCGAGGCACCCAATGGTTCTGCACACAAAACGATCAGAATCACATTATAAAAAAACAGAATCACATGTGGAATGTTGTCTCACATTCGCAGAAACATGATCACTTACGCGGCAAATTCTGCGACCAACCTTCGGTACCGATAAACGCAGCCTCGAACAACCATTCCCCAAAAAGATGCAATATGCTATTGCACTTGGGTCGTCCCGGAGCTAAGGGAGGTCTGATATCCTGGCCAAGCGAGGTCATAGCTGTAAATCGCACAACGTGATTAAACGGAGACGTTTTTGTTGGATAACTGTAAATTAGTAAATAAAAAGGAAATTACATGCGGTACTCGAAGCGGACGACGGTCCAGAATTGGATATCAGCATCGGCGGTGTACTAGAAACACGGCTCGTCGTCAATCCAATTAACGACGCTTTCGGAATTCCTGAAAATATTGCTGTTTCTACAGGACGTTTCGTAACAGAGTAACGAACGAAATACCTAGTTCAAAGATTCTAATAATTTACAATTATTGTATGTCTTACAATTAGAGCAAACTTTAACAGTATGGAATAAGGAGAGTATAGATTACAGTATATAAAGAAAATATCATACAAAATGAGTGCTATACAGTATTTGTGTCTCTAAATCTTGGCAAAGAGAACACTCGACTGGTCGACATAACGGATAGTATCAACGTATCAGAGAGCGAAAGAAAGTATTGCACTGAAAGATACCCTTAGTGACTGCAGAAGGAGTGACACTGAAACTTTTGGCAAGTCTGCGCTGAGTTGGGGGTGTGGGGGAAGGCTGAGGCTGATCCCTGCTGCTCGACCTGTCCCATCCGACACCCCCGCTGCTGGCAATGCCGATATTTCCCGATGTAACGTTGTTGGACACGCAACATTCTTCCCAACAGCATGCCTGTGAAACTCCTAGAACATGTACGTGACAATGTGCAACCGCCACCAAAGATACAAGTGAGCAAGCGCCGAACAGATGTGCGAGGAAAGTCATAGACAGAAACAAATTTCAGAAAATATACATTTAACACCACCTTGTCTGTGCAATTACAATTTACAAGTTACGGCGCGCAGTCCTCAAGGAAGTAGATCGCAAATCCAATCGGTTCAATCGGATCGACAGCGTCGACTTACCAAGGAAAGCATCGACCTGGCCCGCTATGCCTTTTATAGCCTTCAGAAATATCTGCGGCAGGCTTTGCAGACATGGATGCTGGCATGGATCTATGACATTGGGACTGGCGATGGCATATTGCAGAAACGCCTGGGTCTGCGAAACGACGGCAGGCCTGCACAGGTCCACAGGGTCGCCGATAGTGCGTAACAGTCTGTACCATGCCTGCGCTACCGCTTCGTCCGACATGGTCGGTGGTACTAGTTGCGCGTCTTCCTCGCCTGTTAACGTAAGGTTTCCTTTATTACATTATAAACAATACGTTTCGTTAATGTTGCAATCTATCATGGCACGTACTTATTTTTAATTCGGGAAACATCGGCCCATACATAATGTGAAGCAGCCTTGCTGTAAGAGCGAGGCACACGCGGTTCCACTGTTCCACCAGAGCTAGTCTGTGACGCCAACGTAGACAGGATTCTCGTAACGTTCGCCATAACGGGGGTGAAGGAAAACTACGTTCGCAGGAAACCAGCCAAATCTAAGAAAAGAGCCCTTTTATTAGTTTATCAACGTTCATATTATTATTTGATTCAATATTTCCGCACCTCTAGCAATACACCGAGTACCCTCTCGCACAGTTGTTCTCCCGCATCTTCCCTAGTCGCCGGCGGTGCTAACAGCGCATCGTTAATACCAATGAGGAATAATAGCAGACTCTCCCAAGTTTCTCTCTCCAGAGTCGCTGGGCCTCGTGCAATTTGCTGCAAAGTCCTAAGTACCCGATGGCAAAGAACGGCTTGTCGATTTATTGTGTCTGTACCTAAAGTATTTATTAAAAAATTAAAAAATTACATACAATTACTAATATTAATATGAGACAAATCTTGCAAATTGATACAAATACATTCAGAAAAAAAAAGATATTTATATCATGGATTACCTAGATCCTGATACAGAAAAGGCCAAACTTTGGGAAAGAAAACAAACTTTATCAAAAAGGACAATAGCAAATTTGATATGTAAAAAGAAGATCAAGTCTTGCCTATTCTTACCTTCTCCCTTCCTCGGCACAAACAGATTGTGAAAGTGACTTATGATCTTTCTGGCATAGAAATTTGGGTCGTCAACGATCGGTCTGGGCACAGAGATCTTGGGTGTTGAGTACAAAGCTGACAGCCACTCGCAGTATATGTTGACGCAATCTCTGACGGTGTCATGCTCAGCCAGCGGCAGCGACAGACCAAAGCAAATCACCTCCATACACCATTGTACCTCCTTGTCGGTGGAAAGTGGGCTGGGCTCGCCTGCCTGGGTGATGCCGAGATTCGCGGCGAGCTGACGAACTATGGACAGAGCGACCTCCTTCCCTGCGCCAGGCGGAAATTTCTCCAGCACACTCTGGCTCTCCTCCGAGCCCTGTTGGATCAGAGTGCTCAGAGAGGCCCATTCTGAATACATCCCTCCTTGGGAATCCTAAAAGCATTAAATGTCATTATCATGTTTTGCAAATATGTAAGTAATAAGAGTACTAAATACAAGCTAAAGTCGTGTCGAATAAATGTAATTCGAAACATTGTACATTTTCACACAACTAAAAGTAAATTAAAATGGAAAATTTGTGGGATATAAGCACCTTGAGATTAACTCTGTTGAATACGCCTAAATTCATAGATTATTATACGCCTATACGCCCTATATTTATAAGAAGCAGCTTGCGTGGGGGTTGAACACGAAGTTGAACACTGAAGTTAAGAAATTGGAATTAACGCTCGTGATCTGACTCAGATAGGAGGAAGTCTTCACTTGGAGTGGTCCAGCATCTCACGGTTGACGCGCGTCGTCGGGTCATTGATCAGGCACTGAGACATTCCGCACGTTTTTGACAGCTGACTCTGACAGGGCGGCTCGCGGCTTCGACAGGTTAACAATAATGGTCTGTTCTTTTTCGCTGCACTGCTGCACTGGTGCAACAGAGAAAAAATATAGGTTTGTTTTTTATTCCTGCACTGCTGCACTGGTGCAATAAGTTAGAATAAGACAAATATATTTTTTCTCATTCTAACTTATTGCACTAGTGCAGCAGTGCAGGAATAAAAAACAAAATATTTGTCTCACTTTAACTTATTGCACCAGTGCATCAGTGCAGCTAAAAAGAACAGGCCATAAGTTAACATTCCAATATATATGAAGCCTGTATCGCACTACGCGTCAGATTTTGTCCGCTTCAGTCTAATTGGCTAGTCGACGATTCGCAGTCCACTGTGTTGTCAAGATATAAATATTTATAATAAATATAATAAAAAAATAGTGCATTTATAAATAATACAAATTAATAATTTCTTAAAAATACTAAAGATTTATGTTTTTCTTTAATTTTGAGAAAAATATTCCAAATCTTATTTTTATTACAAGATTTTTAGAGGGAAGCTGTAACTTAAAAGTTTAGCGAATATTTTTTAAAGAAAGAAGAAGAAGAAAATCCATAATATTTCTTAAATAAATCTGATTTATAATATATTAATGCTTTATTATTATACACACAAGCGAATTTTTCTTTCATTGTTATTTGTTGAATGTGAAACAAGGATAAAATGATATTCAAGAGCACTCGGGTGACGTTTCCGAACGCAGCCTCAATTTATTGGATTGATTAGCAACATTAATCCCGGTTAAATCGGCATTTGTGCCACGTGATGTGACATTTCCACACCATAAACGTTGCAGAAAACTCTCTTTCTCTCTCTCTCTCTCTCTTTCAAATCGCGCGGGCAAAATCCCCTAGCGGGCGATCGCGCAATTGCCGAGCCCGACCAATCGGATCTCGTCGTTCCGCGTCAGGGGAGATCGCGTGTCCGCGCGGCGCCATGACAAATTGCCGCGAAGATTCTTGCGCTTTCTCCTTATGCTTCTCGAAGGCCTCGAGACTCGAGAGCAAAATTCGCGCTGTCATTGTCACGACGACGTTCCCCCCGGGAGTTCGCGTCGTCGTGACACTCGCCCACGTCGGAGTCGTGGAGTGTTCGTCAATTTTCACAAGGTAGCCGAGAGCCTACGCCAGCCTACGCGCGTAGCTCTATCTGCCGGCGGAGGTGGTACACGCGTAGTGTGACTCTGCACACTGTGCATGTGTATGCGTGTGTGACCCTTTCCCTCTCCTGCAACATTGGCATACATATATACATATACGCATCTTTATACGTATATCTAAATCCCGAAACGAAAAACATCGGCAGATGGCTCAAGATCTATGTTGATGATTAATAATCCCCACGAGTCTCAGAAATTGATGGTAGTCGAGCAGCGGAAAAAGAGTGGAGGAGGCGACGACGACGACGAGAAGGAGACAACAGCGGTGAACGAGGAGGCATCAGCAGTAAGTGCCGAGAGATTACCGTGCGGGCGACGTGCGGCTCGGCGGCCCCCGTGTGAGAATCATCGAGATCGTTGCCGATCGCTAATCGAATTTGTCGTCTCGGCGTCGCGATCGAGCGAGCGGGCGAGCGAGCGAGAGCGAGAAATACGTACTCGCGAGCGAGAGAACTGCCCCCGTTACGTCCCGTCCCGTGTGCGCGTCGAAGTAGAGAAAGAGAGAGAGAGGAGAGAGAGAGAGCGAGAGCTCGGAGAGAATATGGCGTTTGTGTTTTCGGTGCATGTTATCGCACCGCCGCGGGACACCGCCGCCCGCCGCAGCAGCTGAATCGCGCGACCGCCCTCGCGGAGACACGCACGCGGAGGAGGAGGAGGTGGAGGAGGAGAGAGTAAGAGAAAGAGGGGGAGAGAAGCGACCTCGCGCGCTCTTCCCCATTGTCGATGCCACGGAGGCCGCCGCGGCGACGGCACCCTGGTGGTCGTGAGCCGCCCGTCACCGACGACGACGGGCACGAAGATAGGTAGACAGATTGCGTCATCGTCGCCTCGCGTGTCACGCCTGCGATGCCGAAGAGGCATCACCACGAGACGAGCGCACAATGACGTCCCGTAGTTACACCAAGTCCTACAGCCGCAAGGTCAGCAGCGTGACGCCCGGCAGCATCCAGTTCGACAAGCTCTTCCGCGAGAACAGCAACCGGCCGTCCGCTGCCAAGTCCGCGGGCACCGTCGGCAAATGGGGCATAACGTCCTTCACATCGATCAGGAGCACGAATATCAACGGTATGCATTTTGTCGCATTTATTGCGTGTGTGTTTACGTGAGTTTTCCCCTCGGCGACATCGTCGCGGAAGGAAATGCCTGTTGCACGTTAACTTTGTAAACAATAGGGTTCTAACTCGTCAATTTTTTTTTTCACTGAAATGTTTGTACATTGGAAACGAAACTTGCAGTGTTTATGATTGAAAGAGGAAGAATTAATTAGCTTGTCATTATTCATGAATTTTTTGTATTGTGTATTTTGTGACCTTGATGATATGAAACAGATTCAGTGGAGTTATGCTTTTCCTAGTTTCAATTATAAATTTTAAATAATCAATCTTTGTTACATATTTCTATATAATGTAAAAATGATATAAATTGGTAGAATTTATTTTTAGAAGCTGGCACAACTAGTTGGTCTCACATCAATGACATAATTTCAACGTTAAATGAGAGTAATATTCCATTCGGTTATTTAGAAATTTACTAAAATAGTATTGCTTCATAGGTGCAATATTATATTTAAACTATGCAAAATTATTCAGTTCTTTGTTGCGTTGTTATTTGTAAATAAATATATTTGTGTGTGTGTTGTGTGTGCGTGTGTTGTGTGTGTGTGTGTGTGTGTGTGTGTGTGCGTGCGTGCGCGCGCGCGCGCGTAAATAAACATGTGTAAATTATTTTGTACTTTTTTTATCACTAAAAAAAGCTATCACTAATTAAACATTTATCACTAACTAAAAATATTTCTCTATAAGTTATAATTAATCTCAAGAATGCATAAAATTTCATTATTAAAATTATTTAACAAATTATCTGTATAAAAGGAAAATATATGATATTTTCGAAAAGACATCGAGATCAGCTTTGCAGAATTGTTCTATTTCCAGGGAGGAGAGATGATATACATGCCTTTGGCGCAAAGAGAATGAAACTCGACTATGGAAATCAGAATCGCGTGAATCCCGGGAAGGACCCGTTCTCCTTCGAGACCGACCCAGACAACAAGGCGGATCCGCCGGTTGTCAAGCCGAAGAAGTTCTTCAAGAGCCGGAATGTGCCACCTGTGGTAGAAGAATCTCGCCCAGATGTGGCAATCTACAGACAAGTACCTGATTCGCAATATGGGAGAGCCCGTGCCCCGAAGCAACCCCCGCAGCAGCAGCAGCCACCGGCGCAGAAGCAGGCTGTAGCAGCAAAGACTGTGTCGCATCATGCTCCAATTAAGAAAGTAGTAGAAAGTTTAGATAGCAGCACGCCCGACGCTCCTCCTCCTAGTCGAGAGGAGAGCAAACCACCGATCGTTCTGAGAATATGTAAGGGTACGGCGCGATTGGTTTGCGGGGACGTGCATCAGGATACCCAGGAGCCTGAGCATCAGGATACTTATAGGATCTCCACTCCCCTCGCTAGTCCCTCGAAGGTGGACGTCGAACGTAAGACCTTCAATACAACAGAAACGTCGCTCAAGTCCGATCACAGGTCCTTACGCGCGCATCAACCTGTCGTCTCCACTGTTTCGATTCCATTGGAGAATTCCGACATGCGAAGGACCACACGCAGCCGCGCCAAGAATCTGCACTTGGATCCAACGACCTCTGTCGTGACGCCTGCGTCGACAGTCCCGTCGTCCACTTCGAATTCCCACGGCTCCGGTCTTTCTCTGACGCTGAGGAAATCGGTGACGGACTCGAATAACACACTTATCTCTCACTACGACATCGTTAAGACTGACTGCAGCTCAACGTATTCCTCCAAACCGACGATCGAGCCGTTAATCGGACGCGATCAGCCACTGCCAACTACAACTCAAGAGCTGATCGATATATTGTCGAGTGATTCTACTGATACGAGACCACCACCCCCGCCATCGCCACCAGCATCAGCATCATTGTCACCCTCGCCACCGTCGTCACCAGTAGTACCACCAGTAGCACCACCACTAACATCGGGTGCCAGTATCGACGACAATGACATTGACAATACGGAGAACGCAGAAGAAACGACGCCGGAGAGCATCGCAAACTTGGTTGAGCGACATTGCATCGTGGACGTCCCGATGAATGAAGCCGCTGTCGAACCAGCGAACGTCGCGCGGCAATCCGAGCCCGAGCTGGAGGCAGAGCTTGATCCTGAATCAGAGCCGGAATTGCCGATTCGCGGAAGGACAGGCGACGCCGTCGCCACCGTCGAAATCGCGGCCAAGACTCTGGTGGACCAGGACTGGTTCTCGGGCAGCGACGATAGCGAAGGTGCCGGCGGGAACGCCGAGAGCGAAATGCCGCTGCACGTGACGAGCACAGTCGCGGAGTTGCAGAGCTCGGATCCGCCGTCGACGAGCGCGATCTCTTCGACCAAGCCTGCCGCCAAGAAGGGCAGCATTTTCAAGAGTCGCTCAACCGGCGCGACAAACGGAAACAAGAGGCGGGCGCTGTATAAGCACAAGTGGTGCGACAGCGACAAAGAGTCCACTGCTCCGGACACGCCCAACACAGGAAACAGCACACCGACCACCGCGTCCGGGTCCAGCAGTACGGGACCGGTGGCGTACGAGGAAGAGTTCGAACCCTCGCAGCTGACAAGGGTCGTCACTTATCCCGCGGCCGATGCGGATTTTGAGGATGAAGTAGACGCAATTACAAGCATCCGCTGTGGCAGAAAAGTTAAAGGGGTGAGTATATTATGTACAATACAATTATTAAATTTTAAAATATTGTTTTTTTTTAAGGCTCTATTATACAGAGAAAATTATTTGTATTAAATTAATGTGTAGTCACTTCCAGTTATATAAGATGTGAAATTGTAGATGCAAAATTGCATTGTAATCATCTTATATATGATTCATTTTGGTTCAACACATTTATTCAGTCTCCATTTTGCCTTGCAGTTCTATACTGTAGTAAAAAATGTAAAGAAAGCTCATCAGATACAAGAGAGTGGAGAATTCCAGGAGTTTAATGATGATGTGGAGTATATCTTGGACACTTTGAGAGAAAATAATCCAAATGCTACTCGTTGCCTTTCAGCCATACGATTAGCAAGTAAATGTATGGCTCCCGCATTTCGTATGCATGTGCGTGCTCATGGAACTGTTGCTAAGTTTTTTAAAGCCCTTCATGATGCAACAAAAGATCAGGTATAACGCATTACGAAGTTCTATCTATCTTTATGTATCCATACACATTGCACGTTAAATACTTAATTTGACTTTCTAATACATTATGATAATTATTTAACATAATTATATTACTATTATTATTACTATTTACAGAGTCTTGGTCTGTGCACAGCTACAGTAATGTTTGTTTTAAGTCAAGATCGTCTGGCAATGGATCTTGATCGCGATTGTTTGGAACTAATGTTAAGTCTATTAGAATCTGATGCCAGTCATAAAGATGCTCTTGACGATTGTGGTCTCAGTCATGCTGAATTACTAAAGAACAAAGAAAAAGTTCGTCAGTTATGCGCTGATATACAAGCTCAAGGACACGCCAAGCATCTGAATCTAGATAATATCACCGTAAGTAATTTTTATTTTCTCTATTTATATTTATTCTCATACATACTCTCATTTCTATTTGTAAATAATTTCGTAATACGTCGCCCATAACAGGTTGGTCAGCTCGCTATGGAGACACTTTTGAGTCTTACATCAAAGCGCGCTGGAGAATGGTTTAAAGAAGAATTACGAGAATTAGGTGGCTTAGAGCATATTGTAAAGACAATTCGAGAATGTCACCGTCATATTAACAGCCAGAATGTTTTAAGATCTGGTTGGACAGATCCATTGTTAGACAAATTACGTAAAGTTGACAGATGTTTACGCGTCTTAGAAAATGTAAGTGCTTCTTTTTTCTTCCTTTTTTTCAATCTTATACCGTGCGCGCTGTGTTACAAAGACGAATGACTAAATATTGCATTTTTTTAGGTAACACATATGAACGAAGAGAATCAGGTGTATTTATTAAAATATGAAGAAGGCATATTAGTAAGCACGTTAGCTAGTTTGTATCACTTATGTGGACAAGAGATTCCCATTTATCCGACAACAGATCCGAGCGATAAAAGTTCTACTGGTGCTGTTGTTAGAGAATGTCTTTTTGCAATTATTAAAGTTCTCATCAATCTTACCCATCGGTTTAATGGACAATGTAAGATTTCAATATTATCACATATTATAGCGCATTCATTAATTAGGTCAATTAAGTAGTCATTTACTTTTTTCATTTATTAATTATATGATAAGATACTGAGTAATAAGGCTTACCTAATTATTTTATTTAAAAAAAATTATTTAATATATACAGCCCAGATAACTTATTTTTATTATTAATATATATATGTAATTTCTTATAAAATTATTCATTCTAAAAGAATACGTATCTTTTACACAGCTTTTGGTAGCAAATCAGTTGGAGCACAAGTTGGCGTTTTGGATTGTAGCTTGTTTCTTTTATTACGCGTGCCTGAATCACTCCCGGAGGAGCAGCGGTTTGACATGATGATGCTTGCATTAATTCTATTAATAAATTTGGTAGAACAGTGCGACGATAACAAACGACTTCTTATCGATTCAAAGGCACCTTTGTCATCAGAAAATATTTTCGACGGTAGGTATACCTGATTTATGCTTCTTTACTGCAGCACACGTGTGAATTTTGGAAATACAAAAAAAATTTTCGTCTAATTTCAGCGGAAGAAAACGGCGTAGCGTCATTGATTGATTTGTTCTACAAGCAAGAAGAACTTGCGCGTGCTGAGGAACAAAAAACTGATGCGATCCTCGATGGAAAAAAAGATTCTGAGCAAACTGAAACAGTATCAACCACCACTAAATCTCATGAAGAATTCATCGAAGAGACCGTTACGAAATGTTCGTATTACTTCTGCGCATGCATACACATCTACCATTACATATTCTCAATATTGCTCAGTTTGTCAAATATTAATAAATTAAAATGCTTTGCTTTTTAAAGAAATAAATTTTTAACGATTGTTTTAAATCTTAAGGAAAAGAAAAGAAAATCGAATATACTTATTTTGATATAATTATGATTTCAATAACCGTCCAATTATTATTTCACAGTGTTACAAAAAGCTGGACGACATATGGAGCATACGCTAATTGGAGCATACGTAGTATTGTTACTTGGATACTTAATAATGGATAACAAGGTAAAGTTTAAACATGATTATATAAGTATAATAAAAACTATAATTAATTTTACAATTTATCATTTCTTAACAAATAATACTTAATTCAGGTTCATCGATTTTTTTTCTTAATAAATCTTTTTGTGTTATGTCCAGGAATACGAGTCGCTAGTACGAAGTAGACTACCGGACAAGAATTTCGCCACCATGGTATCTGTACTTCAAAAATTCTTCAACTTCATGAATCTAACGGCATCGGTAATTATTCCTGTTAAAAAGCATCTCTGTATCCCGTCTTAAATCCGAGAGAATATGTTATAACTTTCATTCTGCGCGTTTTTGTTTCAGAACGAAGTGAGTAGTTGCGGAATCGCCGCTACCGAAAAGGTAATCAAGTTCCTAAAAATGTCGGATGCCAGAATCGAGGAAGAGAAGAATGAGTTACCATTGCCAGCGTTAGAGGACACCAACACGATGCTTGACTTAACTTCATCTTGATCGATTGATTGTTATGCATGCACCTGACAGCATTTTTCTTTCATCTGGCGTACACGAAGAGCCAAAGTTATATTTTTTGTCCAACAGAGAAAAATTCTTTTTATTACAATGGATGGACTTGTTTCATATGCGTATATTTTGATACATATTTATTCACTTACGTAATTTATTGTTGTAGGTTTCATTATTATTGATTCAACTTTAATTATCTTTATTTCCTTTCCTCCTTTTATTTCTTTTAATTACAATTTGGAAACTAGCCTGTATTCTAGGTTTAAGTATAAAATAGGGTAGCTTTGAATATTATGTATAGAAACGCAACACAAACTTGTAATTATAATTACAGGGCACTTATCGCAATTATATCGTTACTGTCTACACGGTATCACTAATAATTCAAATTAACGAGCAGCCACCTTTCAAAGTTGCGAGACTGCCAAGAAGAATAAAATATGCGATAAGCTTCTTGCCAGCCTACCTGATTTATCCTTCTGTATATGAGATCTTAACATTGTACAATCAATTTTTAAAATAAAAATATCTAATGCGTTTTAAAAATCTTTGTTAAGTGATCGACAGCGTTAGTCACATGTGACCGGCTGAAATTCAACGTACATTTCCCCTCTCCCCCTTTCTTTTATATGCGTAAGATTATTTTAATATTAAAATTATATTATGATATAAGCCTTGTAAATGTAAATTTATAAATTATAATTGTATCTTATATCCGCAGTTTTCGAATTATTCGATCCCATTCAGCGCTATAAATACAAACATAAGACGGATTACACGGTTGAGGCAACGCAAAAGAGGTACAGATACATCCACGCGTTTTAATAGTTTTTAATCTAAAATTAAAGGGAGCAGAACACGCACGTAATATGTTGTTACATTTGTAGTAAAATCGCAATGTGTGAGGCACACATATAAAGAATCTATGTAGAATAAAGTATCTTTTTTAAATATATATTAAATGTGTTATATATGATTACACGCTTGTTCCGTTATACAGAACCCAAGCAACAAAACGTGGTCTTATCAATTTCTAATCGCTTATTTGATTTGTAACTATTACAGATTGTTCTTCTTTTAAAAATTGCATGCTCAAAAATAACGAATATAAGTGAGTTTTTTAATTTATTAATTGTGATCAATCGCGTTATATGCAAATGCAACTTTTCTCTGTAAAAACTGCATTTGCGCATAATGCAGTTGGTCAATCGACGAATTAAAAAAAAAAATCATCTTGTTACAGAATCTTTCGATTCTAGAATATTCTACAATTTTCCCCTGCCCTTGTTTTTTTGTTTCCCATTTTCCTGTTTTCCCTCTTTTCTCTCTCTTTCTCTTTCTCTCTTTCTTTCGCGCCTCCCTCGCTCATCTTCGAAATTTTTCAGAATCTTCTAGAATTGTCAGAGATGCCGTTTGCGCAAGCGTAAACAAACTGAATACGAACTACATCCTCTAGAGTTTCCACCGTCCACCACTTGCCGTAGTTTCCGTTTTCCGTTATTCCGTTTTCACTCTTCCTGCGGCTTGCACTGGCTTGCACTGTGCGGCACCAGTGAAGTGCAGTGAAGTATCGTAATCGTGGCACGTGGTTTACGTATTCGCGCATTTGTATTTATATTATACCAGTTATAATCACAGAAAATAGTCAATGAGAATGGAAGCTGAGTGGAATCAGCTTTTTTTGGAACGACCACCGTGCACAACGTGGCAGATCACACCGCTAAATGCGAAAAAAAGGGGTATTAAAAGTTTTCCTACCGCCTGACGATGCCGTACGTACGCATCGGTTTTCCGCTAAGCATTGTCTCTCCGCTTCCATTCCTATTCTAAATAGAACATTATCTTGTAATGACAATTAAAAAAAAATTACGAAGTTTTATCGTTCGATTCTGCAACAAATAAAAATATTTTTCCGAAAAAGAATAAAAAAAGGTGTATCGAAAAAGTTTTAGAACCCAGCAAAAAATAACTCGTTGAATCGAAACATTTGATTCTTAATTCAACGTCAATTCTAATTATCATTTTGTCTCTCACTGGAAAGGAATCTTTCAAAATTCTCTTTCGATTCTTACAATTAACCACGTTTCTCTTTTTTCCTCTAACCTCTCTCGCATGCGTGTCGACCACAGAGACACGTGCTGCCGCTCGCGCGTTGCCTTGGATACGGCGTCGGTTAAGAGATATGCATGCTCCTCAAGACTTCGAATCGTACATCGCCGTGTGATAACACTGTTAAAAATTACATTAATCTAACATATTTATGAAATTACGTTAAGTCGTATTTTTCTGTTAGAATTTGAGTTTATGGATGATGTGAAGTAAGTTGTATTATCCGATTTTTGCATTACGATTGTGATACAAATTACGCATTACCAAGCAATATTAGGCGTTAGAAATTGGAGTTTTACAATTTTCTCAATAAATTTTATGAATAAATAACAAGTACGTTTTTATATAAGACACATTCACGTTGTGCATTACTTTTTTCTATTCCTAACCTCTATTCCTAATTTAGATTTCTAACATTTAATGTATTTAATTTTACTTATTCTTAATATTTCCTTTCTATTGCTAATATTTCCTTTATGCGCAGTCAACATTTTATTTACGATGTATTTTTATATAAAAGGAGTAAGAGGATTAAGAAGAATGGATTGATAAATTAAACACGAATATTTTATGATAGCTGATGAAGGCCAAGATCAGAACATACTTACATTTTTTAAATATTCATTAGCATTAGTATTGTTATTGTTTGTCAACTAAATATAGTTTTAATCATTCCAACAAGATTTACAGCAGAACACAGTGGGTGCTTTCTCACACAATTAATGAGGGTACTTTCCAATAACATGGGCGACACTGTGTAACACAGTGTAGGACTCAATGCTTTGTAGATATTGACGCAAGACTATTCTATACAACTAAAATACTGCATTTACATAGAGCAACACTGTGACTGCGATATTAAATCTAGTGAAAATCTATAATGTACATGAAGTTTGGAATACAACCTGTATCAATTTTGTTGTTTTTAAAAAGCACCCAGTATAACATTAGTGTGTTCCAACTGGAAAAGAGCCTAATACAATTTGCAAAAGTAACAATAATGATCACATACAAATATACTGTGAGTAACTGTTTGCTATCATTTTTAGGCATAGACGTGTCCCAATTCAAAATTGCAGTGAATAAAGCGATTGAATTTCTGAGCTCAAATCTAATGTATGAGTTCACGAAAGAATATAATATCTTAAGGCGGCAGACTTATCGAGGAGCATGGAAATTTCGGAATGAGCCAGGCTTCAAAGCAATATTAAAATTGAGAAAGGCCTTGGAAAATGTTCGTAGTATGTTCCTAGAGAACGACTATGAGACTTTGAAGGCTGACTTTCGCGTAATGAAGAATGGGATGTATACTTTACCGAGTAGAGAAAGGCTGGAGTACGTGCTCATGAGAACGGATGGTTTTAACAAACTGTTGACAAGAATAAAAGATGTTGCAACCCAAGCTGCACATTTCTGGAAATGTAGAATGGCCACAGGCCACTTTTGGAGCGTTGCTGCAGTGAATTTGGCGATTACGAGCAGATTGCGGTATTGTCTATTAACGATTCGTTATGCACTCATACTGTTCTCTTTCATTCAAATAATAATGTACATTTTCTCGCAGAATACTCGCAGAAAAAATGAGTAAGGAGTGTTTGGATTGGTACGACAAACTGTCTCAATGCAAAGAAAAGTTTGAATATGTTGGTGCTCAGAACAGACTTTCAATGAATCCAGAACTACAAAAACCGCTCGATGAAAAGCGGTAAGATACAGAAAAAAAATTTATGATATATATATGTGTGTATTAAATGTACATACATAGTAACTTAATATTTTAATTATTGATATAGAACGAAAGTGTTTTATGATTTTAGTTTATGTTTTAACCATCCTGATATTGAACAACTAACCAGGGAACCCTCAAGATTGACAGAAAATGTCTCGACTAGTGCGTTAGAAGATTTTATACCAAATAATAATATAGATGATATTGGAGGTACGATTAAAACAATATCATAAAATATCATTTTTATTTTATATAAATATATGCAGTACCAGCCAATAGTATATCACTTTTAGGTTTTTTTGAGCATAACTTTCATTTAAGTAAATCAAATAGATTCAATATTTTACAATAAATACCTAGTATTAGATACATTTTGTATATGTGTTATGGGTATTTGACAAAATATTTATTGTTAAATGTTGAATCTATTTGATTTACTTAAATGAAAGTTATGCTGAAAAAAGCCGATATATTTTTGGGCAGTACTGTATACACAAAAAATTTAGAAAAGTGACTTTCGTCAAATTTGAATATCAAATTGAAATATCTTTACTACTACTATTTTAAATAAAAGAGAAAAATTACAGCTACAGAAGAAATATTTTATTTACAGAATACACAGATAACTAAAATATAAAAATTGCTATTATAATTGCTTGTGTGGAGATATACATAGAAAAAAATATAACTAGAAATCTTTTTATGTTACATAGAAAATATATCGCCATAATTCTTGCATATTGCTTATAAACAATAATAAACTAATATTTTTGTAAAGATTCATAATCAGAATTTTTGTAATTGTTTCATAATTATGAAGTTTTGATCTTTTATTTTATGCCACAGCGTTGTTAATTGTACATACCAATATATATATGCTAAAGCAATCTCATTTGACATGTCATTTAATTTCTGTTTCGTAGAAGTGGTGGATCGAGAGGCTTTTGAAGAAAGCCTTCCATCAGTTTCTAGCATGAGTAATGAAGTAGCAAAATGTAAACGTATGGACGCTACTAACTACACAGCCTGGAGAAACGCTAAGAAGCGAAGAAAAGAATAAGTATAATAGATATTAGGAATAAAATTGTAATCATGAAATCGCAATATCAGTATTAAATAATATTAATTAAAATACAAAGGGACCAAAACAATAGATTTAACTCTCTAGCGAGTGTTGCATATTTTCAACGTACACTTCATCAGTGCTGCATCAGAAGATAATTTTATATCAGATAAAAATAACAATATAAATAATATTGGAGGTATGATGAAAACAATTATAAAATATTGATATGTTGGAATAAAATCAATAAAAAAACTTTAACAATAAGATATAACTAACAATAAGAATAAATAGAGCAATAGAACGATGTGACCCCTAGAGAGTTAATATTAGCATATTTGTAAAACTGCTAGGCTAATTATAATAGAGCAGTTTAATTATGTCAAAAATTTTATACAGTCATATTTAGTTTCAATAGATCTTGCCTAGCATAAAACTGTTATAGTAAATTACATGATGTAGGTATAGAAATTGTAATATAGACTCAAACTGTGATATTTAATATATCTAATATCTGTGATATATAATATACCAAAAAAATGTAAAAATCAACCAATATATTATATATTTTTTCAATAAAGATATTGGCGATTTCATATATCCGTATATGTATGTATGCACATTATCACTTAATTCTTATACCAAAACTAACTAATCAAGAATGCGCTTTTGGAATAACGTCATTATAAAAATTAGGCGAAAGAGAAAGCTTCTCGTACTGTACAAAGAATCACATCCGGAGTATCTGCTGCTGGGTAATATCTTTAATTTTGATTACAAGCTTTGTTAAGCGTATCAAAGAAGGAAAAAAGTTGCGGAAAAAAAATTAAGGCAACGTTATACAACTTTAGTCAAACGGTGTGCGCGGGTAAGTAACATTGAGCAGTAACACTAGCTTATATCGTGGAGGATTTTCCATAAGTGTGGAATGTATACGGTGTGTGTAATTAATCGTCATAAGCTGGGTAAAGGTGAATCGCGTATCTCCGCGGTCTCATCCAGAATTTCAGGCCAAAGAAGTCGGAATGCCTCTTTCGCATATTGTTAAAGCAGCAAGCGCGGAACTGCCGGGTGCCGCATATGTCGGCGCATTCCCGTCCGCAGAGATCGCAGGGAACAGTCTCAGCCAAACTCCACAGCACGCATACTAAAAAAATAAATAAAATTATTGAAAGATGAATGAACATCGCGCTAAGTTAATAATTGCACCACTACTTTTGTCATATTTAATATTTATAAAATAAAACTTTCATAATTAAAAGTTACGATTAATAATAAGAGTATCGTCAATGCATTAAATAGTATGTTTTTTATAGATTCTTTTCTTTCTCGAGTCTTTACACGTCAAACATTTATAAAAGGTAATTATAACTTGATATTACGTTCCAATATACTTCCAAAAAAATACTTCCAATATAAAATTATTTACATAAACTCTAAATTTTCTTAATAAAGAAGCAACCAAAAAGAGCCATAATATAGGTAGATTAATAATTAGAACACAACTTTTATCGTACGTCAGATGGATGAGAAAAACTTATAAAGCGCGCGGAAAGAAATTTAATGTAAGTAGAAGTAAGCTGCAACACGATACATTTATGGATGTGACGGCGGAGCCATCGATGTCTGGTAATGAATGTCAATCAAGTAATTACAACTTAGGATCATATTATGCAAATCAATGCATATCTTTACGGAACTTTTTTTAACTTTTGGAATTTTTATTCTGGATCGTCACTACTAGTTGATAAAATAAACAATTTCTTAATTTAACTTGATTATAAAAACATTGATGTTAACGTGTTAAAAATTCTAATATAGAAAGAATGTCATTATCATTTTTTTACTATTATTTTTACTTTTTCTAGAAATTGTTTAGAAAAACATGTGAGTTATATATCTGTATTTGGACAACTAAAAACTTAGATAACAAGTATTTTTTTAATGAATATTATTTAATTGAAATACAAAAGAAAAAGTTTCAAAATTATATTTTAATTTATAACAAATTATAAAATATAATTTATTTTAATAAATAAAAATACATAAATAAAACACAAATAAGCGAACAAAACCTTATTCTATATGAAATAGTTTTGATTTCTAATAATATGTTTTATATTAAATGATAAATTTTATAATTTTTAGTTCATGTAAACTGCGCATGGATTATTTATCGATTTTGAAACATAATCCTGACTACATAATATCTGGAGTACATAATATCACAAATTAAATATTGAAACTAATAAGCATCTTAAATCACTGCAAAATTTTAATATCACTCCTCTCTAGCTGGAATGATAGTTTTTGCAATAAATTTTATATAGCGTTTTTAAGATACTCATGATAATATTATTATTAAATTACTTGTCAATTTAATTTGTGATTAAATACTTCACTTTTTAATTTAAGATTGTATTTCAAGATCGACAATTTTCAGTTTGCACAAATTATAAAATTCACAAAAATATTAAGTATCAAGATTCTCTTTGACCGAATAAAATTCTATTTGTTTATTTATGTTGTTATTTATCACGATAAAAATTTTTGTTTAATTTAAATTTAATATAATTCTAAATTTATCACATATGTCTTTCTCATATTGATATAATTCTAAAATTAATAAGAACATTTTAGATTTCGCTTTTCTGTTTAATCAGTTTGTTTCTCTAATCACATTATATAAAGTATGTCGCAATTTTGTTTTAATATTATTTTAAATATTTATTTCTCTTTGTAATATCTTATTCTAATGTGTTTTCAAATAATCAATGAAACACAAATTGTCTTGTTAAACAAATTAATTTTACAAAATAGTTTAATTCCATTATCTAAAACAAAATTACTAAAGCATTGAACAATTAGAAATTTATTTTTATCATAAACTCTAATAGCCTACTTTTTTAGAGATAAACGAAATCCAGTAATATCACTTCATCTCAGTTGATCCGATTATTTCGTGAACACAAAAGAGGCTGTAGATGCCATAATTATTAACTTCACTTAGCTTTCCTTTTAAATGTCAGCTATTTGTAATTAGTCCACTTTTTTGCTACAAGCATTGTGCACGATATTATGCGACATCGTATATTAAAAACGACGCGGGCAGTTCGCAGAATTTGCAATAAACAACTGTATTACTATAAAGAGCGTAAATATTTCTCTCTTTCTCTCCTTTCTCAACATTTTTTGTAAAATAAAAAATCAAATAAAGAAAATATAATTTTTTTCGTATACAACATATTATAGATAATGCAACTTGAATTAAGATGCATATGTATATGTAAAAAAAGATTACCTGCGAAAAGTAGCAGCCAAGGGTGATTCATTTTTATGAAGTATTCGTGATTAAAGGTGATGACAAGCTCAACACGATGATAAACTTGACGATCTCGGTTACAGACGTGACCACTGTTTCAAACAATGAAAAAAACATGTTAGTGATAACTTGATACACAGAATTTAAAAAGTGATGCTACTAACCGTTAGTAGAATCTCAGAAAATTTTAACAAAAGTTTTAAATAATGTTGCTCTAATAAATAAACGTACGCACAGTTTAAGAATAACATATATTTCATTTTAATAGCAACATTTTTTATTTTAATTGAAATATTAATATAAATGTATACATATTTAATATAAATGCACTTTTATTAACAATATTACTAAAACGCAATTATTTTATTTTCGTATAACAAGTTTAAATAAAAATTAAAAATATATACATACGCGTAGGAAATTAATTGCTATATAATCTTAAGAATTGTAAAGTTATAGATCTCTACGTACACGACAATATGTACAACACATTATTAGAAATAGTATTATATACAAATAAAAAGTCAAAAAATAATTTTAATAATTAAATTATGTAATAAAATAATAATAAGAGATTATATTTGTGACTTTTGTCTTTCGTAACAATTCAGATATCATATATCACAAATCGGTATGAATTATTGGAGAGAAATTTGCCTGAGGCGGGTTACTTACCCTTTAGACGAATGCCGGAAAGCGAATGATAATCTTGAAGGGTGCCGCTACTGCCTCCAAGTATCACCCCCACTATCCAAGATTATCTCTCCCACCCCGAACGTACGCAACCGCTTTGTTGATTCGTTATAGCAATGCCCGCTATATGCAGAATGTTAAATCGCGAGTGGAAAATCATTATAAAATCAGACTTACCGAAAATCGAACAGAACCGAATTCAAGCAACACACGTATACTTATGAGAAAGTGAAAAAGATTAAACACACGATCGATTTAAGATAAAATGCTTTTATTTTTTTCAAAACTAGAGTTGATGCTCTCAAACGTTTTAAAATTAAGTACATTAAATATCTGTTTATTTCCCCGGAGCACAATTTGCCATTAAAGTCTACTTTAATCCTACGTAAATATTAATCTAAGAATGGCGATATAAAGGATATCGACAAGTAACATCGCATAGTGCCTCCCTTGTGAAACATTTGTACGATAGGGTAGTAATTGCGCTGAAACATACGGAAGGAACATGCATTTAATAAACGCCTCATTTGATAAATTTAAAAAAAGGCTTATTGTTTGAGATTCCGAGAGTTTAGGCGCATTCACCACCATCTCATTTGACTCTCGGCAAAGTTAACGTAAATTTGTCAAGCCTATTTATAATTTCGATGTTAGATAAGTATTTCAAGAGCTCTTGATAATGGAGCAAGTTTCAATTTTATTTCTCTTCTTTAAAAAAGACGCGTTTAATATTTTAATCTATTTTAAAATATTTAATTTCCGTTTCCGTTTTCTAAACACGTAAACATTTTTTAAATTTTAAACTAAAATCTTTAACGACTTTAAATGTTCTAGTGTTTTAGAAAGCATTTAGAAAACGGAGACAGAAATAACACATTTTAATATCTGAAAATTAAACACTTCTTTTCTTGAGTGTGCAGCGAGTCAAATAATCGATAAGCTCGTGTTAAAGTGCAGAGTCTGTTACATTGGAACGATTCGAACTGGGATAGTAAACGATCCTTTCTCGGCGCTTGTACTCCGTTTCCGGGATCGACATTTCGCATTCGATGACGGCGGGATCCAGCGTGTCCTCGACGATGATGTCCAGCGACGTTCTCGGGTTACCCTTGTACCAGTCCGTCGAGGATCCTCGTTCGCTCCCGTGATTCCCGTGATTCTCAATGTTGCTTTCGACACCCTCGATATAGAGCTTCAGAGACGGCTGCGGTCGCGCGCCCGTCACCACGCATGTTAAGTTCACATGGGTCTTGTTGAAGGGGTAAGTGCGCACCGTCATATCGCTTTCTGGCACTGAAAAGCAAAGAAGAGGGAATTACAAATCAATTATTAAATAATGCAAACAATGAAATATAGAGACAGAAAAATTTTTAACTTTTCAGACTAAATTCCTCTCCAAAGTAAACTTGCCATAAACGATCATCTTCGTCGAGTTACTCGCTTCGTCCTGGAACGTGCTGATTGCGCACGTATACTCTCCAGTCATATCTATCGTGACGGTCCTCAATCGTATCACCGAACGCGAGTACGGGTCCTTCAGATTATCAGCTGGATATTCCGCGAGTCCTTTGATGATTCCAATATCTTGCGGCGGTACTAGCATAATTTCAAGAGATTACGAGTGAACAAATGTGGAATAATATTTTTATATTATTATTGAAAGAAGTTTACTATAGATGAATTCATCTGTAACCACTATATGTGTCTACAGCAAAGTTTTAGAGACAATAAATTCACAAATTACTTTTTAACAAAGACATTGACAAATATAAATCTCAATACAGTTAAATTATATTGTATATTTACAAGAGAATTATTCAATGATCTTGCAACTTTGGCTCACACTATCCTTAAGTTTCCCGTAAAAATTATCGGTAAAACCAATTATGAACCATCTAATTTTAATTCAGCCTTGAAGGTCGCGAGCCGTCTCTCTCAAAAAAGGCGCAGTTATCGTGAAAAGTTATCGATGTATAAAATTACTTCATTAACAGTATCCTTTCACGCGCTTTTCATGACGCAAAAGCGACGCGACGGCCGTACGATATTTCGCGACGTACTTTTATTTTCTCGCTCATCATTACAGTTCCCGCGACTGTATAAAACTTCTTGGACTTTCTTCCCACGGGTCCCGTCATCCCGTCCCGTCCCGTTCGTCGTTCACAATACGCGACTTCGTGATGCCTCGCGACAGCTTCGCGACGACATTAAGATAAATTTAATAATAACGCGCGAAGTCGTGCAGAGCGCAGAGCAAGCGCATAACTAAGTTATAATGAGCCGGTCGCGTAGGCGAAAGGGGATGAGGGTGTAAATTACTCGGCGGGATCCACTGATAGATCTGATACGCTTCGTGAAACCATTTGATTACAAGTCCGTTCTCGTCCTCGTCAATCTCGTAGGCGCAGACCAGGTCCACCGGGCCGGTGCCGTTGCGCACAGCCAGCGGCACATCCAGCGATCTTATCGAGGAGCCACCCGCCCCTGCGAAACAATTATTTTATTTTAACAATAAAATTTGAAATTTTCTGAACCTCGCGGAAAATCGCGCAATTTTCACTGTGAGAATGTGAATTTTGACTTGCGCTCAAAAAGTCTCAGTTTTCGCCATCTTTCCGTGCGATCCGTTTTAATTAATTCATGAGATTCAGAGGGTTTTCAGACACGTTTCGAAAACGTGACGTTCGTCGAAGGATTAAAATCGATTAAGAGCAGTTTCTTCAACCGTTACCGAGAATCCCTTCGAGTCTCTCTCTCTCTTTTTCTCTTTCTCCTCGTCGCACAATTATTTACCTGAACTATTCTCAAAATTACAAAATTAACTTGTTGAATTGTCCTGCGACATTACAGAGTGACGCGAGACGAGAGGATTTTTCCCGAGAATCATCAGGAAGAAATAAAACAACACCGGACTTTCGCGGGTCGCGCGGGCGCGGACGGAAGTTAACGGGAGTCGGATGCGAGCCGACGAAAATCATTTCCGTTACGAAGGAGGACGCGGGAATTCGCATGTCTCCCCCTAAACAGAATATCCCGCTTCACTCTGTACATTCACCACCCCGGGACGCAGAGAGAGAGAGAGAGAGAGAAAGCTTACACAGTCTACGAATTCCCCGAAGTTTGTTTCGAAGGCGTACGCGCGGGAGGATTGTGAATCTCCGCTAAACGCGGACCCATCTCGTCTACTCACCCGGGTAACATTCGAGTATCAGGAGGAGGACGATGATTATCGAGGGCGAGAGCAGCGTGCATGCCGCTATCGACGGCATATTCTTCCCAAGGTCCCTTTTCACACTGCTGCACAATTAAATACGGCTCATCTGCATCGTATGTTACACCATAAACCGATACGATTCTGCGCAGCATGTATCGCCACCCTCGTGTGTGTCCTACACACATTCCGTATATACTGGCCTTGCCTTTAGTAGGTATGAACGATGAATCCCAGAGATCTAAACAGAAACGATCCTTGAAGAGATTGAATTAATTCTTTGCTTTTTTTTACGTCTACTCTCAGAAAAACCAAATTGGTAGATTCTATGAAGGAAAAAGTAAAGAAAGGCTTTCTTATCACTAAAATAATATTTTTCTACATGTAAATCTGTTTGCATCAATCAAACTTATTTCCTATCATTTTCCAAATTCTAAGAAATATTCAATTAAAGTTTTAATTAAAGATCTTTAATTCGAGTTAAATTAAATAAGTTACAATTTTTGGTGTAAATAGATTTTATATACTTTTTTTTTCTTTTCATTTTATTTAGTACTTTTATACATATACATATATGTAGCTACTAAAATATTAGATAAAAAAGAAAGTACAGTATGTCTGAAATTTTAAGTTGGTTTTTACTAAATATACTTACATGTAAAAATATATAAAATATATATTATATTGAAATACACAAATGTATGCACTAAGTAAAAATGGCATATTTAAAATTATAAGCAGTATTTATAAATCATCTAAAATGATAACGTTTTACGGTAAAAATAAATTTATCTAAATATAATTTAAATAACTTGGAATTTTAATTAATTGTACTATAAAAATAAAATTTAAGTCAAAGTTCAAAGAAGTATTGCATTTTTTTAATTGGAAAAGAATCGGAATTAATATTTCGCCAAACAGTTTGACACGATGAAATGAAAAACCATGAAATACGAGATAATAAGCAAAAAAAACTCAAAGGGTTAATTAATATTCAGATACGAGGGAGGCGCACGCCTAACTCGAAGCCGCGAGACGACGTGCATTGACAGGAATATTAACGAATGAGTTTTACCTTCATGAGACGCGACGAAACAGTTAATTGAATACAAAGTGCGCCTCTCCGCAGCCCACGAAAGGGTTAAACAGATATAAAGTCGATCAGGCGGGACTTTAATTGATTTCACGCGTCGATCGAAGATGCCATCAAGTGCCATTTCTTTCTGCAAAGCAAAAAAGCAAAAGATTTAATAAGTAGATGTAATAAATTGTTAAATAAATTATTTCATTTTCAGATTGACTTTTTGATTAATAAATCATATTATTTCCTCCTTCGTGTCCTCACTTTATCGAGCAGCACCCAATTGAATGACCCGCCAATTAATATCGTTTCATCTCAGGATCCTTTGATTGGTGAACCCAGTAGAAAATCCCTAGACATCGATCGCTGTGAGTGGCTACGATGCGAGAACCAAACGTTTCCTTTCCACAGCATTGAGGTGGGAGAGTGTTTTCTCGCCGCGAAAGCGAGAGATAAAATCTACGAAAACATCAAAAAAGCTCAAAATTCGAGAACTAAAAAACCGGAAGAGATCAATTGTGATTTCCTTCTGAACGGCTCGACGCAGATCAAGCGAAATCCATGACAGGCAATACAACTTCTAGAAAATCTTAAATTTGACTAGAGAATCTTATTTACATTCTACCTTCGTCGTTCGTTTCTTTTTCATCCTTCAAACGCTCTTCCCACGCTACGCACACATGTATAATACATACGTATATGAGATATGCGTCAAAAAAACGACCCTCTTCACCCTCTTGTTACTGCTTGTTACCGAAAACGACAAGCGACTATAGAAGAAACAGGTGATTCGTTCCGGTTTCATCTCGTGGAGGCTGACTGGACCATCGTTCGGGCGCAGTCCAGAGTCCAGGTCGATCAGGGTTATCCTCGACGTTGCCGGTAGCAATACTAGCGATAGGCAGGTGATCACGTGGATTTGTTGTCAATTTGGCGCGGAAGAAACAGTGGTATAGTGTGGACGCTACAAGTAACTGTGGTGTTCATTCCGCGCAATTCCGCGCAATCGTGCGAAGCGCGTTGAAACGGAATCCGGGATCTACCACGAGAGATTTCAATTCTACTTTCCCTATTTCCCTTCTCGTCGAGTAGGACGAGACAAGATCAAACCGTCGTAAGTGCGGAAAGCGAAACGTTTTCATTGTCCCGCGTTGTTTATCCTTCTTATGAATCGAATTTTTTTTTACGTTCTTGCAGGACACGAGAGATAGGTGTATCTTGCTGTCTCAGCGTAATACAACGGTAACGCGATATCAGCTCACTCAGGAATCTAACCACAAAGCGTTGGTGAGTTTTATGGAGCTTTAAGAGTGGATGATCCATGCTCATTTCTATTAGACGTAAGAAAGTGTAAAAACTTTAATCCCGATTAGATTAGAATAATGACCAATTCTGAGAAGTAGAGAATAAACAGTAAGTTTACAATGAAATTTATCTACATTGACAGAAATGGACATTAAATACATTATATCTTGTAAAGCCTACATTATCCATTTCTTTGCATCTGCATTCCCGTGTTTGTTTCTTTATTAGAGTGATATTGAATTGTGAATCATTCCTCCCTGATAGCGTATGTTGAGATAAACTGGCTTTTATCGTCGCGATAAAATAATGCATTTAATAATATGAATTAAACAAATATAGCAAAGACAAATTTCTTTTAATTTGTGAATTAATAAACTTCTTAAATTATAAATTGAAGATATATGTAAATTAATTTTGTATTTTCTATAATTTTTAAATTTATATACTATATAATATGCCTATCATAAAAATGATGAAAACAATTGTTCCACACCAAATAAAATATATTAAATCTATGTTATTTTAACAGCAATTGAAGCTCTAATTTTTGCTCCAGTTTTATTTCTCAAGATAGAATTTACTCAGTTTATTAATGCTAATTAATAAATAATCTTCTGTAATACAATGAACAGAAAAAACATTTTTTAATTTTACATATATATATTTTTTTGGTTGCATATTTTAGATTTACTTTTGACCAGAAGAAGCTTGACTTACTTCAATAATGAATGACAGCTGGGATAATGACAGAATGTCATCAAGGAGATACGATCGAGGTTACGATCACAGGAGAGATAATAGGAGAGAAAGGGACACTCAATTTTATAGACGTTCTCACAAATCTGGAGATAACTGGCAGGATAACGCTTCAAGTACACATAATTATGAAAATGATTCATATCGTCGTGAACATGGCAGGATAAGTAACCACAGTTCAAACGATACGAATGGTCTTGTTATGTACATTGATACCAACAGCATTGGAAGGCTTGTTGGGAGAGGTGGCAGCAAGATTAAAGCTTTGGAAAGTGAAAGCAATGCTAAGATTAATGTAAATAAGATATTATCCTAAATGCGTAATCAATATAATGAAATATATGAGATCTGTAATCCAATATATACAATCCTATATTTTTTTTATTCTTAGATTGATAGAAATCAGGGAGAAAATGGACAAACTGCTGTGACACTAATTGGTACAGATGATGCACAGCAACAAGCTAAGAGCTTAATAGAAGAGTTATTAATTGATAGAGGTAGTATGCAGGAAAATGAATTTATGCGAAGAGAAACAGATAAACCAGATGAAAAAAACGAAATTGATTGGGCCAATTTTGATTGGTCGAAGGCTAATGAGGAATATGTATGTTTCGCAAATAGTTATGGCAAAGCTGGACTATTTTATGGTACGAAAATATACAAGTATAATAATTTTCTCGACAGGAGGAACGGCAGAAGAAGAAGTGGGCGGCTTTGGCTCCCATTATAAAAAATTTTTACAAGGAAGATCCGGTTGTTGCCAATATGTCGGCATCGAAAGTGGATCATATTAGGAAAACTAACAATAACATAGAAGTTAGACATGTTTTTGAAAACAAAGACAACACCGATGAAGAGATGAAAATACCAAATCCTGTCGAAACTTTCGAACAAGCCTTCCAAGTAATATAGCGATCGAATACACGAGTTTATTATTTTATAGCAGATGTATATTACTTTATTTATTATATTGCAGACGTATCCAGATATCCTTACAGAAATACGAAAGCAAAACTTTGAAAAACCAAGTCCTATACAATGTCAGGCGTGGCCTATTTTGCTGAGTGGTCGCGATCTCATTGGAATAGCACAAACTGGAACAGGTTTCGATTATTTTTATTTTGCGATCTATTATAAATGTGTTTATATAAAAAAGGGTGAATAATTTTAGGAAAAACTCTTGCCTTTTTACTGCCTGCTTTGATCCACATTGATGGGCAATTAACACCTCGCGACGAGCGTCCTGGGCCAAATGTTCTTGTTATGGCACCGACGAGAGAGTTGGCGCTACAAATCGAAAAGGAAGTGGCAAAATACTCTTACCACGGCATTAAGGCGTATGTTTGTTTCGTAATACACGTTTTCATGTTTTTAGATTACTTGAAATGCTGTAATCATTTACTTTGTATAATATAGCTTGAACGAAAATTATTTATTTTAAGGGTATGCGTATATGGTGGCGGAAGTCGCAAAGAACAAGTAAATATAGTGTCAAAAGGTGTGCAAATAGTAATTGCAACTCCTGGAAGATTAAACGACTTGGTTCAAGCAGGAATATTAGATGTGTCGGGTGTGACATATCTTATACTTGACGAAGCAGATCGTATGTTGGACATGGGCTTTGAACCACAAATTCGTAAAACTCTCCTGGGTGTGCGACCCGATAGACAAACCGTTATGACAAGGTATATATAAGCTCTTTTTAATAAAGGTTCTTGTTAAAATGAAATTCTCTCTTTTAAAGGACAGAAAAATGTTCTCATAACTTTTTACTCTTTCAGAATTTATATTAATTATGTTTTTAACTCCTATTTTACTTCTATAAAATGTTTAAAAATTTATATACATAATATCAGTGTATTTATTGTAATTAATTAAAGCCTTGTCTTTTGTCAGTGCTACATGGCCTCAAGGTGTGAGACGCTTAGCCCAATCGTATATGAAAAATCCGCTTCAAGTATTTGTTGGATCCCTTGATTTAGCAGCTGTCCACTCTGTGACACAGAGGATTTATATGGTTGATGTAGAAGAGAAATCAGATTTGGTTAGTAGTACATGAAAGTATTAATGCTTTCTGAAAAATAAGAATTTTTTGATAATTTTTTTTATCTTTCTGATTTTATTTTCTAAATTTCTTCTCTCTAATGTTATTTATAAACGCATGTATTAATTTACTACAAATTATTTTGGAGATGTCATATTTAATTACATTATCATTATCTATGTATTACAGATGCACCAATTTTTCCAAGAAATGGGACCTCATGATAAAGTGATAGTATTTTTTGGTAAGAAATCGACTGTGGACGATATCGCTAGCGATCTGGCTTTATCGAATATCGATTGCCAGAGCATTCACGGTGACAGAGAACAAGCAGATAGGGAACAGGCATTAGAAGATTTGAAAACTGGATCCGTTCAAATTCTTCTCGCGACTGATGTAGCTAGTCGAGGAATCGATATTGAAGATGTCACGTAAGCTTTACGTTTTTAAAACATTACATTACTCAAGATTTATGATATCAATACCAATCTTCATATCCTTATTTTCAGGCATGTACTGAATTATGACTTCCCAAGGGATATAGAAGAATACGTTCATAGAGTCGGCCGTACCGGACGGGCAGGTCGAACAGGCGAAAGTATAACTTTTATGACGCGAAAAGACTGGCATCATGCTAAAGCACTGATTAATATCCTTGAAGAGGCCAATCAAGTTAGTAAACACACAAGGAATATTTTAATTATTTCACATTTTCTACGAGTCTTCCATATTCAATTCATACTTTCTATTTCAGGAAGTACCTGAGGAAGTGTATAAAATGGCTGAAAGATATGAGGCATGGAAGCAGAAAAAGGATGCAGATCAATCGTTTCTAAGAGGCAACAGAAACAGTAACGGCGGTAGACGCAACTATCGTAGGACTTAAAACAACCAATAATGCTAGGAACTGAACGTTTTGTCATACATAAGAATTTCATTATCAGAGTTTAATATTGTGATACTGTTTTTAGGATTGAATCCTATAATCTTGACGAAATTAATTTCCTAAAAACAACGCAGTGTTATTTTTCTTTATTTTTTTTAGTTACCAGTTAGGTTAAAATACACGATTTAAAATTTACTATAGTTTAAATGTCTTATTGAAATGCTATCAAGATGCGTATGCATGACACAAGTGAAATGGGATACATTGTAACTAGCAACATTTCAGCTCAATATTATTTTAGTTATCAATAGCGAGATATAATTTTTTATATTAAAATGTTTACAAGTATTAAATGTTGAATGCTAGTTGACATTTGGTGAATTTCCATAAAAGTTCTGCTACTACATCGTTTATTATTTTTTCATGAAACATGTACAATATTCGAGTTTTGTTAATAAAAGTTTTTTACTTTTAATTAGTTCAATTCATAGTTTTCTTTATTGAACACAGATTATTTTAAATATAAAACATTTTATGATAACTCAGTGTTAAATATATTATACATATGTCGCATAAGATATAAAAATAAACAGGAATTTCCATATTCGATCGAATAAAGATAAACTCACTAAATGCATCTCGAAATACTTTTTAATCTTGAACTATTATATATAAATTAACTTAAATTTCGCAAATATTTTTATATATTAGTATCTATTGACTTTAAAAAAGCATTTTTTTTGTTAAGCATAGAATTATGTAGTAAAATGTAACAATTTAAACATATACATTTAAAACTCGTTGAAGTTAATGCATAAAATTAAAAAAAAAAAAAAAAAACCTATCAACATCTGCCATAAAGGTTTTATAAAAAGATACAAAGCAATCATTATCAAAATAAAATAAAATGTGTAATATAAATAGATGTTTTGCTAATGGTTCAAAAAATATTTAGACCGAGTTGGAACTTAAATATAGCAGATTTAATTGTAAACCTTAAAGTTCTTCGTTTTCGTGTATTTCTCAGCAAAGATTTTACCACCTGGAGTAGGCATTGAGAACGCTATGTCATCCAACGACATGACGTAACCGTAAAAGAACTTTGCTCTAAAACACAAACAGGGAGAGATAATCCAAATAATGCAAACTTCTTTGAAAAAAAATCGGTATGTATATCGTATTAATAATAAGATAATTTACCTTAAAATGTCAACGAGTTTAGTAGCTATACCCTGTTTGCGATGACTCATTGCGGTCCATACAACGTTTATGCCGCATTTCGTAGGTGTACTCTCGGCAGTGCAGCAATTGAGCTCAATTAATTCGGGAATCATGCGGAACGCTTTCTCAATATATTCTGCCACCAATACTCCGATAACACTTTTTTCACGTACATACAAATAGATCTAAAAGATGCATCTTTCTTTTAGCAAACTGTTTTTTTAATTTGATAATATACAACAAAAATGACTATAAGATATATTTACTTGTTTGCTCTCATAATCTGAACTATCCATCTCCGCCAGTCCCAAATCTCTATCTACAACGGCTAATATCTCCAGTACTTTCTTCCAGTGTTGCTTAGGATCATGTGGCTCAACCAAGATTATTCTACTTGAAGTAAAAGGATCCTCCAGTATAACACGCTCGTTTTTCCATCCCTAGAATACAGAAATATTTAAATATAGTATCTACAGTGATTTATTTTTTGCGAGCACAACATACCTGAAATTTTAGAGTCCGTATGCTGTTGTGATAATTCAAGTGAGCATTTTCATCCTCGGGATCACCCAGTTGATAGACAACGCTGCACTCTGGACATTGAGTGGCGCCAAAACGTTTCTGACCGACGTCCAGTTGACATTGATCTTCCGCACCACCACCTTTCGCAGATAGCTGCCACTGCATATTTCTTTTTGCTGTTTTCGTGGTATTAGCGTTACTTGTTTCTCTAAATAAAAAATTGCAGCATGTATTTTACTAAAATTGATTTAGATTAGAACAAGACTTTCAACAATATTTTCGTTTAAAATAGACAATCATGTATTGGAAAATATGAATTAATGTAAATAAAATAAAACCATGACAAATACAATTTTTTTGTAGTAATGAAATAATATCAAATTAACAGAAGCAAGCAAACATAATTTTACACAAGTATCGAGATTTATCAGGAACGTACTCAAAAATATTATCAGGTACAGAATATCCTTTGGTGAATAACGGATAGTATTTCTTCTTTTCGGTATTCTCTTCATTGGTTTCCTCTTCGGTATCGTTATTGTTGTTCGTGTTGTCGAGGGAGAGATCACCAAAACTCTTCAAAGCAGTTACATCCTTAATATTCATCGTCGATGTCATGTTGCTGAGCTCGGTAGCTGGAGACATAATCGCATCCTTCGACAGTGTCGCTGTTTTTAATGGGGGAGAGAATGCATTCGCTATATGCGCCAACGGCGCCAACGAGTCGTAGTCGTCGTTCGCCCAGTCGTCCTCGAGAATCTTCAGAAGATCATCGACCTTGTCCTGCTGCAGCGTAACTACCTCGACCTCCGGCTCGTCGACGGTCAGGTCGGTGGCATCCAATGGTACGTCCACGGCCTTCAATTTCTGTGTGCGCGCACTCGCGGACGAAGTGCGCTTTTGATTCTCCTTCAACCCTACTCTTTTCCCGTCCGCGATCTTCAGCTTGATCTTGTTATTCACTGTCACCGTAGCGTCATTCAGTCTGGCTGTCTTTTTAGTCTTGAAGAAGCGTTTATTCTCGTCAATCTCTGGCGTGGACGGCCTTCTCTTCGGTGCGATCGCGTTTGTCTCCATCGGCTGAGCCTCCTCGATCAGTAGACTCTCGTTTGAAGCAAGCGTTTGACTCTGCGTCGATCCCTCCTTCTTCGATGCTTCCCTAGTCTTGGGCTTCGGTTTCTTGATCCCGTGGCACACGCTGGCGTTTAGCTTATCGAATTTCCGTTTCTTCATCGATAAACGTCTACTCGCGCTCTGCGCGGGTAGACTTTGTCTTCTCTTGACGTCGCCGTTCCCGCTGAAGTTGCAGAAAGCTCGCTCAGACCTCGCATTGCCGCTGTAGAACATCTTCGTGCTCACGAAGAAGTTCCTTAGGTTGCCATTGTCACTGCGAGATAATTCGTTCTGCCTTTCCTGGAACAACGACGTCCTCGCTCGAGGCACAAAACCGTCATCCGCCTTGAACATCTTCGGTGGCTTCGCCGCCGACTGATCACGTGCATGCCTCTTTAATGTGTTCTCCTTCTGCTCAGGCGAGTAACTTCCACTGGTCTCGGACGCGCTGAAAGATTTTCGCCTGTGCAGTCTCGGCAATGGGACAATTTTGCTAATGGATCTCAGCGGCGTCGTTTGTCTCCTGCTTTCGGGAGTCGTCCTGGTTCCCTTCCGCGGCGTCTCCGTAATACTCTGATTCTGTATCTCTGTGGCAAAGCTACGTTGTGGCGTCTCCGGCACGATCTCTCCGTTCGTCTTCGAGCGCTGTGGCGTCAAAGGTGCAGATTCCGCCTGCCTAACTGGCGTGGATGGCAATGATCTCGGTGAACGTCTAGACGTAGTACACCTCGGCGAGTATCTGGCAGCTCTTGTCACCTTTCTAAGAGACTTGAAAGGAGACATTCGCTCCTCTGTGTTGAATCGCAAACGGTCCCAGGACGCAGATGGAACAGACACGTTGTGGATAATCGGCGATGACGTCGATCTCTCGGGCGACGCAAACGGAGAGATAAATTCTCTGCCAGGGGAACTGCTGAGGTCACTGCTATTTGAACTACGATCGGTGAGAGCCAGAGGTGACATAGGCCCCAAATCTGACTCGTCTCCTGACGATCTGTCGTCATCTTTGGTACACTCTGATACACCTTGCTGGGAATCACTGCTCTTGCCAGATCTGTCTTTGGATGACGCAAAGAGACACTTCTGGGCACGCCGTGGGGTACAAAGCAACTTTCCTTGATCATTATCCATTGCTGATCAATTCTTTTAAGTTGCAATCTGAAAAGATCCATTTTACAGTGAGCATAAGGGCCTAAACACAATGCCAGGTAACAGGCAATAGGAACAGAAATAATGAAAAAGAGAAAGAGCTTTAGGATCTTCTCTCTTTCTTTATTTCCTGTTCCTATTGCCTGTTGCCTGGCATTGTGTGATGGCCTTAACATCGAGCATTTTTAAAGTCTGAATTGGATTAATCTATGTGATTAAAACTACAATTATTGACAGTCTGGAAACAGATAATGAGAGGACTTCCATCTTCCCACTCTCTCAAAGAGAATTCACGTTCCATGAAATGTTCGTTAATTTTCTATTCACGAGACTTACACGGTAAATATGACGATAAATATGTAAGAAACTCGACTTGTTAACAATGCATAGCATATCAAGGCATAAATTGAGCTCGCTCGCAAACTAACCTGAACGGACTGGCGAATTTAACAGAGTGATTCCACTGAAGACATGAAAGGTCCGCCGGCGACGGATGAAGTAACATTCGACGTGCGAACGTTGCGTGCTAATACTCTCCGAAAAATATATCCAAGATCAGCGTGTCTTGCGGGGATCTGATAAATAAGAATTCACCAAACGTCAAGAGAAGCGCGGGAAAACAGCCAACAGAATTAAATGTTTCGTCGAAAAACAAATGATCGCGCTGCTAGCATCATTCCAATCGTTCGCAATCACGCGCATGCGTCGAACATTCTTGCCCACATATCAACAAGTAGGTTTTTTCGAACCTCATAAACTGTAGTATTCAAAAAATGCGATTTTCGCTCAATGCAAACTTTCGTATAAATAATTGAGACAACGCTTTAGCGAAGACTCGAACCCAACTTAACAAAGATTCAAACCTAGTTAGCGAAGACTCAAACCTAAGTAGGTTCGAATCTCTGCTAAGTCGGGTTCGAGTCTTCGCTAAAGCGTTTTTTTAGCGCGTTGTGAACGATCAAAAGGAGTGGTTATAACGGCGTGATATAACCTCTTAGTTGTTCGTGCAACCTGTCATCGTGACAATGTAGAGAAGTGATATAGAGAAATGAAGCTTAGATGATCTGACACAATCCAGGTTTACGCTTCCCGCCCATCGTAATTATGCCATAAATCGTTCTTTTGATGGATTGTGTTCAAAGCACTTACAAAATTGTGATACGACGTCGCGTATTATTGTCAACAATACGATCTCGAACGTAGAAAAAAACAAAGGAAAGTCGCGCTTTCCCACCTGCATAGTTAATTCTTTTCATCAACAATGGAGAAGCGAAACGTTCTATTTATCTACTGCGCTTTTATTATTCTTCAAGATGTTTGTAAGTTGAATATGTCTCAGTTTATTCAATTGTCACTTTTTTAATTAACACTCCACAAGTTGATTCGCGATCAGAACGAAAAAATCTGACAGTAAATCTCTCGTTTAAAAGCTGAGGAAAAAATTATCATGCCTAAATCTCAAAATTATTAACAATTTAAAATAAACATTTTTTTCATGACTAAAATTTAATAAAAATAAAGATCTTTTTTGTCTTTTTCTTTTTTTATACTAACTTATACTAACTTTTTTTATACTAAAAACTAACAGCTTTTTCAAACTTAATATTAACAAAATAATTATGTCTATTTATTTAGTTATAACTAAATAAACAATTGATCTTAATATTTTACTAGTGATAATTTTAATAAACTTGACTTAATTAGCTTTTTTATTATCACGAATCAACTTATACAATTGTATCAATGCTTTTTGATTTTTTATCTTATATTTTAATGTATTATTAACAGATGGACTTCACAGAAGCTTGAAATACTACGAGACAATTCACAGCACTCACTTTCAACATAGGATTGTAAAGCGAGGCATTCAACATAGTTATCACCCATATAATAAAATAAGTGAATTGGAATTTTATTCACATGGACGGTAAAATATTTGATTGTTCTATTGTTTTATTATTATATTAAAAAAAATATGTTCCCTGGTTTATAATGATATTTTTTTAATACTTTTTTCAACTGCAGACATTTCCGGTTGATTTTAACACCCAGAAGGGAAGTTATACATTCAAACTTTAAGGCATATGAGGTAGATGCCGAGGGAAAAGAGAAAACTATACATTTAGGTAATGTGTAATTGTGCATTAAGTGAAACAATGAAATTCCCAAATTGTTACATTTTATAATATTATATTACAGATCACGATAATTTTTATCACGGCCGAGTTTTTGGAGAAATTGAGTCTCACACTCAGATGCACATTGATAATGGGGTTATGACAGGTAGCATAACAATTGCAGATGAGACCTTTCATATTGAAGTGAGTATGCTTGTCGAGCGAAACGTATGCAACATGGTAGCTAAAAGTTTATGGCATAATCTTTATGAAATAATCTGATCACACAATAAGAAAAAATGAATTAATTAAAGCTGTATAATAAAAAATTACGTATCAAGATTAATATAGATATAATTTCAGTAATATAAATGGAAGTTTTTGCACATAAACTGCACTATAGATTATTGTTGAATCACCTAATTTTTATACTATCATTGTATTTTCTTGTCATGTTTGATACAGGTTGTTTATTATAATCAAGGAGTTAATTTGTATTTTAGCCATCCTGGAGGCATCTTCCTCAGTTAGATAATCAAACGATGATCATTTATAAATCTTCTGATGTTAAACTCAGCTGGGAGCACTATCAAGATGGAGAGGGCCATACGCACGGAATTCCAAAAACTTGCGGTTATGTCAAGGAAGACTTAAGTACGGTTCTGTCACAAATATATATATAAAATACAAATATAAATGACGCAAAATAATTATAAACACTTTTTGTATTCTTTGTATTATTTTCGACACATTGTAGTAATGATATTTATCACTGTAGATTATACTCTGAATGACAATTCTGAAGAGGATATTATGGAAATGGACAATAGTAATAGCAGAGTGAAGCGGCAAACAGAGACTTACGAGTATACACCAACGAAAACGAGATGCCCATTACTACTGGTCGCTGATTATCGATTTTACCAGGAAATGGGCGCTAGCAGTACAAAAACAACAATTAATTATTTGGTACGTATAAGCTTTATAGCTAACGCAGCTATTGTACATTGATTTGTACTTAGATGTATAATAATTAAATTTTATGTTTACAGATAAGTTTGATCGATAGAGTACATAAGATTTACAATGACACTTTATGGCAAGAACATCAAGAAGAGGACGGTTTCAAGGGGATGGGTTTTGTCATCAAAAAGATCGTTGTTCACAGCGAACCTACTCGAGTACGGGGTGGTGAAACTCATTACAATATGGTTCGCGAGAAATGGGACGTCCGTACATTGCTCGAGGTTATTATTTGCGAAGAATTATCACTTATCATATATAAAATCAACTGCTTAAATTGTTCATTAATGTTAACATAATTGTTAAATTAAACATCTTTAAAATTAAATGTCTTATTATATTAATACAGGTATTTAGTCGAGAATATAGTCATAAGGATTTCTGCTTGGCGCATTTGTTTACCGATCTTAAATTCGAAGGTGGTATCCTCGGATTGGCTTATGTAGGATCTCCTCGTAGAAATTCAGTGGGTGGTATCTGCACACCAGGTTAAAAACGTTTAATATTAATTTTCTTTCTCATACACGTTACTCTAATCTGTAACGATTAAATTTGAACGTTACGACATTTATGTGCTAAAAAAAAACAAATAGATATTTTATTTAAAAAAAATGAAATAAAATAAGATGATATTTACAAAATCAAATTTATATTTTTCTGTAGAATATTTTAAAAACGGATATACGTTGTACCTGAACTCTGGACTAAGCTCCAGTAGAAATCATTATGGGCAAAGAGTAATTACAAGGGAAGCTGACTTGGTTACAGCACACGAATTTGGTCATAATTGGGGTTCCGAACATGATCCAGATATCTCAGTGAGTTGATTCAATTATTGTTGTATATATTATAAGTTATTTCTGAAAATTGCAGAAACAATTCAAGTAATAATTATTAAGAGAAGAAAATTATTAAGAAAGTCATAAACCAAAGACCGTTTTTTGTTAACGAAAAACATGATTTTATACATATTTTTTTAAATATTTAAAACAATTTAAAAAAATATATTTTTGTATTACTTTTGTTTTTTTTCCTTGAGAATTTAATTTTCTAACATTATTGTAGGAGTGCAGTCCAAGTGCGAGCCAAGGTGGATCCTACTTAATGTATACCTACAGTGTTAGTGGCTATGATGTAAATAACAAGGTGAAATATCTACTTTATTCAAACTGTAATTTTTATTTTATAAATATGATTCATAACTTTAATGATTCACAAATAAGATATTAATATTTTACTACATGCTGTATTTGGTAATAATATAAGTCTGTGCATGTGTTTTTATTGAATTCATTCATAGGTTTTTTTTTCCCATAGAGATTTTCTCCATGCAGCTTGCGATCTATCAGAAAGGTTCTACAGGCCAAATCTGGGCGCTGTTTCTCAGAGCCAGAAGAATCGTTCTGCGGTAATTTGAGGGTCGAGGGTGATGAAGAATGCGACGCAGGTCTCTTGGGAACGGAAGACAATGACTCGTGTTGCGATAAAAATTGTAAGCTTCGAAGTAATCAAGGAGCAGTTTGCAGGTAAACCATACTTAGAATCATATCGGCGTATTCATTTTTTATTTGTATTTTTTATGATTAAAATTCTATAAGTTATTTATATTCACAACAATGTGTAATAAAGCTCGCGTTTCATTTCTTTCAACAGTGACAAAAACTCGCCTTGCTGTCAGGGCTGCGCGTATATGCCTGCAGGTGTGAAATGTCGTGATGCGCAATACGCCACTTGTGAACAAGAGTCGCGTTGCACCGGTGCATCTAGCGAATGCCCAAGATCTCCTCCGATGAAGGATGGGACCGGTTGTCTAGAACGTGGACAATGCCGCCTAGGCAAATGCGTACCATACTGCGAGACTCAAAATTTACAAAGCTGCATGTGTGATACCAGTATGTATTTTATTTTAAATACTGAATATCTACAAGTAAAAGAAGTGAAAATATATTTATGCACATTTGTATTAATCTTTTTATGTCAAATTGAATAAAATTTTTAACTTTTCACTTATTTTTACAAATCTGTTTGAGTTTATTAATTGTGCAATCAACTTTGAGATTTTTAATGTGTTATAATTTTGAGTTTGAGAATCAAATTGAAAAATTTCTAATATTCAATATGTCGGATTTTGCTAATAGTTGGCGACGCGTGCAAAAGATGCTGCAGAATGAGTTTGAACGAAACGTGCTTCCCGATAGATCCACAGGACATTTTACCCGATGGAACGCCATGCATTCAAGGCTTTTGCAACAAAGTACGATACATCGTAGTTGATTCATACAATATAAATGTTTTCTTGATATCCAATATTGTATATGTACATTTTTTAAGGGTGTGTGCGAGAAAACGATTCAAGATGTAGTGGAACGATTCTGGGATATTATCGAGGATATAAACATCAACAAAGTTATGCGCTTTCTGAAGGATAATATAGTGGGTGCCGTGATAATAATTACCGCCATCATATGGATACCAGTGAGTTGCGTTATCAGCTATATCGACCACAGACTCGTGAAGGAGAGCGAGAAGAAGTGGCGGTGGAAACATACAGATGAACTCATTCATCCGGACGAGCCGCGACAAGTCATTTATGTAGGCGGTCAGCGACAAAGAGTGCAGCACGTCATGCATCAATCGTGAATTTATAGATCGTTTACGTATTTCGATATCTAGTCAAATCTATATGAAGTGATATATATATTTGCTTTGAAATGATAAAAATATTGTGAAAATCTCTCCCTTCTATGTTGTATGTACACAGCTTCTGTACGTACTTTTACATAATTTCTGTAAGAACGAAGTTTTGTAATTGAATTGAACGATCGATACATTCCTGTAGTTAAAAAAGTTAGAATTTAGGAATTATATACATGTATAAAGTTTTTCACTACCGTATTTTGATACTACGTATATCAAGTATTATAATCTCTTTGAAGTATTACTTCTCTTTAAAGTTGGCACTTGCTACTTATCAAGATACAACTGCCATGTTACTTTAATATATTATAACATTTAAATCCATGAAGAATTAAGAATGAAAAGATTTGCTTTAACCAAATATTGTACAATTTACTTACTTAAACAATATTTTAGCATTGTGATGTACAATTGTAAGTATTGTATATGAAAATAGAATAGTCATATAGAAATCTGTAATGTTTAAAAAATAAATCTAAAAATATTTCAATAAAAAAGAGGAAAAAAATTTTCCAATATTGAAATTTGCGCCAAATGGCTATTCCTAAATTGAATTATCCAATCAAGTTAATTGCAGATGGCAAGATAAGCGACAGAGGCGACAGTGCCTATTATTTCTTTTTTTGCAATTTTTTACACCGTGTTCCTGAAATAGAAGTATATTGCTTAAGATGTATATATAAATTATCTGTTAATACTTATGCAAATTGAGATAAAATTTGTGATATACTTTTGTCGTACACTTTTAGGAAGAAGTATATTTTTACATTAACGAGACGCGGAGGTTACGTTAGACTGTCAGACATAACCTCGAGAACGGCGCGAGATCAGCACGTGTCCACACGTGCCTACGCGCGTGAAGATTCTGTTGTTTCGAGCGTTCTGATTGATTCCCGAATAGTGACTTTTCATTGATCGAGAATCACACCACGAATCACATATTTGTGAATCTCGTGCGGTTAACATATGTCAAAATGTCAATGTATGGTAACGGGAAGATATCGTGTGACCCAATGTATGCGGTTACAAATACGAAAGTAGTTCCTTTACGACATATGAACGGAAAAGGCATGCAAAAATATACTTCTTCCGCTGAAAGTCCTGTAAAAGTATATGAATTTAATTTACATATTATTATTTAACAGATAGTTCACTCGACAACTGTTGCGTCAGCCCGACGAAGATGGTTCAGTCAGACGTGCCGGACACGTCCGACGACGGATTTCCTCGCCAGAAAATGAATCTCCCGGAGACCATTAACTTCGCGGAAGAGGAGGAAACGACGATGAACTTGTGGAAAAAAGGAATGGTATTTGAAGTGAGTATGTACTTGTCGGCGAAACGGCCGAAGTACTCGTTCTACGACGGGCCGCCGTTCGCCACTGGCCTGCCGCACTACGGCCACATCCTTACCGGCACCATAAAGGACATCGTGACCAGGTATGCGTATCAGAGCGGCTACCACGTGGAGCGTCGATTCGGCTGGGATTGCCACGGTCTACCCGTAGAGAACGAGATCGACAAGAAGCTTGGCATTAAGGGGCCTGACGACGTCGCCAAGATGGGAATCGCGGCGTACAACCAAGAGTGCCGTAACATTGTAATGAGGTACGCAAAAGAGTGGCAAGAGATCGTCGGCCGGATGGGACGTTGGATCGACTTTGATAATGACTACAAGACTATGTACCCATGGTACATGGAGTCCATCTGGTGGATATTCAAGCAGCTGTACAACAAGGGCCTGGTCTATCAAGGCATCAAGGTGATGCCGTATTCCACTGGATGCAACACGCCGCTGTCCAACTTCGAGGCAGGCCAAAATTACAAGGACGTGGTTGACCCGTCAGTCATCGTCGCCTTCCCGCTGTTGGACGAGCCAGGGGTGTCTTTGCTTGCCTGGACCACTACTCCTTGGACGCTGCCCAGTAACCTGGCGCTGTGCGTCAATCCCACCTTCGAGTACGTGGAGGCCAAGAATGAGAAGACCGGTGACGTTTACATCATACTGGAGACCCAGCTGCACACACTGAAGGGTTCTTACATTATTATGAAAAGAAGAAAAGGAGTAGATCTGAAAGGGAAGGCGTACGATCCACCATTTCCATATTTCTTGCATTACAGAGAGAAAGGCGCTTTTAGAGTACTGAACGACACCTATGTCACGGCGGAAACTGGAACGGGTATCGTTCATCAGGCCCCGTATTTCGGCGAGGACGATTTCCGATGTTGTCTAGAGGCCGGTATCATACGCAAGGACCAGGAGAGCGTGTGCCCGGTCGATAGTTGTGGCTGTTTCACAGAGCCAGTCAGCGACTTCCTCGGCAAGTACGTCAAGGACGTGGACAAGGAGATAATCAAATATCTACAGTCCAAGAAGAGACTAGTCGCAAGTGGTTCGGTGAAGCACAGCTATCCGTTCTGCTGGCGAACCGACACGCCGCTCATCTACAAGGCTGTGCCCTCCTGGTTTCTGCGCGTGGAACTGATCAAGGACCGGCTACTGATAACGAACAGCGAGACCTACTGGGTACCGGACTTCGTGAAGGAGAAGCGATTCGGCAACTGGTTGCGCGACGCACGCGACTGGGCGATTAGCCGGAATCGTTACTGGGGTAATCCCATTCCACTCTGGATTTCAGAAGACGGCGAAGAGACCGTGTGCGTGGGCGACATCGACGAGTTGGCACGATTGACGGGCACAAAGGTGCAGGACATCCATCGTGAGAGCATCGATCACCTGACGATACCGTCGAAACGACCGGGACAACCGCCTCTGCGTCGCGTGCCCGAGGTCTTCGACTGCTGGTTTGAGTCTGGCTCCATGCCGTACGCGCAGCGACACTATCCGTTCGACACCCATGCGGACTTCGACGAGTACTTCCCGGCGGACTTCATCGCCGAGGGCATCGATCAGACGCGCGGCTGGTTCTACACGCTCCTGGTAATATCCACCGCGCTGTTCGGCAAAGCCCCGTACAAGAATCTCGTGGCCAACGGCTTGGTACTCGCGTCCGACGGTCAGAAGATGTCGAAGCGTAAGAAAAATTATCCCGATCCCATGGAGGTGGTCAAGAAATACGGGGCCGACGCCTTACGCCTCTATTTGATCAATTCGCCGGTCGTGAGAGCCGAAAATCTCAGGTTCAAGGAAGAGGGCGTGCGAGATGTCATCAAAGATGTTTTCCTGCCGTGGTACAACGCGTTTCGTTTTCTTCTTCAGAATATCGAGCAGTACGAGAAAAACACAAAGGACGTGTTTGTATTTAAAGACGAGCTGGATTTTCATCCTGACAATATAATGGACAAGTGGATCATATCCTTCACGCAATCGCTGCTGGTTTTCGTGAAAAGAGAGATGAAGGAGTACAGATTGTACACCGTGATACCTTATCTAATAAAGTACATTGACAATCTCACGAACTGGTACGTCAGAATGAATAGGAAACGTATCAAAGGCGAGGATGGTCCACGAGATTGCAAGAACGCATTGACAACTTTGTTTCTCGCGATTTACACGATGGTGAAGACCTACGCGCCGTTCACGCCGTTTTTGACGGAATTCATGTTCCAGCAATTGGTCAGATGTGTTCCGTCGGAGTTGGAAGACAAATCTGAGATAGAACGTACATTTAGAAGTGAATACAATTGGAATTATGACGTTAAAAAAAAGGGAGAATTTAAATGGCAGGACAGTGTGCATTACAGACAGATTCCTCATCCACGCGATGATCTGATCGACAAGAGTACAGAGAAGGCTGTGTCGCACATGCAGTCGGTTATTCAATTAGGTCGCATCGTACGAGACAGAAAGGTCATTCCCACAAAGTATCCCTTGCCAGAAATCGTAGTGATTCATCAGGATGCTGAGGTACTGAAGGACATATCGTCGCTGAAGTCGTATGTCCTCGAGGAGCTCAACGTCAAGAAGTTGACCGTTACCGGAGACAAGGAAAAGTATGGTGTGACCTTAAGAGCAGAACCGGACCATAAGACACTTGGCGCACGTTTAAAGGGTGAATTCAAACAGATAATTCAAGCCATTAAAGAGCTATCTGACGAACAGTTGCAGAAGTTTGTCGTCACGAAGGAGATATTCGTGCAGGGCCACAAGCTCGAAGAACAAGACCTACGTTTAATGTTCAGTTTTACGGGGCCGGCCGCCGAGCAGCTGTCGCAACAGTACGAGGCTCACGGCGAAGGAAATTTGTTGATTCTTCTGGACATAACTGCTGACGAAGCGATGCATAACGAAGGAATAGCGCGGGAGGTGATCAATCGAGTACAAAAGCTGCGGAAGAAGGCACGACTCGTGCCTTCCGACGAAGCCATTGCGTATTACGAGATCAAGGATAAGAGCAGCAATTTGGCCAAGGTGATCGTTAGTCATAAGGAGTTCATTGAGAACGCGACCAAGACTCCGCAAAGAGACATGACGGAGTTACCGTCCAATGCTGATTACGATATAATTCTCGAGGAGATGCAGAAGATCAAAGGCGTGGACATGAAGCTTGCGTTAGTTAGGACGAAAGCCAGTCCTTACTTATCAGGCAGCGCAACGTCGGGATCACAATCTTCTGTAAGCTACGTCGACGTGACGCTTATGGATATGCAACCACGATATGGTGGAACCTCAAATGGCAGGATTCTGTTGTACGATTCTCAATTGGGACCCATTACATATAAACGTCTGAAACAGGAAATTGACTTAGTATTTGGTATTTATGGCTGCTCTTACGATTTGTATCTCAACTCTAAGAAACTTAAAACACTGGACGATATACCCGTGGAGGTAGAAATATTCAATAAACAAAAGCTAGAAGTATTAAGGTCAAAATAGGTTTCGACTGTATGAAAAGCAACTTTCGCCAACTTGCGATTTTATCAATGTAATGCTGAAGAAAACCACGGACTAAATTTCGCAAAAATTTCCATTATTATTCTTTGTAATGTTTTGGTATTTCTTAATTTCCTAAAAAGTGCTGTTTCACATTATTATACTTGCAAGATCAAGCGAAAGATGTATAGTTATTTTTTTCTATCAATGAAAGTATTTACTATCACGTTTAAAAGTAATATTTATGATTTAATTTAATATTTTTGCGTAACTAAATATATCGGCGTTTGATTTAAGGAGAATATAACATTTTTTACAAATGTATACACATTGATTATTTTGTAAATTAAAAAATAAAAACAAATATAATTACATGTGAGTGCAGTGTCAATATTTTCAACAGGTTTAATCATATTCAATTTATATCGTATGTATCACGGACTACTATAAAAAATGATTCGTAATTATTGTATAGAAAGAAAGAATTTCATAATCAATATAAGTAAGAAACGAGGAAAACATTATATGATAAAAGTATTTAATAAACATGTAGTTCCTTTAAAAGACGATTTTAAACTTTTTAAAATCAATGAATTACCCAGATTTATGATTATAATAAACTGAATCCAATCATTACAATTTATATAAATGAAAAGGTTTAATAAATTCTCCCAGATGCGTTTATGATCACGAGAAGGATGAGAAATCATTTGGTATTTAGTCGATCTATTTATAACGACGTTAAAATAAATCTGAGAATTTTATATTTTATATTTTCCTCTGGATAATATTAGCTAGTAGAGTAGATTGCCTAGAGTTGGCTTAGAGAAGAATTTAAAAGCATTGAGAATAATTTATGATTTCGGGGTAAAAATAACACAAATATTATATTAACTTGGCCAAGGTAATCGTCAGTCACAAGGAATTCATCGAGAATGCGACCAAGACCTCACTTAGAGATATCTCGGAATTGCCATTCTACGCCGGCCATACCGTGAGTGTCGAGGACATTTTATGTGACTGACGGCGAGAACATAAAAATTGCGTTGGTCATCAGTGGTCAGTCATATAAATGAACAACAATGATATAACATCACCAAGATCGTAATCTTCTGTAAGCTATGTCAATGGAACGCTCATGAATATGCAACCACTATGCGACATATCTTCGAACGATAAGATTTTATTGTACAATTCTCAATTAGGAGTACCCATAACATACAAAAATCTGAAACAAGAAATCGATTTGGTATTTATGACTGCTTTTATGATTTGTATCTCAATTCTAAAAAATTTACCAGAATGATATACTAGTGGAGATAGACATGTTTAATAAACAGACGCTAGGAATGAGATTAAATTTCTTAACATATGAAAAATAACTTTCGTTAACATGATTTTCGCAAACTTGCATTATTATATTTCGAAGATTAAGTAGAAAATATATAATTATATAATAATATAATTTAATTTCTTCTAACGATAAAAGTATTTTTCATAAAAGTTTATATTATATAAATTAAAAAATAAAAATTGCACTTTTTAATGTAAATTTTTTGTACATTTTTTTATCATCGACAGTTTTTATTCAATTTTTGTGATCTTACGAATCTTTATTGAACCCTATTATAAAAAATAACTCGTCAATACTGTATAGAAAATAAAAATTTGATAATCAATACAGATTTGTCTTAACATAAAAACATGAAAAATTTTACATATATTTATCTCGTTAAAAAACAAAGCGAATACTATGTAATAAAAGTGTTAAATAAATAGATATTTATTAGCATTGATTAAAACAATCAATATATGTATATATTTATGCCTATATATTGTACATATATAATAATTATATATATACAAATATATAACATGCAATAATTATAATATATATACATGTATATATAATTATTAATTTAAAATTCTAACAAATTATATAACACACTATATATAATTAGAGACTACAATATTACATCACGATCATTCCTTTGTTAAGCATTTTTCATAAAACTTATACCTGTATTTTTATGATCTTCGCGGAGTCTAATCCGATGTAAATATCTGTTCAATAATCTAGTTCTTTTTTAAAATAACTGAATTTATTAATACACTATGCAATTATTTCTCATGTACAAATAAGTATAATATAAGTAGACATCGTTTTCAGATTACGATGTTTAAATCGAGATCGCGTAGATAATTCTTTCCTTCTTTAGAACAAATTCTATAAACTCGGTTTATACTTTAATGGTAACTTCTAAATTTACACATTATTAGATATAATTTCCCATATTTCCATAATACTTAACTCGTTGACTGCTACGTAATAATATACATGAATAAATATGATGTCATTAATATACATGAATTTTTTCTTGTCTTTGAAAGCGTCCAATCATTTAAATATAAACGATATAGAAGCTTCGTCATCGGATGACACTTCATTAAAAAATAATTACATTAAGAAAACATGTTCGGGTTTCTGAAAGTTTTTCATGAAATGGAATAATCATATATGAAAAAAGGAAGCAGTCAACGTGTTAAAAATGCCCGTAAAATAATTTGATGAAATTCAACGAATCAAATTGTTTAGTCACACAGCACCAACAATACAATGCACTAGAAAATCGAGAAAAATAATATTCAAGTAATTATATAGATAGAAATTTTTGTATAAATTTCTTATTTGATAATTTAGAATTTGTCATAACGACAATTGGAGAAATGAACTATTAATTTATTTCTTATCTCTTCATCGAATAAAGTTATCATTTCCAAAATTACATGTATCTTCCAAAGAAAACTGTACTTTCTCAGAAACTTATTTTATCGTACAGAATATTTCTTGATTACCTTGTAATGTAAATGAGTCTTCTAGTTTAAAAGAATTTAATGAAGAGCAGTGAAGATATAAAAATTATGCTTAAATGAATGTTGAAATAAAAATTTACGTGATAACTTAATACAACTTTCATAGTTTAATGATATATAATCCGATAAAAATATATACGAATAGAAATATATGCATTGTATGTCGCACTATTGCACAATCCTTTTACCTTCGAGATTAAGGGGATGCTGAACTTGTCCTGTTTTACCGATTATTTTGATTATTTCCAATTCATTAATCTTTTAATTGTATTCACAGAATTAAAAATCCTTCTCCACAAACAAAGTACAACAGATGGTAACATAATACGCACGTAAGAATTTTATACAAAAAAAATTTTAATTTGTAAATGAAATTAAAATGTTTTTTCGTTTTTTTTTTTAAATTTTTACGTGCGTATTATGTTACAGTCTGTACTTTGATTGTGGAGAAGGATTTTTAATTCTGTAAATACAATTAAAAGATTAATGAATTGGAAATAATCAAAATAATCGGTAAAACAGGACAGGTTCAGCATTCCCTTAAGAAAAATGAAAATCATGAACCACTGAACTTGTTATTATCAATAACAAACCTGATTTTAAGAGTGTTATATTAAAAGCGGATGCTCGACGACGAAGATTACCAATCAATTCCGTTAACTATCTAGTATACATAATATGTTAAAATGTATATTATACCGATTTGTATTTAAGTTGCTTTTACACAACTTGGTGGAGTCTTCGTAGTCTTAATAGTAGTCGTCGTCGTCGTAGTCATCATATCATTCCACGTTCCGAATGTTATCTTGATCGGGAAAGAAGTTACTAAATAGAGATACGGCGAAGATCGCGGTCAGTGCGTAGAGCGCGATCGTCGTGGTTGCGGTGAACAGCTGAGCGTAATGGTACCTCGAGTACCACGCGAGACCTAAAATGAGCGTCAAAAGGCTTACTAGGATCCTGCTTAGGTCCCATTCATTGTGTATCGAACTTATCCCCGTGCCGGTGGGTAGATCCGGAAACGGTTGGGAATTGAAATAAATGGACGACGAATTGTCCAGCGTGGACGACGTGACGCCAGTAGTCGGGCGCGGTTGATGCACCCAACAATGGACCACACAATCGTTAAACAAACCGCATTGTTCGAGAGTCTGAGTATCGGGTTGTAGCACGCGACCGTTAAATACCAATCGCACAGCTTTACGTGCTTCTAATTCCATTTGAAAGTGCCTCCTGCAAAATGCCAAGACAAGTGAATTCAAAATAAAATAAGGAACCATATTATAAAGGCGATATTCTTGTTTTCGATACCATTTTTATATTCTTTTGTAGAATCTTTTTTTAAATATAAACTTGACATATTTTTATTGTTTGACAATTGAATGTTTTTCATAAATTTTTTAAAATATTAGAAAAAAAATTTTTAGTAATTATTTCCAATTATTTGAGTGTGCTAAAAAATTATCGGCTCACTGTTGTCATGATTTAAAAAATATAAATTATTTTAAAACATCACTAAAATTTTTGCAACGAGTTTATATGTCATTGAAAACTTTTGCAAGTCTCTTACTTTTAACCTATTCTCTCTTTTTCTCTCAATTCAAATATGATTAAAAATATTTGAAAAATAGTCAACTTTGACACGATTTGAATGTGAAAAATTAAAATTACCTTTTAAAATCACCTAGCATTTCTTTAAGACTTCCTGTAACTATTTTCTGATCATCATTTATAAACTTCAGCTTTATGGTAATATTATTACTGTTATCGGTTACAGTTGTTTCTTCTAATGCAGATTCTGAATTACTAGTGGTACTTTGATTTAACGACGAGTCAGAATTATTTGTCTTGGTTCTTTGTAACAGCGATGGATCAGAATTGTTGAATGAATCCATGGCTTCAATAAGTACTTCTTCCGCAGTTGTAGATTCTGTGGGCCTCGACACTTCTTGAGGCGATTCGCTCGTATCTGTCATTATAAAAAAAAAAGTTTTTTTTAAATATCTATGCAAAGGAAAAAGAAACAAAAGAAATATTCACCTGCAGCTGCATTTGGACAATTGGATTGTGTCCCATCTACACTATTATTCGAGGTCTCCACTGTTTCTTCCTCTGATGTCTCCGAATTGTGTGACTGAACAGCATCTTGGACACTGAGATTATTTGTGCTCTGTTGCTGATTAGCTCTTACCGAAGTTATTCGCGTTGGCGTTCGGTCACGCAGTATAAGTACTGTACGTATCAGCGGCTGATCTGCTATACTTGTCGAGCACCAGGCAAGCCATCCCACCAACAGTACGGTCATGACAATAAAGAAGTCTGTGACTTCATCGCCCACTCCCTCAATCAGTGACATCTTGCTGAAGGATCTATTGCAAAAGTAAATAATATCCTAAATAGTTTATATTATGTATTATTCATTAATACTATATTTTTGATATTGAATTAATTTGATATCAATTGAGACTATGTATAAACAGCTGTCTTCGACAAATCTCGTGATAATTAATGTTAGACATTCATATGAGTACTTAATTCATTAAAGTCGATTTCCATTAATGTAGTTTAACTTTAAACTCGATTTAATTCACTTTCTATCTTGATCTATCTTAAGAATTAAAAAAGATAGAAAGTATAAAAATAATTAAACAAACAGGCCTAATCCAAATCATTTTCTTTCCAGATACATTTCCAGATTTCTTAACTCATGTGTGAAAAAAATATCTTCTACATCATTATGTTTCACGAGTTAAAGAGCTTTTATCAACTAGATCTTGATCGATATTTGTCCAAGCATATACATCATTTCTATCACAATATTATTTATAAACCTGTCATTATACTATTATTTATAAAACTGTTATTGCGATTTTATTATCGATTTTCCGAGACTTTGGAGCAAGATGGTACCAGAATTAGATTTTGATTCAACACAAATATTTTTTTTTTTTTACACATTTCACAACGACGTTCCGCAATGACGTTCGCTAATTGTCAAACGCAATCAGGAAGGGCAAGAAACGAAATAAGCGTACGTGGTGGATAGAGCTAAGGCTGCAAAGTAAGAATCGTACTCCTTCGTGCGAGGTTATCCCGTTCGAAGGGAAATTTGTCAACACGGTAATCTTGTGAGATGAACGCTGCTCTCCTTCCTCGGCGCCGAAGAGCGACGTCTCATGGCACAAATCGACGATCCTAAGAACGTCGTCACTGATGGAACCCGTTCGCGTTATCGGCGATTGCCTTGTGCCTTCCTGCTTTTTACCGACGAACGTGCAGCTTCCTCGTCAAGCGCATAGCTCTCTTCCGTTCCGTCAACGTGTAACGCGGGACGCAATAACGACTGCAAACAGTGCAAACGGCGGGACGCTTACAAATATGCCGATCGACAAACATCTGGGTTCTGCCAAGAGAGAAAGAGAAAAAGAGAGACCGCGCGAGCGAGAGAGAAAAAAAAAAGATGACGCAAATAGTAGTTTTATAGTAGGGAAACGTGTACGTAGCGTATACCTGAGCTGGTTAATAATTAACGCAATCGTCTCTCTCTCTGTCTCTCTTGCGTGCGCGAAACTCGAGAGGTAACTTTCTTCGATTATCGCGCCCAGTTAAATCGTATTGCACTATCGCCGTCCCGCCCGCGATCGCGCGGCCAACGTCACGGAAAGAAACGGGTTAATCCTCCCGCATGGCGAGAGGATTGGAAGAGGACCGCCCTTGACATATATTTCCATTTATTTGTCATAATAAAACTCGTCGTTATTATTATTACTATCGGCTACCGTAACTGGGCCGTAGACGGAGAACCGCGTCCGAGTCCACGTCATCAGTAGCTTATTATACAATGTTTTGAATGTATTAAGCGAGTTTCCTAATTTATTGATTTGATCGGTTGCATTATGCGCTAATATATAACTTTTAACAGAGTAAAGTTGTTCACGTTTTCGCAGATTGATCGATCAACAAATTAAAAAAAAATTCTGCGATCATAATTTGACCGATCTTGTTCTCGATTTTATTCTGTTCAGTCCCTGCAGTCAAGTATAAGTCGATATTTCGTAAACATCTTAAATGTTAAATTTTAATCAATTATTTTGTTTTCGAGAGAATTTATAAATACATACTCGTCAGACTCGTTCCTCCTCGTTTCTTTGCTACTAAAAAAAGATCAGGGAGATAATCACAAAAAGATTTAATATCTCAAGGATTACTCGATGCCTGTTCTCGCAATGGAAAACACACTTATACGTATTCTTATGTAATTCTCATAAAACTTTATTATTCATGTAGTCCTCGTAAATTTCGATGAGGGACTTGGGCGTTCTAGGAGCGATAACTCTAAATGCGGCGATGAAATGATCTTTGGTAACGACAGCGGCATCAAGGTCCTCCTCCAACGCTTTCATGGCAGCCTCATGGCATACCGCTTGAATTTCCGCGCCGGTGTAGCCTTCCGTTCGGCTGATCAGATCCGCGATATTTATGTCCTTCGCGACCGGCATATTTCGCAATTTTATGTCGAATATCTCTTGTCTGGTCTCCTTGTCCGGCAGCCCCACGTATATAATTCGATCTAATCGTCCAGGTCGGAGGAGTGCCTAAAATAATTATTTTATAATCACGATAGTACAATTAAGATGAAATTCTTTAATTATTTTATCAATTATAATAATCCATAAATAAAAGAGATAAATGATAAAATTTTGCAACTGTTTCTTTTTAATATAAAGATTAAACAGACCTTTTTATTTAAAAATTGTAACTAGATATTATTAGTTTTTCAAACTGATTCTATATCACACTATAATTGTTTTATCAATTTTATCAATTTTATCAATTTTATAGAACGAGAGATATTACTTTGTCAATTTTGTCCGGGCGATTAGTAGCCGCTACGAGTGTGACGCTACCCAGAGCGGTGATACCATCGAGTTCCGTCAGTAACTGAGCTAACACTCGTTCCTGCACGTTGCTGCCGCTACCACCGGAAGACGAGCCTCTTTCACCACCGAGTGCGTCTATCTCATCGATGAATATGATGGACGGCGCGACCTGTCTCGCTTTTCGAAATACTTCTCTCACGGCCTTCTCAGATTCGCCCACCCATTTCGAAAACAGCTCCGGGCCCTACGAACAATCTCGCGATGTAATGGAAATACAATATAACTAAATTGAATGTTCTTACTCTGATATTCAGAAAATTGACTTTACTCTCGGTGGCGAGAGCTTTCGCGATCATAGTTTTCGAGCATCCCGGTGGTCCAAACATCAAGACGCCCCTAGGAGGCGTAATGCCCAATCTCAGGAACGAATCGGGATGCGTCAGCGGCCACTCGACGGCTTGTTTTAATTTCAGCTTGAGGTCTCTTTGCCCGCCTATGTCTGACCATCTCACATTCGGTACTTCTACTAAAACTTCTTTCATGGCCGACGGCTTTGTCACGGTCAAGGCATAATGAAAGTCGGTTATCGTCACCTTCGGTTCCTTGTCGGATGGGATTCTGTCCTTCTGGTGACGTTTCACTGCGTTCATTATCGCTCTGGAGCATAAACCGTACAGATCCGCGCCAACGAAGCCGTGAGTAACGAACGAGATACCCTCCACGTCCTCGTCCGTAAGTGTATTGGGAATCTTTGAGAGCAACTTCGCCAATATCTCGATACGTATGTTCGGGGTCGGTACGTAGATCTCGAACTCCATGTCCAGTCTGCCGGGTCTCCTCAGAGAACCGTCCACGAGATCCGGCTTTGCGGTGGTGGCGACTACCAGCACATTACTGCTGATGCCTTGCAGATCGTCGAAAAGTGTTACTAGCTGAGTCAACACTCTCTTCTCGTGATCCGTGCTGGAACTGGTTCTCCTAGGGCACAAGCTGTCCACGTCCTCCAACAGTATTATACTCGGGGCGCTCGATATCGCTTTGGTGAACACCTCTTTGAGCTTGCCTTCCGTTTCACCGACGGACTTGCTGTAAATGTCCGAACTGTACATGGTAAACCTCTCGACGTTACATTCCGAGATTACGGCGTTCGCTATCATCGATTTACCAACGCCAGAAGGACCGTACAATAATATCCCTTTGCTGACGTTGAAGTGCTCGATGCTCCTGTACTTGCCAATGCCTATTGCAACTATGTCTCTTATGTCGGTTATGAGATCATTGTATCCGCCGATATCATCGACCTTATACTGTCTTCTTGGAACGTTCTCTTTACTTTTGTTCGTAATATTTAAGATTGTCCATTTCGTTGTATACAGTGCTTTATAAAAGTTCACTTTTGTGGAAGAAGTTGTTAGATTTATATCTTCCAAATCTTTTGATAGATCGTTTACATCCATCATTTTGGTATGATTCCTCTGGTTTTCTTCCATCTTGATTTCAACAATTTTATACACCAATTTCTTGCCATAATATGGTATGCTTATCCTATTGCCAACAGTGAAAATCTTGTGCTCATTAAAATATTTTAAGATGTTGTCCAATTCCACGCTTATTTCAGATATTAAACGTTTGCCTTGCTGACTAACTACAATTTCCTTTGCAATCTGGGTATCAGATGGCAAGGAACATACTTTGACTAACCCTGACAGATTGTTTAGTTCAATAGCTAGAAATAAGAGACAGAAATGTAACTATTATTAATTTTTCCCTCAAATTAAACTCGCTACAAAAATAAAGGATTGAAGAGCAAATCGTCTCACCATATTTTGTTAAAGTGACACTTGTCAGACTTTTGTCGTTTGTCGGCCAGGCCGTTTTGACAACCACCTCGTCTTTTGTCGTGATGACAGCCGGCGATCCAAGCGCAATCTCGCATAACTGCATAGTGGACTGTGACACAAATACCATATCATTAGCATCCCTCTCAGAAATGCGTGTAGGTAATTCTGCGAAATATACAATACTTAATTGAAGATGGATGCGAAAATCATGTAACTAATAGTGAAGACCGGTAGAGCGGCATACCTTGTTTTTGAAAGACTTCTATTGTGCTGTACAAAACTCCATTGAGGACAAAAGGGTGATCCCAATTTTCTATAGCTGGTGGGCAGCTTGCTTTGTGCAGGGAAACATCTTTTTGGGCCAGAGCGCATTTACACTTGACACACTCTACCCATGGCGACAAACTCTTTCTCTTAGTATTAGTAGACATTCTTCGAGAATAACACTGTGTTAAAGGAAAAGAAAACATTTAAAAACAATAATTTATTGAAGTATTCAAACGACAGTATAATTATTAAATCGTACGAGATGTTTGGAGTATTATTGAACAAGTATTAAAACTTCGTGTTTATTATTATAAAGTTTCTATTGAGAAAAATTATAGAAGTATAATATTACGTTTTCAGTTTAAATTTATCATATCTAAATAAAATTTTAGATTCTTACCTATTTCATAAAAATTAATGTCTTTAAATCAGACTTTTCAACTGCTATTTACATATATATTATAATTGTAAGTTTTTAAAGATTTGTTTTTTTTTTTTTTTTTTTGAAAGTTTAATGTGCCAGATCTATGGTAGATATATGGTACGTATTTTAAAGATTTGTAAAGATTGTAGGTTAGAAATCAAGCTAACCTTATCTACATGAACAATGTGGAGCAGCAACAACGCTCTCTCGACTAATCGAGATTTGTACATCGACTAAAGTATAGGTCGATTACTTCCCATAATCGATTTTTCAAAATCCTTATCGGATTTACTTAATTCTCATCGATTATTATGTTTACTTTTCTAAATTAAAATTATCTATATTGGCAACAATAATGTAGATTATTTTGAATGCTAATGTCTCTCAGTTCTTCATTAACAATTATTTTAAGGATTCTCATAGTTCGTAAAAAAATGTACTATTGTAAAATAACTTTAACATTTTGTCGAATTTAATACTTTTAAGTAGAAATATGTATTAGTTTTTTTCTACAACCTTGCAATATCTCATTTCTCATATTTCATTTTTAATTTAAAAAACCTTAATTGATACAAGAAATACAAGAAGTTATCTCATTGCAAACAACCGAAAATGTCATTTATTCGGGATGTATCCTCTATTTCGAAAGTGATATTCCGTTTTCAGAGCCTGATAAAAAACTCCTTTTTTTCATTTGTTTTGCATCAACCCTTCACCACTGGATGCTTCGTTAAGTATAAGGATTCCCAAGCTTTCCGTGAGTTGCGACAAGTAAAATTGAGAATCGCGCCCGCGCGGTAATTTATATGGATAATGATAATGACCTCTCGACGATCCTGGCGGTAGTGCGGATGCTAACGAGCGCGATGGGAGAAGAAAGGAGGGCGAAAGGCCTCCCAGTGTAATCAGATGCGATGACGCTGCAACCGGACGAACGAATCCGCCCTCCGCGCCAAGGCAAAAAGCAGAAGGGATGGATAAATCTTTTCTTTTTCTTTTGTCCCTTTCTCTCCTAACACGTTCTTCCTTTTCACCCCGAATTCCGGCAATAAAAATGTCGTTAGAGAAACAGGAGAGAATCGGAAGGTTCTCACTAGAAAAACGAATTATCATAAACGAATTTCTAAAATCGAAACAAATAGGATTCAATTTTTTTCGTGTCTTAAAATTTATCAGTATCCTCCAATAATTATGTCGTTAATTAAAAGTTGTGTTTCAACTATTTAATTAGATTTAATTTAATTCGTAATTCGGTTCAATTTGAATTCGAACAAAGAAATGAAATACAATTCAATTCGAATTGGCGTCAGAAAACTCTTTATCCGCGCATCTCTAATATTATTTTTTGATTGTTTTATAATTTATTAGTTTTTATATTATTATACATAATTTATTATTTTTATTATTTTTGCTACTGAGAAAATCATCCTAGGTGACTCCTGGAAATCAACCGAACTCAGGGATTGACCCTTAATTGGCGACGGCGCACCCCTTCGAGGGATAAAAACAAAATCTCTCAGCCAGTTAATTTCTAATGGTCGGCTAAAAACATAGAGCAACGCAGAAAAACGGAAGGTCCTAACCAATACCGGCTACTCTCTCGCTTCTCCGCGAGCTTCACCGCGGATTTTCTTGTTCCCCTTTCGTGCTCATTTGCAAGGGTAGAAAAACGTATCGAGTGCCGGCCAATCGGGACGTATGTTCGCGAGCGTAAAATCGACGGTCGTGATCGGTCAGTCAGCGAGAGACCGTGACGGACGGTCCGTCACGAGGCGGGCCTCGTTTGCCAAACGAGATTAATAGAGATCCGCCGCTGTCAGCCGGACGTCTCCCAACCGGCCACGGCCAGTCCTCCCGCAGATTGCAAGCCGCGTGGGCAGCAGTATACGAGCTTGATACCGCGATCGATCTTCCCTCGATACCGGCTGGCCGTCTTTGCCCCTCTGTCTTCGTCCTCGCCGCGTTCTCCAAAGAGAAGATCGGTATCCCGGCGTCCGGATGTTCGTTCTCCGATGATCAGGGAATTCGCGACAAGATCGTGAGATCGGTTTCTCCTTTTTGCCGATAAACGCGAATCGCTCCGCGCACGCGAATCATCCGTTTGCAATCCGCTCGCGGTAATCGGTATCGATAATGCGCGTACGAAGCACGAGGGGACGATGGACCGTCCTCGCTGGTTTCGCCATAGTTTGCGTGATTAATTTGCGATTAGGTAACACCGATTGAGCCCCTCCCTTCCTCACTGGTCCACTTTACTTTCTTTTCATATATTAAATTCTTTATAATTTCTAGAATGTAGAAAGAATCTGTATCTTTATCATTCGTATAAGATAGAATATAAGATAGAATATCTGAATTTTTATTTTTAAATGTTTAGAATGAAATTTACAACTCTCCTTACACATGTAACGTATAATAATAATTATTAACAGTTATGCAAAATATTATATTCCAAATATTAAGAACAATAAAATTCTAATAAGTTGAAATCTTAACACGTGCAATAATCTTCGCTTTCTTTCGCGATTACAGAATCGCAACGATTGAGAAAAGAAAATCAAATCTATCTTCCAAATTATGGAATGAAATAATCGAGCTTCCTGAAATTATATTGATTTTTGCTTGAAGAAAAATTGTCTGCAATTTAATTAAATTTGTGCATTCAAACTCTAACTAAATCTAGAATTTTTGTTTTTAATTTCTAAATAAATCCTGATACTTGTACTTCGTTGCATCGTTTAAGGGGGCACATTCGTTAAATTCCGAATCACGAATTTTGAGCTTCTCGATTGAGTTTCGTTCGTGAGTTCAATTCGCGATTTTTGTTGTTTAGCTTTCTGCGAAGAGGAGTCGGAGAACGAAGGAAAAGCGCACTCGGAAGAGCTGCGACAGTACACGTGCTGTGCCCGGCATGAGAAGATAATCGACGTCGGATATGGTGAGCATTTAAAATATTAAATCACTCAATGAAATCACTTAATGGAAGAAACTTGAGAAGGTGCGCCTGTTAATAAACGATTCATAGAAGGGTGCAATCTCCTTCACGTACACAGCAGTACAGCGCAAATTGATAGCGTACCCCATGTTTAATCAATAAACGTTCCAATGGGGGGGAAGAGAACGAAACATCCGGTCACGACGTGTCTGCGAACAGGTCCGATTTGTGTGACACCGATTAACGAGGCAAATACTTGTTACATAGTGTGGAATTTTCTCCGGTTTAAAGAATGAAAGAATATTATAATCATTGTTATACAGAAATTTGTATTCTCTTTCTATCTTCATGTAGTTCATAAATAACAAGAAGCTGGTTTCTACAACGCGAGAAAATTTCAATTTCATATTTTTATATAATTATTAATTGTATATAAATTAATAATAAAATTAATGAAATCTTTGAAATTTGAGAGTGATGAGATTAAACGTTTACATGCAATTGGATGAAATACTTTCGCTCTTCTGACTCGAATTTCGCATCACTTGTCTTCGCCCGCATCGGATTCTCTCATCGAGAATTGGCTTCAATTGAAATTGAATGGCGGTAACGTTTGATCGCCCATGAAGAGGATCGTCTGCCAGGCGCTTCAATCGAAATTAATATTTCGATTAAAACACCGTACGCCCCTTCGTCGTCGAACTCCGAGTCTGTACCCTCCTCCCTCGATTCGGCTCATTTTGAGTGCGACAACTGACGCGTTTCTCTCATATGAATCTGGGCTCATATTTTTATTTGCAATGTAACGCGATGAATTGCGCAGGGACCTTCCCTCCTTACGACGTCGATGACAAATACTCCTGCATTCCGAGTCTCACGCGTTCACGCGCAAAAATAGCAGAGTTGTACACACATCGCCGATTCGATCACCCTCCCCTAGGCGCCACCCCTTTCTTAGGCTCTGGCGCCTCTCTCTATCTCTTCTTAATTTTTTTAAATATTTTGATTAAATAAATCTGTGCGCAACTTTTCAAAAATATCCGGGATTACGCATATCAATTGTTTATCAAGGTTTTACATACTGCAACGTTGCGTATAATATGAATAATCGACGTTGTTTAGGGATATCCGGGGAAATTATTCAGATCGACGCTGGACTCTGCCGGAAATTATGCCCGCGACACGTGTCCGACGATCCCGGAGATGCGAGTCGACCTGCTGTGCAAGTAAGTACAGATGTGAAGAGGAGAATAAGTAAAAAAAATAACGTCAATAGAAAATATGCTACTCTTTTCAGTAATGAGAGAAATTAATCCACCATTTGTCTCAAAGATTTTATTCTTATTTAGACTAAAGTTATGTAATGCTTGTACAATCATCAATAGAGTGTGTTTTAACAAAATAGTTAATTAATTACATAAGTGTGATGTTGAAGGCAGATATTTGCTACTCACACCATTTTTCAAAATTGCCCTCTGTTGTTTAAAAATTCAACGTTTCTCCTGTAACTTAAATATCGTCGTGTTTTATTGTGAGTAAAATAAAAAACAGATTTTCTTCTTTAATCTCTTGAAAGATATTCTGCTGAAAAAAACAATATAACATCGCACTGGTAACAAACAAGGACAAAAGCAAACAATGGACTTGTTATAATAAATAAATAAAATATGTGTTTCTTAATAGCGCATTTTCTAACAGGATATTTTTTTTCTATCTCCTGTACATTTGAAACATTAAATAAAGAGCATTGGCAGACTGAGCAAAAAATGACGAACAGATTAAAAAAAAGGATTTGAAAAAAAAGGAAACTTTTGTAGAGGCTTCGTTACTCGCTGAAATATTTCGACAGGGCGACGTGGTACAGTCTCGTAACTCTCGGCGAGTCTTCTCGTGGCATCGAGGGCTACGCGAAGGGTGAAAAAAAGATGTATTCGAAAGAACATCGTGTGTAGATTTATGAGATGCAGGATCAACCAATCGCGAGTTGGAATGCGGCCACGTCGCGCCGGACTACGCGCGGTCCTCGCGACTTTTACGGCGAGATAATGCTCGGTCGAATTCTTGAGCCGATAAGTTTTGCAATTTGCGATGGTCTCGTCAATCTCTCAGCGGCTATTCTTGAACAAAGAAACTAATACAACTCTTATTATCATATAATTATTATGATGGATTAATAAAGTAATTATGATAAATAAATATAACAATTATTATTATTGTTGTCCTATAATTAAAAAAAAGAAAATTATCAAGTTTATTTAAATCACGAAGGAAATCATAGTTTCTTTTCAGATATATTTATTTTTAATTTTTTGAAAATTATCTTATAACGAAACTGCTATTAGATAATTAATAGGTAGGTTAGGAAATGATAAACTTGCTATACAAGCGATGGGCATTTAACCCTTTAATCGCAGAATACTACTGGATAAATTTTCATTCAAATGCTAATTAAAGTACAAATTTTGATATTAAAATTTTGATACTTAAAAATAACATTTAATAAAATTTTTTATATTAAAGTTATTTATTTTATGTTAAAGTAAAAATACGACTAAGAAGATTCTTAATTATGTGAATTTTCAATATGATTAGTATTAACATTAAAAAAATATGAATAGCATCCTCAATGTATGTATAACATTTTTGAAAATATTAATATATAAGAAAGAAATATCTAGAGTATTTTTTTCTTGTTCAATTGAAAGAATCAACAGATTGATTATGTCAAACACAAATAAAAGTAAAAGTCAACACTTGCAAAAGATAAAAGTTTTACAGGATATCTCATGTATTTATAATCTCTTGTCTATATTCAAAAAATCTATCCTTGAACCTAAATATTACCGTCGATACATTAAGAAAAAAATTTTTAATATACTAAGTTTTTCAAATTTTTGATTAAATTTCTTTAAGGATTTCAGTTAAATGTACAAATATTTGAATTAAAGTTCTATACATTTTATTATAAGTTAAATAAATATGTCTTGCGATCTGATCTATCCTCGGAGGACGCGAAAGGATCCTACAGCGCAAAAAGAGAGAGTCCTCCTCGGGAAGACAAACACTCTCGTCCTTTCTGATATATCTTCCCGGATATTCTGGATCTTCGGGCCGGTCGGAGGAAGGCTATTTTCGTTACGTGATGCAATCCGATCGGTGGCGCGGATATGGTTTTTTACTCCTTGCCCAGGAGTGCGAGGTGAAGGCGTTGCACGTGAAACGCGAGGCAACCAGGCCGGGCCGGTGTGTTTTGCGTCCTTCGAAGGTCGGATCGGCGCCACGAAGAGGATCGGTGACCGACGGCGCCGGCGTGTCCGGTCACTAAATCCCGGAATTATGCGCCCGCTGGATTCCGCTGGATGGATGACGGCATGGAAGGCCGGGAGGGAGAGATTTATTGAAACGACCGATATGATCCTCCTCGAGATAGCAGGGACGAGTAACGTACGCCGGCCTTTAAAGCTGTCGTAAAATAGCCGAGAGCCAATTTTCTTTTTCTTTTTTCTTTTAATGCCAAAAACGCCGGGCTGGCTTGATTAGTCGCGTGCCATCAATTCCTGGATACGCGAGAGGAAATCTTCAAGATTCCTTCTTTGTTTCGCAATATTTCTCTCGACGTTCCTATCGATCAAACCCCTCTCTCTTTTTCCAGGCAATTTTTGGAGAGACTTTAAAACTGTCTTCCGATTTAAAATAATTGAAAATTTATTTTGAAGAAAATTATGTATCCAAGAGTTAAATCAAATGCATATATAGGACAATTCTATTCTTTTTCAGAAAAAGTGTTCACGAACGTTTCCGTCTATTCTTTCAGAAATGTTCATCGGATTCCCACTGTCGCGCGAGGGCCGCCAAGCTCGAGCGCGTGTCCACGTTGCAGGGTGTTCGCGTTATCGAGACCATAGACGCCTGCGAGTGCTCGTCGGAGTCGTCCTGCAGACGGGAACCCTACACTCATCATGTGCACTCCGGTACGCCGTATCAGGCAGTCGTGGACGTCGGGGTTTGCATCGGCCATTGCAGCAAAGGTACAATCTTGCTAAGAGCTCTCGACAAGCTTGTTCTTGGTGCACAGGCTGCACTGTTGTACTAGTTAATATTTAGAATGAGAAAAAAGATATTTGTCTTATTCTAACTGCCACCAGTGCAGCAGTGCAGCGACAAAGAACAGGCCTCGTGAGTTATAATGTAATAAAGTAAGAGGAAACACGAGATTTTTTTTCTCTTTTCACTTATTTCATTCATTTAGTTATTTTATTTCTTACCTATAATTTTCGTGAGGTTCAAAATTAACGTTTTAATTTGGCTTTTCGAGACCTGGGTTGCAAGCCAGTCCGGAATAACACACTCAGCGTCAAGGGACCAAACGGTACGTATTATGTAAATTATATGGGATTGAAATCTCTAAAGTCAGAGATGACTTACAAGTAGATCTGAAATTTCGTACCATTTTCAAAGGTGACGAGATCTATCAAGTGGTTGAGAAATGCGGCTGCGCTGGTCATTGTCACCGGATGGACCACATGGAAACTGTGCTGGATTATAGCGAGGTGACGATTGAAGAGGGCACGAACACGACCGACGTGAGGCCCGTGGTCCGAGTATGAAATTCGATATTCGATAATCTAATTATTAAAGAGAAATTTAAGGGAGGGATATTACGTGTCGATAGCACATATTGCGGTTCTGCTAATAATTTCAACGGTATCAATTTTTGTTTCTGTTACCTTCGTCAGCAAATAAACGTCGGTCAATGCGTCGGAACGTGCCCGAACGAAACGGAGACGTGTCTCCTGCGGGACAAGAGGGAGCCATCCAGGTGTGTGGCTGGCCTGTATTCGAAGCAGCACACTTGCACACCGGCCAGATTCAAAGTGCACGAGTACAGGTACTCGCTCGTTATGCCACGATTATTTTTTAATTTATCGAATCCCAACTATTATTGCATATATCAAGGCAGAAAAAAATTTAACTTTCGTTAATTTGATCGAATATCTTTCGACATTTCAACTCGGCGGTGTTTTAAATGTTTTTTTTTTTTACGAACTTTTAGAACCAGACGAGGAGCGAAGCGAGAAATAATTCAGATCACTCAGTGTGCCTGTGTTTAGACTGAAATTAATACTTCGCTGCAAGTGATCCTCCTGTTCGAGTCGAATGGAAGACGAGAGAACGAGAAGCAAGAATAGCAAGATTGAAGGAGAAAGAAAGAGAGACGACACGTTTTGCGCGTACACTCATGTTCCTAGGTACATCATGTACAAATCCATATGGCTAAATAAATCAACGGTGTTTTCACGTGAACGAGACAGTTGCCTCCCTTTTCGCACCCGTCATTTCCTACCGTTAATTCTCATATTTGTCGAAATAAAGCTTTTACGAAGAGAAACGAACTCGACGAGCCGCATTTCGCATTATTATTGACGTACTTTCTGACTTTTGCGTTGAAACGAACAAATCAACTTCCATGGCGCCTGATTACCCTAATTTCAGCGGGACGGACTCACGGGGAACTACAATAGAGTCAATCACACGCTAAAATTAGCGTGTTTCGATTTGATCGTGCGGCCAACAATTGGCAAATACCTCGCCATTTCTTTTGCGACTCCTAGCATGCGACGTCGGCGTCGGGCCGCCACGTGAGCAGACATTTATCGATAACGAAACGAGATATTTGCATAACGCAATTATTAACTGACAATGCAGTGGCGATCGGAATTCCGCAAGGTGTTTCAAATGAGAAAAAACAAAAAATCGTACGAAAATAAAGCCGCCAGCGGAGCGGAGACAAGAAAAACTTACCGTAATAAATAATCAGTGCCCTCGCGAGAGCAGCTCTCTCGTTAGATCGCGGTAAATAAATCGTCGACGTCAAAATATCGCTTAAATATCGCCGCGTGACAAATCACACATAACTCGGCACTTACGAATCCCTACGAAGGCTTGAGATAAAATTACGTAAACTATCGCGTTTTTACAAACGTATGTCCTCGGTTGCGCGCACACTTTATTGATTCTGCAAGTAATGTGGCGCAATTAATAAAAAATCTTTTAAATATATAAATAAGCACTTTAACTACGAGAGAGACATTAATAACTACAAACTAGTTAATTTTTTTTTAACTGTTAACGAGCGGCAGCGAGCGAGCCCGTGCCGCACGCGTTTTTTCTCTCTCAACCAGGTTTCGACCGTGAAACCGGACGAAAGAAAGGAGGAAAAAATGTATCGACCACAGTGGCTCATAGATACAGTACGTTTTGCACAGGCCGGTAATTGAGCCAACAAAAAATGCGCGTGTATACACGTATACGTTTGATGTTCCTGTTAACGGGCCGGCTTACCCCGATGTAGACAGGATATATTAAAAGAAAAAAAAAAGACAAAAGGATTCGAGATTCTTTACAAAACGCGTAGTGCTCACTGAAAGAAGTAAAAAGTGCTTAATCATTAGATCGAAAAGTTAAATATATCAAAAATTTTTGGTTTTTGTAGCAACCCGTGTGGAAATTCTACCTAAGTTGTAATCAGGGCCAAGTTAGGTTTCCTTACTTTAATTGAGGCCCAAGTTAGAACGCCTACCTTGGTCCAATATCGATTTGTCCCGCTTTTTAATCTAGGGCCTACATTGGTTTTCAAACTTGGGCCAATATAAAAATTTAGCTTGAGCCAAACTAAAATTGTTTAGTATTATAATAAAAAAAAAATTTATTTTGATTATTTTTATTAACAGTACATACTAAATTAAGGACAAACTTTTATTAATTAATTAAATTTAAATTATTTTATTTTAACTTAATTTATTTTATTTTATTTTATTTTATTTTAAATTAATTTATTTTAATTTATTTTAATTTAATTTATTTTAATTTAATTTATTTTAACTTTAACTTTAACTTTAACTTTAATTTAATTTAATTTTAATTTTAATTTAATTTAATTTAATTTAATTTTAATTTTATTTTATTTTATTTTAATTTTAATTTTAATTTAATTTAATTTACTTTAATTAATTTAAATTTAAATTTAAATTTAATTTTCCTTTTCTTTTCCTTTTAATTTTCTTTTTCTTTTTTTTTTTTTTATTTTCTTTTCTTTTCTTTTTTTTCCTTTCCTTTCCTTTCCTTTCCTTTCCTTTCCTTTTCTTTTCCTTTTCCTTTTCCTTTCCTTTTCCTTTTCCTTTTCCTTTTCCTTTTCCTTTTCCTTTTCCTTTTCCTTTTCCTTTTCCTTTTCCTTTTCCTTTTCCTTTTCCTTTTCCTTTTCCTTTTCCTTTTCCTTTTCCTTTTCCTTTTCCTTTTCCTTTTCCTTTTCCTTTTCCTTTTCCTTTTCCTTTTCCTTTTCCTTTTCCTTTTCCTTTTCCTTTTCCTTTTCCTTTTCCTTTTCCTTTTCCTTTTCCTTTCCTTTTCCTTTTCCTTTTCCTTTTCCTTTTCCTTTTCCTTTTCCTTTTCCTTTTCCTTTTCCTTTTCCTTTTCCTTTTCTTTTTCTTTTCTTTTTCTTTTTTTTTTCTTTTTCTTTTCTTTTCTTTTCTTTTCTTTTCTTTTCTTTTCTTTTCTTTTCTTTTCTTTTCTTTTCTTTTCTTTTCTTTTCTTTTCTTTTCTTTTCTTTTCTTTTCTTTTCTTTTCTTTTCTTTTCTTTTCTTTTCTTTTCTTTTCTTTTCTTTTCTTTTCTTTTCTTTTCTTTTCTTTTCTTTTCTTTTCTTTTCTTTTCTTTTCTTTTCTTTTCTTTTCTTTTCTTTTCTTTTCTTTTTTTTCTTTTCTTTTCTTTTCTTTTCTTTTCTTTTCTTTTCTTTTCTTTTCTTTTCTTTTCTTTTCTTTTCTTTTCTTCTTTTCTTTTCCTTTCCTTTCCTTTCCTTTCCTTTCCTTTCCTTTCCTTTCCTTTCCTTTCCTTTCGTTTTCCTTTTCCTTTCTTTTCTTTTCTTTCTTTTCTTTCTTCTTTCTTTCTTTCTTTCCTTTTCTTTCCTTTTTCCCCTCCTTTTCCCTTTCTTTCTCCCCTTCTTTTTCCCCTCCTTCCCCCCTTGCCGCTGCTAGTTTTGAACCCGGGACCTTAGGATTACAAAACTTGTACTCTATCTACTGAGCCAATTGACTTATTGATATTGGGTACTTGTTATTGTCTATATATACTTATTAGTACATTAAAATTAAAATTAGACTTTCGAGAAAAAATTGTAAGAGGCACTTTTATTGCAGATTCTTATTCGGAAAAATCATACAAACATATTAAACAAAAATTCAACTTGGAAAAAGTGGTGTAAACAATGTTAATTAAAAATTAAAAAATTAAAAAATAATTAAATAATAAATAACTTTGTGTCAAAAGTTATGAATGTTTTGGGCTAAAATTTTCAAGACTTTTAGAGAATAGTAACCGCTACTATTTAAGCCCTATTACAAGAATTTGCCATCACTTGTCCATTTGTTATTAACAATTAAAAAAAAAAATAAATTTTGGCAGTTTTTAATTTTTTTCTCCTTAAAAAATAAACCAATTGGAACGTTCGACGGCTCATTTAATAGATATTTTTAATACCTATAAGCTTATATTTTTTGTTTTTTGCTAACAATAATAAATTTTTTTTATTGCCAAAAAAACGAAAATTTTCACCTTCTTTCATTGTTTACACAATAATTCCCAACTTTTTTCGAGTTAAATTTTTGTTTGATATGTTTGTATGATTTTTCCGAATAAGAATCTGCAATAAAAGTGCCTCTTACAATTTTTTCTCTTGAGGAAAAAGTTGCTACAGACCAGAAGAACAAGTTTCGGAGAATTATAAAGAATTATATCATAAGTAGAGTAATATATATATATGTATGTATATATGTATTAATATATATATATATATATGTGTATGTGTATATATATATATATATATATATATATATATATATATATATATAATTTAATAAAAAACATAGTAAGAAATTTTTATAATTCCTTTATTGGTCCGCGCTTAACTGCTACCATAATTTTTACTATAAAATTTTCTCCGTTTATCTTCTGCGCATACTAGCCTGTTTTGCAGTTAATAAAATTGGTATTCTTATTAATCGGCCGTTGCAAAAAAATGCTCGTTAATTTTTCACCTTACAAATTAAAAAAAAATTAATTATCATTCCTTTTTTTCTCTGAAAAAGTATTTCGTCAAATTTAAATATAAACTTTTTTACGAAAATATTTTTAAGTTGTACATTCTTCGCTTCTTCACGAAGTACTTTATTCGCTTATCCAAGTTTAGGAAAACTTTCACTTTCGAAATAATAACATCCGACTTATTCGCGAATAGCACATTTTTTATACTGCACCTTGTTTGTATGGCGGACAAATTCGATTCGCGTTCTTTTTTATGGGAAGAGGGGTTCATCAGTGAGTTAAAGGGCTAAGGAACATTGACTAGAAGGCGACGAACGTTGCTAAAGCGCAAAGATCGAGCGCGCCGTAGGATCGAGCGCCAAGGAATCCCCCGTCCGACGACAAAACTACACGGTGACGGCGAGGGAGAAGCGAGAAGAGAACCGTGGGGGACGAACGAGCTGCGGGGGAGGCAACTCCCAGCGTAGCATAAAGGTGACTCCTCGCGGCCAAGACTTCCCATATGCCACTTAGCATCTCGTTCGGTTCGGCAAAATCTTCTTTGCGCGCGGTCTCCACTATTCTCCTTCTTTATCTCTCTTCATCTTCCGATAAGGACACTCGAGACAAAGAACTCGTAATCTTCCTCGATCGCAATGAGTGAGTAAACCAATACACGCGACAGTGCTGACTGACTTTCACGGGGTTGGAAAGTGGACCGACGTGCAATCCGGGGAAACCAAAGTCGCCGTAATCGTGGGTGGACAACTGTCCTTTTTCCCATCGCGATAACACGTGAATCCATGACAGTGATGACGAGAGGCGCGTCGTGCCGCTTCCTAGTGCGGCTGCTCTCGTTGTCGTTGCTCTTGTTAGACGTTAACGCGTACCCGAAGTCAGACCTCCGGACCGACGAGGACAGGGATGACGGAATCAAGCAAGAACTCGAAGGACTGTCGTGGCCCTTCGTTCAGTCGACAAACGAGAACAACCTGGCGCCCCGACGAGAGGAGGCTCTGCAGAAGATACAAGAGGTGACACTGACTCTCTGTTCACAGAAAGACAGTAAATAATCTGATTACAACGATATTTTAAATATGTATCAAACTGTCTTTCAGTTTTAAACGGAATCACCGAAAGATTGAATAATCACTGATGATTACAGTTATAAGTATAATTGTAATAAAGAGTTTGGATTCGCGTGGCTTGCAAGTTTAATTCGAATTATGCAATTTATCGCCTTCCGTTGACGAGGCCACCTCTTGAATTCCGCACTAACGACGAGCGCGTTGCAGACCCTCGGTATTCGGAGTCAGAACGAGGACCTGGCCCACCGTAAGGTACCGCCGCAATTCATGATGGAGCTCTACAACACGATCGCCGATCCCAGCGGGATCACGCGAGGCCGGAATCCCTACAACGCCCGGGTCGTCCGCAGCTTCGTCGAGAGGGGTAATTCTTTCAGTCAGTATGATTATGATCATCAGAAAACTCTCGCGGGGCCCGCTGTTGTTTCGCGATCTAAACGTTCGCCCGTTGTTTCCCGTAGATCCATCCCTGTCGCGCTTCTACTTCTTCAATATCTCGGTGCTGGAGACGAGCGAGTCGGTGCTGGAGGCCGAGCTGCATCTCTATCGGAAGAAAACGCCGCCAAGGAACGCACGTTCACTGACGACGGCTGGGTCGCCCTATTATCTGGTAAGTGCCTGGCACGGTCGGCGTCGATCTTTAATGCACGCGAATCAGGCGATCACGTCAGAATAGCCACGTTGACATGTCGATCGTCATGATTGTATACGCACAGATAAGGGTATACCAAGTCCTGGACGACTGCAGCCTCGATCTGCCGGACCTTCACAGATTGCTGAGCGTCCGTTACGTCGGCGCGCACGCCTCCGGTTGGCAGGTGAGTGCGTAATAGCTAAACGTTAATTATTACGATTTCATCAATATTTGTAACAAACTTCTTTTTGTAACAATATTCGCGCTGTTATGCCCTATTTCCTTCTTTTATTATAAAATTACGACTTTTTCTACTTGATTAACAATTTATCTTAATTATTCTTATAAAAAATCGCTTGAAGATAGCATTTATTTGAAATTTTTGTTCGACAAAAAATTTGATAACTCTAAAACAAAAGGCAACGTTAATTATATAGCTAAAGATGATCGCGTTAAGTATTTCGACGGCGATATATTTTGCAGATATTCAACGTGAAACAAGCCGTTCTTGGTTGGATGAGCGGCGAGCCGAACCTGGGCCTCCTGGTGACGGCTCAGAATCTATTCGAGAACGAGGTGCCGGTGGAGTTCTCTCGTCGAAGCGATTACCACCACAGCAGGCAGCCGATACTGGTGCTCTTCGACGATGACAGCAACGGTCGGACCAGCGGAAGACCGGTAGTCGCGCCGCGATATTACGAATACGGAAGCCAGGACGACTACAACGACAGCAAGGACGGTCGTGGAAAGGGTTCGGCGCACGAGAAGGACGCGAAGGAAAACGAGAAGACCGATCTGGAGGACAACGGCGCCGAGCGCTACGGAAGGCGCAAGAGACAGCGGGAAGTCGGCGGCGATCAGCCCGAGGAAGTCGCGTTGGTGAGCAGGCGCGAGTCGGAATTCTTCCAGCGGCAGAAGAGAGGACGCGGATCGCAAGGGGAGGAAGAGGAGGAAGACAAGGCTCCTCGTTACGGCGAGCCTCTGGAAGCGACGAGACGCCGGCGTCGCGACGCAACGTCCAACACCCGGGGACGCACCACCACCAGCGACGGTATCGTGTCGAAGAATCGCTCGCGGATCACGCGGATCCTCACGTCGATGGACATCTACGAGAGAGCGGCGTTTCGCGAGCGACTAGGACAGGTGGCGCGAAACAGATCGGCGAACATGGGGTCGTCGCGGCGTCATCGACCGGCGCGATCGACGGGCAACGGCCACCAGAGCAACAACCACCCGACGGGGAACGCGACCGATGAGTGCACGAAGCACGAGCTCTACGTGGACTTCCACGACATCGGGCTGTCGTCCTCGATAATCGCGCCGGTCGGCTACTCCGCGTACCAGTGCAAAGGCGTGTGCGAGCCACCCCTCAGCCAGGAGCAGCGGCCGACGAATCACGCGACGATCCAGGCGATCGTGCACAAGATGGCAAAGGACGTTGAGAGGCCGTGCTGCGTGCCGACGAAGCTCCTCGGCACCAGCATCCTCTTCTACGATGACAACGAGAATGTCGTGCTCAAGATGTACGAGGACATGATCGCGGACCGTTGCGGATGTCGTTAAGATCAGGGAAAAAGAAGGGGATGAAAAGAAATGGAAACCTGATTGCGACACGCTGCGAGGAAAGACGCGGCGTCGACCGTGAAGAGGTAAATGTAGAGAAATCCTGCTAGGTGTCTGCATTCGTGATCGATTAATTCTTTTGTGCTGTAATAAAAGAAGAAAAAAGTTACTGGCCCGATCACGGGTGTCTCGCTTTAGATCACTTTAAAGTGGTTCAAAGAATCCCCAACTCATGAACGTACATTTTAGTTTTTCTCGTCGAATATCTGTATTTTTTTTTTGTACTTGGAAAAGAATATAATGTAGTATAATTTAATTGCCTTCGAAATTTCGGAATCTCCGTAAATAGAAATCAATACCTGTGATCTTGAGGATTAAAAAAGAAATGGAAATTATTCGCACGAATTGTAATGCGCGAGAGATGGAGATTAATGTTGTTACGTTTCCGCGATTGGAAACTAGAGTAACAAATTGATCGTTAGTTCGTTTTCGTTCGCAGCTAAAGGGTCACGCGATAATAAACGTTCTCGTTGTAAATAGTGGACCGATAGTCTTTTGATTGTTCAATCGTTGAAGGGTTGCGGTGCGCACGGCGGCCTGATCTTTTTTTTTACTAACTCCTGCATAATTACGACTTCTGATGGATTAACGGAGAACTCTATTAGCGCTGTTATCCTCGGAAATTCAACTCTCTCAATCGGAATCAGTGAACGATGTTAAGTGTAGCGCTTATTCCAGTGCTATATGTATAATTGAATTATTTGGTAATATAGAACTGTCTTTTAGTGATAATACACCTCCTTATGTTTTTCGAACGGAATCACTGAAAGACAGTGAACAGTCACTGATGATCGCGGTTACACGCATGAATAACACACTGATTCCAATTTAGAGGGAACGTGACGATTCTGCAATCGTCTATGCGCAGCTACTACGTACATAAGAACATTCCCAAGTGCGCGCGTAGCATATAGTAGTACATATAGAATATAATGTATATGATGATAAAACGATCGTGTATTAGTGTACCGCTAGGTCGTAGCGCCGTTAAATTATTGCTACAATCGTAAACGATAGGATTAGACGATGCTCAGCTGTGCGTGTACATATAAAATATAAACGGCGACGCGCATCTCGCGCCGAATTTATTTATAGTCAAGCGAGAGGGAAAAAAAGAAGGAATAAATGATATACTCGAAGCAACATTGTGATTTGAGTTATTGGCCACGCCGCAAACCCCAAGTCCCCAATTCCTCCTTTTCCCGTATTTGCGAGAAAATCCCTTTTAATCCTGCGGGATTAAACGGATTAAAACTTGGCTGCGGCAGATTGTCGCTGTCTTTTCATTGTCTGCTCGCGTCCTCCTCGACAATAACAATAAGAGGTCTTCTTCGGTTCTCCTTGCTCTCTCGGTTGCGAGCAAAATCGCGGGGAGAGAAATCGCAGAAGCGAGCCGACCGACAGCAAACTGTGCCGCTGGGATTGCAGAACCAATTGCGGCCGTGGAATGCGAAAGATTGCTGTTATCGGGACAGTTTCTCCCGTTCGAGCGTGCCGTTATGACTTCATGCGACACAAGTCAATCCTACTTGAATTGACGGATAAAACGAACGATGTTTTACAATCTTTTCTCTAAATAAATCCAGACTTTTCGCTTGTTTCAATTTACAACCAAAAAAAAAAACAGGAAATATTGATTGAATCATTGAAACTTAAAAAAAGTATGGAGGTGCAGGTATAATTTTTTCAAGTCACGTTATAGGATTACGAGAGGAATACGGGAAGACGTTTCGTCGAAATCGCAAAGAGAATACATGGCTTTTTCCTCCAGTGCTCCCAGCAACGGTAAATCGCACGGGATTTTTACGGCCGCGTCGTAAAAATCGGACTTATCCCCCCTCGCGGCTTCGCGAGATCGAGGGAGCGAAATAAAACAGACACCGTGGATCTCGATTGAATAATTGTCCCGCGCGGTGGACTCGCGCAATTTTGCAAGATTGAACGAAATTGCGGGCGATCACGCGACGCGTATTCGCTCGGCGAAATGTCACTTCGCTTGTCCCCCTTGCTTGTTTTCGTTTCCTCCCTCTCGCGTGTACCGTGACCTTTTTAGCACACGTGCCAGCCCCCACGGGGGGTCTCATTATTCATCAGTCTCTTTCTCTTCTAATTTTATATTCATCCACTCCCTACACACCCCTCATTTCTGTAAAGACGCGTGGGAGCCTAAATCGCCGATATATATTTCATTTGTCTCAATCAAACTGAAAAAAATATCATTGTAGTACAATATCCTGCTATCTCCGATGAAAAAATATACAAAAAAAAAAAAAAACATCGTAATTGCACAATTATCTCTCCTCCACATTTATATTACATTTCAAATAGAAGATCGTTTCGATAAGTATAGTTGAAAAACAATAATTTATCATTAAGCGCTAATATTTTAATACAATTTTTTTTGTTTTGTTAATGAAGCTGCAAAGAATTAAAAAATTGTAAAGCGATAAACAATTCGAACTGCCTTGACATTCTTCAAAAAAATCATCTGCAAAATCTGCAGCATGATGCAAGTTCCTATGATCTACCCCGTCTATTTCGTTCATGATGTTCGCGTCTCGTCTCGCCTCGCAGTGGCAGGCGAATTTGCATGCTGCACGCTCGCATACCGCCGCACTGCATTCCGCGTGTACGCGTTTACGCATCTGCGGCTATATTTAATCCGCGGTGGGTGTATTTTCGAATCGGCCCGGCTAAAAATAACCAGAACGCGTTTCGCAGCATTCCATCGTTGTGTATTTAAATTGTCCACCCTGTAACCCGCGTAAAACACACACACACACACACAAGCGCGCACGTCCGCGCCACGATACGCACGCGAGGGATTTCACTATCGAAAAATTTCGGGGACCTTCCGCACGATCGCGGAAGGACACGACGATGGTGTATACAAATTCATTATATTCCGCCAGGGTTGGAAAAGTTAATATATTTTTTTAACTAAATTAAATTAAAGTTAATAAATTATAAAATTAATTCAGTCGAGTTAAAAGTTAAATCATTCAAAATTAACTAAATTAAATTAAAAGTTATTAACGTTTTAACTTTATTATTAACTTTCAACTTTTTAACTAGTTACTACCCAACCCTGTGCCCCGCGTACTCGAAGCTAATCCTGAAATTTTTCCATTCTTCGAACCTAAAAGTATTTAGTTAGACTCGGAAATCCGCATTTTGTAAAGCTGGTCTTTCTTCGTCGGGTCTTTGACATTTTCGAATTTTTATTAATTATATATTTATGGTCTCGAAGTCCACACGCGGTCTGCAATTTTAGCAGAAAATTTAAATAATCAACGGCAAGATTAAATTATGAGTCACAAGATTTTTCTGAGTGACCAATATTCACGAGGTCGGGAGATGTTTACAAAACTTAATTAATGTTGTCCGAGAAGAGGTCGATCATTTGGGGGAGAATGAATAAGGGAAGAGGACGGTAGACCGGCAGGGCTAATGAGAGGCAAATGGGGATACACAAAGAATACCAACCAGATGCAAATCAACGAAGAAACACGGTGGAAACGTCTAGAATTTGCGCGCGCGCCCAGGTAAGTCCTGAGGAATCTTCTGATGGAGATTACCGACTCCCAAGAAAAGAATGATAAAACGGAATTAACTCTCATCATAGACCTGGGAAAAAAGGGGGAAATGAAAATAATTGCTCCCTCCACTTGGGTGCGCGCCGCTGTACCATCTTGGTACGCCTCGCCATTAATTGCGCGCGCACCGAATCGGGTTTTTATCTCGAGATTTTTTTTTTCTAGAAGAAGGGAAACGTAAATGAGCAAAATTGCGAAATAAGTGGCAGGAGAGTTCCGGCGGCCCCGCGTCCATAATTAAGGGTTGAGAGAGGCAGTCGGCCGTACGTCATCCGCAACCCGACGGTGTCCCGTGGTGTCAACCCAGGGCTGTCGGGCTAGGCTCTGCGTGTTCCGTTCTCTCTCTCCCTCTCCCTCTCTCTCTATCTCTCTCTCTCTCTCTCTCCTCTTCTCTCCTCTCCTCCCCATTTCCCTCCTCTCACCATCATCCTTGCCTCTGTTCATCGCCGGCTGTTACGGACACTTCACCGGCTGTGGTTCACAACTATGCGCTGCCTAGCGCGGTAGGCCTTTGAACGTCTGCGCGCCCACCTTTCTCCCCCCGTTCTTCCCGATCTTTCCGAACCCTCTGCGGCTCTTAGTTTCTTTTGCCTATCGTCCGTCCGTCTTACATCACGCGTCATCGGTCGGTCGCTCGTTTACCCGCGCACTCACGACTGGTAAACAAAACCAGGTCGGACGGCGGATCTCTTTGAGGAGACGTCATCGGAGTGACGACGTCGAACGGAGAAACGGAGGAAAAAAAAAAAGATGGGCCGTTGTCACGAGATCGCGTCCCGATGGTAACGAACGGCGAGATTTATCGCGTATTTGGGTGTATCGATTGTGTGCGGCGGGCTAGTTATGTTCAAAACGTCGGGCACAGCTGATTGTGAGAAGTGGTACGCCGCCGCCGAGATCCCGTCGAGATCGGAGAAGGAACCCAGAGCGACAAGATGAGAGCGCCGCTCGTGATTTGCGTCGCGGCGGTTTTTTACCCGATTTTCGTCGCCGTGATGGCCTCGCGCGATGGCGACCGCGAAGTAAGTACGAGCCACAAGCAACAAGACAATTCTCTCTTGCTCTGTCTCTTCCTCGAAACTCATCTACGGTTAACACCCTGGTTCGTTATTTTCAACAACGCTCAAGTCATTCTTGCTTAACGCACAAATATAAAATTGCGAATTGAATTTGCAGACGAAAAGGAAAATAATTTCTGCAGCCCGCAGTGCAAAATTTATTCTCAAAGCTGATTCCAAATTACCTTTCGAGATTATCATTGCGTAAGACATTATGGCATAATATCGTATTATCTATTATATCGATCTATATATTATCAAATTCTAATTTAATTTTTTTTTCTTCCGTATTCTTAATGATGGAATAAACTTTTTCTCTTATTTTAAACGTATTAATGCTTTGCGTGCTGTTTATCGACAACTTCTCTAAAACGCGTCACAACTCTCCCGAGTTAATTTTTATTATTTTAATAAGTATAAAAAAATTTTGTATGCTTTAATAAAGACAGTTTTGTAGGCTTGTTAATTCAAAAAAATTGTATATAAATGTTATAATTAATTATAATACTCTTAGTTTAAAAAATGCCACAAATAGTGCACAAAAAGTATGATATTCGATATCTATAAAGAGGATTAATATTCGATTCGAGAAATAGGATCTTAAAGGTTCGAAATTTCCCACTTCCGGCATTAGTTCTCTTTTACAAAGACTTCAGCCAATCGTTTTCAAGAGATGAGGCGTATTGAATTTCTTTATTCCTGAAAACTTTATACCTGAGGTTAATCACGAAACTGGCAACTTCTTTCACATTTCGAAAACGTAACGAAACGTAACAAAAATCTCGAATCGTTTCGAGATTATCCAAATTATTCAAAACTATAAATTTCAGCTTACATACAGACATGGGTATCTCCGAATCTGATCGTTATTTCATCCATCTAAGTGATTTAAAGTGATTTTTAAAAAATTTAGAAATTTATAAATATAATGAATATTTCTGGAAATTTTCAAGTTTCTAGAAAAAAATGTATGTATTGCATTTTAAAGGAAATATAGCACAATTGAATTATCTGTAAAATTTCGAGAAACCTTTATGGATGGAAATCGATTGGACACAAAATACTCATCTTTGTATACCTAAGATACTCCATTGACGAGAAACTTGCCGTTTCTCAGAAGTAAAACACTCTGCCCCTTCGCTCCGGATGATCGTAGTCTCTCTCGCTCTCTCTTTCTCTCTCTTCTTTTCCGCCTCCGCGTTCTTCTTATCCACGCCTTAAATGTCGGCGTTCTTTGATGTTGCTGCGACCGTGTCAGCCTTTTACGTATCGCGCGCAGTCACGTCGGTCATCGATCTCTTCGTTTTGACAGATCACTTTTTGATACACGCGAAGCGAATATTCTCCGATTGCATTCATGCGACTAGAGATGAACATGACATACACTGTTTTACAAATCACATTGATGTTACGTATTTGTCGCTATCTTAAATTATGGAAAAATATCGTTTTAACGAAAACTTACAACTTACATTATTCTTCATCTTAGTTCCTTGTTTATCGAATTCTTTACGTCTGGGATATTTTTGACAAACTTTATTCTGTCTGCTTTTATCATTTCAGCTTTTTTAAGCTTGTTCTTTTTATTATTTTATTTTAATAATCGTTAATTAGATGTAAAGTTTCCGGAATTCGAACCACTTTTTTTTTACTAATTACATCTTGTTCTTTAGAACAAATAAAGTTTGATTTTGCTTGATTTTTTTAAGGTATGCAAAGCAAAGAGCAATTTTTTATCTTTGAAAATGTTCTATGAGTATCCTAGGTCATTTGAATTTTAGATAAAATTTGACATCTCGAAAAATGTTTTAGTTGTAACATCCAATTCGCTTTACGCGAATAAGTGTTTCAATATAAGAAAATCCAAAAAGAAGAAAACTTACATGACGGATTATTTATGGTTTAATAAATTCAGTGTCTATTAAAATTCATTTTCTCGATCATCATGCAAGTCGATGCTTCCAGGCTCATCTTTTACTTGCTTCTCAGATACAAAATTCCATGACGACGCAGGATGTCGAATGTAGGGCAGATTGTACGAGATCGCGCGATGAAGCCTCGATGACGCCCGACGAAGAGGCCAACGATTACGAACGCGCGAGGAGCGTTTATCCTTCGCGGGTCAAACGTACCAAAAATCCGCATCGCTCTCGCGCGAGGTCGAACGCGAGAAACTCAACGAGATCGAGGCACTCGAAAGGCAATGCGAATAATGCGTTTCGCGATGCTCCCCACGGAGGAGGGCTGGAGCCTCTCCTGTTGAAATTAATCGAAGCGCTGGAGAACAATTCCAGAACGGACGACGAGCCCGAGCCCATGTTGAACTCGAGTGCCGTCAACGACACCAGCAGCTTCGACGACGTGGATCGTTGCCAGAAGTGGCTGGACAACTGGCACAAGATCGAGAGGGCGTTTCCGGGTAAAAGAAAAAAAAAACGACCCTTCATATACATAATCGAGCTTGCTAAATGAAATTTCGCGAGAGTACGTCCTTCCTTCACATAAACTTGTTCGTGTGACTACACACTAAAACAACCGTCCGATTAAATTATCCTTTCGAAAAGTAGCAAATTGGATATTTACGATTATTTCGCGTGTTCGAAGAAAAATGGATCATCCGTTTAGAAAGTGACGAACAGATATTTAATTTCCATTCATTTTCGAACATTCCGATGATTTCATTCCCAACGAGGTCGAATTTTTGATCCGACTTAAATATCCGTTCGTTACTTTTTCACGAGGTAATCCGATCATTATTCTCTAGAAATTTTTCTCAGTGCAGGATCCGTCGACAACCTGCCGGCGTGTCCCTGCACGTATCCGAACAACGTCTTCTACAACAACGAGATCTGGGATAAGAGGCGGCAGAAGAACTTTCGATGGCGCGACGTGAGCCACGAGAAGGATCGGCTCGCGATCTACAAACCGGGCGCCACTTACTGCGTGCAGACCCTACCGTCCCACGAAAGCGAGAGCGCCATCGTGCAACACTGTTGTTACGACGAGAAAAGAAAGCTGCTGACCCGCGGTTCCGGCGCCGGCACGCCGTACATCGTCAGTCCGGATATCTCGGAGCTGTTGCACGACAAGATCGACCTGTTGCCCTGGCGGCTTTGCAAGGGTGACTTCACGAGGTACGCACCCTCGCGTGACCACCGGACATTCCTGTCTTCGTGCATGTACAAATGTGTTACCGAATTACAAAATTTAAAGTACAAAATGAAATACATTTTAGTGGCATTTCTTTAACAATTTTTTAAATAATTTAACAATTTTATATACTTTATGTAGGTTTCTTATAATGCATTGTCTGCTATATTAGTCATCCGCGTTATCAAAATTTTTGTTATATTGTAGGTACAATGAAGTGAGAATACCGAATAATGGCAATAACTGCAAGACGAATCCGGATAACGAGGAGTATCAACATCAAGTAGAAAATGCGAAAAATTATTGAGACACGACGGTATCGCAATTGTACCGAAAAAAACCAATTTATCTAATTTCCACTTCAATTGTGTTCCCAACAGAGAATAGTCTAACAATTTATATTTATTTCCTACTATATCTTTGTATATTTTTAAACATCCTAGTTTTATATCGACACATTACATTGAAAAGATTATTTAAGAATACCGTGTGCTGTTGGTCACATAAGAAAATTATCCTTTTTTTATTTAGTGTGATATATTCTTCACTGTGTGTATAATATTAATATTATAATAATTACTATTTAATTAATCGAAGAATTATTTAATTATGAATTATGAAAGAATGAAAAAAAAAATTATGTGCAATATCACACGGTGTTCCACGCATCATTCGTTTATAATAGATCTTTAAGAAAACGGCTAATACCTAACAAAAGGTAGAAATAAATAAAATCTTTAAGTTACATAACTAAATCACAATGCCACGTTTAATTATGAATCATATATTTTTTATCGAGCTCTTTCTTGATGCTATACTTTTCAATTAATGTCGTATTCTTTTACAGAGCTTAAGTAGTACAAATTATATTACTTTTGTTACTTCTCTTCTAACATATCAGTAATTAAAAAATTAATATTTATATTAACATTAACTTTTGACGCCACTTTCTTTTTAGTGAAGGAATTGTCGCGCATGCGCACAAAGTTCTCTGCCAGATATCGTAATGTTTTCAACCTTTTGCTGAGCGCATGTGCGCCATCCTTCTTCCCATCATCCGGTTTTCGTGCTGGCAGCGGCTCGAGTCTGGAAAGACTGCGATTGAAGATCTTTCAAGAGACAATATAATGTCTTCGTGCTAACTCTACTCTAAAGTACATTTGTAAGAAATAGCTCATTATTGAGCCAACGAATAGCAAAATCGAATGTATTTGGAATTTTCTTAACATATTTCATTTGATGAAAACAAATTAGATCAAACACAAACTGAATACAAAAAGATAATAATAAATGAGATATTATTTGCACGACTATTCAGAGTCGTTGGACGTTTCCTTCGTTTAATGTAGACATGCCTTAAAGCGGGCAATCATAGGGGAGACAGGAAAGTCGTGTTCTGATACGCTGTCAGAACTAAAAATCTATAGTTCACGTTACGTATATTATAGATTTCAGTATTGGTAACGTGTATCGCAATACGACCTATTCCTCTAGAAATCAGTATCTTCCCTATAAAATAACTAAAGGCTAGCAAAGAGAGAAAATAATCCAAATTAAAAGAAATTTTATTTCAAACGGGCAATTCAGTAATCCGAATATTACATTGTTAGACAATTTGAAACATAAATAATACTTGAGAATTTTTATTTTACCATCTCAAACTGTAGACATTATAACAAGTTAGGGAATCAACGGTTTTCTCTATATACGTATGTATATACATTTATTCTACACACATGCAAGATCTGCCATATGTCTGAGTAGCTGCCAGTATAAACTCAAGAAGAGAATATAGTCAGTCGTCATGGTTACCGTTTGCAAACGGAAGAGAGCAGCGGTATACTTGTCAAATGTACCGCAAAGTCTGACCTGAAGTGACTTACAACGCAGAACACAACCACTCTATACTTCGATGGATATTCTAATGCAACATAGCTAATAATAAGCAGAATGGACTGGGCTAACGATCTCGAGATCACTTCGAAAAAGGTAATTTCAAAAGTTTTCTATTTCCAATAGAGCAAAAATCAATTATCTAAAGTCCTAAGGAACTTTTCTGATCAATTGTTACGGTTAAACTTAAGTACCAAATGCACCGATCAATTTGCAGTTACTACCTCGCCTGGGTAGACGCGCAGGTCAAAATAATTTCCAAGATGAGAGCAAGTCTGACGATGATCTTCTCGAGAGTCCTATTTCCTTATCGTCTGCAAAGTCTATGCAAAGACCGATAGTTCCACCTCGATCAAGAAAAACCGGCTGGAGCGACGAATTGAAAAGCGCCAAGTAGGTCAACTATAACTTAATACAAAGCCAATAAGATTCTAGATATACATAAAGAACAATCAAAATTTTCAACACACTTTTTCCATTTTCTCAACAGCACAACGCTGTTTTAATATACGACATTCATCTGGTCATAATAACAAATTTGTTAAATTTTTAGTATAATCAATTAAACAATTACTTTTTTATTTTACAGGTCAAGAGCGTCAAACATCATTGAACAGTGAGTACAACGCATAAGAATGAAAACGAATCTTCAGTTATTAATAAATTATTTTTTAGGGAACGTTTTCGAGTAATTGAAAAGGAGGAACAAGATGGTGAGCTGATTTAGAACAAATTATATTAATACTTTGCGGTTCGCATATTTTAGATTACTTCACCATTTAAGTTAAATTACAACTATAATATAAATGGAGTCGCATTTTTAATATAAATACATAAAAATTTATCTACCGTAAATGTAAATACAAAAATACTTGTTAAAATTAAAACATTTTGTATGTTTTATTTTCAATATTGTTCAATATTCTTATATCACAGTGACATTATGCGTTTATAAACTAGATATAATGTTAAAATTCGTGCAATAATATTATATCGGCGGACTGTAAAGTCAAAATTTTGTACATTAACTGATTTTTAACTAATAATTACTCATTCTGAATAATGTTTTACCAATCTTGTAATACTGAAGAAGAGAGAATTTAAGCATGACAAAATTGAAATATTTATTATTTTGCTTTATTATTCACTGTTTCTTTAACATTATATTTTTGTATTTTGTAGATATTCCAGTTATTCCAGATTTGGATGAAATTCAGGAAGATAACATCTCGTCTGAAATTGCAAGCGCTCCTATGTAAGCATTTTTTTTACTGTTTTAAAATTTCAAAAAATTATGTAAGAAAATTATTTATGTAAGTAATAAAATTTTCGGTCTTATTCAATAGATTAATAAGGATATAATTTTCAGTGTTAATGCAAATAGAGTGACTGCATACGAGGAATTGGATACTGATCTGGTGAAAAATGCCGCGTATACGTCGTTAGACGGCGTCAGTCTTTCTCTCCTCGCAGACAAGTTGTACAATGAAAGTTTGGTAAAGGAACCGGATGAAGTTTGGAATTGGAATCTCCTCTTCACGCAAATTTCTTCGGAAATCAATAGCGAGACGCAGAAAAAGATCAGTGCTTAAAAACGCATTGCAAGTTGACAGAAAATTTTTGTACTTTGAAATAAAAACAAGAGTTCAACATTACTGTTACGGTTATGTCATTCATCGATATAAATTGTTTTCTGAAAATAATCCTAGAATTTAATTTAACCTTTCGCGGTCTAATCTTCCACATTAAAGTCTAAAAAATATGAGTATTATTGTATTATCTTCTACCTATCTAAGAAAATAAAAATATCTAACACCTGAGCTAAAATGTTTTCACTTTTCTATCATCTCAGAAGAGTAAGACACAGAAAAAAAGTTGCATAGCTTTTTTCAGTCACTCAACAATCTTACATAGGAAGAATTGTATTATATTCTTGTCTGTTTTCTCTTTCTCTTGCTCTCATAAGCCGAGACATAGAAAGCTCGAGTTCGACTGAAAATTTGATTTCAGGCCTTATGACACTACGCCAATTTCGACAAATAGAAAGAATTGAGGAGAGGCAAGGAAAAAAGTTCTAAGTTACAAAAAACTTAAAAATGATCAAACGTTTGAAAGGCAAAAAAATGGCGTAACTACATTCGGTAGTGCCTCTTTATTTGGAAGCGACAAATTACCTCGTATTACCTATCCGATTACCCGCCCAAATTTGGAAATCGCGGTACTTCGAGGAGTGACGTGAAGGACTCATACCGTGCGGGCTTGCAAATCCGTGCTCTGAGAGCACGAAGATGCATGCGCAAGCGGGAGTCTGACACTCAAGCTCTACTTGAAGCTTTACGACAATGTGACAACACCCACTGAGCAGATCTGCCATGCCTCTAACGTTAGCGATCGATGTTCAGTTGTGCCATCACTAGCACACGCTTCCGATAGGTCTGCTCATTCAAAAGTCTTATATAGAACATGATAGGCTAAGGAGTGTATACGAGAAGATCTTTCTGAGGTTAAGCAAGTCCATCACAATCAATATTGTCTAGCGCGTTTCTTTGAAATGTTCCGTTTAACAGCTAAACCTAGTTATCGCGTCGTTAATAAGAATTTTGCAATTATTATCTGAAAAATCGGTCATAATGCTGAAGAATCGTCAAGATAATAGCCATCTAGTGGCAAATCGTAGCTCTTTCCATGCATAAATAAAAGAAATACCGGTAACGTAATCACACGCCGGCGGTAGTGTTGCGAACCATCGCGAATCATCGCGGCTCAAGTGTTCAAGTTTATTTTGACAGTACGAGTAGACCCTGGGCCACTTACGAGTTCAGCAGAGTTCAGCTCTTTCTTAGAAACCATGATTTTTTTATTAAATTGGAAAATCAAAGGCTAAAGAAGAAGTGCCCAAGTTAGAAATGCCGGTGTAATTGGGTGCAATCAATAAATGCCACGCTGATACGAAACTCTGGGCATGGACGAAAAAATTGACCTTCGAAAATATAGAAAGAATTGCGAAAAATAATTGATGAATGGACATTTAAAAATAATAATCACGACAATACCGGTAAGAATCAAATCAATGAGATTCTGTTTAAGTCAATCTAATTTGTCGCGGGCATCTCAATCAATCAGGACCAATTCCTGATTGATCGTTCATTCATTGAGCGTTCTAGTAATACTGAAAGAGACGGGCTACTTCACCGATTTGTTTCAAACTTTACAATATTGTATATTTTTGTGCGTAGAACACGAATACGTAAGTAAAAATCATCGCTCTGCTGTGTAAAGAATAAGACATTAATTGTTAAAACTAACCACTCTTAAGGTTAAGAAATCTGTTGTATCGACAGACTTCAGCGCTGCACATCAGTACATTATAAGCATGCGCAGCGACAGGCGCAAAATTCAATATTGATGTTAACTCTAGATTTTTTAGTACTGGTAGTAATATGCATGTATTTTATAAGAATCTTATTTTCCGTGAAAATTCAAAAACCTATGTGATGCAGAGAACGCATGGGCGGGGGACGGACTCTGCCCTTCCCTCTGCACCTCCTCTCTGTATTTTTTCCTAACTCTAATCCAACTCAATTTTAACTTGCTGTTTGGCCACAATTACAAATCTGACTGGATAAATTTCTAAAAATTTGCTTGAGTAATATTTATTTGTAACTAATAAATAAAAACTAAAAAATTTCTAAAAATTTGTAAACGTAGTTTCAAATTTATAGAATAAATGTTTATACTTGCTTTTGAAAAAAATATATAAAATAGTATTAAAAAATCCATACAAAATACTTAAGATATATAATAAGATACATAATAAGATAAATATTTCCATTTCTACAATTTTTATTAATTCTTTTACAGAAATTTAATACGAGATCGAAAAAGTGACGACATGTTTCGAGATAGTCAAAAGATCGTTGTGGAGGACGGGCTTGCCCCGTCGGCACCATATGTCATAAACATTCGAATGGAGGATATGTTGGAGAAATTAAAGCTGTTGAATTACGACGCGGAATTCGTACAGGAACTAAAAATGAAACCAATCAATAGGTAAGATATCGCGACAATTGTTGATATAATATGTTCTGTTTGATGTTTCTATATCTGATAAAAGAGATAATTACAAACATTGGAAATACACAGGCATCACTTTGTAATTCCGACGAATCCCGGTGAACAGTTTTACACGTTTACTTGCTTGGCTGCGTGGCTGATTAGAAAGGCGGGGAGGAGCTTTGAAATGCCACAAGAGTCGGACGATCCCAATTCCACGATAGCACTGATATTAGATTACCTCAGAGAAATTGACGTATCTGTGGAGTTCCCTCCTAACAAACTCAAACAGGGTAGCGGGGAGCACGCGGTATACGTTTTGGATAATTTAGCGGACAACGCTTTAAAGGTGGAAAAATTCAAATGGAAAAGGTATACAGCAATTGCCGTTTCCATCGAAACCTTTGTCAAGTTAAATGAAAAATAATTAAATTACGATTGCCAACTTCAGGGTAAATATTACACCCGATGAACCCACCCCGGAACCGGATATCGAAGATGATGAAGCAGAGTTGATCTTGGAGAAAGTAGAGGAGGAAATGATGGCCGAGTACGACGATGATGATCACGATGTCTTGCACATAGACGACATTACAAAGCTTTACGCGCAAAATATTGTACGGGAAAACATTTTTATTCTCAGAGAGAAGAATATCGTTGTTAAGATCAATTTCATTTTTTCACGTTTCAGAACGAGACGCAAAAACTAGACAGCTATTTGGAGTCCACAACTAACAGGGAAGAGTGGCAATTGGAATTGGAAAGAGTTTTACCTCGTTTGAAAGTGACCGTTAAGACAGGTATTACATTTTTGGTAATCGGCTAACTAAAAGGAGCGTCATTGCAACGATCGGCTGACTCTAAAAGGAGCGCTACTGTAATTTGCAGACTCGAGAGACTGGAGAGCGCATATCGAGCAAATGAAGCAGCTGCGCACGAACATCGCGACCAATCTTGGCGGGACGAAAACTCACCTGAACAAAATTCACACCGATATCGGGAATACCTTGGATAAAATCAAAACCAGAGAGACTTATCTTAATCGCCAGCTCGAGCCATCTTTAACAGAATATCGCTCACTGCAAGTGAGTTTCATTTGCTTAATTTGCTTTATATAAGTTACACATATGGAATGTGACATATAAATTATAATCATTATCATAATTTAGGAAGAGCTATCGAAAATCAAGGAACAATATAGAGACGTCAGTGGCGGCGTTACCGAACGAACGCGGGTTCTTAATAAGTTAATGGAGGAGTTGGAGCACATAAAAAGAGAAATGGACGAGAGAGGGTCCAGCATGACTGACGGAAGTAAGTGTTATATAAATATAATTCCGCTGTGATTTAAATATTAAATTTTACTCTGAAATATTCGCAGCGCCGCTTATCAACATAAAGAAGACGATCACGAGGATGAGGAACGAAATCTCCGAGATGAACATACGAATCGGCGTGCTGGAGTACAGCTTGATGTGCGCGAGAGTGCGGGATCGGACGCAGTTACGGGAGGATATGAACAGCACCTCGGTGATAATTTAACGAGCACGTCATCTTTATTGCACGTGCAATCTTTATTGTTTTTATAAATCACATACTTCAATCCGTCCAACATATGTTACGATTCACGAGTATGGATATATTATCAACACACGGGGTCCAATTACTTCGCCTCTAAAGTTGCGATAACATAGCTGCGATGCAGAACTGAAAGTATTGGATCGGTCGCAGTGTGGAGCACAATGAATTTTCTATTACACACTTTGTACGTTTATACTAGCTCGCAATTGTCAATCGACACCGTCACCGAGTTTTACGTTAAATAAAGTTGTTTGAGTTTTTTTTTTTAACTCAATGTTTTATCAATCTTGTCTTATCCGAAACACACTTTCCCCCTGTTTCCTTCGTTCCGTATCGGGCATCTTCTCTTTATCAATTAACATAAAAGACGTCGCGCGGATTTCTTCCATATCAGGCATATTTTGTCGGGACAAAATTACAATATCAGAAATGCGTCACGTGACAATCCTAAAAGTTGTTGATCGTTGACCGGCCAACGCGCCCACACACACATGATGGAGAAAAAGTGAAGTTGTATGAAGGCGCTGCGTGTGCGCACGTTTCACCGCGTCCGTGGCGATCGCGTCGCGACGTAGTCGGGGCGCGAGATCGCGCGCACTCGCATTGTATCGCAGCTTTGAGTTGGTGCCGGCGCGGCGAAACAAACGATAAGAAGTATATATTTGGATTTCGAGGACAACAGGTGCGTAAAAAGGATCCTTTTGTTTCCGATTAATCTACGCGATCCAGCCGCGTGAATCTTTTATCAAAAAAAAAATCACTGTCGGCTTAATACTGATACTATGTCGATATGGGGAAATCGAGACGATCGCCGTGACGATGTTTCAGCCGGTAAAGGTCACCGATTATCGGGAATCAATCGTTAAAATTGAATCGCGGAATACCCTTGTTTGTTGATCTGAAGATCGATGCGCTCGCCGCGAACACACATTGCTTTTATCATTCGCCGAGAACAAAAAAATTTGCCGGTGATGAGTGTTTGCAATTACGCGGTGTTATAAGAAAGTGCTAATCGGAAAATGTATCGGCGTGATAAGAAAGTAACTTAATGAGAATATCGTACGACTATTATTATTGCATGATAGTATCATCAACGTAATTTCTTATTTTACGAAGGAATGTAGATTTCGATGTAATCTCTTTTTTTATAAAGTAAAACAAGATAAACACGTTTACGAACAAATCCCTCTTTTTTATAATGAAATCGCATTTGTGAAGCAATTGACTTTCACATTTCTTCACATAATGCGTTCACTTCTTATGCAATTCTTTTGAAAATTTAAAGTGAAAATAAACAAATGCTGCGATACGCGAAAACAAACGATACTTTGCAAGTGTGAGTCATTATGAACAAAGCGTGAATCGTACGTGTCATTGGTCTTTCTTTTAGTGTCTGTCTCTCGCTGGTAGTGCCGCAGGATGTGATAGCTTTCTTGCAGATATGTTCGAATCACATAATGCTACGTAATTGTGAAGAAAATGTTTTCTCCTCGATGTTACTTTCACTTTCCCAATTTTTTAGCACTCAAGCGCGCTCGGCATATGCCATGCATGAAAAATTTTAAGCAACAGTATATATTAAACTAACGATATTTATAATAAATATAAATAATAGGGGATAAAATATATTATGTATAACAGTAATTAACACTTTTTGTAATTATCCTACTTATATTGTATAAATAGATATAAGTAAATAAATAGGTAATCTTAAATATATGGTATGTATATATGTTATATAATACGTAACAATATGCACAATATATTTAAATAGTTTACAATATATTTAAATAGTTTACAATAAGTAGGATACCAAAAAATACGAAAAATAAACTGTACATATCGATGTTGTGAAAATAAATTGGCATTCATATATTCTTTTCAAATTATAAATGTAAAATATGTAAATGAATTTAGAACTACACTTGATAAGAAAATACTAATGAACCGAATTCAAAATCATTTCGATGACTCATAGAGTAAAAAATGTAAAAAAAAATTATCCAACGTTATCTGCACATTGAATACAAAAGACGTACATAAAAGTAGCCATTATAATAAAAATAGTATTATGTGAATATAATCTAAGATTTATATATATATATGTGTGTATGTATGTGTGTGTGTGTGTGTGTGTGTGTGTGTGTGTGTGTGTGTAATTTTGTTACAATAATATATAATATATATTAAAATGATATATCACTTAATTTAGCAAAATTCAGTAAAGTTTTATTCTAATATATATTTTTTAATGAATTCATTAATTTTTAAGTGTCTGTCTATTTTTACGAATCTGTTAGATCCGTTGAATAATTTATTAAAATTTTATACTATTTCACATAGCTTAAATTCAAGTTTTTACAGTGTTTATATCGCGTTAATTTTAACGTCAAAAGTCATTTAAATTGTTAAATAATTTCTTTTAATTACAAGAGCGGTTTTCAAAATTACTCGGGGCTTGTCATAATTTTTGTTCAATATTCTCGAGACAGTATTTATATTTCCGTTCAACGAGTTGAACAAATTGCTAGTGCAGACATGTTTTATCTATCGCTCTGAGCGATCCGTGAATTCACATACATTATTTTACATATTTATCGCTCACGCGTGTAATTGCACGAATAAATCTGAACTTTGAGCGGAGGATATACAATGCTTACTAATGTAGCCGTGAAAAATACTGTGATTTTCTCCCACTTTTAATTCCGTTATTTCTTCCGCTGAACGATTAGTCATTATAATTTATCATCCAGTGGATTAACATCTGCAAAGTTCTTATATTCTTCATGCTTCGCGTTCATTATTTAAATAGTTTTTTATTTTCTTGTGGAAGCTGCGTATCATTCTATCGAATGGACGATAGTATCGAGGTGATCGCTTTAGAAGACATCGCATGTATCAAGTAAGGTGTCCAGAGTTACGCAAAAAGGCTAGAAAAGAACCTGATTGAGATTATACTAACGGATGGCGATTATGATTCGTCGCGAAAGCTCGACATTTTTAATTAGTCTTACTTCATTAAAATCAACACCAGATTTGCATACAAGCTATAGCTTGCAATTCATCGATGGTACAAAAAAAGTGCGGAAAAACGATGAAAAACTCCGAAGTTGTATTCAAAGTTCTTCTCGTGATTCTTAATTAGCCATTTCCTTGGGATGTTCGCTTTGATTGGTTTCATTCGCAAAATCGTGCGTTTTTGATGCGTCCCTGAATCAGTAAATTGTAGTTTCATAACACAACAGTTTTTTTTTTAATATAGAGAAGCTCAGAAAGTGTTGAATCTGGACAGATTGCCAAAATGAGTTATCGTGAAGTAAGATCCCATCGTTTTATACTCGGAGAAATGTCTTGTAACTGGTTCGAAAGGAGATCTTATCTTACCTTGATAAAACCAAGGCAGCCTATCACTTTTCATAATATTCAATTTTATCGGAATAAACCACTCGAAATCTAACAATCATATTGACATCATTCGCCCCGCGTTCGTTGTCATCGATATTCTCAATCAATGATTAGACTTTGTGCCCAACAGTTAATCCTAACGGATAAACTTCCATCAAAAAAAATAACACGGAAGTAACATTCAATTTTTATAAGACCGGCAGATTTCTATTTCCTTCCATTTTTTATTTTCTCTGTGACTATCAATGTGAAAGTAAATTAATTGCGTGAGTGATTCGAAGACCGCAGTCGAGATGTGTAACTAATTTCTCGGTGAAAAGGAAAAGTGGCCTGTTGTTACTTTTTTCTCGGATGAGCTCTCGAAATATTCAAAGGAGAAAAAAATGGCTAATAACGAGGTTGAATTCTCAGTCCCACAGGAATCTAAAACGCGAACGTATGCAATCTCTACGCAGACGTCAGTCCGGTAAGAATTAAAAAATCTCACGAGTCAGTGTAATTAAAATATCTTGATAAAAATCAGCAACCGTTTTCATTTATCTATATATTCTATATGCGAATGCTACTTGATTACCTTTGCCAAAATCTCCTCGAACAAAGATTCGACATATCGTATTAAAAATATATGATAATGTGATTTTTAAAGATTATATTTTCGGAAAAGAATATACAGTTAAAAAAGAAGAGGTTAATTTTTAAGATATTAAAATAGATTTTAATTCTATTTCCGTTTTTAAATACTTAAATACTTAAAAATGTTTTATTTCAAAACGCTAAAATGTTTAAAGCTGTTACAATTTTCATCTTTAACCGTTTTAGTGTTTTAAGCCTGAACGCTGTTCAAAACTAAACTTCTTTAAATATTTAAGGAACAACAATAGAGATAAAACATTTGATAATATCTATCGAAGTGTCTATGAATGTTGATGAGATCACGTTTCTGGATATTTTTTTCCTAGTTTTTTTCTTATCTATCTTATCTTTACTTGGTTCAGCGTCGTCACGCGTTTTTTTTTCTTTTTTTTCCTTCGACTATTTTTTTTTCATAATTTTATTTCTGGCAGACGTTGAATTAAATAAATTAAATAAAGGCGATTTACTTACTTCATTACATGCCGCACATATGAAATAAACAAAAGTTAATACTTAAAGGAAATCGTAAGCATCGCGTTGTGAAAACTTCCGACTAACTAATAGGTCCATTCTTATCTTAATGACAGTGTTATAGTTACGCATGTATAATGTATAGTAAAAAAAAGCTTCGCGCAACGGCGAGGTAATAAAAATTTTGCTGTTAATTAAGAGTCACAGAAGCGCTGTGTTTCGAAATTCATTGCTAGTACTGAAAATTTGTAGTATATGTAACGTCAATTTTCAATTTGATATATCAGGAATTTTCTGACCAAGAAAGAAATTGATATATGCACACACACACACACACACACACACACACACACACACACACACACACACACACACACACACACACACACACACACACACACAGAGGAATATAGCTCCTTTAGAGATATCTAATGCTTCCAAGGATGTTCGAATATCATTAGAGCGATACACTAAAGATAAGTTTTTGTTATATTTTGTTTATAATTTTTAATGTAAACTAAATATTATTTGTCATTAATTTTAATTTAGTTAAAGAAACATATTAACTTACTCAATTTTGATACTTATAGTCAACATCGACGCGAGCAAGCTAATTCGACAATCATTGATTTAAAATAATGTACGAAACAATAGCGTTGCCAGTCATCGCACAGTATGCGTTCAATCATTAACACTCTTGCTTATAATGTATTCTGCAAAGTGTAACGTAACATTCAGCACTATTATATATAGAATTTTACAAAGATCGATTTCACGGAAATACTTTTCGTTCGAAGAATTAACGAAAAATTAACGAATAGCTAAATGTGAATAGGAAAATTTGCAGCATAAAAAATTCTGATTTTGGAATCAGAATTAAAAATATGAAATATATTTTATATACAAATATTAAAAATTAAATAAATTTAATATACGTTTTATATACTTTATATATAAATATATAAAATATCTTGTATTCATAAATCTGATATTTTTTAAAATTTCAATTCAATTCAAAGTATGAGTTATAATTATATAATTCCAAATTATAAAAGAAAGGGTTTTTAGTCTAATCTCAGTTTAGTTTAGTTTGAACGTTTCGTATTTTATCACAGTTAAAAAATTGAAATTTATGTTAATACAATGTGCTACATATTCAAAGCATAATATAAATTGTTTTATTATTTTACTTTCAATTTTCGCATACTTTCAGACTGCTCCGTTAAGCATGCATCAACTTTTACATTTTTTTTCGTATATTTTTATATTTGTATTCTTCGTCCCTAAATTTGATATTCAAGTACATTGTTAAATCTTTTAAGAAACCTAGCAGTTTCATCTATAGAAATCACAATATAGGTATTGCTATGCACAAATATCGAGTGCAGAAAGTGCATTATAGTGCAGTAGGCCAAAAAAGGGAAATGTCGAGGTTTGCAGACGTCTTCCGATGACACACTTGTCATGAAACTTTCATGCCATGATGTGACAAAATTGCAATCTTCCGCGATTAAGGTGCACCGCTGTGGGTCCGTTTTACCCGAGACAATTCGCGACGTCTTGTCTCTCGCCCGTTCTCGATTGTCACCGAGATAAACAGCGGTAAGCAGGTTAGCGTACACCCGGTATATACATCGAACCTCGCGTTATGCCAGCCCAATTACGGTCGCGAACGTTACTTTTGATCCACGGAGAGATTTTCGATAAAATCGTCGATAAAATCATCAAAATCACTTGTTTACGTTTCGCTCGGCACCTATACCTATTACATACGACTGACATATACACGGTGTCTATGAAACGTCCGTGAGTGGGAGTGGGAGTGACGTGGAATCGTTTGATCTCAATTAAAACATAACAATCAGACTGTGGCCGAGCTTTGGTTTTCACCCGATCCTGATGATTTCTGTCATCGCTACGCGCAAACGTTTCACGCCAGAGACGATGCAAAAACATTCGCCTCGACCACTCGATACATTTCGTTTGCTCAGATAACTTGAGATAACTTGTGTATTGACAAACGTACTCGCGCTGTTCCATGAATGATTTTACATGTAACTACCGTACTTCCTGCACGACCGTGTATATTATCTGTAAGAATAAATAAACCTTTCTTTACGAGTTCCTAATGATTAAGAAAAATAAAATATATAAATTCTAATAATTAACTTATCAGACAGAAGCCAGACAAACTATCGAGTTTGCAGATGTCATTCTAGAAGCCATTTCTGTGACAAAACAATTTGCTTATATAATAATAAGATTAAATAATAATGGTTGATGTTATCGTAAAAATCGAGAATAAAAATTCGACGTTTTGATTATATTATAATCCATCAAAAATTTGTTATTTTAATTCTTACTCTAATTAAAATATTTTTGTCGCATAATTCTTGTCTAATTTTTTTTTGTAGTTACGATTATAACAAAACTCAATATGAAATGTTCTCTTCTTATGTTTATGAAAGATATTTCTAAAATACTGCAATTCTAAATATTAAAAAATTCTGGAATTAATCTATTTCACGATGTTTAATAACATTTTATGATGCCAAATGGAACTTCTGCAGATTCTGATTTCAAATTTTTTAATCACAATCAAGGATTGCAAGAATAATTGATACAATCTTCTTGTTCAATGAATAGAAGTTTTCATCTTGTAAAAGTCTCAAAAAAGGAATACTGATTGCTGTTTGTTTTTCAGACCTGTACCTCCCATAAAAATGGAGCGATCCCGTAAGAAAGTTATAATTATTTCAATCGTCGGTTTAGTAATTATGGTTCTTGGAATAATCGTAGGATCACTTTGGGCCACAACAATATATGATTTGATATTTGTAAAGGTATGTTTACAAAGAAGTCCAGAAACTTTATCTCAATCAATATACATATTATGTAAGAATCATGTACTTATAATCTATACATTTTTACACAGATATTGACGTTAACAAAAACATCCTTCACTTTCGATTTATGGGTGAAAACTCCTATTCCAATGTACTTCAAGTTCTATATGTTCAATTGGACTAATCCAGATCAGTTTTATGCATCGTCAAATGTTAAACCGCACTTTCAGGAAATGGGGCCTTATGTTTTTCGGTAAATATTATCTCTATAAATAAAATTTTTCTTACTATATATTCCAAAAGTCACCATATGATACCAGATTGTGTTTTTTTCACAGAGAAGTTGATACTAAATTGAATCTAATATGGAACAATAACGGAACTGTCACGTTTCTTAGGAAGAAGGAATGGTTCTTTGAGGAATCTCTGTCCAATGGGAGTCTAACCGACGAGATTACCAATTTGAACCCGATAGTCGCGGTAAGGTGTAATTATTTGGTACAACTAGTTAACTTTCTACAAACGAATTTCTATTGTAGTAATAATTCAATTTCAGACGATTGCCCATACGCTAAAATATAAGCCTCCGTTCGTACGTAAGTTAGTCGATGAAGTTATGGTGAGTTTAGGAGAGAAGCTAGTATTAACTAAAAATGTGAAAACGCTGATTTTCGACGGATATAATGACACGTTGTTGAACATTGCGCTAAAGATGAAAGTAACCAAAATACCTTACTCTAAATTTGCATGGTTCTATGCGGTGAGTAGTAATGGCACAAACGTACGTTGAATTATTTAACGTGGCCTGCAAACTATCATTTCTTTTTTTTTCTCACAGAGGAATGGTTCGGATACCTACGACGGCACGTTCAACATATTTACTGGAGCTGATGATTTATACAACATGGGAATGATGTCAGAATGGAATTTCAGTAACCGAACAGATAAATATGATGGTTCGTGTGGTAAGATACGTGGATCATTGGGAGATTTTTGGCCACCTTTAAAGAATAATAAGACATTGTCTATATTTCTCCCTGATATTTGCACGTGAGTAGTGAAAGAACATTATAATAAATGTCGTTTAAGTTAATATGAAAATCTGCATTAAATTGTGTTATAATAAATAATCCTTTAAATGTTAAGTATCTATTTTTTTCTATTGGCTTCTCTTGCTGTTAGTTTTTATATATATCTATAATACAAATTAGTATTAAAAGGTGATTTTAATTTTTTCAAAGTCAAGTCTCAAATACTATGGATAATGGAAAAATATGTATTAAGATAATATGTTCATTATTTAGATCTTTGGATTTACAGTACGAAAATACAACGGAAGTTCAAGATATAACAGGAAACAAATATATCGCAAACAAATATATGCTCGATAATGGTAAATCTGTACCGTCAAGAAAATGTTATTGTCCTAATGGGAATTGTGGACCTAGCGGAACATTAAATATTTCATCTTGCAAATATGATGCGCCAGCTTTTGTTAGTATGCCACACTTTTATCTAGCAGACCCGAGTTACAGAGAAAACATAACGGGAATGTCACCAGATGAAAATAAACATTCACTAATGCTCATTTTGGAACCGGTAAATACTTTGCATAAATTATAAATGCTATAAACAAATTATACGACAAATATTATACAGAAAAAATTTTTAAAGACCACAGGTGTTCCACTCGCAGTTAAGGCGCAAGTGCAGTTAAATTTGTTACTGGAACCGGTGAAAGATACAAGGTAAATAGCATTTTCCTCAAACTAAGGAAAAAAGACGAAACTCTGTAGGCTGTTAATTACGTATTATTACATTACTATATAATCAACAAGATAATTTTTTTTATTAATAGAATATTTAATGCGACAAAACGTTTTATTTAAAATACTGATACTTAATAATGTTTTTTATCAAAATTACTATGAATAATTAAAAACGTCCAAATTATTCGAAAAGAACATAGTAGTAATTACGTTAAGAATTTAAAGACGATTATATTTTCTTATGTACGCGTACATTTTTAATAATTTTTTAATTTTAATTAATTTAAATAATTTAGTAATGGCTGAGAGAATGTTTTATTTAATTTATTTTTGATTTTTTAGTATGTTCGAGAATATAAAGAAGACTTATATTCCAATGCTGTGGTTTACTCAAGAGGCTAATTTAACTGCCGAATATGCGAAGAAAGTTCAGCTATTTTTAATTCTTAAATCATTAGGTACCGTAACCTTTTTCGGAATAGGGGGAATCGGAGTTTTAATAGTCTTCATCGCAGTCTTTGTTTATATACGACAAAGATGGCAAGGAGAGGAAGGCCAGATATTAATATCCAAGTACGATGGCGATGTTAGAACAAGAAACGAAATGTAATTACTTCCTCTTACGCGTGATTATTATAAGTCAGACGCCGAAATTTAAATTGATTTTATATTATGCATTCACATTATTTCTTGTATATATATCATAACGCAGCAAATTCTGTTTATTCATTAAATCGTTAATTTAGAAGATACAAGATATCGAAATTTGTACATATATTTGTCTGAATCGTTAATTTCCCGTGTAAAGTAAGACCTATCACGTCCATAAAAAATATTGCATAACTTTATGTTGCTGTCAAAATAAAATTTTACAATATTTTTAACATTAATAAAAATATTCTATATTTTTGGCGCCGGACTTTTATTAATCGTGCTCTTTTACGTGCCATGGTTAGCGTTAAGATGTTTTTACTATATTTTTATTTTACTTTACTTCCTTTGATTTTTACTTCCTTTGTATTCAAGTTTTCTTCCTTAATTTCGAATATAATTATAGAGTAGAGGTAAGACTGTATCGATGTCTTATAAATATTTGATAAGAAACAGTTAATGTACCACGAAGGTACGAAAGTGCCTACTTTAGCTATTAGTGTGGCTATGAATTTTCAAGTAAACAGTAATAAATAGTAATAAGTATAATTCAAACTGTTAATAAGATGTTAAACTGAAGATTTATTTTTACGTTTGTTAAAATGTGAAACAAATGTAGCTTTTATAGACATTATAGACATTAAAATATATGAAATATTTATGCGATGGAACAATCTTCAGAGATACTAAAACGTTTTTTCGATTGGTTATATATGACAGTGCAATTAAAAAATCTATTAATATTACTGCATTTTATCAGGAATATATATTACTGTGAAAATATATACTATTATTTTAGATATTATATTATTACTTTCTCTACAGAAGACTCTAGTTATAGAATCACGCGTGCGCGAATAAATTTTAAATGTCACTTCGTCAATTTTATGACAGTCGTAAGATAAATTATTTATCAGTTAGTGAATTTTCTACTTGTAATGAACTAACAATTACTATTCTAAAATTTATATTATTAATACTTGTATCAAATAATTCATGATTACGCGAATTATATTTCGAGATGTAATTTAGAACAATTTAAATTTTATAATTTTACATATTTTTAAATTTTATTTTTAATAACCAGAGCAACCAATTTCAAACCGCTAGTATTTTTTTTTAACAAAAATTTATTTGTTAATTCGACCAATACTGGCAATCGTACGTGACAAGCGAAGTTGTACTTTTTTTCAAAGTCTACGTTTTGGGACACACTCTTTCTTTCTCACGATACACTGTCTTTTTGAAGATATTGACGAACAAAGAATGCGACGGTTTGAGCTGAGAAAAATCTCGAGATGGCTCCGGTAAACGAGACCTCCGCATTACGATCGCGAGTGTGCGCGCACTCGCGATCGTAATGCGGAGGTCTCGTTCACCGGAGCCATCTCGAGATTTTTCTCAGCTCAAACCGTCGCATTCTTTGTTCGTCAATATCTTCAAAAAGACAGTGTATCGTGAGAAAGAAAAAATGTGTCCCAAAACGTAGACTTTGAAAAAAAGTACAACTTTGCTTGTCATGTACGATTGCCAGTGTTGGTCGAATTAACAAATAAATTTGTCTTGTTTATTATTTTTCATCCTATTTTCACATACAATTCGACAATGGAAAACTAAAACTCGGTTTCTTTGCAATTTCATAGCAAAAATATAGTGATATATAAATCTGTAAGTGTAAGCAGAATAATGTACAATATATTTTGACATCAAGGAAAATTATTAGAATGGAACAATTTTATCATAGTTTATTAAGATTTATCAAATTTCAGCGAAAACATCTACCACATGTGCAACGAACACACATCAATTTATGAAAATGATAAAATCTCACAGTACACGAATAAAAAGTAGAATAACAAAACAATTTGTTTCTTGCAATTTTATGCCGTATTAAAACTTTAAAAAAATGATAATCTGCGAATTCTGATGATTTTTTTTCTAAATTAATGATGTTTTCTCTGTTACATATAAAATACCATATATATACGTACACACGAGAGTAAACGTTATCACAAAATGTTTAAAGCTGTAAAGGAATGATAAGCGCTATGATTTTAGATCTAATCTTCTCAACAGTCATTTATTATGATTGCAGCCTCTTTTTGCCAAACAATTACAGCTTAGCGAAATGCGAATAATAATGTATGTAATGAACTTATTGTTAGAATGATTGTATAAGTAATTTGCAACGCGGTGAATGCGGCGTTTATGAATGTCATGCGTGGTGAGATTTATTACACGATGCGACTTTTATTAATAATAGATAATTTCAATACCTTTGTATTATTTTTGCTGTTATTTCAATAATTATGTGTAATAGCGATTAAATTGCGGTAAAATTATTTAAAAATATTGCTGTTAGATCTTTAAAAAGTACGTTGTGATGCGATGAAATAATATTGCGTCATGCGAAATTACTAAAGATCTATTGGCTGAAAATTCGGAAAAAAAATTTATATACTTGCGTATTAAAGCTTACTTAACGCTCACATATAACGACCGTTTCATTTTATACTGATTTACGTGATAACTTTAGATGTAATAACATACACTTTCACACAATCGAAGTTTAATACTTGTTATCATTCTAAATATCTGTGATACACAATGAGAAAGATGTATATGCGCGAATGTGAAAAAATATGAAACTTTTATTGAAAGCGTTTCAAATGCGTTTTATTATATCCTTCCCTGCACATTGTAAGTATATGAAATTCTTGTAGCGTAATTTGCTTGTAAATTTATGCTCTTTGGTTGCGAAATAGAGAAGCTTATGACTTAGGATCGCTTCTCTTGTAAGAACTGATGGAATAATTAAGTAAAGTAATTAATGTGAAGCTATAAAATGATTGAGAAAGGACTCCTTCCTCGAGTTACATGAATATTTTTATCGATTAATACTGAGTGGAACACTGAATCATAAACTGATTAAACATAAAGAGTGTTTTCAGTTCTACTTTAATTTGAATCATCAACCATGGTATCAACCATGGTAGCATACTCTGTCATTTGGGACACTCTCTAAAGAGTAATTTATATTGCATCTTTTTATCCATCTTTTTCGTCCCGAGAAATTTACATATGCGCAGGTTTCAATGCTTTCCAATTAACGAATCTTTAATGACGAACACAAAACGATTTAACAATACTAAAAGATAAACCGCTTTTTTGCGGTATTATCGAACGGTATTTTATGATCAAATTAATTTCTCATTGTCTTGGAAATTGGAATTATAATTAAATATGGATATATATCGGAAGCTTATATTTTCTCTCTAAATATCTTAGGTTTTCCATCCCTTGTACGTATATTTTGCATCTTTTATTATACTTTCCGGATTGTACCCTGTTAGATTATCTTTCCCTTGTACATAGTATTTTGCATCTTTTATTATACTTTCCGGATTGTACCGTTAGATTGTCTTTAGCCTTTAATTTTCCTTTTCTTTAAATCTTTCTCATAAACAATAAATACTTAATTGTACATCTTGTGTATCTTTTTATACATTGTAAAATTGTCTTTTTATACATTATAGAGAAAAATTCGAAATTTTTAATTTTACTTTTGACGTAACATTTGAATTATTTGTTGTTAAATGTATTACTCAATAATTATCAGAATTAAGATTATCGAATCCGTTTAAACTTGACATTCGCATTCAAAACATATTTTTATTTAAAAGAGTATCGATTAAATATAATTGAATTTAATATTAAATAGCGCAATCGTATTTTGCCATCTTAAAAAGCATTTCAATTTTTCTTATAATTATGTTACTCGTTATAATACATCATTGTTGAAACATAACAGCGTTAAAAAATGAATAAAAAGAGGTTTTGATTATGATTGATTACAACCGGACCTCCTTTGTCACAAAACAATGCAACTAGTTGGCTCTTGCCACTTTTTTTTTTTTATTCAGCTTCTCGACGTCATATTACGTACCGTTATAATACATATTGATTGAGGATAATTGACACCAAGTTTTATTATTTATAAAAAACGTGGAAGTATTTACTTTTATTTTTCATCGACTCTTTTTATTCTTTCGTTCATTTTCTTGATTACTTTCGCCACGAATCAATCCGAGCAAATCGGCTTTCCGTCATATTTGAAAAATAACTTTCTTCGAGATTACATTTCGTATTGGACAAGGGATTGTCGGGATACTAGAGTACACTCAAATGAAATAAATTGTTTACTTTTGCACCTTTACCCATCACTCTTCACGTTCTCACAGGTGGAAATATAGGTCGTACAAGTCACGCTGAAGAGGATCGTAAAGCGCAGAGTTGACGGTGCTGCAAGCTTGACGCGGTAGTATCTCTTCCGTCTGTTAAGTGCATTCAGTGGAAGTTGTTTCGTAAAACAGAGGCAAAAAGAAAAAAAGAAATTGCGTATTGAAAAAGATTAAAAAGAAACGATAAAAAAAGCTCACCCGCACGTGTACACCCAAGCTTATCTGTATTCCGCTGGTTTTTCCAGCCTATATTCTATTTTTTTATTTTTGGAGGATTTTATATCTCGCGTTGATTTGTTACTTGCAGCCGTTCTCTCGGTCCCCACAGGAACACTGTTCGCGAGAATAATATTATTATATACTACGTGTACAAATATAATATTTTTTATGCTCGAAAAAAATTTTGTACCGGTTCTAAAAAAATTTGCAGACGTTATAAATATATATTACTTTCCTTCTTGGACACGGCATAAATTTGCACATTACACTCCATAAATTGTCGAATGTATGCTCGTATTACCAAAATAATATTGCAGGATTTCCTACGAAAACTAAATAAGTTCAAAAGGTAAAATTTTCAGGAAATAAGATCTTCTCGCCTTTAAACCGCTTATTATACATATAAATATAGAAATTTGCATATACAATAGGTATGTATAAGAATAATATTGTAGAGATTGTATTAATATTTTGAGAACTCATATAAAAGTAAAGAAAATAAAAATATGGAATATGGAATTGTTTCACTTTTTCTCTCTTGTGGCAATTTTATGTTTATTATTTATATAATTTAAATTATCTTTTATTTAAAAAAATTTTTTTAACATTTCTTCTTTTTTATAACTTTAATAATAATAGAAGAAATTATTATTTACAATATAAAGTAATACTTTTTTCATTTTTTATTTATAAAATTTTACTGATTTGACATGTTTACATAACGCTACTATTATAATAGAAAATAATAACGATTATAACACAGATTTTTTAAAATAATAAACTTGTCTGTTTTTCTTGTAGGAAATTTAATTTAAAATATAAGAATACTTTAAAACTATATAGAAGAAATGTTAAATCTTTCTCCTCTGTGATTTAATTTACATTTTTAAATATTTGAGAAATCTCGGTATACGTGCTCTGTACATATTTCGTGCTGAAGTTCGAAGCGTAGAAAGTCATTATCGGAGATAAACTTCACCGTTATATTTCCAACGTAATAATTAATGTAAGCAAAAAAAGAAGCACACATTATGTGCTAATCCTAAACGGTTATACCTCAAACTTTCAAAGTAGCAAAAATTTTTCATCGCGAGCGATAAGCACAGAGATACATAAACCGTGCAAAATACTATTAATCAAGTACCTTGCGGAACCTTTGGGAACCTGTCATGGTGGTCGCGCAATCTTGCCCCTACACACCCAGTACACCATGACAGTCCCCCCTCTTTCCTTGGTTCCCTAAGGAATAAGATTAATTAATGTTAACGAAGAGATATTAAACCCGATTGCGCAAAAGCGGACGACTAGTGACGACTGGAAAATGTAGCTCGCGATAAATCGACGAAGATATGCACAGGGACAGTAGTTCAACGGTTGATGATGAATGAACTTGCGAATAAATATCAAAGGACGATGAATAGCTTGATAGGGATGGCGATTTGCTGAAAAACGTTTCGCAAATAATATATCAGACGCTCGATACACAAGGCATTAGATATACAAGACGATTTATAATCAGAATGTAAAATATTTAAATTCAAACCTGAGAAAGAAATCCTTTCGCAATAAAAATGTTGATTTCGAATTTTAAGGGATTAAAAACGAAGATTTTGTTTAAGAATTAAGATTTAGAATTGATTTCAAAAATACGTAGCAAAATTTTATTTATTTTTCTATTTAAAAAAAATTGATTTGTTTCGTAAGATTTTTAAATCTCCAGTTTAATTATAACAATTTTCAACATTCCAAAAAATGATAACGTCTATATAACACCAAATGTTCAATACACATTTACACCATTGGTGACAAGATCACTCCATTATTTTTGAGAGTAAATGTTGAAACTTAAAAAATTATATAATATGTCTACTATTGGAAAACTTTTCTATATCAAAGTTAAAAAAAATTTTAAGGTTTTATATGATAAGTTACAAATCACTTCCCATTTACAGTATTTTTATAATTAGAAATAAATTGAATGGTATAATCGCGAGAAACTACCATTATACATCAAGGTTTTAATAGAAGTAATATTAATGGCTTTACATGTATAGAGATTATAATCGGAACACATTTGAATACATGCACATGTATGTATTGTATTTCTGCGTTATCGCAAGAAAACGAATTTGGGTTAATGCCGAGATAGTATATATAAGACAAAAACAATTTTCTAGATTGTTTCATTTCTAAATCGTTTTCCATATTTCACGTCGAAACAATTAAGAAGTCACTTTTCAAATTTCCATCTTATCCCTATAAGTATATTATGCAAATATTCCGCAATAATGGAATCATAAATTGAAACAAAAATTTTTCAATAATTGCCTTCAGATGATATCTCACAACGCATCAGTTTTGTCGGAATTTTGTCAGCATAAAATAGATTATAATTTTTATACCAAATTTTGCGTCATGTTGTTTAATAAATATAAATTACTAAATGTATTAAAACCTTTTATAACTAAATATCGAGTCTCAAATAAATAATTCCTTTATAGAAATTTTTATAAATGTAATTTAAGTAACGAGTGCACAAAATTGGTCAAAATATTGATAAAATTATTGTGAGCATTGTTTTCACATTGCAGTTTTTTATTAATGAAAAAGAAATAAAGAAATAAATAATAAAATGAACGCGTATGTAACTCAATAACTCTCTTTCATAAAGACAAAGTCAAAGAGAAATTTAATATTTCTCTTTAATAACCCATTCTATCGAAGATTAATATTCGACAGACATTTGCTTAACTCCTAAAGTTCCGACATGTTCTATTGGAATTTTGAAATTGCAACAAAGCCACATAATAAAATTTAATTAAAGCTAATTTACTCAAAATTATTTCAAAAATCCCTTATACGTGTAAAAAATCTATTGGAACTATGGAAAAAACCTGCATTTCGAATCTGATACTATTGGTTCTAATAATTTTTTCGCTAATCCAGTAGTGTTTTCTCATGAGAGATACGGTTTCACAAAGAATTTACAAATTACTTGACGTTATTAGAAATTGACTCGTCAAACTATATTTTTTTTTAGATTGCGGTGTGCACCAGGATTATGCAATCTCGCGGTGGAGAAAAGTAGTTAACGCCGGTATGAGTACAAGTAGGTGAAATATTTTGGTCCTTCTAGATTGAGCAATTTTCGCGGCGTGCAAGCGCGCGGCGTCGTCGTGACCGACGTGCACACACACACCTCACGGTCTCGTTAAAACAGCGCACCTCAGTTTCGCAGAGTCTGCCGGCGCGTTCGCATCCTTCCGCGCGGAAGGAGAGATCAGGCGCGCAAGTACCCTCGTTTCGTTCCAGGGTGTTCACACCCGTTTGCCTATACCCGAGCAAACACACCGTAACGATCCTGCGGCGACTACTCCTCGCGACAGCCCGTATCCGGAGATTCGCGCGGAGAGTGCAGTCCGGAGAAAAACGGCGAAATGTGTCGGAGAGAAATGCGGGTTTCGAAAACTTTGTGAAGTCGCGCGAAACTTTGCAACGCGTAAATGTAATCTTCGATTTTTCGCTCGGCAGGAGGTTCGCGTGCAAACACCGTCGTCGTCGGCGATTTTTCCCCTTTGATAAATGGAAGGTAATAGCGCTTCACGCGTTATCGGGACTTTTAATGAGTTATTTGAATTGCATGTTTTTAAAAATGTAAGGCGTTATAGTTTCTGGAGATTGAAACAAATCGAAATTCGATACGTTGATTAAATTTTGAAAAGTGGAAAATTTATATATGAAAATTTTCATTTCAAAAGTATTAATTTATATAAAACGTTAAAGTTTCACACCTAACTAATAACATCTGTATAAGTAGTTGAATATATAATTTGTGCGATAATTTATTAGTTGATATCATGGAATGACATCTTTTTTCTTAACTACAAAAATATTTTTAACTATCATTTTTTTATTATTAATATTTTTAAATGAAATTTTGAATCGGGATCTACGAAATTGCTCAAACTAAATTAAATTTATTCGAAGAAGTGCAAGCACTGTGAATATAACAGACTACATTAAGAATTTCGACATTATTAGATTGAAAGATAAAAATAGAATTAAGTCCATACTATTTTTCTAACTTCATCTCTATTGTTGTATGAAAAGCAGAAAGTCAGAAACATGTGAGTAATTCAAGTGCATCTGCTTATTGTAGAGAACGAATCTAATTTCACGGAGAGTTTGACAAACGTAAAATACGGATTACTCTCGACATTTTTCTTTAACCTCATTCTTCTTTCACAAATAAGTCACAGAAAAGAAGATAGAACAGGACGCGATCTAATTGTATCATAAATCCACTTAAATTGCGGCTGCAAACAAAGAGAGGAAAGGTTTATCTTATTACTGTTACGTGCGGAGCTCTATAACACTCAGGATCCCTTAAACGCATCTTCTCACTTCTATATTTCATTGAAATTTCGGAATAACACGCCCGCGCGTAAATCTGTCAAAATATTCAGTTCGGAACGTGTGCGCAGGAAATAAGAGTCTAATCTTGCGGTACGGCGGATACGTTCGCTTAAGGAAGACCGTTAATATTACGAGCCAACCGGGAAGGCAGGCCCACGCGACTTTTCGTGACCGTACTTGCACGGGGTAAAATTACAGTTCCATTATGTATTTTCGCATTTATATGCTTCCAATGAGAGAGACAGAGAGAGAGAGAGAGAAAGAGAGGAACAAATACTGTGAGCGCAGCTGCCTCCTGTTCGGTACTCGCGATTAGATTTAACGAGTTGTTTTGGCAATCAGCCTGAATGAAATGGCCCGCGTATCGCGCGTATCGCGCAACGAACGAGACGCAAGTGCGGTACGCAACGACGGACGCGACAATAAATCAGCAACGGGGGTGACGTTATACGAGAGCTGAAAGTCCACGGGCGTTTGCATTCGTATATGTACTTGAAGCGGAAATTTATGCACTCATGGCTTCTCCCGGTACGCCGCGGTATCTAGCACATTTGTCCTCACTCGTAAAGACCGATCTATCCATGGGAGAGCGACGCGAAACAGACTCTCTCACGGAAGGTAGAAAGAGAATTTATCTCGGCCCCGCCGTACGTCCAATCGACCGGTTGCATCGCCGATAATGGACCGCCTTGCGGTACACCGAAAGTTAAATTAATCCCCGGTGAATGCGAAGGCATGTGGAAATAATCCCGTGCAGCTACACGCAACACGGTTCAATTTTCCCGCAATTGCGGAAACGTATCTTTTCGCTTGCACAGTTAATTGCTGAAAGCTCGCCGCCCCCGACTGCCTTACGCTATCGCCGAGGAGAGCGAGGAACAGAATACCGTTATAAGTACAAATGTCATTGGAGTGGATAACATTTACGAACTAAAAGATGAGGAAGTACGAAAGATACGGCGGGGTTGTTTCAATTATACCCGACGGAGCCATGAAAGTTTTACGAGTAAATGTCTCGTTGTTCGTATCACGACACGATAAAAACCCGAAGAAAGAGAGAGAAAGAGAGGGAAAAAGAACTTCAACAGTACATTAGCACTGTTTTTTATTGGTTGGCAGTTCCTACGGTTAGGTGAAAAATAACGTTAAAAACTTTTCGATAAAGATCAAAATTGTATCGTTCCTTCCACCGGTGGCAGTTAAAAGGAACGACAGTTGTAAAAAAAGAGTGTGAGATCGTTGCGCTAACGCAAACTGAAAGACGAGCATTTTAATCTCGAAGATTAATCTGGGAAATAAAATCCCTTGGGAACTAATAAGATTAGCTCTGACAACCAATTTTGATTTAGAGTAATTATTGAAAAAGTAAACAGCAAATGAAATTACTTAATATTTTCTCATTACGCGAATGTAAATGTTATTTTCATTATATTATTACACAGGTGTGTTAAGCGGTTCAATATTTCGTATTATCTAATCTAATATTAATTTCACTTCATGTTTATATTGACAGCAACATTACATCTATCAATATTAGTCAAATAATTTATCAATAACATGTATTTAAACCATTTAATTGCGTATACTGAATGCACTTAATGTATGTAGAAAGGAAGTAAAAATTTCGAGAACACTGATTTCCCTTGACTTAAATTATTAATTTCTCTTTAAAATTTTAAGTAAAAATAAAAATTCAAAAAATTTTACCGCGTTTTAATTTTTATTATGCAGTTAACACAACTGCTATAAATAATTATTGATGATATAGCAAAATGTATATTTGCAGTGTTTCAGAATAGGCGAAAAATAAATATGTAGCGTATTCTTTGTGATATTTAGTAATCAATTTCTGTTAATGAAAAGTAATCGAATTGAGGTATCAATTCGCGTTCCATTTTTTTTTCTTTTTTTTCATTTCGCATTATAAATGTAAAATTCTCCGTAACTGAAGTTTGAAAACAAAGAGATAATAAACCGTTATTTCGCATTCTGTTTGAAGCGAAGATATTTTATATGCATGAGAGAAATATCTACAAGAAGCATCTTAAATTATGACCTAAATAAATTAATTATGACTTCTCGACTTACAATTTTAAAAAAATGAAACCGTACGTGAACTGTGCATATATGCAAACGGTTCTTACGAACTTACGATAAATTAACCAAGCCATTTCCATTCGATAAAATCGGTCGATAGCAAAAATTAGCTAATGGTGCCAATTTCGCTATCAGCCTGACAGATCACGCGGAGGTAAATGAATATGTGCCATAATGACTATTAATGATACTATAACAATCTAATCTGTTACGTATTATCTTTTACATTCCTGTAAAACACGAAGCGAATATCGCATTTCATGGATCTTTATCAAGTTAAGAACGTCCTTTCTTCGCACCTAAGCTGAAGTAAATAAATTATTCGTATTAGAAGTGAATATTTATCGGCGAAGGGCAGTAGCTCGCACGGAATCGTCTTCGTCTTACGTCTGACGTTATAATTCAATAAAGTTTAACGTAGATACCGCAGACCTTTTACTGTCGACTATATCAAGCTTTTAGATGCGCATCACGCAAGAAGATCTTATTTTTACGAGCAAGAAGAAAAATATAACGCAATTACTTACAGTCAAACCACCCAGATTCGATAATTAATCAATGTCGTAGATTAACTATGAAACATTATAATTATCCGCTTATTTTGTTTGCTTTTATTATAAGTACAGGGTGTAAACCTGTAAACAAATAAGTGTTAAATATCTAAAAACGTTTTTAGATAAAGGTTTAAATAATGTTCATATAAACGTAGGTCTACAAACGTAAGGACTTAATTTTCAAGGTAGAAGAAATTTTATCGTGAAACACTAGAATATCTCAAAATTAAAACCGTTTTTAACAAAAATATGATTTCCTTAAGGGGAATAAATAATTTGTTGAAGATCTGATTTTTCAACTTATATAAGATTCTTTTTTAATAAAAATTTTTTTAATTCCTTAAGGGAAATAAATAATTTGCTAAAGATCTGATTTTTCAAACTTATACAAGATTCTTTTTTAATGAAATTCTTTTTAATAAAAATTTTTAATAAAATTTATTTTTTTACATAATACAGTTCGTCTAGTTATTCTACGTATAAAAGTATTAAAACAGAGCTATCAAAAAATCAGAAATGTACAAAATATTTTACACTTTATTCTGGTATTATTTCGATGTAATATTTCGATATACAATTCAAAATATTTCATTCTGTCACAAAAAAATTCTTTCTATCGCAAAGATATTAAGCGTTTCTAGATTCACGTTTATATAGACCTTTTTTAGTCACACAATGGTCAATGGGGAAAATACGTGCCTAGAATATTTGACATTTATTCGTCACACCTTACAGATAATATGTACACGTATATATACTTGCGGATTAATCCGAAAATATTGAATGTCGACATTTGCATAATGCCGAAACTTTTTCCCCCCTGACATTTTCAATGGTAGCAAGAATCGATTCTACACATTTTATGTAGGGCAATATGTGTTCGCCCATTCCGGGATATCCTACATGACCGTTGATTTATTTGCAATATTGTGTCCGTGACATTGCTTCGTTTTCGCTCTCTCATCGTCACTTTATTCGCACAGCTTTTCACGTAGACTGTCTGATTTATTCACCGGGACGGCCATGATGTCGCTCCACTCCCGTCATCCGCGCGATTTCAAGACACTTTACCAATGTGTCAATTTAATTAAATATTTGCGGCGTGTCGCCGATCCGCAAGTTTATTCGTATAAACCGACTCGCTGACGTAATAATTTTAATTTATTGATTTCAATCAAAGAATTCTAAAAAAAATTGTAAAGTGAATATTTCCAAGCACAGAACATCGCCGGGATAAAATACAAAGACAACCCCTGATTTTGGCGAGATAAAATTGGACGAACTGTTTCCGAACGATTTAAATACGAATTGGAACGTTTTTTGTCCGCGAATCTCACATTGTGTGTCTATCGGAGCCGATCTGAATCGCTGTGACTCGATTTAATGAGGAAAATGCGGTTTACGGCAGGTGTAACTCGAAACTATTTGGATCTCACGAGTCGGGTGTCTACGGTATTCGGCTGCACCAAAGTGTATTACAATGTGTTATTACGGCCGGAACTTGGCAGTCCATATTAAAGTTACGAAGCTCGAGTGCGCAACGCGAGAATATTATACCGTACACACACAGAGACGACGAACGATTCAATTTCGTTCTTACAGCGCGCTCGTTCTTACAGAGAAGCTGATTACAATCTGAAGAAGAACGGAATGCGTTGTCTCGCCGGTTCAAAGAACATTCTACACCGGAGTCATGATCCGTGAAAGAAGAAGAAAACGAGTGTCGCGAACTTTATAAGTGTAAACTGATCATTGTGAAAACCAACGTCTCGAATTTGCATCTGTTCGCGCGCGAATCATTTGAAAACGGAGATTTTTATTCGACGTCTGTATTCGTGACGTCAGGGTATCTCCCCGTGCGACTTATTCGACTTCGATAATTCGGCGAGCGGTAATTTATCCATCCGAATTCCGCCGGGTGACGAATTCGTGATGCCGCTGGCGACGGGACGAGCGACTTAGCGGGACATTGCAATCGAGGATACGCAATGAGAGATCGAAGCATGAATCTCGCCGTGCTGATCGTCACCTGGCTGACGGTGACGACGTCGCGCTCGTGCGTCGCGCTCGACGCGACCGAGGAGGAGGACCCGGGCGATTATTACCCGTACGCGGACGACGATGGCAACCACCTCGACTACGCGAACGCCACGAACTGCACGAACGACTACTGCATTCCGGACGAGGACTACATCGACCTGATGGTGCAGCATATATTCCCCGAGTTCTCCGACTGGGTGCTGATCGCGATGCACAGCGTCGTCTTCGTGGTCGGCCTGATCGGCAACGCGCTCGTCTGCATGGCCGTCTATCGCAACCACTCGATGCGCACCGTGACCAATTATTTCATCGTCAACCTGGCGGTGGCCGACCTCCTCGTCCTGCTCATCTGTCTGCCGCCGTCGGTGCTATGGGACGTCACGGAGACCTGGTTTCTCGGGCTGAAACTCTGTAAGGCTGTGCCGTATCTTCAGGTGAGAGCGTCTATTAGAAGTTACCGAAACATTTCCCGATTGTCTAGTCATCGAATCGATTTAGAGCTTGACCGATATTATGTCGGAGGGAATTAAAAAATGTTGGAAACAATATATGTCAATTGGCTTTATGCACTGATAGAAAAATGTGTTGTATGTGTGATTACAATTGTATAGTAAAATTATTATTATTATAATTATTAAATATTAATTATTATATATTATATATTATTAACAGGAATATCATTTGTATGATAATTATTACTATAATATTAGTAATAATAACTAAATGCTATATTTAATACGTGCAGTACAACTTTTTCATAATTGTCATCACTATAAGTATATGATTATGATATTACCAGGGTTGGGTAATTTTTTCAAATTAAATTAAATAAATAAAATTAATTCAGTTAAGCTAAAAGTTATATAAATAAAAAACAAACTCAGTTAAAGTAACGTTAAAATTAATTAAACTCAAGTTAGTAAAAGTTAATTTTGAAAAGCTTTATTTATATTAAATTAAAAAGCCATATAACTTATTTAAATCAGATTACCAACATAATTACAGCATCGATCATTAAATATATTTAATATTTTATTTGTAAATTAGGTTATAATATTATTTATATGAAATAACAAAAAAATATTGTTTTCATGTAGGAATGTATTTTTATTTTATAATTTTTTTCTTTCGCCCAGATAAAATTTTTAATTTAGGAAAAAATGTAATAAGTTAAAGATTATACGTTTCAAAAATAGTTATAGTTAAAAATTAAATCATTTAAAATTAAACAAATTAGATTATTATTAACTTTATTATTAACTTTCAATTTTTTGACTATCCAACGCTGATTATTACTAATATTCATACAATATTTGTAATAATTTTTCTAAAAATGATATTCCTGACTATAATTATTTTACTATGGAATTAGAGTCACAAACATTTTTCTATCAGTGTATGTGTTAAGAAAATCTTGCAAACTGTCTAATAATCTTATTTCATAAATTAGGACGTCTAGTTGTCTAACTGATTCAGAAGTCTCATTACTTCTCATCATCTTTAGTCTCGTAATTTTACCATACTCATTAAAGTCTGGTGTACCTGATACCCATTTTCGAGGTAAATTGGATAAATGCTTAGTTCGCAAATTGCCCTTCGTCGGCGGTTTGATAAGTTAGGATTATCTCCTTTCGGCAATAGATTCTTGTACGACCTATTAGTACTTGGACCGCTGAATCTCGAATTTCAAATTGTTACATTGTAGAATTGCTTGGGCGAAACGAAATTGTTCTACAGTCATTCTAATTTTAACAAATGTTAAGATAAAAAATGATGTAACGCGCATGGGAAACTATATTATAATATTTTTAAAAAATTAATAAGCATAATAATTTTTTATTATATTCGACAGACATTATGATTGGCAATTTAGACAACTGTAGGTCTGAACATTCTAACTACTATTCTACTACTACCTAATTATCCGGATACAAGATATAAAAATTTATTTTATGCTACAAATTCACTAAATATTTTAATTTTAGGGGAAAAATTCAGTCAAAAGTGAAAACTTATTAGTGATGCATTTCTATAATGATATATTTTTCATATATATAATATATATACGTAGAATAAATTTTTAATGCTTATGTGTCTGAACAATTAATTTTGCAACTGTATGTAAAATTATCTTGTTTTTTTTTATTTTATTATTTAATAATAAACGTTTATCATCTTTACATATTTTTAGAAAAAAAAGAGATAAAATATAGAATCAACGCTTCGTTACAGCTTTATTTAAATGCATCTTTCAATCCGATTTTGTGGAACAAGTCAGTGAATTTTTTGTGTGAACACGCAGAGAGTTTGTTTTTGATGGAAATACATCACTGACAAGGATTATCACTTTCAATCGAATAAGTTTTCCTTTAAAAATTATTATATTTGATAAATTTGTAACATAAAATAAACTTACAATATCTTGTGACCAAACAGTTTCGTGACTGTATACATATATTAGTAAAAGTCTCCTTTTTATCTCTAATCGCTTTTAATTGATATCAAGATGTACTTTTACTTTTTTTTTCAAAGCTTTGTCAGAAATTTTTTTAAAGCGACAATGAAAAACTTCTCGATTACACTGAGAAAAAAAGTTGTTAATTTAACTACATTTTTCAACTTGATTAAATTTACACAGTTCAAATATTAACACATTTCAGTTTAAAAGCATTTTATGTGTATTAAATTAAATTGAACTAAAGAAATTTAATCAAGTTGAAAAATTCCGTTAAATTAACTTTTTTCTCATGTAAATTTTTTACAGAGGCGATAAGAATCAAGAGCGAAAAACTTTGCAAATCTCTCGGCGGCTCTGAATGTACCGTCCGCTCAGGGACTTCCGATTTAATCTTACAGTCCCTTACATTATACGTTGTAATATTCCTAAAGTATACATTCTAGGGAGCGTGGGGATTTCACGGATTCACAGATGCACGTGATGAAACTGGCAAAAACCGACAGTTCGAACACCGCGGGCGCGGAGGTAGCGCGGCGACGACGACGACGCATTTTCCGCGACCGTTTTCACCGAGGCTTTTTCAGAAAAGTGCCTCGATATTTCCACACACGCGTCGCGGCCTTCTTGGAATTCGCAAATCCCAGCCAGCCGCGATACGGAAGTCAGGCGGAATCTATTTTGCCGCAGACTCTGCCGGCGGCGGTTCCATTCTACCGTGGTTCTATTCCATCGATCGCTTGCAGTTGGCACACGAAAAAAGTGAGAATTGAAAATCGTAAGACGCGCAACCGGTGACATCGCATTCCGCGAATAACGTTGCCTCAAACTAAACGATCACATGTTTTATGCGATTTTTTTTTCACACTCCTTTTTGTAATCACACTTGAATAAGTACGTAAAAAAATGTGTTTTTTTTTTTTAAATTCTTCTCGCTCCTTGAAAATATAAATACATAAAAATGCGTTTTCCGTGTCACCCGAAGCATTATGCATATCAAGAGTCGAGTTTGCTTCTGAAAATTCGCTTTTTATACCGAGAGAATATGTTTCGACCGCATCTGCATCGAGACCTTGTTACAAGTGTGCACTCGCATCTCATTAACATTTCAGTCCTTTACCAAACTAGCGAAGGTCGAATTACGCTTGTTGCATGTGTAATTTAAATTTAAATGGACAATGCAAATTCAATCAGAATCTCCGCAGAATAGAGAACGTTTCTTATCCATAATAAAAAAATAAATTATAATGCTATTCTGATGTACCTACAATAATTTTTAAAGACTGATTAAATAATTGTGATATATAAAAATTTTTATATAAAGACCTATATAAATATATATATATATATATACATATATAATATATAACTTTATACTAATTTCTGTTTGACGTTAATAAAACGATAATTACATTTCAAAACACAAAAACTAATTAAAAGAATAATGTTCAAATTGTTTCTCTTACAAAAAATTAAATATGAAGAAATAAAAAAATTAATCATATATAATTATATACTTATGATTCAAGAAATATATATAATTATACATGGACAATTGTGTCTCAATTTTTTCATACTTAACTTTTGGTAAAAAAAACAATGCAACAATTATCGTTTTAATTAGTTTTCGTCATTTTAATATAACTATTATTTGTTAACATCAAACAGAAATTTAAAAAAATACTAGTATAAATATATATGGACATCGTATATAATTTTGTGTTATTGTACAAAATTACCAGGAGAAAGTAACATGAATTAACTGAAAGCGCTGTTTATGTTTCTGCGTTTTGGCTAATTAGTTATTCGAATTATTAGTCGGTAAATCGAGTAATTCCGTTTCGTTACCGAGTAATCACGATCGTTCACTGGCTAAATGAGTGAATATACAAACAATGTCAAATGTATGTAATCTTGATAATCATACACATGATGTGTGTGCAGTTCCGTCGAATTTTCTGCCAGCATGCAACGCTAGAGTGCAGTCAGTTTGTGTAATAAAAATCCTCTTGCCCACGGTACATTTAACTTGATTACCAATTACGCTACTTTGCCGGGGTTGCGCTTTTCAGCGGACCTACAGCTGACGTTAATTTGAGTGGCATGGCAATTCTCTCGGGCAATGCATCACGGTTATCACGATGGAATTCTTCGCAGAGAGAATCGAAGCATGTGCACTCGATTTAAATCCGATGACTGATTAATGGCTTATCGTTGGAATATTTTACGCTTTAAAGCATTTGATATCGTTATTGCAGAACACAGTCTGATAATTAAAACCTTGTCACTCTGTCGTATTGTATCATATTGATAATGTTACACAATGGTGCAAGTTGAAACAGATTAATTCTTTTCCTCTTCGCAATGAAAAATTTTTGAAATTATGTGCAACGCTGTTTCTTTCGATTCGTAATAATGATATAATGAGTATGTAACGAATATATAGAATAATAAAATAAAGAGTTTAAAAGATAATTGAGCAAAGAATAACCATAGCTATTATAAAACGGATACAGATATACGTAGTTACCTTAAGAGCTACATATAAAAAAATGTATTTAAATACAGTTCATTTAATTTTATCTTTATTGCGGAAGATGTTAAAGATGCAGAATAAGTCATCAAGGCAAACGTCATTGCGGATTGAGTGCGACCGTATCGGTCTCATCGTAGTGTACTATATATATATAGTTTCTCCAATGTACGATAGATGGCTAGAGTTGTACTTTATCTCGTAATTAATTTCCGATGTACAGACTTTATAAGACACCGCTGTCGAAGAGATCGACATAAAAAGGGTGCTCGCTACTTCAATAGCGCATCATGTCGGTTTAACACCCTCGTGGTGGGGTATGGCTATCAAGACATACCCAGTACGTAATTTTTGTAAACGCGAGGTTGTTGGCTGCCATAAGCACCGGCGCCTCCTCTAAGTTTTTTAAATATAAATACTTATTATACAGTAATAATTTTTTATGTTATGGAATAATTAGTTGTTGGGTAATAATTACTGTGATTATCACTGCTTAAATGTGTTCTCAAGCTGTTCAATTCATCTCAAAAACTATTACGCTAATTAAATAAAGACAGTCAAACATATACATGTAAAATAATGCAGCATATAACTAGCATAATAAAAAAAGTAAATTTCACAAAACACTGAACTTTATACTCTTTTATGCGAATACTTTTGTTGGTACTATTTGTAAAGTTTAAACAAAAATGTATATTACATGAATTCATAAAATATATGTCGTTAGTTAAAACTTCTTGAAAGGAAAATGTTGTAAATTCCTTTGAATTTAGTTTCGTCATTTTGAACAATAAATATATATAAAATGTATGTACATATTGATGTCTTGAATATTGAATCGCAATTTTGTATTCTGTCAAGAGAGAAATAAAACTGAAACGTAGTATTGTAACTAAAACTTTTTTTTTTACGTAAAAAATTGAATATATACATATTAATATCTTTGAAAATGTTATACTGCAATATTGTATTTAATCAAAAACTAAATGAAAAATTTCGATTTTTTATATTAATATAAAACGTTTTTTTTTTAAGATCTCTGTTAATAATCCTATTAATTATCTGATGATGTTATTGGAAAAAAAACATTTTCATATACAAATATTATTCAGAAATGTAAAATAAAATACGTTTTCTAGTAAATTAAATTGATTTTTTTATAATTGCCATCCAACAAGAATGCCAGTTTAGAAAAAAATATATTTAATAATTTAATTAATATAGAAATATTAAAATCCACTTCGACTGAATATGACACTCTTTTTTTCTGTTGTATTTACATAACTGTCTAATATTGAATTTATTATTATTTTTAAATTTATATACTAAAATTTGTAAATTAATATACAGAATATAAGTTCCGTAACATAAATTAATTAACAATTATTATATATCTCACAGTTTACATTTCTGGAGAATAAAACTACTAACTTGTCATTTAATGTAACTAACTTTCAGTGCAATTACGACATACGTACGCAAATACGTATAAGTAACAATTTGTAATATTTAAATTTAAATGCAAATAGGATGTACGAGTGATGGTACGGTGTATTAGAAGTTATGGTATATAAATTTACATGCAAATATATGAAAGTAGATTGAAATGTAAGCAAAGATGCGACGCAGTTTGACAATAATAAATATTATTTCACCAATTCGTTACTTTTATGTGTGCAACGCGACGGGAAATCAATGCGCGCCGTTTATCTTTTCATCTATGAACAAGTATTGTAGTTTTAAACGTGTTACATAAATGACGTATGTTCTATCGATCCTATATGCAATCTGAAAAGTATCCCGGTAATATCCTCTGCTGTTGCATATTCATAATTATATAACACGCTTGGTTTCCCCAAATGTTATATGCAAATCCATTGCAACGTATGAAATCGATCAATTAGATAACAAAGGGCAGAAATGTAAGTCATTTCGCGAAACAATTCTCTTTTACATATACATAAAGACAATAGCCTTTTCTTGCTTCTTTGTCGCTGAATTAAATTTTAATTGTCCAGTTATATAATTTAATTACACAATTGTATTAATTATATAGTATATAAAAATTTCTATTATTATTTTAAAAACAATTTCCTAGAATTACAAACGTACTAAAAATATAATAACTTGTGTTACGATTTATGTAGAAACCTAACTCTGCACTTAGGTAATTAATATATCTGAGCAATTAAAATTAAAAACGTAATGAATGTCGTGACAAAAAAAAAAAAACTCGATTTCCCTCACGAAAGTTTCCCCGCACGAAACGTTTTCCGATTGTTTCCTGCAAACTTTTCTCGTCTTCGCCGAGTCTTCGACAATTCGAAGCACGCGAAACTTTAAACGTTCGACGGAATAACGCCGATGTCTCAGGAGTGGTCGATAAGAGATATTCGGTTTACGGATATTTTCGAGCGTGCCGCAACGATATGTCAGCGCTTGACCATAATCCGCTATAGCGTTCGCATTCGTAAAAGAATTCGCGTGTTATTCGCGCGCGCCGCCGATTACGGGCGTCCCCGATTAGACAGGTACGTGCCCGTATATGTAAATTCTATTTGTTACGTACACTCCCGCAGAATGTGCCCACGGAATGCATTACATCCCCGCGTGTGTCTCCCCAATAACGCGCGCCTGCATACTTGTTCCCTTAACGCACTACGTGCGCGCACGTGGTAGTTTCCACCTGTCCGCTACTGCAGATTCGTCTTAAAACGGCGCATTTAACTCCTCACGTAGCGGCAATCCGGATTAAACGATTAAAGACTCGAGAAAGGATTCGGCGGCAGGTGTATACGTGGCCCCGAAAACGCACATAGAGTCTTCATCTCGGCGCGGATTCGCGTATATATCATCGCGCGAATAATGCACGACGATGATTTGCGGTGCACGCATACTCGGAAGATATGCACCGTCCATTGTATTTCGCGCCGATCGACACGGCGTCAATAATGTCTGTCGTGCGCTCGCGAAAGCGAGCAAAAAGTGCACGAGAGGGGAAAAAGTGACGCGCGCGGGATTCGGAACAAACGAACTTTGCAGTCATTATTCCGCCCTATAGGTCGAGAACGGAAATACCCGCGACGGTGGAAAGCCCGTCGTCGTGCTGCCGCGTCGCCGGTATCGATCTGCCGCGCGCATCACGTGCGCGCGATTCGAGAGCAACGCGACGCGACGCAACGCGACGCGGCAGTTCGACCGATCGTTCGCGGCCAGATCGCACGTGTTGATTAACACCGTAAATTATATTGGATAATGCACCGTAATTACCACGCGTAAATTGCCCGGCGTTGAGAATAGCGCGATATGTCTCCCGCCCTCCGCGTGTAATTCTCCGATTTTTTTTTTTCCCTGGCAAAACGCCCCGCGCGAGAACTTCAATATATTTTTAGAAAGATCAACAACAAATATCTGTAAAAAGCAAATAAAAAATATATGTATATAGTCGACCATTTAACGAATACTAATTGTTGTAACGAACCTAGATTGTTGAGCCCTTAAATAATTTCCTCGACCCGAGATATACTTTCTTGAATCGGCTCTGCCCTAGACCCTTTCCGTTTGTATTTTTTATTAGCGAAGGAACGAAGGTTACTTTCATCACGAAACTCCACGTGTATAGACATTAAATTGATCGGTTGATAATTTCGCTGTTAACTGATAATTTATAGGAATTGGGCACGAGATAAAAATCGCGTGTTATGAGAAAAATGTGCTTGTACCTCCATCTTCCATAGTTTGGAAATGGAAAAATCGAAAGTAGGAGTCGCGAGAGGACTAATTACGAGCGTAATGAGCAGGAAATTAATTTGATGCGTGTTACAGAGTCAGTCGCGTTGTCCGGCTTTACGACGCTAAGCTAATTTATATCGATTCGCTTTATCGCCTATTGTTTTAGGGCTTTATCAGGCGTCGTGGGAAGATGCCGCGCGTTGCCGGCTGCGCCGTTACAGAATTGAGATTTATTCAATTGACTTAATCCAAGGATAATCCACTCCATTGTACGCAGTACAACCAGTCGACGGCAAATCTTCCTCCAATAATTATTACGAGTTTAAGCGAAACATTTCCTGACGACAAAAATTCGCGTCACGTTGATTACTACACATTCATACGTCTCTGCTAAATATTTATGAACATTTCCGTTTGATTGTTCCTTCCAAATTGTCCGGTTTAACTCTCGTTTGCCGCAAAATTTTAATTTCTATTACGCGGTACAAGTATATATCGCACGCGCGTGTTTCCAGCGGTTCTTTCATAATTATGCGTGAAAGAATTCGTTTTTCCCCTTGCTAACGAGTCTTGGTAAAAATAATGCAGGCCATTAAGGCTTTTATAGTGAACTCCGTGCAGCATCAAAGCTGAAAGCGACAGCAAAGGCAATTTCGCGGCCGGTCTTGTAGCTCGATAAATTAATTGGAAATCTCTATTATTCGCGGTATATCATCGACACGTAAGTGTTATCGATGCTTTTATACCTAATCCGTGAATGTGGAAAAAATGGTTTTGCTCAAGCATATAGAAATTTAACTTAACAAAAATCTGAAAATAATGTAATTAGTTCGTCAAAATAATTAAGCAAGGCAGTCGACCATTATGCACAATATTCTTTCGGCTTAAACAGTTTACATAATAATTTTAATGCAACAAAATTATTTTCAGATCTATGTAGCTAAATTTTCAGATTCAACAAAACCATCGTTCTTTTTGTAAATGTATATACGAGATGATTAAATATAGAATAATCGAAAAATTTGAAAAGGTCAATAAATAACTAATTAAAATAAAGTAAATGTTTGAAACAGATGGACAAATATATATTTTTTCATTATTATTTTTTTGAAAATAATATTTTTTTAACTAGATTGTATTCACGCAAAAATCAAGATTTGCTTTCGTTTATCTTGTAAATATATGCAAAATATAATGTTGTTAATGATATTTTACTAAAGTACACTAGCGAAAAAACCCTGTGTAAAATATTAGTTTATGAAATTTTATACATGCACTTACAATTTGTCGGTTTTGTAGCTACATCAAACGTACGAGTACAAAAATGTAATTAAATTAATTAAATTAATTAATAATAAAATATTTAAAAATATTAAAAAATGAAGCCAAGCACAAAGTAACATAATTACATTGTTCTCGTATGAATTTCAACTTTAATAAGTTCCGCGTTTGCAATATTATATAAACTCCTATCTTTCGCTAAACATTTTCTAGAAAAATGTTATGATTACAATTTCTCTGCGGCACTTTACCAAAGTGACCATTAAATTACAATCACCATTTTAAATATTTGTTAAAAATAATCTATACTGATGAAAATTTATTTTAAAACGTTATAAAGATAGCGGCTGATTCCACATTATATTTCGACGCTTTATGAATATACTCGATAAACCTTACGCGATAATAATGTTTGGACAGTTTATTACGCATGCCGTACCCAGGAAATCACGAGAATAAATGCCGGTTTGGTGATACAATGTACCGTCCGTAACACTGCTTCTCGGCGGCGATCGATATGCATAATTACATTATCTTACAACGTGTCGTTGATCATCATTGGCCATCTCATTAGACTCTATTCATTACCTTCGTGTCATCGTCGCGAATGTTAGATCGTATAGCTTTAAAGCAATCGTATGTACGCGTATGACGAGCTTGCGGTACAAAACCTCCACCGAATAGAATGATCACGTTTAATGACGAGGATACGAGTGGAAACAAGCACAAAATGCATCGAGGTCTTTTTTTTTTTAAAGAAACTGATAGAATGGTATTAATAATCATAATAACAGTCCCCTATATTTTTCTCGTTACTCTCGCGAAAAATTACTCGTAGTTACGCGGATTTCGCTCCCATTATTTCTATTCACGTTGCACGATTTTAACGCAGAAAGAAAGAGAGAGAGAGAGAGAGAGAGAGAGAGAGAGAGAGAAAGATGCGCAAGATACAATTTAGATTTTATAATTTCAAAAAAAAACGGTCGCGGAGACAAGAATTCCCTCTAAAATTTTCAAACAATCTGTCTCTCAAGTAATGTTAGACATTACTCTTCCGCTGTGCCATTTATATTCCATTTATATTCCATTTATATTCGAATGGTACAATAGAAATTTTTATTCTAACACTGCTGCATTCTTGCGCTTGATAACTTTTCTCATGACGTACGGACATTGACAAAACACACACTGACGTACGTTTATTTACGAACGTATCTCATTCGAGAAAAATGTCGGATTTTTCGCGAGTGATGTTGAATTTTATCGTGCGCGACAGTTTAAGAATCTAATTAGTAAATTGTCAGCTTTAAAGCGGCGAACGCGTGCACATGTAATGGCAGAGTAAAATTTAAAAAATTTCACACGATAAATTTCGCGGGTACACGAAAGATATAAATGTTAACACGGCGGAAATACAAGGCGTAGGGGAAATGCGTGACGGTGGAACATAGCGCGATCTCACTTCACATTCGGCAGCAAGATATTTTACATCGCGCGTTAAAACCGTTGTAGATAAGCCGATTAACGAAATCTATTCATTACGTTTGTGAAACGATAGGTAATGGTATAGAATTGCAATTTTAAAGAATCCATTCACACGTACCATAGAAAGAAGTGCGAACTCTTTCATCGAGCGTAGACAATCATTCTGGTTTTTTATCTCACTAAACAAGTTGAAACGAGAAACTGAACACAAATTTACTCGAATAAATGGAAATTTCATTTTTTTTAAATTTCGTGATAATATATCACTGTACAAAAAAATATCCAAAATTGCAGTATCTTTTATCATATGTGCAATTTGATTGATTGACTTCGAAATAAAAAAATATTACACAGACGAAAAACATACACATCGTTTCAATGAAAATCACAATTCGATTTTTATTATTCTTTATTTCTTGATATTAAACTGCAAAGAATCTAAATTTTTATAAACAGTTTCAAAAATTATTATTCAATGATTGATGACTTTCATTTAATAATTATTAATAAATCATCATGTTTTGAAATAGAAGAATTTCCATTTTTAATAACTATAAATTTTTACACTTTTATATTAAGAAAAAACAAAGACTTACAAGTTGTAATATATTTTCAATAATATTATCGCGCAATAGGAAATAGCATCATTAATCAGGTAATAGAAGGAAAAAGGGATTAACAAGAAATTGTACGAGGCAATAGATTTACTCGAGCAAGAAGATATTAAGCTGGAGAGAAAGTTTTGACATATTATATATCATTGTGTTGATACGCAAAAGCGTATAAAACTGCGGTGATCTCCTCTGTACGAATAGTTTGATTAATCGTGGGATGAAGAATAGAGCTCATCACTCGATGGATGCGATACAAGTGTTATACGTTACATTGTATATTGGAAACGTCAACTGGACATTATGCGATGTGATTCACAAAAGCGTTAAAAACAATTCGTTATTAAACTTGTGACATGTATTATAGAAATATATTAGGACGTTAATAATTTTTAAATTATTAACAATTGAAAATAAAGATCTTTTCGCAAGCCTCACGAATGTGCATAAAAAAATTTTATCATTCATTTATTAATTTATTTTTTTTATTATTTATTTCATATATGTGTATATGTGTATATATATCTATATTTAATATGCATTTTATTTATTATTCAGATAGCAAAATATTAATAAAAAATTAAAAAATATATGAAAGATTGAAATATTTTAAATATGTGCACATACAAATATTTTGTACATATTCTCATGTCCCAAAAATGTAAATGTTAAAATAATTATAATAAAAATGTATTTAATAAATATTTTCAATACGTTTTTAAAATATATTTTTTATATTGTAATAATTTTTGTATTATTTTAAAATTTGTATAACACAATTTTTTATAAAATTTTTGCTCACATATTTCAAAAATAAATTTTCAGAATATTTATAATATTGGTAAATATTATATATTTCAGTTTCCAGGCATATTTATTTAACACATCTACTCGTAAGTGATTTTATAGAATAAAATGTACGTTAATAAATTTTCTTTATTTTACGCATGATTATACAGAGACGCTTAATACCAAAAATTGAGAAATTTAAAAAAATCAAAAAATTTTTCTAATATTAAATTCAACTAATTTTTAATTTCTGATTTAAAGTGTTTTTAATTTAATAATAATAATGTACGCACATTACGTACGAACATTTACAGAATTAATTGATTAACTACAGTCAGTGGTGCAACATGCTTTTACAAGCGTTGCAAGGAGAACATTGTGGTAGTCGAGATCTATGAATTTCACCACATCAAAGGATCTACCTAAGACAATATAATTATTGCTAAAGGATCGAGAGTTAATTCCTAAGAGCCGAAAGATGTAGAACTGATTTTAATGGTCTGTAAACGACGAACAATACAAAAACAAACGGTACTGTTGATTTCAATACCTTCAATGCATATTAATTAAGGTAAATGATCGTTAGAATGTATTGGCATTTCTTTCCACATATTATATAGAAATGTCGGAAGAGAATCTCTTAAAACTGAACTCGAAGGTAATTAAAAGCGTTATTTTTTTAACTACATGACTTCTTCATTGATATTTTTCTAATATTAAAAGTATACGCTTTTATATGCACTTTCATATCTTTTAATAATAAGAATAAAATAAATACGCTTTATACATCGCAATCTTTTTATGATACATAAAAAAATCGATAATCTTTAATATCTTTACTTCATTTACATGGATAAATCAATTTCTTTTAATTTCTCTTAATTAAAAAAAGAAAATTGCAAAATATGTGAATAATTTAGTCTTTAATAATGCAAATAGCTTGCGTCACATCAAATGCTGACGTCACATCATCGTCTAATGTGAAACGGATGAGCTTGAACAAGAGCAGGAAATTGCCGCGTGCGGGCCTCGTTCGTGCCCGCTTAGAGTGGTTATATTAATCCAATTTCGCAGTTTAAGCTCACTTCAAACTCGCACCGCACTTCCGCGTTACGATAACGAGATCGGCGAAAACGAGTAGATCTAACCGAGACGAACGTCTTGTTGCGTGTCGCACGCCTATTTTATCACCGAATCTATATTTTGTCAAATTGACGTTATCGTAAACAAGGGTCTCTCAGAGTGTCTCGAAATAACAAATAACGAATTACGGATTGCGAAAGAGAGAATCGGATCTAAATCCGATTAAAAAGAAAATTTCCACCGCGGTGGTCCCGAAGTAAATGTATACCTCGAGATAATTTCTGCACTAAAGTTTCCACTCGTTGAATATACTTGAGGTACAGCAAGAAGATAACTTCCTCCTCCGGCACAGATTATTCCGGCGGAATACAAATTTACCTCATAAACTTATCTCGGGACCATTGGATGTTCAGCCCTAGCTCAGTCGAATGCGACATCTCTGAATTATTTCTTGTACAGCAACATAGCAATAATTATTCGCGAACTTGCTCTTTCGCGAGTTTAAGCAAACATATTCCGTGGCGAGGATAACCACCTACGCGGATCGATTAGCTGCTGTCAGTCGGATGTGATCGACGCGTTCTTATTTTACAGGAGGTATAATTTCGCCGCAGCATTGCACGCAGCATCGACCCGTGTCGTAGGCGACGCACGTGGGCGTCCCGTTCCGCTTTTTCGCGACGTTCATTTAACAACACAATTTAGAACTGTTTATAGAGCTCAAAATAGTTGGAATTTACTATTTCAATAATTTCTTAAATAAATGTACAAACGTTTCGCCGATTTTCAGTGTACAAATAAATTTCTTTGCATTTCTTTATAAAATTGCATAGTGTAATCAATCCATGTAATAGACTATTAATCATCGTAGAATTTCTTTCTTGAATCAGATAAAAACTAAAATTATTTTAGATATACAAAATATATTGTTTTATCGCAACGCCCTTTATCGCACACATACACACACACACACACACACACACACACACACACACATTCGCGGAAAGGAAGCTAGGTGAGGTTTTGATAGAACGATGATGTGCGATAAAGAGCGTCGCGACGCAACAATATTAATAAATTAGAGGCAACAATTTTTTAATTTAAACATTTATTTAAATGGTGGGTGAATCAAAGTTTACGAACGCGATAAACTCTGGTAAAACTCGGTAAAACTCGGTAAAACTCTGCCTGATCGTCGACGAGAGCTCACTGGTTTTTCACAAAAAAAAATAAGAAAAAACACAAGGGTAGAAAAAATTAAAAGGAAAAAGAGGAGAGAGGAAAAGTGAAAAAATACGGCACGGTATAAATTCGCGGCGTATTGCGGCGTATCACGCTATATCAGAAACGCGAACGGTCCGTTTCTGGAGCGTCCGGATGCTCCGGGTGATATTTTATCGAGCAATATGTCTGTCCTATGGCGCGCGATCGACCGCGATGAATTTTTCAGGGAGATGTCTCTCGACGTTCCTGACGCTATACGCGGGAGTCTCGGGTCTTCGTGGCGACGAGAAAAATTGCGTCGCTAACGTGTAATGCGAGCGAGTTGCCGTGATTATAATATTGAGTATATTCAAACAATCTCACGCCTCATACAAAAGCGGTAAATAATTCGCGGTATTTCGCTAGCAGAAGATTACCGCGAAAATGTACGAGCAAAGGAATTTATAATGCTTGTGCAGCAAAAGCTGCTTGGTTGAGACATTTTTTTAACAAAGTAACCAAACACTTGGTTTTACGGTGACATAAAATTTAATTGCTTCTGTGAGATATGTGATATAAATAAAAAAATATGTTTGTATTCACTGCAAAAATTTTTTTATATTTACATGTATTTTGCAGAAACCACCTAAACTTTTTGTTATATAAAACGAAAATATTCGTCTACTGTAACAAAATCCGTAATTTATTTTTGCACTAAATTGTTTTTTCTTGTGTACATATAATACACAGTAGAAGAAAAACTAAATCCATTAAGATAAATGAAAAACGACAAAAATTCGACCATTAAAAAAAGTAAATTAAATGTGTTTTATTATTATTTTATTTTAATAAAACAGCGAAAAATCTCTTATAAATAAAAAATTATCGTTACACACCGGCGAAAAATTACTTTAATTTCATCAAGAAAATAGAAATTTCAGAAATTCTGCAAATTTATCTTAAAATCACTGCGCATTATCGGTTTCCCCATTATTTACAAGTATTTTCTCGAAACTTCTCCTCTTTATTTGGACAAGAGAAATTTGTTTGACTATGATTGCTTCGTACACGCTGCGTCATTTAATTAACTTTAATTACTCAATTTAAATTTCTGAAAGTCTAACTTTATCTCTTCGAGATTACGGTGAGGGTCAAACTTTGAGAAATTTATTAGTGACTTTAAAGAATTAAAAGATTATTTTCGTATAAGAAGAAATGCGATCACGTGGCAAATATCACGTACATTATGTGCCAATGTCGCTATCGTATCCATTACGTGCGCTAGCGTGACGGGTACAACACTTGCAAGTGCGAACGGTGATATTTGCGGTTTAATTAAAACATGCTGCACTGCCATTGTACACACAATGGCGAGAACGTTCACGAAATTATTTCGTGTCTGATATGAAAATAAAAAAAAAGAAGATATGTCTCATCTTCGTCATGACATACGTAGAGAAAAGAGAAAAGAGAGAAGATGGTATAATTTTTGAATAATATAATATTAATACTATAATAATATAAATGCTTGAAAAACAATTTCTAAATATTTGTATATGTTATACCACATCTGCATATCATTGATTTATTTTTTAATTTTTCTTTGATATTAAAATTATTCTAGACATAATAATAATATGCATAATGGTAATAAAAGCATAGTATATCTATAACTCTCCATTTTTGGTCTTTACTAAACGATTTTATATCCTTGAAATATTAATATTATTGATAATATATTGTACACTTTTTTACTTGATTATTTTTCTATATTTATTTCGTTTTAGCTATTTTTAATTTTTTTCATACGAGAAAATATCATAATAATCTTGATATTTCAACCGGAAAGATTTGAAAAAATTGAAAGGCAAAAAGAGAGAAAGAGAGAGAACTGCATAAACAATGAAGCCAAACAAACGAAACGAAACTAATCTCAGAATGCACGATTCTCTCAATAAAAAGAAATATGAACTCGAATTCAATAGAAACGGACGAATTTGTATGGACTTCTGATTTTATTTTGGCGGCTTCAAAGTTACTCGCTTCGTTATGTATTTTTTATTTGAGACAATCGACGCAATAAAAATTGCGAAATTTTTAATCATCACCTGTTCGAAAGACAACCATTTTATTAATGCAATTTTTTTTTAATGCAGATATTCAGTATATATGATTTTTAGACAATAATTTGCTTCTCTGAATATTTGTATTGCAATTTTTCCATATCTAATTTATTTCAATGTTACATGAGTCTAACTCAAACATTTATAATAAGAATATTCGATATGCATTATGACATAAATATTTACGTTGCGATTTTCCGTATCAAGGATTTGTTTCAATTTTACGCATGTCAAACATTTTTACGGTTATCCTCTTCTTGTAGATTTCGCGCTCGAATAATATTCAATTAAGTTTCACAGTCACAAATACAGATGCAAAACGGTTGTGAAGTTAGGAACTCTCAGTTCCTTTGGTAAATCAATTGACAATCGGATAGTATCTCGTCACCGGTTAGAAAGACAAGAGCAGGGACGAGAAAATTAGATGTACGTTGCTATTTGCGAAACTACTAACGAATCTCATTAATCCTTTTCCTATCCTATTTTCATCCTATTTCATTATTTTGTCTGCGTTCAATCGGATGCATTAAGTTAGGGTTGCCATATAAAACTTAATAATAAACACGTAATAACTTCCGAAAATTGTAATATAATATGAAATAACATACACATAGGAAGAAAAACAGTTAGTTATAAAAATCAATCAAATATAAAGAAGTAAAGATACTTGAACTAGAAAAAATAAAAATATTAGAACACAAAATCGTTAAACTAAACACCGTGAACAACACAACCTTATATATAATAGCGGCATTTTTTAAAATTACATTATTACATTATTTGGTCTACACCAAAAGAATCTTGGTAGTAAACAATAATTTTTTTCTAAATTTAATATTTGTAGCCTATATAAACCGCGCCGACACATTTATCAGTTTTGCAACAGTTACTAGCTAGATACTGTGATGCACTGAACTAATTTGATACTGTAATGCATCTGTAAGGTCTCCCCCTTCCCCTTTCTGAATTACTGCGAATAATTTATTGTGAGAAATAATTCCTCAGCCAGGATCAGTTCTGGCTAAGATATGTATTATTTTCCTAATAATTTATATATAGCTTTTGCAAAAAATAATATCCCAGCCAGGGTGGTCAATCCTGGCTAAGATATGTATTATTTTTGCAATAATTTATATATAGCTTTTGTGAAAAATAATATCCCAGCCAGGGTGGTCAGTCCTGGCTAAGATATGTATTATTTTCGCAATAATTTATATACAGCTTTTGCGAAAAATAAAATCTCAGCTAGGGCGGTCAGTCCTGGCTAAAGTATGTATTATTTTCGCAATAATTTATATATAGGTTTTGCAAAAAATAATATATCAATTAGAATGGGCCAATCATGATTTAGATATTAGTTTTCGCAATAATTATTTGCAATAATTTAGGAAAAGGAAGAAATCTTATAGATGCTTCTTAGTACCAATATCTAGCTAGTATTTCAAGACTGAAAAAAGTGGCGCGTATTTCATAATGAGCTGGAAATATTAAATTCACTGAAAAAATATTATGCAACAGTAACATTTATTTTAGACCGGATAGACAATCTTATCTTTATCTTTATAACATTTTTGTAGTCCTGCTTTTAAAGAGTTTCACATCGTATCTAAGAAAATATGAATTATTACGAATTATTTTCAACTAAGATTGAGATAAAATTTCTATATTTAGTTTTAAAATTTAATAATTAAAATTAATACGAGTAATAAAATAATGTTTATATTGAAAAATATATTATAGACTACATATGCGTACGAGCCATTTGTAAATGGTCCAAATAAAAAAATATAAGAGTAAAATTAACTGATAAAGTGATAAACCTAAAGTTTATGTTGAGGAGGTTCGGTACAACTATAACAGACATTTAGATTTTACAGATAATAATAAAAATGTGCCTAATACGAGTACATCTAAAGATATTTAAATTTATTGATTTACATAATAATTAATTATTGAGACATTTTTGATAAAATATTAGTAAACTACTTTGCCAAATTATATTTAGTAAAGAAAGACTAAGGGTAAGCAGCCATTCGATGGCTAAAAATAAGTCGGGAACCATGGACTGACGTATTAAGAAATTGGGACATAACATAATTTTCGACAAAAAGCACTACTAGACTCGAAAGATGGAGGAGACAAACCACTTTCATTAACCGATTATTTTTTCCACAATGAAAACTTTTGTCTTCGCCTCAAGGGTATACTCTTGTACGTCTATTAAGTATTTTAATTTTATTATATTTAATTGTTACTCAGCCGTTTAATAAGTGATGCCATGGAAAAAGCACGGTAAAGAAAATAAATAATTATTTAAAACCCCGGACGCACATAATTCTCCCGTACAACTTTTTAACGCTTTCAAAAATTCCCCGGACGTCTCCGAATGCCCTAAAAAAGAGGACAGTGTCCGGGAAAAAGAGGACAAATGGCAACCCTACATTAAGTGAAACTCAACTGGCATGCAGTAATTCTCGCAGAGTGTTGTAGACCTAATCATTTTTTTATATCTAAATAAAACTTTTTAATTAAATCTCACTATATGATGTTTATAAAAATAAATTATTTCAAAATCCTATTGAGAGAATAAATTTCACGACCTGCATTATAACTACAATAAACAATACTAATAATAAGATCGGAAATGTTTCGACAGAGAAAAAGATCAAAATATCAACTTTTGATCGATTTTAATTACCCAATGAGTAACCTTTTTATACATTAGACGTTTTTATCAATTGTAAATGGTATTATTGTAAAATATTTTGATTTGAACCTTAAAAATATATTAATTGCACAATAATAAATTGTGTTAATCGAAGATTATTATTTTAGACAGTGTCGGTGAGTATCAGCGTTTTGACGCTGACTTTCATATCCATCGACCGATGGTACGCTATATGTTTCCCATTGAGATTCAAGTCGACGACAGCTCGAGCGAAAACCGCTATCATAGTGATTTGGATGATATCGCTGCTCTTTGGTAAGCATTTATGTTACATATATAATCACGTATAAGCATTTTTAATTAACAGCTTCAATTTTATTGCTTCAATTATTTTTTAAAATAAATATAACTAATTGAAAGCTGATATCTTATTGTTACTGATATGTGTATCAATTTCCATATTGTAATTAAATGCTTTAAATAAATTAATGATATAAGAACCGATAGAAAGTGAAGGAGATTGCCTTTTGTTCGTGTTTAATTCGCAAAAAGCCTTTCATTTTTATTTTAAAACTCATTGAGCGACTCTTGACACTATATTTTATTTCACAAAATTCTAATGTTATTCCTTAAATATTTATGTGTTACTTAAACATTATTAAACATGAACTCTTTGCCATAATTTTTTGTATCAAACTCTTTTTAATTTTATAAAAACAAAAATTAATGGTTACTTTTACCTTTATCGGTTTTTTTGTACTTAAGGCATACGTAGAAATTCTACGAAAAACAAACATTTAAAATACTAAAGAATTTTGTCCAAATAAATAAAACCTGAGCGAAAAAATCGGGTCGCTGAGCGATGCATCATGCCGCAAAAGATTAAGTGCCATAAATTTTATTTTTAGGTCTCAGCTGTGCACGCGATACAAAATCGATACATTTACTCGCGTTGATTTTTTTCACACGGCAATTTTCGAAAGAAAATTCGCTTACGGGTGAAACAAAAGTACGATTTCATCAATATTCTGTGTATCTTTTGATCAGACATTCCAGAATTACTGGTGCTGCACACGGTGCCGTCAAACAGTAGAGTGCAGACTGTATTATTCACGCAGTGTGTTTGCTTATGGAGCCAAGAGAGTCAAACCACCTTCACGATTATCAAACTGATCTTTTTGTACACAATGCCGTTGCTTTTGATGAGCGTGGCGTATTGGCAGATTGTGCGCGTTCTATGGAAAAGTGATATTCCAGGACACAATTGTAAGAAAGATTTCAGTATGACAATTATATCAATTATCTAACCGATTGTAAATAACATAATGCATTCTTTCATATTTATTCACATTTATTTATAAATTATTCCTTTTAAGTTCGTTTCTGCTTATTGAGAACTCTTGCTAAATATTAATAATCTACCGTAATTTCATTCTCATTAAAATAGTTTTTAATCTTTTCGATACCAATAACATACGTTTCGAAATACGCTTGAAAAATTCTCTTGGGAACATGAATCCCGTTGTAAACAGAAGAAGCAGAAAATAAAAATTTATCTTATCCATTGTGTGATACTAGAACACACATGGTAAGCCATCTAATATCAGAAAATAAAAAGTTTGCTTGTCGTTATTTATAATAGTTCGAAAAAGTACGTATATATTGGAAAGAAATGCTTACTTCGAACGGACAATAAAGAACGTTAAGGAGAACTCGCGAATTTATTCTTTATCAAATAAAAATTTATATGATGTCAAAAATTATGGTAAGCTTTCTTTTATCCTTCGTAGAAATCTGCTCTTGAATGAGATATGTTGCACATCAGTTATGTATACATTTATATGTATATATGAGATATATTCGAAATAATTCGCTGGAAATATCTTCAATTTTATACACGATAAATAACGGTCCACATAAATTTCTCATACAAGTTCAGTATTCTCATCATATCATATGTAATAAAAAAATCATTTTTATATATAATTGAAATTGTATTACATCTAAATTTATAACAAAAAAACTTATTTTGCAATGCAATGTCTCGTAAATAAAACAGTGTCAATTATCTGAATAAGAGGAATATTTCGGCAGTATTATATTTCAAAACGACTAAATTTTATGGAAAAACAAACCAAAAACGAAATAATAGTTGCAAACAAAATCATAACAATAAAAGTTTAACAGCTAAGTTAAAAAATTCATATTTTGCATAAAGATTAATAAAATACCTTAATGCTCTTTTTTATTATAAGCAAGAACTCTCAATAAATTTTTATTATCAATTTATTTTAGGCGTAATTAATTGAAAATACACAAAACATTTATATAAGAATAAATGCAATATTGGTTACATCAATAATAACATCTCTTATTGCACTCATTAGTATATGCATTAAAAAAATGTTTAATTACATTTTTTCTATAAACTTCACGAATATTTCTTATCAGAGTTGAAAAACTTAGAAAAGACACGATCTTTCAAGGTGAAATTTTGATTTGCACGTTTGAAATAAAATCGTCAACAATAACTAATCATTCTGTATCAATTTTTATAGTGTCTACCAGAGTCTGTCATTCAACTGAGATTCCATTGTCCGGGGGTGGAAATCCGGAAGGTCAATTGAGATCTCGACGGAAAGCGGCGAAGATGTTGGTCGCCGTAGTCATTACATTCGCGATATGTTTCTTGCCGGTGCATTTGCTCTCTATTCTAAGGTGTGCTTCGCGACATTGTAGTATTCTAATAGTGCATTATAGTAACAACGTTAATGCACTAATATGCAATTATTTTAAGTGTGCAGTAAAAATTAGTTTCGATTTCGATGTCGTTTAATTATTGAATGACGATATCAAACAATCAGAAATGAGAACATCACTTTTTAAAAGTAACTAGTAACTGTTATCGTTATTTAAAAAATAACAATCTGTTACTTTTAAATGATAAAACGAGATTAAATAAAATCGGATTAAAAATGAATTTTAAAAAATAAAGTGACAATACAGAATTATCAATATTAAATAATCTTTCAACGGATGCACTGTTTGTAAAGCTTATATTAAATTCAATATGAATAGCTTTTTCTAATTTCCGAGAATTTTATATTAATTTCACACGAGATAATAACTGATCAATGACTGAAGACTGAAATATACAAATTACGATGTGTTATAAATATAAAATTTAAACTATAAGAAGTAACGATAAAAGTAACTGTTAAATTCGTTACTTAAAAAATGTAAGTACGTTACTGTTATAGTTACAAAAAAAGAAAAGTAACGCCAGTCCGTTACTAAAAAAAAGTAACTGTAACGATAATGACGTTACAAGTAACGCGTTACTTATCAACTTTGCAAATGACAAAGTGAAAACTACAGTATTATTATATCAAGCTATCGCTTTCTTTTTACGAAAAAGCCAGATGGTGAAAACAATAAATCCCATATAATATGTCCCATTTATTTAATTTGATTAAATCTGCAAAATCAGATTAAATACTGTATTATGAGGATTAAATTAAGTTAAGCGATGAAACTCAAAAGATAATAATTCTCTCATTGCTTTTGTAAAATTTTAATTATACTGTATATTTCATAAAATTTCATTATTTTATTCGATTAATCTCGTAAGCAGAAATAATTATGACACGAAAACGGGTAGATATGAAATATATGATAAATCTCGTGCAAAACTTTCAATTTTTCGGAACCAGGTGCTCTAAAACTTTTTTCCAATATATCGTAAATTATTTTTACCATAACCAGTATGTTTTCTTGTTTTTTATCGAAGATAATCTATATAAGTGTCTCCTCGATGTAAGGCCATTTTTTATTCATAAATTCTTGATATAAAACCGATTTTATAGAGAGGGGTTTTATTTTTGTTTTGGCTTTCAATGTGTGACGTATGCTATATATTTTTAAAATAAATTTATTTTACTTTAAATGTAAAAAAGTTTTAACAAAATTTTTAACTAAATAACTTATTAAAAAAAATAATCTTGGCGTAATAATAAAGCATCCTTATTCTAAATCCTTGCTTTAATATTCGATATGTTAATATAAAAAAAATATTTAAGTAATTATTCGTAATCAATATCAAATGAATTTATTGTTTTAGATGTACCATGACGTTACCCTCGAATCAATGGACGATCGCCATTAGTCTAATCGCCCATTGGCTTTGTTATTTCAACAGCGCGGTGAATCCTGTCATCTATAATTTTATGAGTGGTAAGAATTCGCGGAAACTGACACGACGTTTTCTTAACGCACACAATGCCTGACATTACGTCTCTCGAACGCCGTCATGTTAAAAAAAAAGATCTTCGATCCGGCAGAATGTATTCTGGGATATCCCGCGTATATACGGATACATGTGACAATTTATTTACGGGTTGCATGCAAAATTACCAAATGTACGAAGTGACTTCTATTAAAATGCATGACGTGTCCGAGGTACGCAATGCTCGTCTACCGTTGTTTCGGCTGTTGCTTATTCACCACGCGAAAAAACTAGTCTGTTCTTCACGCTAAATTAACTCACATAGCCAACGGTTGCTAAAAATTGCATTTCACTTTTTCCCGCTTCCACAAAAAAATAACTGTGACAAAAAGATTCCTATCGGACATTAAATAAATTCGCGCAAATCATATATAATCGAATATACATCTAAACTTGAAACAGAAATTTTTTTGTTATAATCGAAAGATTTGTTAAACATAAATATTAGTATTTCTATCTTTGACTGAGAAAAAAATCAACGAAAAAAGCGCAAATACTTTTTGATAAATTCTTTTATTAGTTTGTTAAAGAATAGTAGAAAATTGTGTAATGCGCTTTCTGTCAATTGTAAAGCTTTTCCTAATTTCGAAGATTAGCGATTTAATTTTACTTGCATGGAAATGACGGTTTTAATAAAATATTTAAAAAATTAGTTAAATACAGATTTAAAAATAATTTCGTTAAACCATCAAGTTAAATTATTATACGGTGCTCAAATTGGTTGCCTGGAATGTCAAAAACTTTTGCGACATTATTTCTCAATCTGTATAATAATATTGGAAAATCACTTTTAGATCTGTGTATCTAACTAAATTTTTTAATACTTCAAAACCATTTTTTCATGCATTAAGTTTATATAATTTCATCTAGATTCTCTATGAAGGTAATATTAACTCTTTATCTGTACTATACAAGTTCATTAAGTCTGTATGCGTTTCTCCGGAAATACGTGTACAAAACTGATTAAAACGACGTTACTGTAATTTCGTGATACCGTGTATGTACAAAGTATCATGCAATCACACCGTGCCATATTTTAATAGCGTATCCTGGAGATTAATTAAAATAGATGAGTCTAATACACCCGTAAATCTGTAATTACGCAACACGTATATCAACCTGCACTATTGATAACGATTTTTATGTTAGATCAATTTCTGCTCAACTAATTATCAATGATGTCCAAAAGTAATATCGCACGTGTTATAACATGGTGACTGTTTATGTCAATAACCGAATACAATTATTTTAATTTTTTTCTCAATTTTCTTTTCTGAATGCTGATAGCTGATTAATCGAGCTAAATTCACGGCTATTTAATTTCTTAAAAATAAATTATACCAATATATATAATCAGTTATAATTAATAATTCATTATTTCAAGATAATCAAACATATTCGGTATACTTCTTACCAAGTGTAGAAATAATATTTTTGAAAGTGTTGAAAAAAATTGTACATATTTTTTGTACGTTGTACCCGGGAAACACGATTATTTTTATAACGTCTCCACCCGTCACTCTTCATTTTTTTACATGATGCGATATATCAACATATCTGTCTATTTTACATATGTGTACACGCACCGGTATAAATGATATCCGATACATATTTTTATGTAAATAACATCAAAATAATGTCAATATTTAAACGTCAACATTTGGAAATTGACATTCAAAATTTTATGATTTTAATACTCTCGCGAAATTAAATTTACAAAAAAGAGTGCATTAGAAATCCTCTAAATATAATACGTATATAAATGTAATTTCATATTTTTTTATGAAACTGGTTTGTTTTCTGATTAGCAAATTTTTGTGTAACAAAGTCAATACTCGCATTTCTGTAGAAATGAAATATTAAGTATTAGTTGCATTATTTACAATGTATTAATTTGCAACCAATTGATACACTGTTGCACGTAGGAAACAATAGCGCTACATAATAAAACGGTAACGTGACAAATGTATCGAATTACAACCAAGCAGACTTATAAAATGAAAGATACTTTCAGTAACCCATGATTGATACACACTCAATGAGAGATAACGCAAGATCCGAAACGACAGCAGTACCTTCCGCGTAATCAATATTGCTGTCAATATTGCTATCAAAGTTCTCACGTTTTATGTGCCTTTGAAAATTCTCCTGTCGACATTTATTATATTGTTAATCTGATTTTAGATTTATTTCCAACATGATTGAAGATTATTTCAAGTAGTAGGACTTTAATATAACATATGCAGCTAATGTACTTCTAAAATATTCTCCTATTTTGTTTTTAATCTTTTCAAATATGGCAATAATCGTGAGAAAATTATCGGTTCAAATCGTTCGCATAAATATCACAATTTCCAACGTTCCATTAGATACCGCAAATAAAAATATAAAAAAAACTGTTTTTCACTCACCGACGATGCACAACGTCGCGATGGGATTACTGCAGCACAGCTACGTTATTTCTGTAAAACACAAACATGTTCATTTTACAACAGTGGCCAAAACAATATCAAAAACTAATAACCGCATGCATTGAATTTTCTTTTTTTCCAAACGGAGAAAACAATTTATTATACAATAATTTATTATTCAATTATACAATTTATTATTTCCGAAAAATAATTAACTCCGCGCAAATACCAATAAACAACGCCATCTCCATTACACATTACATTATTCGCCTCACGTTGTTCGGTCCGATCCTCCCCATCCTTTTCGGATTATAGTTGCACAGTACTGCATTCGTGATAACGTTAATTGCTGATCGCATTTCTAACTTTAATCTCACACAACCTACGCTTGTTACGACGGAAAAGTAACGCGACAAAATTGTGTAAAGCTGCGAGTTAACACGATAAATTTCCCGCAGAGAGAATTCGTGAAAATCAGAGCGAGGCCAATTCTCACAGGTACAGCGATAACCTGTTGCTGCTAGCCATTTCCATGTATTTCCTCGCACGTATAATATAATAATAACAACAACTTCGAGCACAACAGTGTGCACCAGCCTTTTAGGTAAATTACTACTTCATATCAGTTAAAATTTCCCGAACGTGTTTACCAACAAATAAAAAAAAAGGAAAGATAATCACCGCGGAATGAAATATCCGAGAATGTGACTTCTCGTCAGGACGATAAATTTCGATCAAGCAAACTCTACGCTTTAACGAGTCGTTAGTTATACGAGTTACATGAGATTCCGAGAGCTGAGAATAAATTAGTAGTATTAATCGTATCGCGTTTGCGTATCGCGACATATCCGTAATAGCATTTCGAGAGTGAATGACTCGCAAAGTGGCACAAACCACATTGCTAATGATCTTAATGAATTTTAGGTTCAGATAGGTACACTATTTAATCCTGTACCTATATAGGGACGGAAGCACAGGTTTTTGCATAAGAGAATCAATTAATCGGAGATCTTTATTTCTATCCTGGAGAGGGAAATACGGGATTCAAATTGATTCATTTTCTTATGTTATGCATTATACGTTATGCAGTCTGTGCTTCTGCCCTAATGATATCTCTTCCTTTCTTTTCTCTTTCCTTTCTCCTTGTTCTCTCTCTCTATCTCTCTCTCTTTTATTCATAAAAACGCCAAGCATCACATGCTGGCTAATATTTCTGTAATATAATATTTTATTAAATTCCACAAAATATTTAATATATTATCACAAAAGACAAAATTGGTGTCGCACATCAAATGTGTACGCAACAGATAGACCGAGTACCATTTATATTATTCGAGCTGCTTACTTGAGATACGATTCTCAGATCAAAACGTAACGTCGAATATTCCATTTTCCGCGTTTCAAACTACATGAAGGATTGCTACCGTTTTCATTTCGTCGATCCAATATCGTAAATATACGTTGTATACAACATACATATAATTTATGTAACCGTTTCTTTTATCAAAAATTTAAATAAATGATTAATTACGCCCTTTGTAGAGAATTATTTAATTCTCTACAAAGGGAAAATTGTAATGTGTTTAAAAAAAAAGAGTACATTTAATTTATTTTTATCGAAAGAGTTACAAACAAATTATAACTTGAAAGTAATTTTGACATCTTTCTATTTTTAGCTCGTTCTAATCTCCAGAATAAGCTCCATTAAACTATTTATGAGGCTTGTAAATTATTATACACTCGTTAAAAATCAAAGAGCGGATAATTTTTCCCAGATAATCTCTCTTTCAACTGTTATAATCATTTTGTGAAAAAGAAAGTCATACAATTTTCCCGCGTTCATCTTAAATGGCAAGCCCTCTGTAAAATCCAAGTGTGTAAAAAATGTTACACATTTATGTGTGTAATGTAATTTTTTCCGTATAAAAATAACACATTGTACTTCATAAAAAGATGAATTTAAACGTACAGTTTAATACGTTTTGCATTTATTTCTACACAAAAAACTGAATCACGCACATGAATGAGACATACTTTTTACATCTTTTTTTTTGCACATGTAGATTTGCAGTGTGCCTTCTTCTCTGATCTCTCTTGAATGATGCTTTTTACAATGCCTTTGAAATGAGCTTAGGAAGATTGCGCACGATTTTTTGTTCACCTAAACTAGAACCTAAATTTCAAAGAAAAAAAATTTTTTTAATCTACCTAGTAAACAATTTTCATGTTAAAACATATATACATATATTCTTATATGTGTGTGAAAATTTATTATCAAGGAGTCTTTGATTTTGTTGTTCGTCGAGAGTGCATTAAAAATTTCGAGAGCGCGAATATCGGAAAGGAAGGAGGAGAGAAGGGAATATGAGTCCGAGTGAAATTAACAGACGCGAAAACGTGATAATTTAGTGGACCCCAGGCGACGACGGTGCATTCGAGAATTTACGAGCGGATTAAACGCGTTGCGACACGTGGCACACGGGATTTCGAGCGTAAAACACCGCTGACCGAACAACGACAGATCTGCGACACGCTAAGAAAAGAAAAGAAAAGAAAGAAAGAAAAAGCTACCCGGAAGTCATACGGTGCTCTACTTTGCAGGTAAGTTCCGGCGGGAGTTCCGTCGTAGTTTCCGGGAGTGCGGCACACCGAGCAAGGAACGGACGATGACGCTGCCGGTGACCTGCCGGCATCCCCCGCCGATCAGCGACGAGTACACGAGGGGGTGCCGTACGAGCTTGCGAGATCGACCGTTTTGACGGCGCGGGGCGAAACGAGTCCCGTGCAAGAAAATGAAAGTAGACCTCGACCACGCGACGCCAAATGTTGCCGAGACGACGTTTAACGGCGAGATGAAAACGGGATCGGATATTGGTGCACGTGCTTAGTGACCGATCGCGAGCTTAGGACGAGCCGTAAGGGTGAGCCGTAGCACAGTAGATAGCAGAACTGACCCGTCCCAATTCCATCCTCTCTCCTCCCTCCTCCCCTCCGACTCTGCCGTAATGGACAATAACAAAGCGCTATTAAAATCCCGCTGCTCCAGCTTGCTGTAAACAGATGTAGAGGCTATCAGAATGGAAGATAATTAGAAAACCTTGCGATAATAAAGGTTGTTACCTTCTGACGACTTCAAACATATTCAAAGGTTTGAAAGAATTTAAAGTTTCGAAACTTCGAACTTAGAAGTTTTTCGAAGTTTAAAGTTCAAAGGTTTTAAAGTTTCGAAACTTGAAATTCTTGAGAATCTTTGAAATTGTCAAGAGTAACAGCCCTAATTAAGACCTTAAGATTCTATCATGAAATAAAAGTTTCAATTTCTGACATAATATTGTTCGAACAAATATTTTCTTTTTTAAATTGAAAAGCCGGTTGCCGACATTATTTATTATTTATTGTGCTGTATTATTAATTGAAACAAGCATAAGACATCATTTAATAGAGCATTATTTTCAGAAGAATGCGAAGAAAAAGTAGACAGATTTGTTATATTATTATTAATATTACAGACTGCTTATTAGAATAGACATATAAATAATCACGTATTGTCAACAGTGGTTGGAAAATATTACTTTTACTGATGAGAGTATGGGACATAATGTCGACGCAGCAGATTGTAGAATGTTGACTTACCCGAGGGTGAACGGCGTGTGCCGATTGCACTGCATCTCGATGAAATAACAGCAGAGCGAAGAGAATTGTAAACGATTCCAGATCACCAATACTGAAATCACAATATAATTAATGTGTGTGTGTCCACGTTATCGATTATACATGTAATTTATCAGACACACAATTACACGGTTCATTGATTATAATTTAAAATTATAAAATTATAAAATCGATAAATATAAATTATTGGAAAATTGTTAATTTGAGTATTTATGCATTTAAATTGAACACGTAAAATACTTCAATTTTAACTCAAGTATTACATAAATATTTAAACAAAAGAAAATTATAAACTTTCAAAAGTTAAAAAATTTATTGTTAGTCAAATTAACAACTTTTTTCTAATATAAAAACAAATGTCTAAAAAATCCCTCAGTAAGCAAGAAATATTAAAGCAATATTTAACAAAAAGAATGTTTATTTTGTATCCATTTTTTTAAATGTTTTAAAATAATGTCGAAATATTTCAAAAAGATTATTTAATTATTTAATACATAATTTTTTCGGATCATTGTTAAAATCTTTCCAGAACGTTATATTCAAGTTATGATCAAAATTTGTTTCATGTGAAAGTTTCATAATGGTATTGTACACAACAAATATGTCGTTATGTGTGTATGTATGCGTGAGACACGTTACGCGTTATTGAATATCGTTGTAATAACATGGCAATATATGAGTTTATGCTTACTAAGGGTGACACTATTCCTCGCGCGCACGAGAATTCGAACGATAATAACAATTGTGAATAAAATTATGGATTTTCCATTATTCAACACGCGAGAAGAAGGAAATAGAAGGAAACAGAAGAAACAGCAGCGTACAAGTTCGGAAGACTAGAGGTGCGTCTGCACTCGGTGCAAGCGAACATCATTCGTCCTCGTTCGACATTTCGATAAACCAGAGTGAGATAAACCAAGAGCATCGCGAGCGCCAGGTGAATGGAAAACGTTCCGCGGCGAACGGAGCCGCCATCTTGCGTGCGCGCAAAGCTTTCGAAACGTTTCAGGTCGAAAATGAGCAATATTGTTACAAAAAAAATGGGATCGACGAGGTCAAAGCAATGGCGTAGTTTCGGCGAGAAGGCGACGTTTGTCTGCCCGGGACGACGATTCCCACCGGCGTCGTCTTCCTTCCGGAGTCTGGAGATCTCCCCCTCCCCCTCTCCCCTGGCCTACGATTTTAAATCTTGTTATTTACCACGAAAAACCTTTCGGGCGACTAAAAGTAGATCCGTAGACAAGATCTTCGGTCCCGCGCCGTGATGGATTCGCCGTTGAAAGCGATAGGAAGTCGCAAGAAGCACGCCACGGCATCGCCGTAGACGCGAGACCCCGGACATTCGAATACACAGCGCACAGCTCCGCCGCGTTCTCAAACTGTACGAGATTGCGAGAGCAGGGAAGCGACGAGCCAATCACGGCGGCGAGTTTTGCGGGCGCCGAGACGGGCCAATGGCGACGCGGGCAATTTTGGCGCCGCGCGTCAACCGTCGAAGTTACACTTCCGATTGGTCCAGATTCCGAGGTCTGTTCTTCTCAGCCGAGCTCCTCCACGATAGAGAGGAGAGAAAGGATGAGCGAGAGACTGAAAAGAACACACCTCTAAACTCGGATTCGCGACCCATAAAGCCGATCTTGGCAATTACTCTCGTACCGATTAAATTTATGAATTACCATCTGCAAATTTAAAACCGATCGTTCCTACCTTAGTTATTCAATTGTAGAACCACTCCCGCCTTCATTAATTTTAGAATCGTAACGCTGTTAAATGATGAATAAATTATAACGGACGAGAAATGCAAAATAATATAGCAAGTTTTTCAGTTGACAATTTACAAAATCCAGTCGGCATAATGTCCCAAATCCGGACACAATAAAAGACATTCTAGACATGCAGCGTGCTGTCTGGGAAATTTCATCGATTTTTTTGCAAGTTAATTAGCGAGTTCGACAATTCCTTACAATTAGTCTCGCGGTTTCGGAAAAAGTAAATTTACGGAATCTTTGACGTACTACTTGTAGTAGCAGGCACGCGTCCATTGCACTTTGGTGCAGCCGTGGACCTCACCTCCCCTTCCCCTCTCCTCCACCTGCCCAGGCAGACGCCAAAATCGAGATGCAGGATGCGTCTCGAAGTCGTCACCGAGACAGTTTTTAGACACGCTAGTCAGAGATATCGGATAATTGGTAAAACCATCTTGAGGATCACGATGCATCTCGATTTTGAACCGCACACGTTGGCTGGACAAGTGCACAGCAAAGCCAGTGCGATGGAGATACCAGGAACGCGGTACTCACGCACGTTGACGAGTGCACACGAGCCTTGCACACGGCAACATCTCCACGACAATTCCTAGCGCACGGGATTCACTCTCGGATGATTCAAACCGACAAGAAGAGAGAGGTGTCGAGTAATCGAACGCGCCACACCGCGATCGCGACGTGTCCGCCGTGCTGGATGCACAACGGACTTCGAGAATCGCAATATCGCAACTTTCGATACAACGAACGACGCGCGGACCAATCACGGCGATCGGATCTGCCGGAGCGTACGAAGCGGTGGACCAATCGCAGCGGTTGATTCATGTAGGAACGAAATTTGAAATTCATCTTTGATAGATACCGAGGCAACGTTCCATGCAAATTAATCGCGATAATTGATTTCTTAACATAATTGTTGACGTGAAAATTGTACGTTAAAGAGTTATAATGAAAAACAAGTCAAAATTTATATTCGCATATTATGCAAAGTAGTTTAAAACATTCGAGAACCGATTTGTGAAATTAAATTCGCCTAAACTTCGAAATTAGCTGGTTTAAAGATTTTGTACTGCTTTATTCTTTTCCACTTATCGTTTCGATTCTTTCTTAACATAATTTAATAATTTATTTCTTCTAGTAAAATTAAAATGCTAAGCAATACAAAAGGTTGTAGATATTGTATCATTTAATATGTACAGAATGCCTTTTTACCGCATGAACCTTTTATATTTCACCTTTCTCACACCTTTCCATCAACTGCAGCAATATCCCACTAACAAAAAACCACAGAGTACCTAAATTTAATGTATAAAGCCATTTTCAAAGCAAAAGCTCGCAAATTACCGCCCTTCACATTATTTGTATGTTCTTCCTCTACGTGGCATCTTTTTTATGTTAAATGCTTAGATAAAAGTTTAAACGACGACGAAGATTACACGATATGCGCACACGTTTGTTGCAGGGAAGTTTCGCAAGGAGTTCAGACGCACCTTCCGATGTTCTCACAAGGGCAGAACCTGCGCTCACAAACGCGGATACGTCGCAGGTATCTCGGACCCGCTTAAACAGAGATCTCGAAATTACACGAGGTCAATTCACACGATGTCAAACAACAATAACGTTCAGCAAAGCACCGAGGTCATACCTCTCAGTGCCATAAATATAAATATATTGCCGAACGAGAAACAGGAGTGAACCTCGCATCATAAACCTTACGCCAAATGTTCTCTTCTATCAATTCTTCTTTAATTCTTTGACTAATCTGAAACCCAACTTCTCCTAAAGAAGAGACCAGAACATTCTATAGTTTTTAAGTCAATAAGTAACAATTAAAAGCAATTGATTCTTCACAAATTAAAGCCAAGAGTAAATGAGTCATTACAAATTAAAGACTGCGATAAATAATTCTTTGTTATCCTTGGAAAAAAAGTTTATCTCTGAATTTATCAAGAAAAAGTGTAATTAAATAAGAGAACATTTGGCGAGGCGCGCTTTGTATACAGCGGATAAACTATAATTCTCTAAAGTCAACTGCTTAATATGTTTATAGGTGTAATCGAGTTGTTCCTATACATTGTTATATAAGTAAATCTTACTCAAAAAACTTTCTCAAAGCTTGCAGATTTGAAATGAACTGAGAGACATGTGTAGTATATTAATGTGTAAATAGGCAATTATAATGTATACGAGTCCACATGATATTCTTGGATTTGCTGCTTTAAACATTTTACTTTATTATACTGTAGATATAAGTATAGATAACAATGTACAATCACAGATCGATAACTGAAAGTGGAGACCTAGAGACGCACGATTAAATTTCAAAGGAATTAACGCCAGTGTGTAAATATAAAGCGTTTATATTCTACCTATTCCGGCACTTAAAGCATAATGTTATGCTCCATTTTCACTTGAAGTATTTATTTTTTTTCCTATAATACATTCGATATATCAATGAAAATATATCTACAAAGTTTAATAAAGTGTATGTAATCCCTCCTAAACGTTTAAAGCTTAAAGTTATATTATATAAAGTTATTACTAACGGTATTAGTTTTTATAAACTGTACAATATACTACAGCGAATGTGACGTGTTCTTGCTCGCTTCGTTTCCACTTAAATTTTATATTTTATTATTGCGCAAAAGTGTCGTTCACCATGTATAAATCTCCTATCGTTATAATTTCACTTTTTTTTCATACAATTTTGTTTCAGCCATAATTATACTTCTAGACGTAATTAATCATGGTAAAACAAAATTAATTGAACATTTCGCCTCAATGCGCTCTCTCGCTGTTTTTTAAATATATTTAGAAAATAATCTTATTTCATTGATTAACCACTCTAGTATATTCGAGTTAGACCTTAGATGCATGCTTAATGTCGCAAAAAATATTTCTATATTATCTTTATAACAACCAATTTATACTTCAATAGAACAAAAATGGTCAGTTTACAAAACTTAAAACGTGTAAATAAAATATAATAAAAGACTTCGCATAATATGAGAAAAGTAAATAGACATTAGAGCTGTTCATTCCTGTTGCTTTCTCACGTTTTCTATATTTTGTAAATATAGAATAAAATAAAGCTAACTGTAAATTAGTTTCTCTTTGAACAAAGTTAAGAGAAAAGAGCACAGAAATATATAAAAAAGGTAGATAGAAAGAATAATCAATTGTATGTATCCCAATTGTGTGTAAAAAGAGAAAATTTCTGTATACGTACAAAGAGATGCACACTTACGTTATTCAATGAAATATATTTTAATATTATAACTACAAACGTTTCTGCACTGTAAGTAGTCATAACATTGAAAAAAGTGTGTATGTATGTATATACACACACACATATATATGTATGTATAGTGTGTGTGTGTGTGTGTGTGTGTGTGTGTGTGTGTGTGTGTGTATGTATATACACACATGCACGCACACGCACACACACATATATACGTATACATACATACACATCGTGTTACAGTCATGGCTCGTGCAGCTGCCAAATATATTACATTGGTACACAATACCGCTTTTTGTTAAATAGTGACCAGTTATAGGTAAACTTCATATATGAAAAAGTTATCGATACTTCGTATTCCAGGCAATAATGTCAGCGCATTATATGAGGCTATTTTAGATATTACAAATACGGATTATAGTTTCCATAAGTAAATATGCTTTTTTTATATGCTTTAAACTTATATTTAATAACATTATATTCGCGTATCAATTTCTTTAAAAAATTTATTTATTTCTAAGCAATTATCAGAGCTTCAAGTCCGTCACTGTAGTCATGTTGCATCATCACAAAAATCAGTTTCAATAAAGTCGCAAAAAATTTCCCGACGACACAGATATCGGGAAATATATGAACTCTTTCTTTTTCACTTTACTAAAATGATTTTTTTTTCTAATAATTCAATTTACACATATACATTGTTTGTATTGTTTTTTTACCATATAAAGTACTGCATAAGTATCTTCAACAGTACTAGTAAAAAAACTAATTAATTTTAATTATACAAAATTAATTACATAAATGATCAAATAAATCATAATACTACAAAAAAGAAATCACGGGATAAAAGCAAAAAATCACTTATGATTTTTCGCTTTTAAACTGATATATAAATAGCTATAGTGGCGGGCTTTAAAGCTGCATAATGTAATGTACATGTCAGATAACTAGTTTACTGTAGGTAACTGCGTTCGAGAGCATAATTTTAATATATCTTGATCTGTTATAAAATATAGTGCATTCGCTAACGCACCTTCCCGAATGTGAATTGGCTTCATTAATAATTATTCTGCATCTCTGATCCTATAGCAAAAGATTGCGCATTTGCATTACAGAATAAATATACGATTATGAATATATGAATGAACTAACTTTTAAAGCAATGTTTCACCCGAGCGTGTCGCATATCCATTGAAGTAAAACATTTCAATTCGCGGTAAACCGCGAAATGGGGAAACGTTACGTGAATACGAAGCGCAAATAATAATAATCACGTTCTTTAGGCTGCAGCTTCCTCGACAATAGTATTTTCGGAAATCGTGGATTCGATATTACCTAATTCAGTCTCGACGCTAGCCAATGTCGTTGGACTGTGCGAAACCGTGTTCTTTTCGTTAGAAGTTGCTTCTAATAGTTCTTTAACACTGACGCTATCATCCAGATTATCTTTTTTAATTGGTGACGCGTCGATTTTCATAGGAGTGTCGACATTTGTGATCGACTCAATTTTCTCGTCTACATCGTTCACAGTTCTGACTACATCTGGAGCTTGATTCTTCTGGGATTCCTGAATACTCGGTATCGGGCTCGGGTGCTCAACTTGCGCACTGTCGAATTGTCCCGGCACGGGTTTCTCGTCACTTTCCACCATGTTACTACTCTTGACTTCTTGTTCAATTTGTTGTATATTACCACCACCAGATTGATTATTTTGCTGATACTGTTGAGTGGTTCTGCCTCTTCCTCTGCTCTGCTGATTATCAGGTGGTGGAAGAATAGGTATCGCTGCCTTTGGTCGTCGTAAAGGAGCTGTTTGTTGCTGTTGCTGCTGCTGCTGTGCAGGACTATAATAAGTACACCCTTGCGGTTGGAATAATTCTTGAGGTGGCGGTGGACCCTGAGGCTGTAATATCAAACGTGTAAAATTAAATACTTTAAGTAAGAGAATATAGACTGAACTGTAAATTATATGTAAATTATATTCTATATAAGCTGTGTTAAGATGGAGTTTATATTATATATTGCACTTGTTTCTTAAAATAAGTGCAATATATAAGTTCTTTTTTCTTTTAATATTTAAGAAAATTCTTCTCACCTGTACCGAAGGGTTGTATCCCTGATAACCTTGAAAATTTGGTGGAAACGTTGGACCATTTGGACCGGGAACATAATTAATTATACTAGGAGGTGCTGTTTGAGGTGGTATAAATTGCGGTGGTGGTACTAAGAACGGTGGTGGCGCGTAATTAGCTTGCCCACCAGGTGGTAAAGAAATAACAGGTTGACCTGCTAAGGGTGCTGCGGTTGGAGCGACTGGAGAAGACTGCTCGAAATGACTTTGAGGATAACCTGCAATATTAACGCCTGATAAATCACCCAGTTTTCAATACTTCATAAAATAATAATGTATCACTGACATATATATATCTGGAAATAATTTAATAACTTCTATATATGTATACATAGTCTTTTCTTACCTTGGGATTCTAATACGGCTCTTGAATTTCCAGCTAGGTATGCGTATGCACAAGCGACACATTAATGTTAAGTACATTGTATTAGGCCATGTAAAAGCATATATCATAAAAAATAAATTAGAAGCATGCATTTAAAAAAAGATAAAATATCAATGTATATACCTTGAGGTGGAAAATACCCATGTTGAGCATGTTGAGATGGATAATTTTGTTGCGCGGAAGTTTCCGAAATAGTAGGTCGTTGACGAAGACTGGAATATCGTTTAGGTCTGTTTCCAGAACTATCCTGTTGCTGTTGCTGTATTGTCTGCTGTGATGAATGTGTTTGTTGTTGATGTGATTGTTGTTGCTGTTGCTGCTGTTGTTGCTGCATTCTAGGTGGTACTGTATTTGATCTGTGTTGGTTGGGAGCTGTGAAAAAACCTTCTATACAAATTAGAAAAAAGATAAGAATTAGACATTGCAGATGCATAGTAAAAATTTAAGCTAGAGACATCAATAAAACATTGTTAAAAAAAATTAAATAAACTTTTTAAGTGTCTTTTTGAACATATCTCTTAGAAAGAATGTCTCTGATTATTTTATTTACCAAATTAATATTTTAAATAAGATATTTTTTAATAATTATTAAAAATATTAAAATATAATTTTGTAAACAATAAAAAAATTAAAAACATTTCACATTAATTAACAAATTAAACCATTTTAAATCTTATCATTAAAATTTTAATTTTCTTATTAATACATCTATAAAATTTATATTTTAACTTTTATATCTATAAATTTCATGTTCATTTAACACCATTATACTTGATAAATACTTACTATTGTGTCGTGCAGGTTGATGATATTGACTACCATCATTAATGTTAAGTTGTTGTTTCATATCGTGAGCAAGTTGATGCTCTTCGTTATGCTGCGTGGTATTATTTCTTCTATTCTCTACTGTAACCGGACCTGGACCACGTCCCTTCGATTTATTTTCAACTATTCTGTTAGTGACCATGTTGTTATTAGGATTGGGCTTGAAACCTCTTCCACGCGTCCTACTCGCGGCCAAGCTTACGGACTCTTGAGTGTTCCTCTTGTTATTCTCCCTTGGCGATGGCTTAGCATTAGCTAATTTATCCGCCTCACCGCCAGAACCGGTATTTCCGTTTGTACTTTGATTCTGAGTAACATGTCTACCATCCTTTTTCCAAGATGTATTATTAGATTCATCCAATAATTTATTTTCATTTCTGTAATATAACATTTTTGATCAAAATTTTGTCAACTTGTACAATAAGTAATTCGTTCTATAAATATAATATAAAGAAATTTTACATACGTGGATGTATTAGAGGTGGTAACAGGCTTGGTTTTTGCATTATCTTGCTGGGCCTGAAGCGGCGGAAAGTTTTGAGTTTTGTTCTGTGTTTTGTTTTTGCTGCTGTACCAAGCTGATGAAATCACAGGTTCTTCTACTTTGCTTGGAGTGCTCTGCTTCAAATAAAAAAAGAAAGATAAAATTTAGAACAATTGCAATAAATAACATCGTATATCTCTCGTAATATTTACCTTACTATTACCAAGAGCAGGAAAATCTTCGTTATTTTTATGGAAGCGTCTATTGTTTCCTCTACCAGGTATAGTTTTTCCATAAGCATCTTCATCTTCCCAATTCCTTGTGTACTTGTTTGGTCCACGACTAAAAAAATACACAATTATATATTACATGACAAAATCACAGAATATGAGAAAAACAAAACTCTGATAAGCTCACCCATATCTCCTTCTCCTTCTAGCTCTAGGTGGCCCTTCTTCATTTCTAATATCATAACCATATGTCGCTATCAACTCCTCGGGTCTCTTTGGAGCTTGCTCCTCATCATTATATCGATCATGGTCCCATCTATCTTCTTTGTCCTTCCATACCTTCTTCTCCTTGGTTTCCTTCACATTTGCCTGCTGTTCTGTATTATTATCAGTTACTTCATCGGTCGTACGATCATCATGTTCGTAAAAGGTTCCTCGTTTCGGTATGTACTGTGGGTTACGTCTATCCTCGTCGTCGTCCAACTTCTTCGGCGGTTTCTCTTCTTCCTGCCCATCCCCACTCTCACGTTGCTCTCCACCTTCCTGTGATTCGGCATCAGAGTCACTTTCATAAATATCACACTCCGAATCCTGATGTCCATCAGTCTGTTCGCTACTCTGTAAAGAGAAGATTAATCAATGCAACAACATTGTCCAAATTCATTCCACATTACTTTTAAAAGCTTCATAGATATAGCACAAGCAGCAAATAGCTATTGATTAGTAAATCAATAGCATAATAGCAAAAGTAAAATCAATTTAAAAAAATTGTCTTTAAGCTTTGACTAAATCATTCCATTGATTAAATATCTTGCTGTTCTTTATCTAGTTAACAAAATGTGATCAAAAGAATGGAAAACAATGCTATCATATCTTGTTAAGGTACATAAAGTAAGTAGAGATAATACATTTTTCTTTTTTTCACATTTTAGCAAAAAAAAATACAACACCATTATTGAGTCTCTTCTCTTTCTATCCCTTTTCTATCTTTCATATTTTTCTAATATAAATGTAAGACTATGTATGGTGTTTATTGAAAAGTGTTTTTCTAATAAGTCCTGTAATTGCTCTTGTGAATAATTTTTGACAAATTAACAATTAATCTTCTACAAACAAATATTTAATTTTAACCATAATATTTATTCGTTAATCTCAATATCCGATAATATATATTTCACCAATCAATTTTAAATATATAATAAAGTTCAGCTGAGATTAATTTAAAAAAAAGATCCTTTAATCTTAATTCATGTATCATTTTTTAATCACAATTTCAAAATCTATTATTCATTATTATTATTATTATTATTTATACATGTACAATTGTAAGAACAACATAAATTACAAGAGACTTATTTCAAATATACTAATACATTCGAACAAGCCGAAAACTAGTAGTTTGTTCATTTCCTTCTCTCAGCTATTTATTACAAGCAAGGGAATTAATGCAACAATTGATAAAGCGATAAAAAGACTCGAGAAATATCGAGGCTAAAAAAAAAACATTTGTGCGAAAAAGAAAATATTTACATCGTCTGCAGATCAACGACGATCGTAGGTTGAGGACAAATACAATAAGTGTTAAGTATCGCGCCTAACTACATCTTAGTTTTTGGCTAATTTTCGCGGAGAATTTTCCCTTCAATCTCCGCTCCCTCGTACATCAGGGAACACTCGTCCCCGAGGTTTTCCGCGCGGAAACACGGCGTGACGCGGCGACGGCAAGGGGAGGATCCCCGTGCGCGGGGAGGGAGACTCGGGGAGGATCCGATCTACCCGACAGAACGGCAGACGCCGAGTGTTTTCGACGCTGCCGCTTCTTTACCTGGGTCTCCTTCGTCGCGTTGAGCTCCTCGTACGAGTCCGAGAGATCGTCAGAGCCGCATGACTGATTGGACTTACGACGTCGCCGTGTGTCCGACATCGCTGCACGGTATGGGATGCTTACGCGCCTCACTCTTTCAGCCTCGTGTCAGCCACCACCGAAAACGGACGGAAGATAGCGGAGGGGAGGGGAAACAAAACTGTTTCGATCGTTCGCAAAACACCTCGCGAACGCGATGCCGTCAGGCCGATCTCTCTCTCGTTCACTCTCGTCACACTCACGGAAAACCGAACCGAACACGGCCCGTGTGTGTCGTCGGGGTCGGGGATCGACGAGAACGGCGAGTATCCAGCGCGAGTGTCGCCCCTGAATCGCTCCCGTCGGGACCCCCAGCGGGGGAAACGAGAACTATTCCCCGACGAACCAATAATAGCGTTTTTCACTGGCAAGAACTAAGTGCGCACTAGAAACTCGTCGAGTTCAGGCGACACTGTCGGAGTGCACTGAAAGTGCGAGTTTTTTGCATTCCCAACTAAACACGTCTGTTATTCTCAGTGCCATCTCAGTGCAGTTTTGTGGCGTATTTGGGCGTATTGTGCTACTGTATAACCATGGAAAGTTTGACCGATTTGACTATTTCTTTTAAAGTCAACAATGATATAATAAATATTACTCTTCAGCCGCTTGAAATAGATTTGTTTAATAAATTAAAGAGTAAGTACATACATACATCTTGGATTTTGAGGTTATTCCAGTGCACATATTCGAAAGAACATTCGAAAAGAATATTGATGAAAATTTTATTTCAGGAAAACAAGCATAGTAAAGAACGTCTTAAGCCATTCTACAATTGCATAAACGTGATTGTAGATCTCCTTTTTTTGAAATTATAAATATTTATTTACTATTAGCATACATTACAAGAAACGTTTCGACTCTCTGTTTGGGTCTTCTTTAGTATTCTTTCGATTTGTAAACAATATTATAATGTTCTCAATCCAAGGTCTGATTAAAATAATAGGCAAGCGAGAAGAAAATCAATAAAAATGTATGTATCTTAAAATCTTTATTGTAAAATTATTAATTAAAATATTATATATTCCTTGAAATTATTAATTATGTATCATATTAAAAATATATAATTATTAATTATGTATTATATTAAATATATATATATATAATGGATTATAATGGATATTATTTGTTTACAAAGGAACACTGTTTGTTGTAATATATGCGAATAATATTTATAATTATAAAAAAAAAAAACCTTTAAATAATTATAACAACGTCCAGCCATACTTATATAGTTTATATTAGGAATTGATTTTTATTTCGGAAAAGAGCTTATGAAATAGATAAATATAAAATAATATAATATATTTGTACATATAGTGTATATATATAAATTGATAAATATAAAATATAATATATTTGTATATATATATATATTGATATTTTTATACAATACGTATTATTGTTTTACGTAATGCAATAATTTGCAGAAACAATATATAATATATATGTATGTATGTGTACTTACATCCTTATCCGCAAGGTTATGCACTACTTGAACAAAATTTTCGATCTTTGGAATTTTTCGCGGATCTTCTTTTAATAAGTCATCTTCATCACTACTGGATGATGACGAAGAAAGCAACTGTAATAGTCCAAATGCTAATCGTGCATCTCGTGAATTTGAAACATCGTCATTATCCCGCGAAGCCATATTGCACTGAACTGACACCGTCTCTCGGAGCTCGTGCCGAATTCTCGCACTATAGTGCAAAAACTCGGCACTAGACTTCCCAGTGAAACAGCGCGCACCGTCTTCGTGCGCACCGAAACGTCCAGTGAAACACATTGTCCGCGGCTGGTGCGCACTGAGTGCGCACTAGTGCAGCCAGTGAAAAACGCTATAATAGCGTTTTTCACTGGCAAGAACTAAGTGCGCACTAGAAACTCGTCGAGTTCAGGCGACACTGTCGGAGTGCACTGAAAGTGCGAGTTTTTTGCATTCCCAACTAAACACGTCTGTTATTCTCAGTGCCATCTCAGTGCAGTTTTGTGGCGTATTTGGGCGTATTGTGCTACTGTATAACCATGGAAAGTTTGACCGATTTGACTATTTCTTTTAAAGTCAACAATGATATAATAAATATTACTCTTCTTCTATTATTTTATAAGCTGTTGTTCTTGCAACGCGAAAATGACTTTTGAACTGTAACAATAATATAATATAATTTTTAATATAGAACATGTAAGTCTGGCCAGTTGGTGTCGTTATTATTTAAAGATCTCCTTTTTTTGAAATTATAAATATTTATTTACTATTAGCATACATTACAAGAAACGTTTCGACTCTCTGTTTGGGTCTTCTTTAGTATTCTTTCGATTTGTAAACAATATTATAATGTTCTCAATCCAAGGTCTGATTAAAATAATAGGCAAGCGAGAAGAAAATCAATAAAAATGTATGTATCTTAAAATCTTTATTGTAAAATTATTAATTAAAATATTATATATTCCTTGAAATTATTAATTATGTATCATATTAAAAATATATAATTATTAATTATGTATTATATTAAATATATATATATAATGGATTATAATGGATATTATTTGTTTACAAAGGAACACTGTTTGTTGTAATATATGCGAATAATATTTATAATTATAAAAAAAAAAACCTTTAAATAATTATAACAACGTCCAGCCATACTTATATAGTTTATATTAGGAATTGATTTTTATTTCGGAAAAGAGCTTATGAAATAGATAAATATAAAATAATATAATATATTTGTACATATAGTGTATATATATAAATTGATAAATATAAAATATAATATATTTGTATATATATATATATTGATATTTTTATACAATACGTATTATTGTTTTACGTAATGCAATAATTTGCAGAAACAATATATAATATATATGTATGTATGTGTACTTACATCCTTATCCGCAAGGTTATGCACTACTTGAACAAAATTTTCGATCTTTGGAATTTTTCGCGGATCTTCTTTTAATAAGTCATCTTCATCACTACTGGATGATGACGAAGAAAGCAACTGTAATAGTCCAAATGCTAATCGTGCATCTCGTGAATTTGAAACATCGTCATTATCCCGCGAAGCCATATTGCACTGAACTGACACCGTCTCTCGGAGCTCGTGCCGAATTCTCGCACTATAGTGCAAAAACTCGGCACTAGACTTCCCAGTGAAACAGCGCGCACCGTCTTCGTGCGCACCGAAACGTCCAGTGAAACACATTGTCCGCGGCTGGTGCGCACTGAGTGCGCACTAGTGCAGCCAGTGAAAAACGCTATAAGATTCTTTCTTTCTTGACCCGTCCTTTCCCACACTTTAGGACTGAACTATCTGCACTTTATTTCTTTTCTCCTTTTCTGACCAATGAGAAAGGAAAAGGAGAAAGAAGGCAAATCGCATAGAAATTCAACCGAAATCTTTCTCGCGTATGTCCATTGGCTCATCCGAAGATAATTCCCTATGCGACGGCCAATCGGTTCGCTTGGTGAACACGCGCGGCTTCTCGCGTTCGTGCGACGGCGGCTTTATGTTGATTGAGTATTTTTTTCGTCGTGTGTTCGCACACCCCTTCCGCGCACGTCGCAGGCAATCGCGAGCGGACACGAAGCGCTGTCAATTACGTATACACGTTCGACGCACATGATCGTATACGCGGCGATCAAAACATGATAGAGTAGCCGTGAGGAAAAAGATGTGGGGAAACTACTGGGGCGTCTGCAATGCGTTGCTCTGTGCGTTGGTCACCCTCGGCCACGGGCATGATTTCCGGCACTTCGACGACACGGTGATATTCAAGATAAACTGGCCTGGGAGGAGCGACGCGGAATTACTGGTGAGTACACCCGGCGCGACTCCCGTCTAACCGACAATAAACCGAACGCCGTGGATGGCTCGCGAGATACCGTCCTGTCCTTGTCCGACGTGTGCTCCTTCCAAGGTATCTTCTTCCAGGAGCCTCACCCGAACGCCGAGCCATACTTCATCACTACTGCGAACAACGAGCGATACAGGTGTGTGATCCCGGACGCGTCCGAGCAGGAGCACGAGTACAGCGAGACGTACGACGGACCGAATCCAATACAGCTGCTGCAGCCGATATTTGCTCAGAACAGTTGCTCCTATAGGGTATACGACATAGATAATTTACATCATCTGTTATTCCCGTTGTCATGATAAGATCAAAGCAATATTGACTTGACTGAAGTTTTCATCATTGTGATAATTATGGTTACTTGCAAATGCTTGTAATGAGAGTCTTTAGCCTTTTTTGTCTAAACTATATAGCGTACCTTTCTTCCTGATTGGAAATATGAAAGTAAATAGTACAAATTTTATCATCTAAGTTAATGAAGTTTTTTACTTTTACATTTTCACCTTAATGCTATTATCAGCTATAAAGTTTAAAACAAAATAAACATTTTAATTTAGATCTTAAAAGGCTAAGAGCTTACTGTACTTATATCGAAATTGATTCCTTCTTGTCAGTTGTATACTTTAATTAGTCAAAATTATTTGTCATATACCATTTCTCACCTCAGTTTAATTTTGACACATAGCTAGAGTCATACTGGACTTACGAATTGTGCCACGGTAGATACGTACGGCAGTATCATGAGGACAGGGAGGGAAAGAAGATCAAGATGCAGGAATATTACCTTGGCACGCTGGACAAGGCGCAAAAGGTGAAGCTCTCAGCCTATTACGATGAGCAAGCGAAAAACCCGAACCGGAAGTTGAACATACCTATCAAGAAGATCGACGGTATTAACATGCCGTACGTCGAGATCGATATGACCGATGGTACAATGTGCGACTTAAATAACAAGCCGAGAACTATTAAGGTACTATACGTCTGTTATAAGCACGGTAAACACGATGTGTATTCGCTCAAGGAGACCATGTCCTGCGAATACGAGGCGATCGTATTGTCGCCAGTATTGTGTAACCATCCCGATTACAAGCCACAAGATACTGGAGAGAATCAGATTACATGTCAGCCTGTGGACAATGCTCCAAAGAAACCAAAGTCTCTCATGGTGATGGAGCTGGAAAGCCTGAAAATGCGGCGTCAGCAAACAAGGGTAAATCAGCAAAGAGCAGTTGGCATCTGCAGGCTCTTTTTTAAAGCTTTTCTTTACTTTTTACTTCTTCAAAATATTGTTTGGCGCCTATTTATATCTTGTTTACGTGTATTAGTAGCTGTTTCTTTTTAGTTTTTATTAACTAAATCAAGTATTTTGCAAAAAAACAATATGTAATGATAGCAGAGGCTTATGTCATTTATCAAAATCTTCAAATAATTTTAGAGCTGATTTTACAGAGCAATGGATAACATCTAGTATAGAAAACACTGCTTCTATTCTCTAAACAATTAGTACACTTAATTAAGATAATCTAATAGAGTTTTGTAACTTCTTTAGTTGTCGACACTATTTGATTTCTTTTTCTTTGTTCCAGTTTGTTTACTATTTATTTACTGCCTTAATTATTTGTTGCACAGGATGACAAGCAGCAGAAAGTGTTTGCAATCCTCCATGTAGATAAGGAGGGCCAGGTCAGAATATTTTGCATATATGGGAACAGGATTAACGGCTTGTTGTTCATTATGTAGTACCATTAGCTTGTGCGGATGTTATTTTCATTCTGTCCCTTCTTTATCTACATATTCCGACATATTATCCACTGTTATTTCACCAACATTTAAGTAATTTGTCTTTTTTTACATTTAAAAATGATTTAATTGTCACATAAGATACACAATTTATTATCCTTCCATTTCGCTATTATATACATTATGAAATTATATGTATGTCATTATATTATTGCTATATATAGTAATAATTTGAATGAGAAACGTAATAATAATGTAAATATAATTACTTGTATGCACTTGTAAAAGAGTCATTACATCATGCTACAGTTTAGTTGCACATTAATTGTATGCACGATAATCCTTTTCATAATAAAAGTAAAAAAAATGAGGTGCTTTTTATAAATGTGAATTATATAATCTTATTGTGTGGGATCTATTGTAACGAATTCATTGCAGGATGGTGAGCCAAGAGTGAGGGTTGAAATACATCCGCTGGATGTTCCAGATAAGCATAGTATCGATGAATCTATCAATGCAATACAGACTGATCAAAATGTTAGTCCTGCCGAAGTTAGTCCTGTCCACAATTTCCTCAGTGGAAAGAACTGCCTACACGGAGCAAGTATCCATAAATTATCATTTGTTTTATTTTCATTGAATATGTATTTTTAACAATGCTTTTGACGTGTTATTCTAGGGCAATGGTTGGTGGAAGTACGAGTTTTGTTACGGGCGTTCTATCGTTCAGTATCACATAGAACGAGATGGTAAGAAAACAATCGTCAATCTCGGTAGATTTGACAAACAGAAGCATTTGGAATGGATCGCCGCGCATCCACACAAGAAACCCAAACCGTTAGAATTAAGAAAACATCTCTCGCACTTCTACAGTGACGGAAGTAGCTGTGATAAGACTGGAACTTCTAGACAAACCGAAGTATGTGTTATCATTAGTTCGTCAACAGATTGTTAGTTTGGAAAAAGATAAGCATCTTTGGGTTTTCAATTTACGATAATTATAAGATAACTTTCATGTTTTTATCGATAGCGATAAAACAAAGATCAAATTCTTTTAATAATTGCTAGAAAATATCTTTCCAAACTAGGATGTTTGTTTCTGTGACAATTTTTAAAATGTTAAACAAAATTTACGAGTTTTGATCTGTATCAGTCTTCTTCCAAATCAAAACTTGTTTATTATAAATATTATTATATGATTTGTTGGACGATTCTGTGCACTCTCATCATTTATTTTTGTTTTAGGTAAAATTGAAATGCGTGGAGAACCATACCGCAAGTCCATCTAGTGTATCATTATTTTTATTAGAACCAAAAACATGTGAATACGTTCTGGGAGTCGAATCACCGTTAATCTGTGATATCTTAGAATACGCCGATGAAAATGGACTTTTGAGCGACAAGTTCGAAGCGAATTTTGATAAACTAAAGTCTACGGCCTTGCACGCGGAACAGGACAATTTAGACGAACGAATAGCGAACGGAGATGATTAGAGAAATCGATTTATTTTCTTGATGTTGGTTGAAAATGATTAAAGTCATTATTATTTAAATATCACAATTATTAAATTTTTTAATGATTTATTGAGTATAAAAATAATATTATATAAAACACATATGAGCGAGTGAAATTAGTTGACTAGACTACACGATTGCGTTTGGTGTTATTGTAAAAAGACTTACATTCCAAACAAATAACAATATAAATATTTAATATCTTCCGCGCAGAAATATTCTCCCGTAAAAATGCATATCAAAATCGTGTTCCATTATATTAGGTTTGTATTTCGCGATGTTCAAACAAACTTTTAAAAAATGATTTTCTTCAAGTTTAATTGAGAACATAAAAAGAACGTAAAAAAACTTTCATTTTTTATTCTCTATCTAACCGAACGAATATTGAGAAACACGAAATAAAAGCTTCTGAGATTCTACGAATTCAGCGAATTCTGGAAAAATATCCAAGATGTTTGATATACAATATTATACTTTCGATTACAAATTAAGAAACATTGTTAACCGACGTTTAGGCCGACGCCAACGCGGAATTGCTGCTTCTTGTGATTCAAGAAGCCGCTTATGATTAATGAGGCCCCGGGGATCGGGGGCAACCTCTTCTCGAACACGGCGCCTATACTGGTCTCCGAGTTGACGAATCCCCGACAGACAAAGTCCGCGTACGGGATATCGACGCGGTACACGATCGTGCCTACGGATTCGTGTATCCGCGTGTTCATCTCGATCTCGACACCGAGCTGCAGCTGGTCGCTTGCTTTCCGGTGATAGCAAACGTGGATGCCGGCCTCGCCGAGGGTAGCGGACAGTGTAGTTGGACCGGTGCTGTGCCGGAACGCGGCGCACATCAACGTCTGCTGGCCGCCAGGTATCAGAGAGCCGCGTAGACACGCGATCTCCGTGCCAAGGGTGATCCTCGGCGTGATCGCCTGCAGATAGTGCAACACCAGTGTGCCGTGCAGTCTCATGAGATCAGGATTCGCCAGGGTAAGCGCCACTGTGCAGTCGTCCGACCGATACTCTAGACCGGAACTAAACGTCTTGTACTTTTTGTCGTCAATCTGCGTGGCGAGCTTGAATCTGTATCTACAACCAAGCGTGTGCACGAAGCTGGCGCTCATGTTACCGCTGGGCGTGACTTCGCCCGAGATCACCGGGTACTTCTCCGTGAGTCCTACCCTCTTGGTGCCGATGTAATTCACGCCGAACTTGAGGCCATACGGCGTCACGGAGCTCAGAGTCAATCTGTAAGTCACGTTGAAGTGCTTGCTCAGAGTTTTCTTCATCAACAAATACGCGCCTTCGAAATTCTGCGGGTAGAGCGCCTTGGTTTTTGCATGAAGATCTTCAAAGTTACTGGGATTGCCGGGCTTCCTGTCCACCTCCTCGAAACAGGGAACGCACGACGGTTCTTGCAAACTAATCGGGGTTACGAAAAACTCGTCGCGTTTATTGATAAGCGCTTGGACAATACCCATTTTGATGAATATCGGAGATGTCGGCTTTTCCGATGAGTAATGATTTATCTTAATATTAAATTTACCGATTTCTCAACACGTGTATTCGATATGTATCGATCTTCATTCTGTACTCAGTTTCAATGTATTGCCGATTTTGACAAATTAATGAAAATTTTATTATTTTATTATGATTTTATTAAATTAGTTTAATGATGAGTGATAACAAAGAACATCTTCATTTATTAAACGCGCTCTTTCTACAAATTATATGTACACTTATTTTATGAAATTTTTGTCGGAATAACATAATGAAAAGAATTGATTGTTAGAACAAAAAATCCACACAATTAATATTTTTATTTAAATATAATTTTTTTTAGTTTCATGAGTATTATATGTATTGTAAAAAGATTTATTCGTATACGCGATTAATGAAATGTGAATCTGTTTTTGCGATAAGAATCTACTACGTTAGATAAGACTTTATTAGGCAAATTGTTATCATTTATGTTCAGTCTATGGAGCAGAGTACAAAGGAGGTAATGTATTATTTTTCGATAAGTACAAAGTGCGCCAGACTAAAAGATAACATTTACTACTTTTACTACTTTTATCGAGTTCTTTTTTATCATTTTTAAATTTTTAATTCTAGAAAAATAAATATTAATATCTCTCTCTCTCTCTCTCTCTCTCTCTCTCTCTCTCTCTCTCTCTCTCTCTCTCTCTCTCTCTCTCTTTCTCTCTCTCTCTCTCTCTGAACAATGTAATTTAAAATATTAATTTTTTTAAATATATAGGTTTATTAATTTTTTTCATAGTTTTATCTTTTATATTCTGCATGTATTATTTTTACATTATGTTAAAGATAAAAATACGAAAAATATTTTATATGTTTTATTACATGTTTTATTATAAAATAATTTTAAAACATAATAGAATTTTGTGCAAAATATTTTTAAGAAAAATCTTCGTGTTGATAAAAAAAAGTTGGAAAATAAGAAGAAATAGCAGTGGGAAAAATAAATCAGGGATAAATCGTATATAAGATATAATTGCTTATCATATTTTGATAATCGTAGTATACTACTTGATACGTAGTACACTACGTGATAAACTTATTTTTTTCGCAAATGTTTACTCTTGAGATCCAAAACTCATGCTACATTTTAATTTTTTTCTCAGGGACAAATATCAAAAGCAAATCCGAAATATTTCTTGACTTTTTAATTTCTTTAATACCTAGTGTTTTTTTTTTGTTTTTTTTTTTATTACAAATAAGTGCTAATTAGCACTTAACATTAATGTTGAAACATATTTGGTGTCATGTTCGATAGCACTTACACATCATTTAGATATTATCCAGATTAGATCTATTTTGATTAGTAAAATAAATAATATCGTTATCATTCGTTATCATAAATTCTTTCTGGATATAAAAATGGAATGAGAATAGCGGCACCGAAAGAATTTCGGTTCTTCCACGCAACTAGACGGCAATCGATTAGACAGCAAAAATGAGGAATTTTATTTGTATCTTGGCACTACTATGCACAGTTTATGTAAGTCCTATAAATTGTATTTAACGTAACGATTTGTGTTTAAATTTTAAAACCATCTATAATTTATAGTAGTTGCAAAATAAACCATTTAGAAAGATAATTCAGTCAATAATTCTTTTGAAATAGTTTCACCGATATATCCTGTCTAGAAAAAGTATATCTATAATTATATCCAGTTATTTTATACTTATTAAATCATTTTTATAATCATATAAAATAAATCTTTTTCTCTTTCTTTTCTCATAAAGAAAAAAATTTTATTACATTTTAATAATAACTCTTATATTTTTTCCAAGGCATTAGAACAAGATGTGCTAGACCCTTCAAAAAATCTTGAGCGATTGGTGAACATACAAAAAATCTCCGCCGAAGCTGTACTCAAAACTCTACAACTTTTCGAGGAGCGAACGAAACAGAGTCTGGAGGTGAAATTTAATGAAATGAAAACCGAAGCTTTGGTTGATATTCATACTACTATCACTACGGCACTCAAAAATGTCGACGTAAGTATCTCTTACTTATCATATTTAACAGAAATGAAAAAGACAAATACACGTGCGAGTTGGAGAGATCATATAACAGAATATTAAATATTACAATTACAACATTGAAACAAGAATCACAGAGTATCAATTATTTCTAAAATTGAGATTATATGCTAGATGTTTCATATAAAGTTTTCATATTCATATAAAATGTATTATTTTCTAGCTCTCTATCGAGAAGGGGAAAAAAGAAGGTAAAAACGTAAATGAGTGTTACACTTATGCGAAAAATAATCTGGAGACGAAAAACACAAATGCGATTGGTGGATTGGATACATGCATTCAAAACGGCTACACAGCCATGGAAGGACCACTAGAAAACATGGCCAACACTATTGAGGTAACTGTCATTTTTAATTCACAATTAAAATTTTATGCGTTAATTTTTTTAAAATTATAGAAAAAATAGAATTATAATCTATTGATACTTTAAAATTTCATTCTCTGTGTTAACGAAAAATTGATTGATTTCTGTAATTATACAATTTGTGTGTTTCAATTTTCTTATATAATCCTACAAGTAATGAAAGCATTGCAATTTGTAATATGAATATTAACGTTAAAAATATTTTTTTCAGGCGGCGAAAAAATTACTGATCGATTTGGACGCCATCATACCGAGTTGTTACTCTACGAACTTTGTTAAAATGCAAGCCTGCGTCATGAAGAATCTTGTCTTAACCAGAAGGTCCCTGAATCGTATCGAAAATAATGCCGAGGAGGTGAGAGGTACCGCGACAGTCACGTCCGCGAAGACGATTATAGACGTGAGGGCTTGCATCACGGAGAACGCCTCTGACACGCGCACTTTCAGCACGTTTATCGTTGTTTATACTGATAATTGCGTGAGAAACGCACCTCCAGAGGAAACTCCGAAACCGCCAATCACTGTCAAACTACCCATACCTACTGTCAAGTCGACAATTAAGTTAGCTTTCTAGTTTTTTTTGTATTAAAAGCTTCAAATTTCCAAAAAGATATTTAATGTAAAGTTTTAAACTTTTTATTTAGCTAGTTTGTACTCTGCTCGTAATTAAATTTATATGAATTGACTTTTTATCTTTAAAATAGACCACAATGTTCTTGCTTGAATAAGAAATAATTTTATTTACTGCTAACCCGCATACGGTAGTACTGTTTTCTGTAAATAATGTCATGTAATATAGAGAGTCGTCATTTTCGTTGTCAATCGAAAAATATGTCGCTTCGGATTGTGTATGTAACTGCGCAATGTCAAAAATAAAAATTATATCAGAAGACTATATTTGATTAGTCTAATCTTTGCTGTAAACATTGATTGCCAGCAATATTTGTTCCATACAGATAATGATGGAAATAAGTACATACAACAATTCAGCAATAGCACGCAGCAATAATAACAATAGTATTATTTATAATTATATTTATCATTAACATACTTTGATAGAATTATACATATCGTTAATTATAATCGCCGTGATTATCTTCACTTATATACTATGCATAATATACGTGCTTACGCATATTATGCATAGACTCATGAAAGCACATTTGACAGCGCGAATGTCTCACGTCATATATATATATATATATATATATATATATATATATATGTATGTATATATACAGAGCGTCTCAGAAATCGCGCACCTTCTTCTTGATTCTTCGAAATTTTTAAAAGTTAATTTTTCTATAATAAAAGCTCGATTGTGACCTTCATCTTTTACATTTATTACACTTCACACATATCAAAACATCTCGACAGTTGCGCCTTAAATGTTAGAAGTCTGTTAAATTCTCATTATCCACATTATCATCTTTAGAGCTTCTGAGTCCCGTCAAGAACCCTTCAAGTATCGATCGTTTAGCAGTCAAAGGCTATCGGAGCGACTAATCATTCTTCAGCGACATTAAGTGCTTAAAACAATCTATAGAAGATGTGCACGATTTTTGGAACACCCTGCGTATGCATATATTTCACATACTAAGTTTCTATCTCCTACGAATGTTATATATACACAGGGTGGCCCAGAAATAGCGAGTGTCAATAGTTTCGATTGTTCCTTGGTGAGGGGAGTAGATGGCATGCTTACCTTGCTTTTTCTATCTTCCTAGGAGAAATCAAATCTTAAAACATTTAAACACATCTCATGGGCGCACAATCATTTCTTTTTTTACTACAAAAATCTGAAATACATCTTTAATGTGAATATTTCTCATATTTCTCGCAAGAACTATGTAAAAGCTCGCTGCTCTCCCATCATTGAAATAAATATCACACGCTATTTAGGTTTAATTACTGCTCTAATAGGGACTACGAGTAGAATAAAAATATTACAAGCGCATACTTATTGATATGGCTATCGGGATATAAAGATTCATTTTTGTATAACGTTAAATTTTCCTAAGTGGATTATATATATACTGTCTTATTTACAAAATATAGTCCGCGTAGAACTGTTCGATAGACCATACAATTGACAATTAACTCACCGCGCACTTGGGATTCCACTGTTATGTACAGTAAAAAATCTTAAAAATCGATGTTTGCATCACGGTACAATAAGAGGAATCTCGTTTCAGAGGAGGAATTCTTGGGATTTCGCTGAAACGTTTGAAAACTTAAAGAGTATCTTTTGCAAAACGCGTATTACGGATTCAGCGAAATGGAAATTTTTTTTCTAAGTTAGTGTCTGCAATAAATTCTCTCCGTTTTCTTACGAAATCGGGATGGCCATATAAACATCCCTAAGTTAAAAATAATTATTTATGTAAACAAAATAACATGCCTAGCATTACAATACGTGCGCAACAAGCCAGAATCTTCATAATATAATTTTATATTTCAATATATATTTATATATATAACAATTGAGAATTTTCCCGAATAGAAAACAAAAATTCGAGGAGGTTTTACACCATGCCATTCGCGTGAAAATCTCAGACTCGTTAAAACACCTTACGAGACATACTACGAAGTACCTATCTTAGTAACTTTATTGTAACTATCTTATTTTCATTCTATTTCATACGAACCATTTTTTTTTTTACTGACAGCAAATATTCGGTTCTAAGTATATAATAAGCTATATGCACTAGACCTCTGTAAATGCAATTGTACTTAACAAATTATGAGCAAATTCTTTTATTATAATTTACTAACAGTGTACCGCTAACTGTGTTCCCGACCCATATATTATCCTCTCCGGTGCAACAACGACTCTTACATATCGTTCGAAAACCTCGAGCTATTACCTTATTTCGGTGAAAATTAATCGACAACAAACTATCAAGACTTGAGATAAAAAAAAAAGAGAAAAGTTCATATGTTTCGCCATACCCGATAAGAGAGCATATTACAATACTTATTAAAAACGAGATGCGAAATCCTTGACTTAAGAATAACGTAGAGGACCCATATATGACAAGTCAAGTCCAGCGGGAGTACATAATTCAAAATTGCGATATTTCAATAAGTCAGGAAGTCGGATAAATATATCTTACTCCCACGCAGGTTTATAAAAACAATTATATATATATAATATATATTTGTGTGTGTGTGTGTGTGTGTGTGTGTGTGTGTGTGTGTGTGTGTGTGTGTGTGTGTGTGTGTGTGTGTGTGTGTGTGTGTGTGAGAGCGTGTGCGCACGCACGCGTGTGAGATAGTTTGTACACATTCTTTTACGTATGGATTAAACTTGTTACTTTTTTTACCACTAACATGACTGTTTCAACAAAACTATTTCGAGGATATTAAAACTTTTTTTTTGTTTGTTTTACGGACACGGGAAGTTTGTATAATAACACGTTGAGACAAAGAAAGAAATTTCGTGACTTCCTGCACACATAAAGCTCATCGCAATGTATTCTCCGCGTCCTTTATGCGCAGGTGACGTGAATGTATTTAACCTGTGCATTTCTTTTTATTGGTCATTCGAGATATTACCACTGTTTCAAGACCTAGCAAGCACATGAATCACCTCTACCATTGCTTCTTTGGTCGTTGGTCAATTTGATTTGATCCGGGAATTCATTGTAAAGTTCCACCTGGAATTTTTACAAGGATGTAAAGATAAAATAAAAATATGTGTGGATTGAAAAAAAAACTCGCAACGCGCCTATACTCACTTCACTTTCTTGAGCTAAAGCGTTCTTGGCTATCGTTTGAAAAGCTTGCTCGACATTAATAGCCTCTTTTGCACTAGTTTCGAAATATGGAATATTGTTCTTCGATTGACACCACTGTTGTGCTCTCTTGCTCGACACCTAAAACACAAGAAGTGAAAAGAATGTACAAAATAGTAAAAGAAACAAATAGCAACTACTTATAGACAAAATATATTATATTTAGATAAAAAATTACATTAATAAAGATAAAAATATTACTTTAAATAATATAAATCAAGTTAGTATATTTATTCATATATTTATCAAGATATACGAAATTATTTAAGATCACAATTGTTTTGGAAATGTTTCCATCATTTTACTCACTGCTCTTGATTCAAGATCTACTTTGTTCCCAAGCACGACAAATGGAAAGTTGTCTGGATCCCGAGGTGAGGCTTGAATTAAAAATTCATCCCTCCATGAATCTAGAGATTTGAAGCTAGTCGGAGCAGATACATCAAATACTAGCACGCAACAGTCCGCGCCTCTGTAAAATGCCACTCCTAATGACTGAAACCTCTCCTGTCCAGCGGTATCCCAAATCTAAGGCAAAAAGAAGTCTGTTAGAAAATGTCAGTGACATACTAGTCGAGATAATTAAATTAAACACAAGGATTACCTGCATAGTAACTATTCTATCCTCCACCATTACTTCCTTAGTCAAAAAATCCGCTCCTATCGTTGCTTTGTATTGGTTGCTAAACTTTTTATTGACATACTGATTCATCAGGGAGGTTTTCCCGACTCCTGAATCCCCGAGGATAATGACCTTCAGCAACACTTTCTTGCGGGACGCCATTCTTTGCTGGAAAGACACAACAACAGTGTTAAAAATTAATTCTTACTTGAAGAACCGCTTGGAGCAAAAATCTTTGTGCAATTTTAAAATAGAAATTGATGTGACTAATCTTGTAAATAATTTCTTATCATCAAGCAATATATTTATAATATGTAATATGAGCCTTCTCTTTAATGTAACTGTAATATGATATTAAGCTGTTGATAATTGGTGATCGGGACCAAAAAAGAATTTTAACTGTCATTTTGTAAAAAATTATATTCAACATAAATCTTGGAAAATTTTATTTATAGACTTAAAATTTAATATTAATTTATAGATATATATTAAAAACTATATAAGTATGACATCCATATATTTTTCGAAAATTAAAATTTTATTGCTTCAAAAAATAATCTAATATAAGCTAAATCTGCAACGATTAATTTTTTCTTGCAATATTCGACAGCTTATAATTTAAATATTACTATCACTTCGACATAATATATAAAATAATTATAATTTTGTAAAAATTTCACCGTGTTATAAACAAAAAAAAGAAATTCGAATATAAAAGAATGATCACCAGGTGCCTCCCGAACTGTAAATACCAAAGAGAGATCGCAGCTTCTGACATTTACAATCCGCCCGTGCCCCCTTTGCTGCTCGCCGCGATTCGTTGTCGTGCACCGGACAAAAGGCCACTAATTAACGCGGTGCCACGGTGAATCGGGCGCCTTATGTCCGGAGGAAAGAATGATCGATCATATGAATCATCTCGATACAGCGAGTGTTAACGCTAAGATCTCCGAGCGCGAAACGGGCAATGACGCATGTAACAACGCACTCGCTGAAGAAGAGAGAGAAAAGAAGGAGCGAGAGTGTGAAGGAGTGAGAAAGAGAAAAAAAACTGACTTTCTTCCCCGAGCGCGGGGCTCCTGGCAATCGCTGTCGGACGACACTCCCCGAGGAAGATCCGTCAAATATTCGCGCGGACGACGGAGCGGCGCGAAGAGGCAAAGTAACGTCGTTAAGAGAGAAAATGCGAGCGGAATCCGCGCGTGATGCTCCGATGCCTTCGACGAAACCTGTCACACGCGCGCGGAGAGACCCAGGACGGACACACTCTCTCTCTCCCACTCGGAGGAATGACGGGCCTCGGAGGCTTGCGAGCCAACGGGCAAACGCGATCCGCGTCGAACGCAAGAGTCGTCCGCGAGGGAGACGTCGGGACGGCGCACGTTACCTGGGGGACACTCGTCAGGGAACACGGCCTGTGAAAACACCTCCGCGCTCCAGCGCTTCACACAAAGAAAATGGCGTGTTATGAAATCACGAGTATGACAACGATGTCGTCACCTGTTCGCCTCGCCTCCCTTATCGACCGAGTGCAATCGAGTGCATTACTCGCGACGGTGGCGGTGCGCGTCGTCGTTCTCTCCTGTTCTCTCCTCTCCTGTCACTTTTCTCGTAGAGGAGAGTGTCGATCCTGGAAAGGTCGATATATCGCGACGTCGTGCGCACACGATACAGAAGAAATTGAAATGTGGCGTGACGTCCACATAACTTCGTGGAAACGCAGGCCGAGGAAAGTGGTTGAATAAAAATTACGCGCCGAGATACAACGGAGACAAATTTGTTTCGAGTAGTATGCGACTAGTAGCACTTCACTTATTAACACTCGCGATATTCTACCGAACGTATCCCCTTCGAGCAAACACTTTGCTCGAACGCGCACGCGAACACTTTACTCGAAACCGAAGGCAAACGCACGCCGCGCTTTACACATGTGAATACGACCTCTGCTACGATCTCACATAGCTCGCGTATCGTTTGTTAGCGCCACGGCACTCTCAACACAACACCGTACCTGCGCACAATTCGAATCTGAACACGCGAGACACGCACGGAGTCGACAGAGCGTCCGACCGGCGCTGGAGTGGCGTACGTGACTGGGGAGCGCGGAGCAACGGAGCAACATGGCGGCAGCGGCGCAGGCGCGGCGAGTCAACAAGTCGGTCGCCTAGCAACGCCGAGTGGCGCCGACTAGCGCCGAGTCCCGCCGAGTCTGCCTGCCAGCGGCCACGTACGTCCCGTACGCTGCTGCCACCATGTTTCTTTGCGCTCCAGCGCCGGTCGGACGTTCCTTGAGTCCGTGCGTGTCTCGTGTATTCAGATTCGAATTGTGCGCAGGTACGGTGTTGTGTTGAAAGTGCGTTTGCCCACGTTTACCTTCGGTTTCGAGTAAAGTTCGCGTGCGTGTTCGAGCAAAGTATTTTTCGAAGGGAATACGTTCGGTAGAATCGCGAGTGTCAATTAAGTAAAGTGCTACTAATCGTCGTGTGAGCATACAAAATTCTTGAAACGAATTTGTCTCCGTTTGTTATATCTCGGCGCGTAATTTTTATTCAAATGGTTTTCCTCGGCCTGCGTTTCCACGAAGTTACGTGAGGTCACGCCACTTTCGTGTCATGTTGATTTTGTGCCTTCAATCAGACGAGCCATACTTTTCACGTATTTTTTCAAACGTAACGGTCGCGCCAAGTGAAATTCTCGCACGCGGTTTACGTTTTACTCGTGTGTGATATATTATCCGTAATATCGGGAGTGCCGAATAAAGTATCGGGCGATCGTTATTAGTGTGCGGTTCGAGAATAGCAGGATGATGTCAGCAGAAAGCGGCATCCATGGAGCGACTCGGTAAATATACTATTTTTTCAAGTGATACATTTTTTAACCTGCTTTTGTGTTTGAGTTTAGGAATAATGTTTATTACATTTTCAGAATCAAAACCGGAAAAGAAATGTAGCAGTAGCAGCAGCAGCATCAGCAGCAGGAGCAGTGACAGCAATCGGTGAGTGAATTTTTATCTAATTAATTAATTAAATTTATATCATGTATATGTGGTATTGCACGTTTATAGAACACGATTATGCACATTTACATAAAACAGATTTAAAATATGAATGCATATAATTGTAAAATTTACGGGTATAGCATGAAACAGAACCAAATAAACGTGGACATAGCATAGAAGAGACCCAAAAGTCATGCACATTACCTACGAGATTCATAGATATTTGACTACGTAGTTCAATGTGCACATAGAGGCGCTGATGGATGAAAACAGCTGAAAACGCGATGGCCGCTCTCAGGTCCTTCTCTGTTGAAACTTAAGTTCCCTATTTTTCTTTTTAGAGAATTTCTAGTTGAAAACGTGCGCGATTGATCATCGCTTGGCGCATGTCGAGCGATCGAAAACGGACCTGTCGCGATTTCTCGAAACTTGATCAGTGCGATTTGATTTTTGCAAATCATTCCGGTTTGCTTCCCCCTACGTAACGCGCGTGATAACATTGAGATACACTTCCTCAACTCTACGCATTTCGTGAGAAGAAACAACGCGAAAAGTAAGCAGTCTTTATTATTATCGGAAAAAACGGAATAATAATTCTGTCCTAAAATTTATGTATCAACTCTGTCATGTTAAAGATAATTAAATGGGAGACGAAAAGAAATTTTATTGAACCTCCTTTCGCCATCGCCATTCTTCCAAAGCAATTTTGATACAAGAATAATTAATTACGAAAGAATATAATTATATAATCACATACTTTGTACAAACTTTTAAACAACTAAATGTTTTCATAAGCGCTAGCTGTCTAAAAATTAAGTTAATTCATTTGAATTTTTATACTTATTTCTGCCATCTATTTTCACTGAATAGTCAGATAAAATTATTTATTTCTCAACATATTAATGATCTCTTAAATCAATACTTCCGTCAGGAAAGAAACGTTTCTCGAGTGAAACATTTCTGAAACACATTTACATATATTTTATTTAAGTAATGAATATCTTCTTCCAATAAATTTTATAACCTCTTTAATTTTTTAATAAAAAAATTCATTTTCTTGATATTAACGTGGAAGTGGCTGTGTTTTTCTGCCATCGATCGATTAAAAACAAATCGATTATCTTCATGCAGATTGCGGTTCACATAAATATGCATTAGGCGAATTATAAATCTGGGCGTTGATCACGTTGACATTTCGCGGACCGCGATGGAATAAAATCTGTTTTTAATCTCTATCCTTGGCATATCCCGTAAGCGTGGAGGGGAAAAAATGCTACGTAGAATATATTACGGAATTTTACGATTTCGTCGACAAATTTTGTCGACAACAGGATGTCTCTGAAATAGATCGCCGTTTGACAAACGAATTTCCTTCGAATTCTCGAGGACAAGGCCAAACGGATCGTCAATTAAGAATCGTAAAACATCGTAGAGAACCGTGGATAATCTGAAAATTGGCAAATTACGATTTAAACTCAGTTTATATCAATCAAAACTCTCGCTTAATATATGATTCTTAATTAATTACGTAAAGATTATACACGCGCGCGATCGAACGTGCGAATATAAAACAGCGCGAAACCGACGCCGTGGATGCTAATTGACACAATTAATAAAATATTCGATATTGCCAAAGACCCAGGCGGAAAGTTACACGAGGATGTGTTTCTCGCACAGCTTTTATCGACGTCCAGTGCGAATTTAAATAACACCTGATTTCGTTACGGCTAAACTTGACCGCGAGTTACGAAATCGGCATTTAATTAACCCGCAGCCTCTCGCAGAAATCTCACGTGTCGTGTCGCGACGAACCGGTAACGTTAGTATTATAACGCGTCTTTCTCTTTCTCTCTCTCTCTCTCTCTCTCTCTCTCTCTCTCTCTCTCTCTCTCTCTCTCTCTCTCTCTCTCTCTCTCTCTCTCTCTCTCTCTCTCTCTTTCTCTCTGTCTCGCGTCTTTTAATCGGAGTCGAAACTCGAAATGAGAGGAGGCGGATAGCGGAGACGACAGCCGGGTGAAAGTAGGTCTCGCCGCGGTCTATTCGGATGGAGACCGAAAATCTTGTTTGCTCCTCGCCTACTTTTACGGCGTTAGTCATCACTTGCGTTTTCTCGAGACACCGTTGCACATTGAAAAAAAAAAAAAGAAGAAATTAAAAAATTTTGGAGGAAACGACGCTTTCCGAACGAGCACCGTGAATATATGGTCGATCATAAGTTTTGTAAGGTGAAAATAAGAGCTGGAAGTTGAAGATGGATCGAGTGGCGGCTTTTAATTATCATTAACTGAGCGATAAATTAGCTGAATGAAATCGATTCGTTGCAATTAAAAGGCAGCCCCTCATTTTTCATACAAGTTCGATATAATTAGATTTATATTTCTTATTTAATTTGTACTATATTAATATTATTTAATTGATTTATTAATATTAATAAATACACAATTTAAAATGTAACGTAGTATACTTTAAAATATATTAAATATGCAATGTAATGCAGATAGCATGTATAATTGAATATTTCTGTAACTAATGGGTTTTTTTATACCGAATAATTATTCATTCTCTTGATTTTCAGTATGCAATGTGTAAATCAGTTATCCATCCGATTGCCTCAGAAACTTTGTAGGCGAGGTTGAGAGACTGCCATTTTTACTGCCCACTTCTTCTAAGTATTATCTGTCGATGTTAAAGAGTTTCATGCATGTTTTGCGATCTTTTAAGTAAAAAATAATATTGCCCATCAACATAAAACCGTAATTTAAAAAGTTAATTTTTTTCACGTCTTTGTCGAAATGAGAGTAGAGTCGTATAATTTATCGTGTTGCCTGAGTTATATAACTATTGACTTTTCCAGCTTAATTCCGAAAGGAAGAAACGAAGAGGGAGCGAGGGAGAGACAAACAAGCACATTGAATTAAATAAGTATTAATTTAATCACATATAATTACAATCACACATATTTGCGATACATTGCCAGACTCTGCTACGTAGTAATTTGTCATATGCTGTAAAAAGGGCGTAAGTCGAACTTAACTATAGAAAAAGAAATGCGCCATTACCAATTGTTATCATTGAAAGGCATATAAAAAAATATATCGTCGAAAAGTGTCTAAAACTCCGACGCTCAAACGCTCTTGTGCAAGATACAATAAGAGATACAATAATCACGAAGCGGTATACGCCAAAGTATTGACTGAACTTTTCCGTTTGTCTGCCCTTTTTCGCGAGACGAAGTCTTCTTTTGAACCTTATGGAATCATTTCTTTTTTAGACTTTCGTAAGCAAACCACACGTCCGAGGGTTGAGCAGGTGAAAGAATATCGTGGAAACTAACGAGAGAGTGGATTACGATAAAGATTACAAACAGGGAAGGAGGAGGGAGTGGGAGGAGAGTGCGTCGGAAAAGCTTGAATTGTGCTTGCAGTTTGCGAAGGCGCGGCCTGAATTTATATATACAATTAGCTTAATCTGGATCGCGTTGGACGGTGAGCGGTACAGCGGTATGGCCTCGTCGCTTACGATCGGCACAGACGTGTTGCGCAATCCTGTCGAACGACCCGTAATCGAGCTGGAGATCCGTGTCCCAGTGCCAACGTACACTCTGACGGCTGTTAAACGACGAGGTTTATGGACCCTCCTCGAGGAGGCACCGTAAAACAGCGCGGCTAATCGCTCGGAACGTCGTGTCGATGCGGGATCTATGGGATGTCCGAAGTACAGAATGACCAGTACAAAATAAAATAGTTTTCGCATCGCTTTTTACTTCGCTGGCCGCTTTTTCCGTTCGCTTTCGGAGATGCAGAGCCCTCAGAAACGTACGGTTTCACCGCTGACTCTCCTGATCGTCGATGATCGATCGTACGACGTCTGTCCGGCGTGTTGGAAAGGGCGCGCGCTCGATTTGGTTTTCGGTCGACGAGACCACACCGCAACCCTCACCCCCGGGGTAAGGAGATAGGATGGGGCGGCCCTTCGCTGCTGTGTCGTCGGGCTCTAGGGGTTCGCCGGCTGCGCCTTCGCCGCGTCAGCGGCGCTCGGCGGTGGCAGGGTCGGGATCTCCGGGTACTCGAGCTTCGCGCCCTCCTCGCACTCGAAGATCGGACAGCAATCGGGGAAGTTCGCGGTCTTGTTGGTCTTGTCGGAGAGCTTGCACTTGGGGTTGGCCTTAGGCAGCGGGCCGCAATCCTCAACCAGCTCGAATAGGCGGCCGGAGTTGTCGTCGGCGGGCACGCAGGTCGAACGGCCGCAGAACGGCGACAGCTCCCACGACTTCGTCGGCTCGATCGTCGCGCACTTGGTCGATGCGAAGCACATGCCGGGGAAGTCTGTAACGTGGCAAGAATGACGCGTCGCCCTTGTTAGAATAATTTGCATAATAATTTTGCAACGAAAAAAAGGAGGAGCCAAGAAAGAAAAACTTGAAAATTGTTCATTCAATTGTTTATCATAATTATTTAGATTAAGGCCTTTTCTACCAACATAAATTAACTTTAATCTCGGTTTAACTTACTTATCTCATTCTAGTTTCAAAAATTAGAAAAAGATAAACAATAAAGTTAAACTGAGATTCTACTCTTGGTAGAAACGGGCCTGAGAAGGATGTTCAAGCATAACGAATAATGTTGCACAAAATTTTGACGTTCCTCTGCAATCAGCTTGAGCGTCTTACATATTTATTTTATATATAAATTTATTTTGTGAAATTATTTTTCAGATCTGTATCTAACTAAATTTTTAAATACTTTATCAAAACTGTTCCTTCCATTTTTTTCATATAGATATATAATTAATTTAATGAATTACTATAAAACGTAATAATTCTTTAGTATATAAATAATAATATGCAAAATAATTAGTATTATACGTTTTTCGCGATATTATATATTGTAATTGTTTATTAAATTTATTTTTAGACTTGCATTTATACCTAAATTTTTAGATGCCTCGGTATATGACTGTTCTTTCCGTGAGTAAGAATATCTTTCACTCGGTTTTCACCGGACGGTGACGGGCGCCATCCGTGAACGAGAGTAAAAGGCCATCCGAATCGCCGAAGTCGAACGACGAAATGAGAGACGGCGATCGTTTCCTTATAATAACTCACGCTCTCTTGCCCGCGCGTTATTATTTTATTATCTCGTTATCTACCGCGTCACGCGCGATTCCGCAAAAGTGTTGTTACTTTCTAACGCGCCGGACTTAAACGACCGCTAACTCGATCGCACAACGTACATACGTTTTATCATATTAATTATCCCGATTTAAATATTCGGGCAGATGGAAGCAAGCACGGTGAAATTTGATAAACTTTAGGGGAATCGGTAATTTTCCTCGACAGATTAATTCGCGTTCTAACACATTGCGCTAATCTTTTCATTAGCGCGAGCGACGTATTTCAATTGGAAGTCTTCGTTCCGATTTTATTATTATTTATGGCACATCATTCTTTAAAAAAAAAAATCAAATACAGCTCGAACGCTTGAAAAGAATCTTTTCTCTCGGGAAGCGCTTTATCTCTATTGTAAACGACTTGTTCGGCATCCTATTTCCGAGCTCTAGCCCGTGTCTGCAACGTGCTAATAATGACAATCGCGAATTTCACTTCCTTGACGCGAAGCTACGAAGCGACAACGCCGACGACGACGGCGACGAGGAGAGGATAACGAAACGGATGACAGCATTACGGGGTTAATTCGCTTTGTAATCGACAACGACGGGAACGGGGAACGCTCGCGTCGTCGTCGTCGGTGGCGGTGATGTGCTGGAAACTTCAAGGAGAGACACTTTCACTGTCATACCCCAGGCCGGTTGCGCGGCCGCTTTTACGCAACGCGCCGACGACGACAAACGTGTGCCGGGGCGTCGTTACGACGGACGTCGACGCGTTGGTTTTACGACGGCCCGGTCGGTTACATCAGCCCTTCGAGGCCCCGTCTCGCGATGACTCACGACTCACGAGATCGTTTCACCCGAGGGGAAAACCGTCCGAGCGAGAAAACGGATCTTCGAATCGAAGCTGGGGAAATTAAAGAGAAAAAAAAAACAAGTAGCACGAAGAAATGATGGACCCGATCGGATAGTCCATCAATTTCTTCAATAATATATCTGTATTAAATTGGTCTGTGATCATTTACTTGTTCTCGGTATTGTGAACAGTACCGTGAAAGTATTCGGGGTTTTTAATACCCAAAATAATTAATCGTTGATCAATTTAATACTAGAGCAATTAAACTCGTCGAATTTTAGACTTCTAGATTAAACTACAAAACTTAAGATAACTCTTGTAAGATTTTTTTCTTTTTCGATTAATTATTTAAATATTGAAGAAATTAAAAACAAAAAAGAGATAGAAAAAGGTGTACACATTCAGGACGGAATTCATATAGACCGATCTTATTCAAGACTCATTTTAAGTACGATCTTAAGACGTCGATATACTGTTATTTCATTGCTTAAGTAAAGTCTTAAGTTTGCTCGTGGCTTAAGACGATTCTGGAACTTAAGATTGGTCTAAGAATTCCGTCCTTAATGCCGCTTGTACTAAATTCTTTTAAGGAGCTTGTTTCATATTGGTGACTCATGAGTGACGCGAGATTTTTCAGTTAGCGTCTACGCGCAACATCCGCCAGGTAGATAAGATAGGAATTGGAGGATTGCGCGGCTTCGCACGTCAGGACGTCTGGCCATCTGGCAATCTGGCTTCGGCTCCCGAGCGAACGAGGCCTGTTAAACAATGACGTGTTCGTTACCGTTTTCTCAATGCCGCTCGTGGCAAAAGCACGCGACGTGATCGGCGTTTACGGCGTCGCTAATGCCGCTGCGGTTTTTCTCGTTTCACCGGTCTCGCCATGAAAATAGTAAACAAGGACACCCGCCAGCGCGAGGCGCAGAAATTGCGATCTTTATTCAATTAGAAACGCAAAAGTCAGATTTCAAACCGAAAGGTAGAATCTAGGAGGAATTTTAAGAGCGAGAATTTTATATTCAATTTTATATTCAATGTAATTCATTCATTTTCTGCGTTGCTTTATTATACATCGTTACTGTCGTTTCTTCAGCTCTTGAGAATAAAAAGAGAAAATTAATTTACTTGCAAGAGATTAATGAAGAATAGCGTAGAATTTATTCCTTCAAGAGAAACCGATATTGTAACTTATCCGCTTATTAATGATATTTTTTAAATACAAATTATTACAGTATTTCTAATTGATAGAAACAAAAAAGATCTAGGAAAAAAAAAGTAAGAAAAATATAAGATAAACTTTCACTGAAATTTGCAAGGAGCGTGCAATGTGACTCTCAGAACTCGTGGAATTAATAATCTTATTGTAAACTTATCGCGCGGCTACATTGAACAACGTATCGCTTTTTTAAAAATATATGATATTGATATTTGTGTCATTCTTGATCTTCTCTGAGCAAACTCTGAGCTATCGAGAATCGAGAAGATAATCGGGAGTGACGATGTTATAATTTCTCGTGCATACATAGTTACGATGCACGGTGATGCAGAGATGCGAGATTCTCGCCTCGTTAATCTCGAAAGTCTTTCGCGGGCGTGGCATCCTTCTTTTACCCGATTTTACCGGCGTGATTCGATATCCCGCCCGCACTTTCATCGCGCCTCGGTTGTCATTCCCGGTCTGGGTGCCACTTTCCTGGGTGCGCTTAATTCTCTCGCTTTCGAATAGCGAGGGGATGCCGATCAAACAATAGTATCGGAGCGGATGTGTCTTATCTCTACCAATGTTGATTGACTTTAATCTCGGTTTCACTTAATCCTTTTCCCGTTCTAAGAATTAATTTCAAGTTAAACCGAAATGAAAGTCAGCCTACAACTTGGTGTAGAACTGGACGTTAGAGATCCATCGGTATATTTCTTCCTTCGCGCTGAGAAAGGTCGAAAGAATTAGAAGCGGCGATTGTTCGCCGCTCAGGTGTGTAGGTGCTATTTATTTGTGAGACTCGTTACGCGTCGTAACTTATATTCGAGGCCTTCGCATCGTGCACCTCCCATCTCGCGACCTTCCGCGAGACAAGCGAGCAGGCAAGGCAGGTGAATAATTCCATCCTTCCCGTGAGCTTCCACATCTGTGCGCGATGCTTATCCTGCCTCCTCGCTCCGCCACAATTCGAGCAACGAGGTCGCCCGTGATTCCCTTCTCGTCTCTCGTCGTCGTGACTAATTCGATTATTCATAGAGATCCAGGTTCTGCGCCGCCGAGACAAATAAGAGAGAAACGCGGCCACGGGTAATTAAGGACCGTCGTCGGGAGCCGATCGTCCACGCGAATATCAAGGATACTACTCGCTCTGAAAGGATCCCCTTAAGCTGATCTGACGATCTCGCGGTTATGCGGTTTCACCGGAGAACGTTTACGGCGATTCACGTCGAGTGGCACAAATAAAAAGCGCCGCTTGTTGTAATTAGTCACGCCTCTCCTCTTTAATGCAACATTTAATCGTTGATCTCGAGTAAAAATTGCAGCTAAGTATGTAGGACGTAAAAATATTAACATTTAATGGTACATTGTTCACCCAAAAAGATTTTTTGCTGATATAGACAAATTTCTCGATGTCACAACCAAAGTGTATCTGCTAGAATTTTGATTGTTACGTATAGAATTTTTAAATTCTGCTTCTGTCAGTTAAATTGATTAAGTGCAATACATTCGTACATCACAGTGTTTGCTAATCATTTACCTGCCTCAGCTAATTTTCACACGCATACAAATTTTTGTTGAAGTTGCAAAATTATTTTTTTAAACGTTACATTGTCTTATTAAACAACTTTTTTGTGTACGCGGAAAGAATAGTTTTATTGAAGTGTCTAACAATTTAACTGGATATAGATATAAAGGTAACTCTTATTAGACCATCAAAATAATTACATCTGTATAAAGAATGTCAAATATTTTTTTTTTTTTATTAATTTGATGACCCCAAAAGATTAGTTTTAACTAAATCGTTAGGTGTTTCAGCAAAATATTTTTTTGTTTTTTTTTTTGGAGACGGGTTGAGGGAGGTTTCATAATGCGGTCTTCTTAATTACCCGAGAGGAAGAGAAACGCATTACTGCACCCTGCGGTCCGTATAAAGAAGAAAGTGATATCGGGAGAAGGAACGGAGTGAGAAGGGAAATTATACCGGCATAAGGGAATCGTGAGGTGATGGTTACGGCACGAAACTTTCACGCGGTCTCGTGATCTTGACGACGCGACGCGACGAGAGCGGAGCGTTCGCTATTTTTCTCGACCTGCATGTGTCCGTGGGATCTTGGCGTGGACGCACGCACCGTTCTGTGTCCCTGCGAATCCTGATTCACAGGGACCGCGCCTGTGATTATGAGATAATAGGCGAGCCGGGGGGGGAGGCCGCAAAAAAGACGTCCGACGGTTACGCTTATCAGGGTCGATTCACGCATGGATAAATAACGAAACGTAATGCGCCGAGGTATAACGCGATATAACTATGGAGCGAGAAGAAAAAAAGAGATCATCAAGGTCGAAAACGGAAGCGGAGGTGTAGGCGAGGACGGAATTATCTGTCTCGGAAGCCACGGGAGCCTCTGGTGATCATAATTAGCTTCCCGCGATTTCTCGGCTGTGGATTGAAATATTTTATGTAGAATTGAGAGAACGACTCCTTGTAGTTTAGTGTTATTCTCCTAAACAAAACTATCCTCGAAGCAACATGAGATCAAATAACGAAAAATAATAATTTTATTTTTCAGAATTAATAGACACAGATATAGAATTAATTAAACTATGAAAATATGAAAAATGGTATTCTATTTGTCTTATTTTAGATTTTATGTAGAGATTCTATACATAGTTCTGAAGGAGCATTCTCAAGTTTTTCCTTGCACTTTTAGACCGATCCGAATACAAATCGCTTATTTCCACCGCGGATAGCATTCATGACACTGTGGTACGTCATCGAGATTCCGAAACAACTGTTCAATACGCGTGACAAGGCATTATAAGAAAGCCGAATGTCTTACAAGCACCGCTTGAAAATTAAAGACGATCGTCCCACTTGTCGGTCGGTTTATATGTAAGTACAGTTCTTCGAATTCGGTCAGACACCTGGAGTCTCAATCAGTGTTTTATTCTTTGCGTAGGCGAATCTACTCGTAAACCTGATTCTACTTGGTGTAAATCTTTAGGAAATAAACTGTTTATATAAAATGTAATATCAGCTGACAAAACGCGAATACTAATTCGACAGAAAATTGCGCGTTTATAAAATTCGTCTTTTGCATTATTTTATTAGCACATTATCTTTTGTTTGTAAAAATATCTTAATTTTATTAGCGTTTGTACAACATCTTAATAACTGATTTACTTTAGAAACGCGCGAATAAGCTTAATAAGTTATAAGAAAATTTGACTTGCGATTAATCATCATCTTACAAGCATAAAAAAATTATTTCAGAAAATCTACAAATACATCTGTGAATTAAAATCTGAATGCAGTAAAAATAATTAATATGTTATTTCTTGCGCCAGCTAAGAAGCATGCAAAGATCCCGCCTTTCTATAGACGGTATCTCATCTTCGGCATCAAATTAGCATACAATTTAATACGCTAATAGCTGACATATAAAACGCGAGTGTCAGCTGTCAGATATTATTATTTAATTACTTATATCTTGCATGATAATAATCAAACGTTATTAACACCACGTTATTATCGAGGATAAAAATCATTACTTTATCAGCGAGATTGATTTTGATAAACATTTTTAGAAGAGATATTTCTTCGAAACCATCTTTTATCGCAACAGACTGCAATACTCATACAATATCTCAAGTACCAAATAAGTATTGAATAATCTTTTAATTTATTTTGGAATTTTAAAAAATAAATAAAACTTTTACAATGAGATTATCTAGGAGAAAACAATTTGATATAATAACAATTTTCACTCTAGTATCTAAAAATTTAATCAGATACAGATCAGAAAATAATTTAATTAACAAAATTGTATTAACAAAATAATCATGTAGACATTCAAACATGATAATATTGGTTCGACGAGCTTCAACATTCTAGCAATCAGCTTAAACGTAATATTCCAATATAATTTTCTAAAATACTTCAACGATAATTATCAGGACTGTCTATCGCAAACTTGTCGCGGAGTAAGATACTTTTTTCCTCCCCGGAAAGGGTTGTCTCGGATTACGGACTCACCGCGAAGGACGTCAGCGGGTATCAGTCTCCGATAGGTTTTCGGGCGCTCCTGGACATCCTGGGCGATGACGAAGGCCACCGCGACGCACAGCAGGGCGAGTTTGAAAACGAACTTCATGGCTTCTCGAGTCTCGGACGGTAGATTGATTTCACGAGGAGCGGCCTCCTTCGGGACGGGAGGGATGAAGTAGTAAAGAAGAGCAGAAAAAGGAGCCTCTTGTATCGATTACGACTGGTTGGGCCCGATCCCCGTGGCGGCATTTTATACAGCCGGCCATCGGGCGGGGTCCCTGTTATCCCCTCCAGGATCAGACCTGGTCTCTCACCTCTTGAACCACCAGTCACCGAGGCATCGTCCGGGGCTCGAGCGACGTCGGGGACACCGCCGGGGTCTACGCGACAGGTAGGCAGGTAGATAGGTAGGGATGCGTGTGTACACACGGGACCGACGTGGTCGCGCCTCGTCTTGGTGCGAGATTTATTCGACCTGGGAGGATAAAAATTTGTGGCCACAAGAGAGACTCCCTCGCGAGCTGAACGTTGGAAAAACCAGACGGTTGACAAAACCACGTCCTTCAGTTTATTCCAACGGAGTTTTAATTTGATTACAAGAATGTAGAAAACTAGACAACTATAATAGATGGACGGTCAACCTCGACATTTCCGCTAAGGAAAAGTCGGCTGCAAATTCGTCGGAGAACCTACCATAGAAAAAATCTCTGACGGTTTTGAGATATTCTTAAGGTAATACGTAAGGTGACACATGTGAAAGAAGAGTTTTATTTTCAAAAAAGTTTCTTTTATAACGCCGAGTTGATTTGTTTCTGTACCAGCCGTAAGAAATTATTTTAAGATACTTTCGCTTATACATCAAGTGCTTCCAAGAGTAAACTTAAAAAATGTCTAATCTAAGTTCATCGCAATATTGATGGTACTTTCCTTGCTTTGTGAGTTTAACGGATCAGATATTGCGGTTTATAGATCGGCACGAGTTAATAAGGCACGCAGAGCGAGATTAATCGACGGACAGGCTGTCTATTATCGTCTACCGTAATCGCGAGGTTGCGGCAAACGTGTCTTCAGAAACTAATGGGCTGTCGTTAACTTTCATCCGTTCATTAATAAATCTCTGACGGGAGCGCGCTAATTAGCATCTTCAGACAATGTCGCGCTTGTAACATTTCCTCATCCGTTGGTACATTTTCAGATACCGGCGATCTGTGTGAATCGCGACAGCGAATGACGTGACGCAGAAAGAAAAATGCCTTGGACTCGAAGCACTTCCACTATAAATGCAAAATATTAATAACCGCGTGTCTATATGATTACACGTTACTGTTCTAATACTCGGCCGAATAAATTGTAATTTAATTAACACTATGTATATCGAGATCCGTGCGTGCGTACAACACGCGTCGCGGTTCCGTGCGCGCATGCATGCAAGAGAACAGTTGTCATGTTATTAGAAGGATAATAGCGTGGAAAATCCACACCGCTCGTTTTCAGCAATTGCGAGGGGCCCTAAATAACAGTAATACGCGCGTCGATGTATTAACACGTATAAAATTGTAAGCGACAAAGTACCGTTTGTCTTTGGTACAATTTGGAGAGGCGTGTCGAGGATGAGTACGGTCTTGCAGGTCGTACCAATTAAGTAGTCTCGGCCAGTAAAATTCCCCGTGAGGGAATTCGAAGAAGAGAGAGAGGAGACATTACCTCAAGGGGAATTTTACTTGCTAAACAAGATTCTCTTTCTCAAATGTTCATAAATTTAATCGGAATTTAAAATTCCGTCTCCCGCTTAAGCTCGATTTAGATTTCGGGATTTATAGCGATGAATAATTCACGAAGCGGTTATACAATGGTGGAGCCAGCTCGAAAAAAAAAACTGGTGTTGCAGCCGAGAGAGCTTTTCGAGGGAAGGGGGAGGGAACTGCTACGGTAAAAATAGACCGATCTATCAGCAATCTCCTCGCAAATTATCGCGATTAATTATTCCTCTAGCAGAACAAAACGCGCGTACGTCTCTCGGCGGCCGCGGTTTCGTTCTGTAATATAATACTCGCGCGAGATTTTTTCGTCGTAAAGCAAGTTGAGTAACAACAACGGTCGATACACACGAATCTCTCGAAGCGTCATTAATTACGGGCTTCTCGGAAGAGATTAGCATTAGAGCCGCGTTGGTAACCGCGAGCGCGAGCGTTAGGAAAGCTGCGCCGGCAGATCGCTGATTCATTTCAGCGTGAAGGAGTTGCTCAAAAGGCGCGATCCGTTGCTATAATATAATTCGTATGTTTGGTAAGTAAGGCGCGCCGATTGAGCGCGGAAACGGCACGTTGGGCAATATCGCACGCGTGTTGCATAATATTGTCCCCCTCGCACGCGCGAGATTGAATCTTCGAATGTGGGATTCTTTCATTTCAAACGGCAACTTAATATGCACGCTGCGCTGCGAAACACATGGATCCTGCGAAGAAGACGGTGATGAGTGACGTACGCAATATTATAGTGCAGGTGTTGATTGACGGAATTTAGAATAGCTATGTTTCTTGAAAGTCCTGGCTGATAATTCACTCAATTTGCCCTTTCCCTCGTCTTTCGATCACTTTCCCAATTTTATTTCTGCAAATCTGGCACGCCAGGAACGTTAATCTGCTCTAGTACTCTTCGCCGCCAGAAAAGACCAATACTCTTTCATAAAGTGCGGGATGCGATTGGAGAGGAGGCAGTTGGTTGCGTTGCTCATCAAGAAACCTTCACCACCATCTGGCTGTTAGCCTCGGCATGCGAGGAGATATTTCTTACCAGCTTGCGAGTGCTAACCGCAAAGTTGGTATCCGATGACACCTTCGTTGTTGACGATACCCTTGACTCGGTGATCCCGGCTGAGGATCTCGATCTCTTAGTCATATATCGACGGTGACTTTGCGATTTCGAGCAACGAGACGGGAAAAGGCTCGTCCTTCTCGATCCAGTTACAGACGACGATCTCGGTGGTAGAATTGGCATCGACGGCCTTGGTCTCGCCAGTCTTCGCCTTGACCTCGGCCTTCTCTTCCGTTCTCACTTTAATCTCGACGTCCGTGCTTCCGTCTGAGCCTGGACCTCGGACTCTACCTTTAGCTTGGCTTGATTGCCGAGACGAGATTGTTCGCCGCGAGAAAAACGAAGGGAACGATAGTGAGCAATCACTCGGGGCTGAGACACCATTCGCCAATCGCTAATATTTGTTTAACACTTCGAAAAGAAATCGAAAGAAAGAGTCGAAGATTTCTCTATATATTCTCTTAATATTCGCTCGTATGTACATTGTGTTTGCCGTTTAATCATGTCGCGAGGAGGAAAGAATCGTATTCCAGCAACTGGATTTCTTTATCGTTTCCAAGAACAAAAGTATTTTAGCCTCCCTCCCTCCTCTGTCCATCCTTTCTTTTTTTAGGAAAAAAATTAAAAAATAGGAAGTTGAGCATATAAGGATAAAAGGGGGTAGATACAAATTTATTTACATTTGTTATTAATTCGTCATTGTACTCAGTACTGAAGAACAAGAAATTGCTAAATGCCAGATATAGCTCGTAGTTTGATCGCGGAATGCCAGGCGGCTTAACTTGTCAAGTTAAAGTCTGATTGTCAAAAGACAAAAAGACAAATTATAAATCTTCGTACTCGACATTGTCGCGTGCGCTCTATAATCGAGAAGTGAAGAGAAAGAGGGAGAGGAAATAATAATTCGTCACAAAAAGACTCGGGAAAGAAACCTCTATGGCGAGTACGCGTACTCGAATGCGTGCCGGATGTGATGTAATTGTTGCTAAAGCCGACGGAACACAATTGGGACGATATTGTGCGCCGAGATTACAACGGGACAACGGCCGCACTTGCTGCTGCATGGGCTGGGCAACTCCGGCCAGTGTGAAACGATACGTGCAGGCCAACACCTAATGGTAATTTGAGATCTGCCTGCCTAAATTGGAGAGAGCTCTCGAATTTTCGCACACGAATCGTCGCACGCTGTTTACCCTACCGTTTATCACCTTTGCCGAGATAACGAGGAGAAAAGAACCACAATACCTAGAAAATATCTGTCTAGCAATCGTTCAATTTCAATCTAAGAAATCCTACGAAAACACACAGTTGCGGCTGTAAAACTTATTTTTCGTGTTATGATTGCTTATGATACTTTTCAATCAGATTACTTCCTCAATTACATCACGCGTATATCATTTCTATCACTGCCGACTGCGCGGACACTGGTACTGCCACTGTGTTTAACGCCCGTACCGCGTTTGAGATAAGTGTAGAAATAAATCGCGGAGAAACACTCTTTGACGTAGGAAAGTCGAATGCTGTTGCTGGGTATAATTAATTGAGAATCCGGCTTACGTAAGAATCTGCCTATGTAAGAACTGTGCGTTATTGTTCGTCGTAACGCAAGTCGTAAAATATAGGGCAGCAGAAGAGGACTGAGAGGAACAAACGAATTGTAAAGTAACGCATGAAAGAGTATACAGGAAAAATATGAGAATACAACAAAATACAGAGTCCGGAGTTTACAATACTCGAATTCTTATCCATAAAACTTTTGCTCATAAAATTATACTGTATATAGAATTACAGATATTTATGTTCTTACTAGTGAAATGCATTTATATTTCTAACAGTTATTTATTGTGTTTTATTTTAAAATTTAATTTTATATTATCATTATATATATATATATATATATATATATATATATATATATATGTTGCATGCACTCTCGCATGTAGTCGGATCGGCGTGAAAAGGTGAAAGCAGATCGCATTGAATAATCCAGGGAAAGAAGTCCCGTGTAATAAAGAAAAAAAAGAGACAACGATCTCTCAAGCGCGTTCCCGTCTATAATGAACCTGATCCTTAACATCGAATGACAAAATTCAGATCGCGTTTAACGTCTATATAACAAAATTGCATTCGATTATTATTATGTAACGATGTAGTTGTTACGCATATTTAATGTCTTACATGTATCGAAATCGATTAAGATGTGAAACACCAAGAACTGATATGCAAAGATCTTTAAATTAAGTTTTCTTACATTCGAATTTCTGCGACACGCGAATATTAATTTTTTTTTTTTTGACGTGTATCATTTTGAATATTTATGTGCGAATCGAACGATATGAATCCGTTATTATTTGTCGCATATCAAGGAGAAACTAAAGTAACACTATAACTCGGTAAATGGTTGCTTGTAAAGGATAGACGAGAAAGTGGCAGTGAACTTTTGAAACTTTCCACGTGAAAGTGCAAGTGAAGATGCTGCCTGTGCCATAAATATTCGATAAACTGGCTAAAGCTCAATTTTTACTGCAACTTAAAAGTTAAAAAATTACATCATTGTAATTAATAAATAAATTGATAGCACATGGCAAAACGATTTATTATAATTCATTATATTTAATCTATGACATCTCCATTTTTATTTATTATTAAAAAAACTTAAAAAATATTAAAATGAGAATATGACAAAAATTTTTTTTCCGCATTTGTTGTATAAAAACTTTTTATATAGATATAGTAATAATGAATAGCGTCTCTAACTAAAAGTTGAGTCAATTAATTTGGCGTCCGAAAGATTCGTATATGAATATTAGGCCGATTAAATTATGGAAATTAGTCAAGTCGTCGCGACATGGAAATTTCCATAATGGAGATTGTCGGGATTTTTACGATGCGCCTCGTCGTTTTTTTTTTCACAACGTGTAAACGTGCTAGGTCAATGCAACGACGCATAACGCGCTCATTACAACAGCTCGCGATGAGGACCTGTCATCTATGCGACTCAGTCAATTAAAGCCATGCCCATCCTCTTCCTGTCCGCTTTTTGCTTGTTTGTTCGTTGTAACTTGACCGTCCGCGAACTTCTTTCGGTATTCAGTACTATCTTGTCGTTGATTAAATTTACATACGTGTGATCAGTCTTGCTGTGTGATGTATGTAAGTGAAAGAAAGGTATAATGAAGTTTTGATTGTTGAAATTAAATGCTTAAAGTTAGTTTACTTCACCTACTTATACCTAATTATACCTAATCTAATTTTGATTTTCAAAATTTTTTATCTTGTCAATTTGAAATCTTAGATTCTTGAAAATTATACAAATTCTTAGAAACGCCGAAATTCTGAATTTTATTACATTTATACAAATTTTTACTTTTTATTACATTCTTTCAAATTACATATAAAAATTACACATTATATTAAAAACATTATACATTATTAGCGATACATATATACATAAATACATGTAGATCTCTTTTTCTATTGATATTAATTACATGAAGTTTTCACCAAATAAATATTACATTGCCGTTACTAAAATTTGGCTGCTTTTTCTCTTACATGTATACTTAATGTGTATTATTACTTAATGTTTTGTATCGAGTGAAATTAGACATGTCAAAAACGATAAACAAATAAAGCATCTTAAACACATTTTAAAATAATGTCTTCAAAACGTCAAACTGGAACACAAGATGCTTCAAATAAGTCATATAGATAATTCTATTTTTTATAATAAATATATAAAAATTTTTCAAATTTTAAAAATATCTTCTAAGTATTACAGCATCCATATTTTTTTGTTTATCGCCTTTCTTGTAATAGAATCAAAAAGAGCTCGCATAAAAAAATTTTAAACTTATGAACGTGTATCGGACCAAACTCGAAAGTAATGGAGTGCTCTTAATTTTAGTGACCATAGGATCGTTAAGCGATAGTCACATAACTTGCCCTTGACACAGTTTTAATCCCATCATTTTCCTATTGTTACATTATTATGAGAAATTTCCCAGCGCAAATATTGCAATTATTGTAAGCGAACGTGTAGATAATCGCGTAGACAATCAACGGGAAAAATGAAATCGATGCGTCTGAAAATTATGTTCGCGAGATGGTGCAAAGTAACTTTTAGACAAGCGTGAAAGAAGAGAACTAGGAGATATTTATGAGAAAGAAATCGTCATTACACAAAAAGAGAGAATATATAAATATATTACTATAATATTTAAATAAATAATTTAATGTTAAAATTGACTCAACTATTGAGAAACACAATATAAAATCACGTTTTAATTATAAGCTAATTAAATTTTGCTCCAAGATTATTAATAAAAAATAAGTTTTCGACACATTTTATCAGATGTCTCGCCAACGACAAATTTAAAAAAGTTAATGTATAATGTATAATGCATAATGCATAATGCACAATGCTAAATTATTGTGGTTGCCATACTTTATGCTATCAAAAATAATAATATAAAAATTTACTAAGTATCCTCAAATATGTGATCTTCCATTTAAACGTATCATCGACAATTTAATTTTGAACATATAAATATCGCTAATTATATTTCGAAAGAATTCAGTTCACTTTAATATTAACGAAATGTTTCGCGAACGAGTCACGATTTCAATTATCGCGAGTATAAGCGACGATGATTCTGTTTGCACGTATATTTATTCTTTCAGCTTGTCACAAAGAATAAATTTCATGACAATCTTAAATAAAACTTCTTTTTCCCACCTTTTTTCTCTTATTTACATTTCAACAAAAACGCATTATATAAAAATTATACACCAAGTTTATCGCGATAAATTAAGAGATAAGAAGAGATAAGATTTTTTTTGTGTTGAACCTACTGTTTTCCGTTTTATATTCTAATAAATAATAAAATACAGAAAATAAATCCAATATTCAGAGGTTACTTTCACTTATTCAAGATCAATTAAAAATAGCTTATTACATATTAAAACATCCTTTTCGTGCACTGTCAATTCATAACTTTTTCGTATCTTGTAAGTAACGATTCTCTCGATAAATTGTGTTTTTGTAAGAAAAAGTTTTCAGTAAAAGAAAAGAGAAATTTATATAGACAAAATCATGAAAAACTTTTTGCTTGTGGATAAAATCTTATTTCTTCTTTTTATTTACTTTATTATTTCTCCAATATCAAAGTTGCGATAAGAAATAAAAATGCTGTGACACATATGCGATATAGACTTAAAACTCGTTTTCTGTAAATTTTGCATACATATAACTTCGCAGTTCGTACAAATTATGTTACGTACATACATAACTCCTCACAACGTGATGTTACATATATACACGCTATATACAGTGATGATTACCTAGTGTGAATTAATCTAGTTAATATATTCTAGTTAATTATCAAATGCACCTCCGATTAATTCTTAGTTACGTGGAAAATGTATTAGTTGACAAACGATTACACAGTTCTAGAAAAAAAAAAACACCATATATCGTTGTAACGTAATTCCAAAATGCGCTTACAGTTTTTAATAATAGAGATTTTTTCGTAATGTGCAACATATACTTTTTTCAAGATTCCACGTATATAAGATATTATTTTAATGGTTCAAGTTTACATGCATTTCAATTTTCTTTGGAACTATCACATTTTTTATGTAAAACGTAGTAGTATTTCTCAAGAAGCAACGCAATTTCACTAAACTGACAAAAAAGTTCATTATTTTCTCTAAAATCCTGTTCTAAATCAGAACGCAGATCTCATCTCTTTTTTTTTATAAAAGATTGGAAAAGAAAAAGAAGTATTATCACAAACATGTGAATATTGCATGTATTGTAGTCTTATATTAAGAGAAAATTTCTTTATATTGATGTTCAATTATTTTATTTAAGATTATAAATTAGCCTAACGTTATTCCAAAAAAGAGAATCGTTTCTGCCAAACTTGCGAGCGATGTTTATTTCTTAAAACTGGATCAAGAACAATTGCGATAGAATTTATACGTCCCCTAAATCTTTCGTTGTCCCGCGCATATTGTTCCCAAGGACCTCTTCGAGCTGCTCGATACGCATAATTCCATGTTACCATAACGTGTACGACTGGAGTCGGGTCGAAACAGACCTGAAATAAAATTTCGAATTTCCTGCTAATACATGCACACATAGAGTATATTAAATATGAGTGTTACATAATACCGTTAAAAAATCTCAAATTTACTTAATGCTACTAAAAAATAAACAGTTATTAAAAAATTAAAATTAAAAGAGCTAAATAATTAATAAAAAATTAATAAAATAAAGAAAACATTCAAAATTTTGTTACATGAATGATCTTAAATTATGAATCAGAAATAAAGAAAAAATATGTGCAAACTTGCAATTTATCTATGCATCAGCAATTCAATTATCTAGTAAAACATTTACATAATGTTCTCAAGACTACAATGAGCTTTAAACATTTAGTACCGTTAAAATATTTATAAAAGAATTTCCTGCTTCTAAATATTTCTTGCTTCTAAAATCACAATTTAGAATGCAAGTAATGAGAAAGTACCTTCTTCGTTTGTGTTGTTAATTCCTCGGAGTTTTCATCAGTAAAGATGACCAAATCATCTTCCAGTTGGCTGCTTCCATCATGGAAGCTTATCTCGTCACAACCATCGACGTCGTCGTTTTCTTCAGATTTAAAGGAACTATTCAGAGCATCAGAGCTATCGAACGTATTGAAATTATCAGAATCATTGGAACTATCAGATAATAATCGGCGAGACGAAGGTAGCTCATCATCGTGAGTTTCGATAAAATTTATGTAGGTAGTATCGTTTATTCTCATCGAAGAATCGCCATCGCCATCGCCATCGCCATCGCCATCGCCATCGCCATCGCCATCGCCATCGTCTTCGTCTTCGTCTTCGTCTTCGTCTTCGAAGACAATCCAATCGTCATCGGAGTTCTCCGACAACGTTCGCAATTGGGATGAATTTTCCTGTGCATTGAGCATTTTATCGTTGCTGTCCTCGCAATAATCACTCATTCTATAAGAACTGGGTATGTAACGCATTTTGGTTACATCTTTCGTTTTAATCTTCTTTCTGTGCGTTTTTGCTTTTTCTTTCGCAGGTGTTCCTTTGGAAAAATGGGACCTTACTGGGCTATGGATCCGTTCTGCAATTCGAGTAGAATCCGTAGTATCCATGTTGAATTCTAAGCTGTCTGGTTTATCATCTAACTCAATGCAATCGTTCGCTGTTACATCGACGAGATTGTTCTCGCTATCGTTAGACTTGATAAATTCCTTCCGACATAAGGTTTGGCTTACTCCAGAACGTCTTAGCTGGCACTTTGCTCTACCACGACCTCGGCCTACCGCGATGACGTTGACCTTCCGATAGTGGTGCGACTTCGTTAAACACAGCGGATACTTCACGGACATTCTTGCTGGTTTACAGTACAAGCTGCAAGTTAAACTATTCCAAGCATTTCGACAAATATTAGAGATGCGTGACATTGAATTTTCTATGGTAAGACCTACGGGTGCAGCTGGGACATCCGAGTGAGAAACCACGAGGAAAGACTCGACATCCATATCTTTGTGAATGTCAGCTTCCTGATTCCGTGGATCGACGTCCAAAGAATCCGAAGAACAGATCATAGTATCTTCCATTATCTTCTCTGTCTCCTTAAAGCACGGCACAGATTTCATTGTATTATTTTCCTCGTGTGTGTCAATCAAGTTCTTTAGAAAGTTCAGGTCGTTTCTTATGTTAATTAATTCAGACTCGTCGACGATAAGCCAATCTTGATTCATCTTAGGTGTAAGTTCTAACATCGACTTCATGTAATCAGGAGTGTTTTGCTTTAAGTGTAAGAGCCTTGCTTTCTGCGAAATGTATGTCAGATCCTTTTTCCTTGTCGACGAATTTTCTAAAAAATCACAATTCAATATTTCGTCATTTACGACAGTGACAGATAGCGGTTCTCCAAATAATCTTGGTAATCTTAAATTACTGCTGACAAAATTATTCCATGTTTGAACAAGAGATGTTTTCTGATTGTTCGTGCACGGTGCACTGTCTTCTCCAAGTAAAACGGCGATTTGCCTTTTCTTCATCGTGAACATGTGAGACATCATTGTAAGGTGTGCAGGATGCATTTAGGATTTTCCACCAGAAGAAAAAAGTTGAGATAAACACGTGATACTAGAGAGGCCTAAATGTGCAGATCCAAGGAGCAAAAAATCCCTGGTGTGTTCGTGAGACTCAAATTGGTATTTTGCCTCTACTTCTCCGTATTCTTATATCTGTGCTCTTCTCTCTATGTTCTGAAAAATATATATACCTTGTTAGAATATATTTATCTACAAATCAGTCAGATTATGTTAATCTAAAATTTAATTCAAAATACCGTAAACATTTATGTATTTCAGAATTTTTTAGTATTGGAAAAAATATACGTAAATATGTAGACAAAGATAGTTATGGATTGAATGTGAGATTATGGAATTCATGATATTTTGTATACTCTGTTGAATTCGGAAATAATCACCAAAATTACCTTTTTATATACTGTTTAGATATTATGGCCATAAATGTTTATTGTATTGTCATAAAAGCTGTATTTCAGTATTGCATTATTTTTTAAATTTAGATGTTAATTATCTCGCATCGTATATTTTTAATAATCTATTCTTAAATTCCGGTTAATAAGATCTTAAAGAAGATCTTATACATTAATTAGAAATAAAGATTTTGAAAATTAAAAATCTAATCAACTGACGATTCATTTTAGAGTTTTGAGGCTCGGCTTATGAAATGATCCGTATCTTCAGCTTATAACCTCATTAGCATTCCGAAGGTCTTTCTTGGAAAAATTTTTAGCCTCTCAATCGGTCAAGCACGCGCACATAAAGCGCTTGTGCATGTGCATGTGACAACGGTGGTAACATTATCAGAAATTTATCTTTGTACAAATATCACCGATAATATATATTATCGGGGATCTTTTCCTACGTAAATACATCGATAACGCGACTCGCAAGGAAAAACAACAGCGAAAAATGTCGCATGTTCCTATACTACACTACGACGCCACGACGCGCGACGGTGCCTACGCGGGAGAGGGGGAAAGGGGATCATATTTTCTGATCATCGGGCGATCGCGTTATTATTCAGCGCGTACGATTATCAAATGTGTGACGCAGAATCAGCAGTAGTCAATACGAAGTCATCATCCGTGCACGGATATTAGCGTACGCACGCAACACACACACACACACACACACACACACACACACACACACACACACACACACACACACACACACACACACACGCGCGCGCGCGCGCGCGCGCGCGCATATTCGCCACTTACGTGATAAACGTGAGCAGCCAACGTAGGCGCACTTGTGACAATGTCGTTTGCAACACCACCAAGAAGTCGATCTGGGATCCTGTGGATCGCGGGGATCACAGGGCGTGAGCAGCAACAAGTCGATTCCCTTAAATCGCAAGTCAGCGCCGATTGCCGTGTTGATACCAGTCGATTTCGCGTGGGCGAAGCTATTTTTCTCGAGCGGGCACATTTTTATAGAACACATGTTGACAAAATACTTCAAGCGGCCATTTTCAACTACTAAATGAAAGTGTGCGAGAGCGAGAGCAGCAGCAGCGAGGCGCGTCACCGCCGTAGCTAGACGGTGACGTCGGGGCGCTCAGGAGGGGAGCCGCGCATGCGTTCTATTTTTAGACAGGTATGCTGCACCGCGCTGCAATAAATTTAATGTAAAAGTATCTATATTTTCTTTTCATTCTAACTTATTGTAGCAGTGCAGCCAAAAGAACAGGCTATATTGTTAATCTCGACTTCGAGAGCCTTCGTTCTCCTTCTAGAAATAATATTTCGGATCAATTAAGGGGATTCTAAAGTGAAGTGAATTACTTACATTTTTCTATTAGAAAATATCTTTGAATTGGCTTTACAAAATTCCAAATCATTTTACACAATCAAAATACGCATAAAAATAAAGAAATTAAAGGGTAGTTTCATGTCAATAACTTTTTTTTTATGTATTAAAATGTTTAAAGTATTATACGTGCGGGACGTAATTGGTGCCCCACGCTTAGACATGAGACTCGGTCACGTGGTCGTCACGCGGGACATAGGAAGGGAACGGTTTTTCCAAAACTACCGGACGTAGTGGGAGACTCTTAGAAATTTTCGATGATTCGGAAGTCCATTTTATCTGAATTGTCACAAAATAGTCGGAATAATCATGCTATGAATCATCATTTGAAGCAATATGATTGTTAATTTCAACGAAACTTTCATATAACAATGCAACCCTGGAGAGTAAAAGAGAAAAAAAAATCAGTTGAAAACAGAAAGTAAAGAAACTGAAAAAGAAACAGAAGGAAGTATTTCGATGAAAGTTTCAATGAAAGGAGTCACTCCGTAATGAGTGACAATCTGCGACGCCACGCACTAGATGTTTGACTATTTAATTATTCATCAGGTCCAAAGGTTTCGACGTCGAGAACTCGGGAGGCATCGAGAAAGGCATGTAGTTATTATTATCTAACGGTCGTTATCGGTCAACCACAACAACCATGTAGATGACGAGGGAATGGTCATCGTCGTCGTCGCTTTGGTAAAATTCGACGGCAAATTGGATTGCCGGAGTCGGATGCTGGAGACGTCCGTTTTACGGGCAAGAAACAGTAATTTTTCGTACAATCTTTATTTCTTTTATAGAGTTAGAATTTTTTCTTTAGAATAAAAATATACGATGGAGTTTGTTTTATGGAGTTGACGCCAAAAAAGAAAGAAAAAATTGTTAATTTGCGGTATTTTTACTTGGAAAACAAGCGAGAGAGAATACAAGATATTTTATGATTAATATGCTTATAGTTAAACAATAATTTATAAAAATGAATAAAAGAATTGAACGTTGTTCCTTGATAATAATGAAGAAAAATTCGATAATAATGATAAAAAAGAGCAGCGAGCGAACAACTCGGCGTACTTGTTTCTTTCCTCCTGCTATTTGTTTGTAATGAAATGTTTTATTAATATCCACTAATTTGTCATTCGCTGAGAAAAATTCTAAGAATAGCTGACGTGTCATCGAGATTTCTTGTTTAGAAACAATCGTTGATTCATGTATGTAACGCGTGATGAAATATTTCCCGAAGTTGTATCGTGGTTAATCATAGTGAGGTGCAATGCGAATAAACAGGTATACGAAAGCGATAAATATTACATAACGCGGCGAATACATTAACAACATTCACTGCCGATATCTTTAAAGCGAAAAAGTGCAGATCTCGCGTAGATTGTCTCGTTTTCTCATTCATATAATAGTTGTCTCTTAGCGCTCTTTTTTCATTCATATATAATATGAGTAATTTTCCAGTCCTCTTCGCCTGTTCTTTTCCACCTCCTCTTATCGTCATCTATCTATTACATACATACATAATCATTGGTGTCAATGATCGTAGTGGTATTATCATTGCTCGAATGTGTAAATCATGTTGTTGTATGGAGCGACGAAACCTGTGAAAGAATTGCATCAGAAAACGTATGCCTGTGACAGTCAAACTGCATGCCATATATTTTTTTTTACGCTGCATTCAAAAGTAATGGAATTTCTCTGCTTTTAATTTTTCAACGCAACTACCTGCAGCATATTGACAATGCGACACATATAACGTCTCTCGACAAATGTCTCTCTCCTCTATTTGAAATCGAGCTTATACTTTATAGGCCAGAGGCTAAGATGCAGTGCAGCGATGCCAGTTCAGATGTTCATAGCAGCAAGGCTGCATGCCTGTAGGCATGCACTTGCACAAATTGCACACGGAGTCTGAAAAGCCCCATTTTTCGACCTAGGTTGAACGGTGGGAGCATTTGCTATCTCTCGCTCAAGCTCCTTAATAAAAATATTTGATTGAAATTTTTTTAATTGACCCATTTCATTGAAATTCATTAAAATGCATTAAAATTCATTAATAAAACTTAATTTAATTTACTAAACAAATTCGTTAAACTAAACTTAACTTAATTCATTAAAATTTATTAAATTAATTTTATTTTATTGTTATTCAACAAAAAATTAATTCTATAAATTTTGACCAATCTTACAGAACTTTGATAAATATTAATGAATTTTATTGAATTTTAATGAAATTTTAGTTATTACGCGACATAAAATAAGAAAAATTATTCTATAAATATCAGAGACGAGACATATATCTCAACTTGTTTGTTCCTTTTCACCTTTTCCTCGACATAACAATAGGTGTATAAAACTAGTATATAAGTACCTAAAATTTCTTAGTAAAATATTTTCATAACTGACGTGTACGTATCCGTTCTTGCTTTATCCTATTTATGTGCGAGTCATTAAACTTATACATTCGTGCCTCTCTTTTGTTCCCTTTCCATCCTTACGCCCATAAGAAGCAAACTTTCCAAATCCGACTCGATATTGTATCAACTACGTAAACCGGGCTCTTCCCATTGAAAAGAGACATGCTTTGACTTGTTTGTTCCTGTTTTACCCTAGTCATCTTTACATAATAAAAAAGAATCTGAAAAAGTTTCTAAACGATACATATATTTTTTTAATTGCCGTCAACCAACCGACGCTGATCTGACCGATCTAGTCGATCGAGAAACCTGAACGTTCATGTATTTTTTTGTTCTTCCACTTTCACCGGCGTCCAAACCATATTAATCTCACATATGTTCTTATCTCCTTTTTTAATAGAAATTTTTTACATTGTCCTCTTGACGGAAGAATTAGGTGTTCAGTTAGCAGACATAATTTTAAAAATTAATTTTTCTTACGTCAATCAATTCAAAATCATTTAGGAAACACGTTTGTATACTTTCAGTATTTGAGAAATAATTTCATTATTTCAATGGTCAAAGAGTGGGGCTCCCCTCTACGAGCTCTGTGTGCAAACAGTGCAAGCCACGTGGTGCAAGCACTCTGCAACTCTGCGCAGGTTGAACTGGGTTCAACAAACGACCAAACGACGTGCGATCACGTGCGACCTTCACAAGATTCGTAAGTCTAAAAAAGATTCATAAGTCTTTGGACGGACGTAAACGTATATGGACGTGTTTCACCCAACTGAAATTTTTGAACGCGGCTGACGCAATCAGGTGATTTTACTTTTCGTTCCCCTATTTTTCATTGTGCCTCAGAATTTTTTCTATTCTTTCCTATTTGATTTCGCTTCTATCTTATATTCATCTTTTAGACGTATCATTCCTTTTATCCTTTAGCCCTTTTATCGTTCCAATACCTAAAGGAGAGACGGGTATCATCACGAAGACTTGCGACTTTTGACGGGATCATATTGGTTGAAAACGTGCTAAAAGAAGTAGAGCGAGAGAGCGCATATCGACACTTCGGAACGACCATGGCGAGGATAAGCTTCAAAGTGTACTTTATGAACGAGAATCCATGGACTTGCAGGAAAGTGCACAGATTCGACATCGACGCCGATGTTGCAATGAATTTCATGTATCTTTGCGAAAAGTTGCAAACCGTCTTCCTGAGCCTACGGGGTAAGAGCTTCACTGTCGGCTGGAAGGGTGAGTCTTTATGTCCTTTTTTTCTTTTTTTCTTGTCTGAGAACGCAACAGTGAGGTTTGCTGAAATCAACAATCGACATTATTTATTAAATGTACATTATCTAACGACGTTGTGCCTTATATTTTTTGTCAGCTAACTACATTCAATTAACGCATTTAACAGCAGAAACAAATTAAACTCGGAAATTTACTTAAATACTCACGTCTAGAAAGTTCTTTGCATGTTTTTCCTCTTGTATTGCAATGTCTTAAGAGCAAAAACATTCATGTGTATGCTTCTCATTAATAGTTTAATTATTTGAAAATCAGAAACAGTTATTGCTATCTATAAATATATAAATGATAAATTAGTATTTAACTTATTTGTTTATTGATAGATGAAGAAAATGAAACCATTACCATATCTACTAACAAAGAGTTAGAAATCGCACTTGAAAACATGGCTAAGAAAGATGTCTATGAACTGTATGTCTTCCTGAAATTAGAGCGAGACATGTCAAAAGATATGCATGGTTTTAGCTTCAAGTACATGGAATGTCCAGATTACGACTTGTGGACTGATTGCATGAATCTTGACAATCATTTGGAGCATTACATGGTCCGCATAATACAGTCGATCAAGTGGCTGATCTACTATGGCTTTTGGTTTGCTCACCACATGTACAAATTCATAAAGACAATGGCGCAGCAGCACAAAAAGAATAAGCGCAGATACACACGACATGAGAGGAAACGAACTGGTTGTCCAATGTTCACCACAGATGGTAAATTTGGCCCTTTTGATCTGTCTGTCATAAACGTACTAGATAATTTCATTGTAGATATTTTTATTGTTTTGTCAGATGAAAGCGATTGGGTCTGTCATGAGCAGAAGTGGTTTAAGAAACAACATAAGGAATCGTCCGCCGAAGCTGCGACCGAGACGACGGAGAATCTTCGGCAGGAAGCAACTAGACAGCTATCTTTCTCGCATTCATTAATAAAGATTAAGGATAACATTTCCTACCTCTTACAGTTGCTGGATTCACTAAACATTAACGTCACTGTGACGAGCGACAATAATTCCGCTAAGAAACCCACAGACAACGCGCAGATGAAGACTAGTAGGCAAAAGCGAGTTCTGGTGAGTCTTCAGAGGACTCCGCTAAGAAATTCCCCGATAAGGAAAAGAATATAATTAAACAGTTTAATGATTTAAATTTAAAATATATGTAACTATAAATGTTATTTTTTAGATACAATATTGCATAATATTAAAAAATTAGGATATAATTAAGAATTTATATTTATAATATTTTAACATTGTACCAATCTTACAAAGAATTTAGAATTTGAAGAGCTGATAGAACTTGATACTTGCTTTATTAAATATCACTTTTAATTCTGAAAGAATTACTTTTACGATCTATTTAGCTTAAAGGTACGCTGATGCTGTCTGTATCAAAAGACATCACGTTACTAAAAATGATGAATTGATATCTTTATATTTAATCATGTGACATGACCAAATATTTGATAAAGGTACCAATTCGTCTGATATCTTTTGACGCTGAAAATGAGTATTAAACGTCAACATGAAAAGGCATCCTAATCGGTACTATCATGATACTATCATTATAATAATAGTAGTATCAGTCACCACTTCAGAAATTCTTCTAAATCCTCTATGCGTCACTGTATATGTATCACATATTCAGAATACCTTATCTTACAGCCTATACCATCTGCGCCGCCAGCACCAGAGGCAGAAAACATCGGTTGGCGATATAGGCTTCCAACTCCGTCAAACCAGGAAATGTATCCACCCTTACCCAAAGAAGTAAAGCATGAGTTCTGAATAAAGATTTTTTTTTTTAATGTAAAAATTATAGAATGTTTATTTTTAAAAAATAGGTAACTAGAAGAAAATAAATTATTACCTCTTTTCCTTTTTATCTTTTACAAACTTATTAAATGATTATATTTATTAAGTTTTTAAGACATATGTGTAAATGATCAAATTCACTTTCTTCATCCATTGTGATTTAATTAGCAGTGTGAATAAGTAGATTTCATCACAACCGTTCTACGCTCGTTAATTCCGGCAAAAATAAAGTTGAATTTCTTTGTGATTTTATTGCAAACATACACTTCGAATCTCTGTCGGACACGAATGACAGACACAAATTTACACATAATCTTACTATTTCTTTTTTTTTACATTCAAAACCATTGTAACAATACAAGACTATTGAAAAATAAAAAATGCTCACAGGTATTGAACACCAATACCAAATTGAAATTGTTGGAGCACGTCACTCCTTAAGAACAACAATGGTGTAACTAGGTTCAATTCTATGCGGGCAATGTTCCCCAGTTTCATCGCGATGCCTCCGCCGACAGCGCAGCGAACATTCTCCGTGAAAATCTTCATGTTTTCATTGTACAAATTACCTAAAAAAATGTCGAACGCATAATTAATTCCTAACAAGAAATTTCTGTAATTTGAATAAGAATAATCTATCGAATTATTTTGCTCACCATATGCAAATGTGAAATTGGACAGGTTGCCGCCGTTAATGAAACCGTGTAGCCTAAACAAATCCCCAAAACTGTTACGGCCTGGTCTGAATGGGAGAGGCGTGTACATGTGAAGAGCGACTGCCCAATACATTTCGCCGCCTACGGAATTTCCGTCGTGCCGTGGCCCGCATCCTCGCATGTCGAATCCACGTAGATTCAGCGGACCGCCCAGGAAAAAGTGATCGGCGATGCTTATCTTCATGTCGTTACTGATTGCACTCAACAGCCCCGATTGAAAGCCCAGCTGGAATGTCTGTTTAAAGAAAATTCGCGATTAACGCATATAAAGATTGTCGAGTCAACTAAATATAAGACACTCTACAGAAGATAACATAAATAGTTACAAGGTACTCGTGTGGCGTCCAATTAGTCTGTATGGCGAGTTCATTCTTTAGAAAACCGATATCGCCGCCCAAACCGGCCATTTCCGTCGTCAATCGCATAAGACTCCCGGCAACGGGGAATATAGGAGAGTCCCTTTTGTCTATTGTCCAGATGTATCTCAGCGCGGATTTCAAATTTGGGCCGCACTGTTCCCGGACACGAAAGGCCGCCTGTTTCGAGCAACTAATGTTCCTGAATGCGGCCTCGTACTGTATGTTGTGCTTGGACGTGTCCGTCTGATTGAGCTCCATATCGAGGAGCAGTCCCTTGTCATTCTGTTTGAAACCGGACCACGGGAAGTCGTGCGTTGCGCTGAACACGGTGCTGGTTAATCTGTAAAGCGGTCAAATCCAATTGTTAACGGGACTCCAATTAATTTAGCGCGTCGAGAATGATACGGATACGGATATGTCCCGACTCACACTGCATTGTACAAGCTCTGCGGAAACGGTTTAATGGCGGATACATTGAAGTTGATCGAACTTTTGTTACCGTAAGAGTATTCCATCTGGACGCGCTCCGCCCGGCCGAACAGATTCGGCGCTCTCGCGCCGACGATCAGCGATCCTTCGTTGTTCCCGACCATCGTGCTGATGCCACCGGTCAAACGTCTCATTTCGCGTACCATAAAAGTGACCTGACAACAAATGCAGGTAAATTAACGATTGCAAGCACACCTTCGCATGCGGTGTACAAGAACAACAAATTCAGCATCACATTTTAAATGGAAAAAAATTATTTAATCCTTATCGAATTAATTGTGTAATTATATACCCACTTCAACACCATCAGGGGTGGCATCAGGTCCTTTGCTGGTATCAATGTAGATCCCAATGTTTTTGAAGCATCCCAGAGCGTCCAATCTCTCCCGCACCTTGTAGGCGCGTATAATAACGTCCTCAAAATTTTTCGCCTTAAACAAGTCCGTCACCTGTGACTTGATTATGTCGTCTTTCGTTCGTACAAGTCCATCCACGTGTATTCGGTCAACTCGTGCCTAGAATAAAAGGCAATCTTCAAAATCCATGAGTGATGAGATTCCTATTGAATTAACTTCACCGACATACCTGCACTTCCTGCAGATGAATGGTTTTCGTCTGCACACTCTCCTCATCCCTGTGTAATCCCTCAGATTTGTTATTAAAAAATGGTGGCTACGAGGAAAATAATGGAATTTTTAATATAGTATAATAGAATTTCAGATTTAGCATGATTGTCTAAAGCAAAGAAACTAGAGATATGCATAGATTATAATAAGTTATACTGTTTGACATACAAAGTCATCAGTTGCATTTGGTGAGTCATTGTATTTATTTGCAGGGACGTTCTCCTTAGGTAATTGACCCAAGCCTGAAGGGTTACTAGGTTCCTAAAGAAAAAAAAAGATCTCTCCTTTAGATCATACATGTCTACATGACATTTCTCGGTAAAGATCCATGATATGTAAAATTTATTGTCATCGACAATAGATATCACGGAAATTCGGGCGAATATTAAAATTATCTGTCCCCGGGATATTATTAGAGATTACTCATTCCGAGAGTCCCAATAAGAGGTCTTTTTAGGTTATGCCGTAACTTCTAATAATAAATACATACCTTAGCATGGACAGTGCCCATCGTTTCGTTCGACAAATTTCTGCCTGCCTTTTCGTACGGATCACTGCGCTAAAATCTCATGCCAAAATCAGTATGACGATGTCAATGCGAGTAAAACGTACGATAAACTTTACAATTTTAAATATTGAACGCGGAAAGGAGCAGTATCGAATCACGGACCGCGTGCCGTCACCGGTGCGACAACCGGACAGCAGCACCACGCGGCACGTGATACGTCTTTTTTTGTACAGGGTGACCAGGTCGTCATTGATTCAAAATTGCGTTCGTTTCGAGACGTTTTTTTTTCCCTCCATACACATACTAAACAAACGCATAACTGAAGAGAAATTAATACATTATACATATTACAATATCAGAAAAATTAAAGTTCAAGAGATCAATTAAGCTAATTAATATTTAATTGATGTTTTGATAAATGTATCTTTTCTTATTTTATTTTCTCGCAAAAGCAAAATAGTAATTTTTAATTAAAAATAGTAATGCAAATTACAATATTGGGTTTGAATCTCTGCTAAGCTAGGTTTTAAATTAAACATATGTATAATCAAATATAAAAGAAATCCCATCAAAAAACCTTAAAAAGGTAAAAAAGACGCAAAGTACATAAACGCATGATTTCCAAAATAAATTTGAGATCAATACAGTTAGCCAAGTGTAACGCTATGTGAGTAATATTAAGAAACATTAAGTTTAAATTAAATTAGTCCACTGGCAATTCAATTATTTTTTCTTCTTTTATTTGAAATATTTATACAATAGATTATAAATGAGATGTATATCTTATTATACAGGAGCGTAGCTAGACTGTTACATAAATTATAGTAGTTTATACGTCATTTATACTGTTTTAGGCTTTTGATTTTCAAATATGTTGTCGAAAATATAAATTAGATTTCCAGCAAATAATAATTTAGTCATTAACTTGAAATCTTGGAGGAGGTTCAATTCCCCAGTCTCTTCTGGCTAGCTACGCCACTGCTATTACATAATAATAAAACATTGAAAGAAGGAACAATTATTTGTTTAAAGATCATAGGAATATAATAATATTTGCGAATATCTCACAGCAGTGCTCTAATAATTATTTAAATGTCTGAGATTCTTCTCGAAGTATCCCATATATTTTACATAGTGTACCATTAAAAAAATATCTATAAACTTTAATTTAATTAATTTAAAAATATTAATATTAAATTAAATATAAACATGAAAAAAATGTTACAAGAATCATAGACTACCAAGTAAAATTTTTCAGATCATATAACTTTTTTTAGAACACTTTCTGAAACAAGTTCTAAAACATTTAAGTATATTTTTTAAATGGAACACTCTGTATAATTTTTCTGAGAAAAATTCATATTTTTTACAACATTTAGATAATATATAACGTATAAATATAATTTAATAATAAAATACACAATTTAGTTGCTATCCATTATACATTAAAATGTCTCCTAACATTGTGCCCAATGCTTTATCTGAAATTTATAATAATTTTCAATCGATTGACAACTAATGCATTTTTAAAAATACATTTTTTAATTCTCAAATTGTTGATTAATATAATTTCTGTGCGTATATAAAATTTATAGTTAGAGATCATAATACTGGCAGGCATTTATGGAATTTATTAACTTGCTTGTGCTGTATTATTAACCACATGTATACAAGTGATAATTAAATGACAATATCACCGATTCAATTTCTATCGAAAAATCATTGGGTACAATAAAGATCATAACGCATATTTCTATATTTTATATAACTATTTCATTTCAACATTACAAAAATAATAAAAACTTGTAGTAAAAATGTATAATTCACAAATGTTGATAATGACAATAAAATCATTTGTGATAGTTAATATGCTCAATATCCCAGATAAATAACAATAAAATGTATATATATATATATATATTCCATTTTTTGTAATATTGTTTAAAAAATTTATTCCAATGATCGATATAAGTACTTTAACATTTCCATTTAGTTAACATGTACCTAATGAGCTTTATATTTCTTATAGATTTTTTACCACAAACATAATAACAATAAAGTATATATGTAATTATACAATATAATCAAGACTATATTCTTATGGGTGGAGCGTGCGATTCGATTCTTTTTGCTTTACATTGTCATCTAGTTATTTATGTCATTCGCAGTTTTATATTAAACATTATTTACGTTTTAAAAAATTTTGAATGATATTAGTAGTGATCACAAGAGCGGTACTAAAAAGTCAAATGCTAATCACGGATGATCACTACGGCAGTTAACGTGTGTTATTTAAGTTTATAAAATTTGTTTTTAAGATTCTTATTTGTTATAAAAATATATGTTTTATATGGCATCTATTACAATTAGATAAGAGGTAATTAGAATGGTGATCATTGGATTAAAAATATACTTTCAATGTATACATATACTTTCAAAAATAATATCCTTTTCTCATCAGATCTTCAGACCAAGTCTATGCCACGACTAGCGAAAAATCACGATTTTATTGAAGTAGTGCAAAAAGTTTACCGTTTCATTATTTACATTTTTGGTTTTTGGAACTAACTAAGATAGTTACATTATAAGTTATATGAAATAATTTTCTAATGTATTTCTTACAACGTTGAGTCCTTTTTATAATCATCTTTATATTATAAAAACAATTTTTTAAATTTTAATTACTTTTATTCGTCAGCATAGATAAACTTTTTACACCAACTTAATAAGTTTTAAAAACCTACGCTATTTGCGAATCCCGCATTTGATTGGTATCCTTGGTATCTGTCAGATTACAGCAGGATTGATGCGTGGAGTTGTGTTGACAGGCGAGATAGGACTTCCATGGACTTCCAGATCGAAATCCGAAGTCGTCAAACAATTTCCCATGACTCTGTTCCATCTCTCGGCACTTTCGTTGGCAACCACGTACGTTTTTGCTATTTTCGGCTCTATATTATCCGTCTCGGACCTTTCGGAAGCTCGTAATGCCTCTTGATGTATAATAATTTCATTGGTAATGTACGCTTCGCGACGTATTCTATTGTGTAACTTTGAACTCATATCAGGAATGCACCACCGTATGAGTATCATCACGAGTGCCACGACATTCTGAAAAATATGCAAATATATTGCAATGTAATAATTATCTTCTTATTTATTAAATAGAAACTTATAAATAAATCAATACAATAAAAAAATTCAAATATTTTAAATATTAATATAAATCTAAAACAAACAATATACCTCAAAAACAACGATAAAAGCTAATCTAGCCGCTAGTATATGCCAGAACATGATGTTGTATTCGTATTTATTTGGTGAGTCAGGTGGCTCTCTATAATCTGGATAGCGACATATCTCAATCAGGGCATCATTCAATGTCATATTTGGCCGTGTTCCATTTGCCAGATCGTTAGTATCGAACCTTGCTAGAGAATGATCCAGAAAACCTTTTAATGAATAATTCTCAGAAATTGTTATACGATAAACTAGCCGTGGTATAAAGTTCGAGGTAAAAGCAATGATGAATGCCTGAAAAATGAAATTGTTAATTTAAAAAGATGTAATTATTAAATAAAAGAATTATATTTTGACGAAAAATGATGCTTTTTTCTACTTATAAAAACTTTGATAAATTTCAAGTCATAAACTCCAGTTTACTTAAATTTTGATTTTACTTTAATTAAATTTTGAATACGTTTGAATACTTACATTTGTGATAACAGATATTTTGGAAATAGAGTCGAGTATGCGATACCATATACCTATGTCTCTGACACGCTGTCCAACTGGCCTCCTGTACATAGTCAATAATTTTTTTGCATCCAATCTCATTTCAAAAACGTTATTTAATAACGCAAAAAATGGCGCTAATGGAAACGCAGCGACAAAAATCGTGACAAATCCATATTGTAGCACTGCAAAAAGAAACATAATTTTAAAAAAATTTTTACTTACACATTATCACGTGTTTCTAGCATAAGTTCTTTTAATATAGCGTAATTGTTTATGATTTTTCAATATAATAAAGAACGTTTTGTTTTTTCTTTGTTTACTTACCCATTTCTAAATATTCGGGAAAAAGACTTCTAGGTCCCCATTGGACCAATTTATAATCTCTAACCCATTGTAAATATTTTCTAGATGAATATCTTTTACTAGGATCTTCCTTCACTTTTTTTGAGCCTACGTGAACTTTCAAGGTGTTCAGCCACTTGTAAAATAATGGAAAAAGCATTTCCAGAATAGTATTCATAGCTTGTTTGCCGATCATAATAATGCTTAGTTGGATGCATAATTCCAAGAGACAACCACCTGGTCCGCACTCTTCTTGTCGAGATCCCATAAAACGATTATAATTTCCTGGATAGCCAGTGAATTTCCCTTTGAAAAACGCTATATAAAATATAGACGCATAATAATTTACAAATTCTAGTAAATAAATTTTTAGAGTCAAGCTGTCGTCAAACTCGGTCTGAGTACGAAGTAATTCAATCTGAAAACAATAACAAGAATTTTTACTTAGACTAATAAAATATCTTTCAAGTCTTAATTTTTGTGATTTATTAAAAAATTTATTTAAAAATTGTATCTCGCAATAAAATAAATTTTTATAAAAAATTACCTCTGTTAAATATTCTGCAACCCAAGTATAGAGCCAATTGAACAAAATGATGCAGCAGAGATTAATGCATGCTGCAGTAGCGGTAGTGAACAATATAGCGTAGCTGGTTACCATTGGGTGTCCTGAAACGCTTAATGCAGTTAATACAGACATTCTGTACAAGACTACACCAAGTACAGCGGCCATAGCTACAACTATCTGTAAAATTATATATAAAATTATTACAAAACAATTAAAATAATGTATATATTTGAAATAATATTGAAGTATATTAAAATGCAGTATCAAATTACACTCTTATAGATACCTGTTCTAATGACAATTATTATTTAATTTGTAGAGGTAATTAGACATACCAAAAGTAGGACAACTGAAAAACTGAGAATTGTAGCTGGCAATCTCATCTTCCAATATGGCACTTTTGGTTCCTCCGTATTTGTAATAATATTAACAGATTTCTTTTTAATATGTGCAACACGTGCTAAGTACTGTGGCCTAGGATGTTCTTCTTGAGCATCTAAACCAGTCAAATCCCATCTATGGGTTATTTCGGCAGAATACTTCTTCCATAGTTCAAGGAACAATGTAGCTATAAACATGATTATATTACATTATAAAAAGCATTATTCAAATATGTGATAATTGCTTTAATATAAACTATTCTTTATTAAGTTATTATTAATAATTTTAGGACGTACCCCATAATGACATACATATAGAGAAAAACACCGTCGATGGATTATCAAACAAGTATGTAATTCTCGAGTGTAAACATGTCTCTTTTAAATCCCAATATTTACAAAAATGATCACACAATGGACACATCGCGATAGTGTCATTACCGCGGCAAATGTCTTCGCTCGGTTCGTTATAGTACAATGTAGCGCAACTGTACATGAAGCACAAGAGACCGACGATACTGGCTGGGATCAGCATCTGAGTGTAAAATCCCAGCCAAGCGAAATAAAGTCCAATCTTCACTCCAAAGTACTCTTTAATATAATCCAAGGGTTGATAATGAAGGCATTTTCTCAAACTGGCCCATTCGGTGTATAAGAGATATCGCATTGAATCTGGAGTATGTAGGTTTCCCTGAAATATAAATAACATTAATATATGCCAAGTCATTTTTTTATTTACATTTTATAATTTTTTAAATTGTAATTGATAAAAATAAGAAGGTAACTCACATCGTGCAGCGGATATGTCGCAACGTATGCATGTTCGGATATCAATCTTTCGATACCAAACGCGAAATCGTCTTCCTTGGTGTCCGTAAATCTAGTTCTGTCCAATATAAATTGTACGATGCGCGATCGAGTTGCTGATGTAAAAAAATTTGGCGAATCCAAATCAAACAAATAATCCTTGTCTCTACTATACACTGCTGTAAAGTTCTGCTTCATCGTCGGAAAAATAGTCGTATCAACATAATATTTGCTCATGACCCGTCGAAACAACGAATTAACTTCCTTGATGATAATATTGCTGCTCGTCTCAGGCATTTGACAACCAGGCAGATCTCTCATTGGTAGTCTGAGTTTCAATATTTCGGCATATCGTCGCAAGACTTGCTTAGGCGCGTGAATCTTTATAAAATGTAAGCCGTTTGATTCCACTGGTTCGTACTCCAATTGTAATCCTTCTTTTTCCAGATTCTTCTCAAATATCTGAAAGTATGATGCAAATTTAAACAATAGAATCGACATATACTACTTAAATGACAATTTGTACTTAAAATTAGTTCTAAAAAGACTCAATAATATAAATCAAATAGAGAAGAAATAATTACCTATTTAAATTTATACTTACTCTTCTGCGTTCGGTACTGCGATAGGTCTGTGCCTCTCCATTATGATCATCCCACACGAGTACAAAGTCAACCGAGCGTATTTCATCATGAAAATATAAACTATATCTCGTACCAGAATGAGAAATCTGGAATGTATCAAAATATTACATTTGTGTTTTTAAAAAAAAGTAGCAGACAGTTTAACATGACTCAATTCATAAGACTCAATAATTATACAAAACTAATAAATTGATTAGTATCTTTTTTTAAATTTAGAATAACTTTCAATATTTCTAAAGAGATATTATTAAGATTAATTAATTCATCATTCAAATTATTAATTATTAAGAACAATTACAAATTAAAATGTATAATCAAATATAAATTACAAAATTAATAAAATCAAATAAAAATAATATGTAATGCCATATTTGTCACATAAAAATAAATTCTCACCAATTTTGTGTCGTGTATGTTGTTTTTCACATTGTCTACATTACTTTCGTCTACGACTGTTTCGTTTGTGTCGTTATTCAGAGTGGACGAGTCATCCGTATGCGTAGGGCAAAGATTGTCCATGGATACAGCGCTGCTCATGCTGTTTGCACTGATAGCGTCCTCGTACAGGGTGTTGCGTACGCTCTGGTACAACGTCTGTTGCGAGCCTTGATTCAGGCTGTTCTGCACAGACTGGTACACGCTCGACCCAGGAACGCTGCTTTCACGTCGTCGTTGCGCGCATGTAAGAGAAATCTCCTCGTCATCCTCCTCCATCGCTCAGTAAATGAGATTCAAGTCAAGCCCTATTTTTTTTTTTTGCAAACCAAACAAACGTGTGCATCATGCAAATCCAGAGAGGAAAGAGAGAGAATCAAGAAGCAATAAAAAAACATTCCCATCATTATATCTTTTTATATAATAAACATCTTCGCGATTCGAACTTCGAACAACAATTGAAAATCGAGAGGCTTCCCACGTTTTTTCTGTAACTTGCAATGCACGATCTTTATTCTTTAATACATACGCGTCTTTCTTAAATGTGTTGCATACGTACGTGCACGTGTAAGAATAATGTCAATTATAAACATAAAATTACAACAGCCTGCTGCTTCCACTTGCTAAAATTAACCAAGAACGTGACGTGCTCCTGAGACATGCTTGCACCGGGAAAACGTAATCGCGATCGAGATAAATCCAACATAAACCTACTTTTTGAAATCGTGCTCTCAGCTGTTTTGTCCCATTAAAAAAAATGTTTTCCTCCCCAACAATGAATCGCATTTTACTCTTACCCAACACCGTCTCTGGGTCCATGTACCGCCACGTCCACCTCTGGAAGACTACAGTTTCGATCGATTGTCGATCGAACTGCGAGGCACAACTACGTTATCGTAAAAAGAAAATAAGTACAGTGAGAATCTCATAATTATCATTGTTCTCGCAGCATGACGCGAACTTTGAGACGGTTACATGCTGTGTCACATACCCGTATGATAAAGCGTACGTCACGCGTCTCCTTTTAGAAATCCCATTAGGACCGGTCCAACCGGTGAGACACAGGCAGCACAGTAGCGTACTTACACGCGCACGCAATGTTTATAGATACCTGCTTGTTATTGCTAATTTGCCCCTGCCAAGTGGCACCGAGGGGACTTGGCGATCCCTCGAGTTTGTTCATCTTACGACCGCGTCGTGTTCACCGCCTCGACGACACGAAAACTGTACACACACACACACACACCTGTCTCAGTTGCCCATAATATGAAAAATAATTTAAAACGTGAATATTTCGCGTACTGTAACCATAATTAATACGAGAAAAGGGATTCGATTAAAATCCTTCGTTCTCTCGCGAGTCTGACATTATTGGACTTTAGATTTTATTTTTAGATTTTATTTTCAGTTGTTTGGTACCGAAACGATATATTCCGATTTTATTCATTATTTCTTGCAAGTCTAAAATTATTAGACTTATTTTTAGATTTATCTTTTTCTAAATGAAATATAAATCCTCTTTTCTTTTATATTATTATTATAATCTAAAAAAAGGAATTATTTAAATCATTCATCTACTACACAGTAATTAAAAAAAAAAGTTTTCAGTTTAAATCATTAAAATTTTGTAATATTTAAAAATAGCCATTTTGGTATAATAATTTGGTCTACTGATTGTAGACCAAATGAAAGTCATGAAATCATTCTCTTTATTCAGTATATTCAATTCTGATCAGAAGTTTTTTCTCTACAGACAACTAAAGAAATTGCAATTTTTAATTGTCATTGTAGCAAATAAGCGAAACTAGAATAAGCGACTGATTACAAGGTCATAAATTGTACATCCTCTATAATCGCATCAAGGAAAAAAATAAACATATATATGTCGGAAGTAAACTTCCGTGAAGATATCAAATGCTATCAGGAAATATTCCATTTAATTAGCTCTCTAGTCTACTTCATTAACTTGGAAATTTATTTAAAATCTGTGTACAAAGCGTTCAACTCGTATCAAATATTTTTCAAATTCTGTTACTAATTTAAGCGAGCCATGAAAATGTTCTACATTCCTCATACAAATATATTTACATATAATTATGCGCTTGTGCAAGAAATGTATGTTTTATTCGCCGATGTGCTCACTATTCTATAAACACGTTTGCCATGTATTTAGTAAAATACTTATTATTAAGATATGCGGTTACATGAATAGATACCTTTAATACATATTTATATAAATATATACATTATGTACAGGAGGTAACATCAAATTATTAAATAATATGTAATTGTATATAGTTTTTGTATAAATCATTCACATTTCACTATCTAAACGTATACAAAATAAACAAAATCAATATCCTGAATATTTTTTAGAGAGATTAAAGGAAGGAATTATCTTTTTAGTGATAAATTAAGTCTTTTGTAATCATACTTCCTGCATAACTAATGCATTGAGTTCCTCCTCTCCTGGACACAATACTGCGTCAATATTATAAAAGGCAGCATGAAGTGTTATCATAAACCAAGAGACTCCTGAAAGATAATGATACAAGTATAATTGTCGTTATGTCTGTAATAAAATTATATTTTGAGAATATTTTTTTTTACTCACCAAGTACCCAAAAGACAGCTGCATGCGCCCCAACTAGAAAAAATACAGGCAGTGAGCAGATTCCAACCAGAGAGTACACTTGCACCAGGGTCAATCTGTGATTAAATATCATTAGTTCCTGCCTCGAATGCCGCTGAGACAGTTTATAACATATTCCGAGATAAGCGACAACTGCCAGCAACAACAGAGGTGAGGTGAGTCTAAAAAAAAGGAGAATATTGAAATTAATTTACAAAATTACACTTGTATGCACCTTCTTATAATATTGAAATAAATTAATAGAATACAATAAAGTATTTCTTACAAGCAATATATCACGAGTCCAATAAACACAAACAGATAATTGCTTTGGAAATACTCAATGTTCTTCACAATCCGTTTACCCAGTCTGCTTATATTAGGTGGTGGTCTGATATTGTTTGTGTTCAGAAACAACGACCATGGCCGAACATTCGCTTTTCTGTGCTCGATCCAGTTGTGAGCTTGAGGATAGCCTATCTGCCCAAGTGGTAGCTGAGGTAGCTGCAGAAATTCAAAGCTGTGGAATAACACAACAAAAAAATCAATTACACGACAAATAAATCAAAAACTAGATTCTACTTTCTACATCCTCATTTTTCACTTGATGCGTTCAGATTCGTCAAATCAAAATTGCTTTCAAAAAATATATGGTGGAATTAACGCTGATCAATATTCGTAACAAGTTAATAATTCAATCCTGATCTTCCTACATCGCTACGTCAACGCACAGCGTTCATTTACAGGTTAGGTAAGTCAATCCGTGATAAATCTAAAAAAAAGTTGCATATTCATTACCCGTTCGTAGCTGTATGCTTTTCTACAGGCGGAGCTTGCATCTCCCCCATCGGAACCTCCACGTGTGCCATGATTTCTAGGGCGAACGATTCTCGTTTACTTGCCCTTTGCTCCTTTAGAGATCAGTTTTCCGTCACCGTGTCGTTTCGCTCAGTTACTTTCAATTTCACGTCTCAGCTTTTTCACTTATTTAAGTTTATCTTTGCACCTCGTGTCCACTCTTTTTCTTAAAAAAGCGTGGAAAGCATATGCCCCTTTAACAATAGCAAAAAACACAACAGACGGGACGAAACGAATGGATTTGTAGCCAACACTGGCCGACTAGCCAGCACTTAATTATACTGGGTGGCCTTTAATTATTCATGCAAGAACAATAACAATGTAGTTAACGAAATTCAGGATAAATTAAGTTCCGTTTATAATTTTATATCGCATCGCGCGCATACACAAATTTTCTTTAGAAAATAATTTAAAAATAATTAGAAGTAAATACAATTAATACACAATATATACAAATATATATTAATTATACAATAATATAAAAAGCAATAATAATAAATAAAAATAGTTATAATAAATAATAAAAATATTTGAATTTCTATATAATTTAATAATTTTTTATATTTATGAGAACTCATTTGAAAACAGTTGTAGATGGGTGAAAACAGACAAAGGATATTTTTTATAAGTTAAATTTTTTACTCGTTGTTGACATAAATCGCTTTTTATTTGTTTTTTTTCAGCATGTTTTCACATAAAAAATATCATTGGCTCAGCGGTTTGCATTAAAAAAAGAAAACATTCTTAATTTCACTTTCTCTCTCTCTCTCTCTCTCTCTCTCTCTCTCTCTCTCTCTCTCTCTCCTTATCCTCCTGTATCTAATTTTTTTCTTTAGAAATAGAACATATAAGGGCCGGTTGTTCCAACTTCTTGGTAACTTATCTACCAGGTAAGCATGTGTCTATCTCCATTTCTTTTCTTAAATAAATAAAGACAAACATATATTTACCTAAAAGATATATAATTATAAAGTTTACCAAGAAGTTGGAACAATCGATTCTAAGATTGTCTAGTTATTTCTAAGTTTAAATTTAGGCTCACTGATCGAATACAAGTTTATTTCTGCACTTCTTGAGATGGAAATATAAAAATCCGAAATAGTCTATGGTGAATCTAAACAACCTGAGAATCTATAAAGATTTTAAGAAATAAAATATTATAAAGTTGGAATAAAATTGTTTATTATATATTAATTAGAGCGTGTTTTGTCGTTTTTTAAGCACAATTGTAAATGGTATATATATCTTTTTAGTATACATTTATAAAATGGTATATACAATTTCGCAAAAAATTTATTTGTCTTTCTATGATTTATACAAATTAAATAAAGCAATCGTAAAATATATATTTCTATTGATGGAAAAGATGTGATAAAGAAGCACGGATATCAACGTAAGGGCACCATTGTCGCAAAAGCCGTTCCTGATGCTTCTTTTTACGTAGGCCAGCCACAGGTTGCAGCTGCTCTTGCTCGGCGAAAATTCCTTCGCCGTGAAACTTCTGACAGTTCTGATGCAAGGATGCATCTCTCTTTATCTCGTAAATGAAGACGAGGAACTGTCGCGAGGAAAACCAGCTGTACGCTCGTTGTAGATAATGCACCGAGAGAAATAGCTGTAGAAAGCTGTGTCGTTTAACAGCTAAATCGAGCTTGATGACAAAATCGGACGCGGGCCTGTCGTTTATAAACCTTATTCGGCCTTCGACGATGAGGCGGGCCCAAAGAGATGAAATAGTCGGCGGCAGATGTCCGGCTGAGCCCCGAACAGCTGCTGCTGCAGTATCGCGCACGGCGTAGATATCGCCTGCGATACTCGAGGGCCAAATAATTGCTACCTCGTGATCGCGTGGCTCTTTTGCACCACGGACGATCGGTTAACAATTTAAGAGCCGATGGAACATGGTGCAGTTAATAGAACTCTAACAAGAGAACCACGAGCGACAAGCGATTTAAATGTCGATCAAGAATAATTCGCCTTAGGGATTTAACTCTACCATTATTTTAAAATAACCCTACTTTTCCGTCTTTTTATTTTTCTTGATCGTTTATCCTACGTCGAGAACTCGACGTGATGCGTTGAGGTAGTCTATCGCATTTAAAACTATGCAATTGCAATCGACAAATTATTTAAATATTTCTCCGAATTATTGAAAGATCTCTCGAGTAATGAAAGTTGTTTGAAATATGTTAGATCGACTAATTACGTTTAGGTTGATGGGTAGGATAAATAAATATCAATATTTTCTCGATTATCGAACGGATCATATAGAGATTAATAATTTTTCTTGAAAAGGAAATTATATATACATATATAATTTTTGTTGCAGAGAATGATGAAGCGGATGAAGGTGCATTGCACCCACGGGCACATGAATAGACGGAGCATATGATATCGCTACGGCTCACTACAGCTGACGCCTGCGAATAGTGATTAGTGAAACAGAAGTATACAGCATCTCTTTATCCTTCCGCACATGCGCAATGCGCTTCTTATATAAATTGCATAGACATATATTTTCTCGTCTCTTCTAGTCTAACTTCAAACGCTTTTTCAGAATTTTAACTTAAATTACGAGATAAAAGAACGCAAATAATATAAATAATAATAGAAATATATTTCATATTACTTTTTATTTTTATTACCACAATCATTTATACTTATTTCTTGTATTTTTTAACGTATAGCCTTCATAAATTAATGATTGCACATAGCCAACCAGCAGCCATTATGGCTTCTGCATGTTGCATACAATGACGCTTATTGGCTACCGCATCGCATCTCCTTGTGCGCAAGCGTTTCCGCGTCCAACGTGCAGGAGCCATTAAACGGCGCAGTCTCCGTGCCGCGCGCGCTGATTGGTTGGTCGGCGACTACGAGAGCGCCACTGGCGGCGGTGAGACGCCGTGTGACGCGACCGGCGGCAGCCATAATGAACGCGAACGTTGGAGCGATCGGTACTCTGTCGATTTGAACGCGGCCGCAGGTTAACGTTTCGACTTCGTTGACGAGGATCCGGTTGCGTCGCGGTCGAGTTTCATATCCGCAGTTCCACCTGGGTTTTCCGTTTATTCCTTCTGAACCTTGAAGCGTGTGAATCGTGAAGGATTGCGAGCGTCGCGGCGCTTCCGCACGCCGCGCGTGCACGACGTGATTCCATAGCCGGCGAACATGGAGATCGCGCGGAAAGTGCACTACGACGCGTGCGACATGCAGAACGGCGAACTAACCTGGAGCTACAGCAACGGCAGCAACAGTGCCGTCAGCAACGGTAACAGTCCCGTGTGCGGCCTCCTCGACTGTTCCATGGAAAATTACGATTTATCGCCGCCGCTGCAGCCGCGCAAGCTATTCGATGCAGCGGACGAAGACGGCGATGAGGACGAGGACGAGGACGAGGAGGGCCAACCGACGAACAACAACAATAACAAGATTCCGTCGCTTGTCGTAACAGGTTGGAATTTCACTTCTCTCATCTTTTTTTTCGTTTACCTCCGCGCTTCCTCTAAGCGTCTCTCGTTTCTCCTTTTCTCGTGCTTCTCCGTTCCACGTCACTATAAGTTTGTTCTTTTCCCCCTTTTCCTTTTATATTGGAGAGAAAAGGAAAGAGAAATTTTAGGGTGTGGAAAAGAACGAATTTTTATTTTTGGAACCCTAAAATATTAATGAACGTTTTATTTCTCTCTCTCTCTCTCTCTCTCTCTCTCTCTCTCTCTCTCTCTCTCTCTCTCTCTCTCTCTCTCTCTCTCTCTCTCTCTCCACATTCAGCTATTATTTGCGTATGCGTGCAGAAGATGTAGCATGGAGCTTTGCATTTTCTCCCCGTGTCCGAATTCTTTGTACGGTTTGTCCTTCTCTCTCTCACCAACGTCTCACCACCTGTTTCCGCCATATACTTTTATTTGTGCGCCGTTTTAAATGTAGAAAGTGTAACGTGCTACTAGAGGAGTCTTACTATGGTTTTACTACGCGGAAACTTGATGTTTGTTTTCCCATTTTAGTAAAATCCAAAGTCTTTGTCCTTTTCATTCTTCTCTCTCTCCTACGTCTTATTATATACCTGCTTTACTTGAAATACGGAGTACCACGTGGTGCGGGCACAAAAAAAGAAGAGACCCTTTCTCTCTTTTCACGCTACTACGTCACGGCGTCCCCTGCCCTTCCCCTCCTTTGAATGATGGTCGATGGGAGGGCTTCGAAAGTGACCTGAAAGCATTTTTTCCTTTACGAATTGAATCCACCCACAGATGGAACGGTCCACAGCATCGAGGATTCTGCGAATTTTTTTTGCGTCTTTTGAACTCCGGGGAAAGCGAGCAATAATCGAGGCGATCTGCACGCTGGAAGGATTCAACGAGAATCCGTCGATTATCTCGGTTTTGCACGGCAATCGTAAATTCGAAAAATGGATTTTAAATTCACTTTGCCGATCGCTGATGGATGCGAATGTAAGAAACGGATGATTCGTCTCATCTTGTCTTCTTCCAAGTCTCATTTCGCCAAAGTCTCTATCTTTTGCATTCCAGATGACTCCGCGGTTTTTCTTATATTCCTTCTTGTATTATCGACTGCGCTCGACGAAGAAAAAAAACAACCTTGCAACTCTAATTCTTTAACCTTTCGATTCCCAAGCTAATTTTTCAAATAAGGCGAACGGCTGACCCTACCAAAACTCAGTACATTACGGTGTTAATTGTTTTTAACGATTTAAAATTTTTAATTGTTTTAAAATGTGGTAGATAAACATATCACGCATACATTTGATACAGTGCCATTGATTTTTATTTATATTGATAATAGAATCTTTAAAATTTAATAAAATAATAATGAAATAATTATTATAATTCTTGTATTCTACGTTTATGTGAATATTTGTTATCTCTCTTCTGTCATCTTCTGTATCTTTTCATTAATATTTCAAGCATGCATACGGTAAACTGTATTTATCAAATTAAATTAAAATCATAGCGTACGATGCAAAACAATTGATATCGATACTTTTAGACAATTCTTTTGCATAGTACGTATGTAAATACTTTCTGAAATAAATCTTGTTGAAGTTACGATCGTAAATTATACAACAATATCTGAATACGATCGTTTCTTGGGTTGAATTACATCATCAGTGATACTGAATTCTCTGTGTACTGATGACATTTGCAAGATGAATAACTAATGAATAGGATGCTTTGACTCATTGGCAAAACACATATATTTAAGTAAATATATATGCAAATTAAGTTTAGTGGTTAAAACGTGAAATTCTTGTCAATTAGATTTTAAATTATAGTTTTTATTGCCTTTGTCACTTTGTTTAACAAAGTAAAATTACAGTTTAATTGATCACATTTAAATATATTATCTTATTTTTTCTTAATTTCTTATTATAAATTTTTTTAAAATTTATGTCTAAAAAAATCCATTATAATTCTTAACTTTAATATTTATATTTCTAATCAATTCCATTATTTTAATTAAATAGTTCTTTTTGAAGTTATTCTGAGTATATTTATGAGAGAAAAGAATGTACTTAAAAAATGTAATATAATAAAAAGCTAATTAAATTTACAATTTAGTTATCTATAAAATGCCCTAGAATGTGATTATCATTTGCAACGCAACTTGACAATGACTACAAGCTTTCTACATTGAATAAACATTTATTTGCAGGTACTCCAGCTATCAAGGCACTTGCCAGTCGTGGAAATGGATTTCATAAAAACTCAATGGGGTGTAGTCCACCCTACAAACGCGTCAGGGCATTACGCCTATTCGAATCGCCCAACACTCCAAAAACTCTGATAGAGAAGAGCGCGTTACAAACTCCAGTACCAGCGAGATATCCGAGACTTTTAAATCTAGACAAACCTAGGCTTCTTAAGATAAGTCCTGGGTACAGCAAGTCAGAGAAACCCGCTGCAAATGTAAATCCATTCACGCCTAGCGGCATGCTACTGACGGCAAGAAAAAGGAGCAGGTCTAAACGCAGCTTGAATGGGTACGTATATTCAAACTGTCTTATAATTCTTACAACTATTATTTTTTTGTATGATATATATATAGCTGTAACTAATTGTGATGCTTAACAATAAAGAGCAATTAGAATAATTCTTCTTATTCATAAATTAAAGATATTGCTTTTGTATTTATTACTTTACGACAATTAAATTTGAGATTTTTGACTTGTTCTTTTTCACTGCACTGCTACACTAGAGTAACAAGTTAGAGTAAGACAAATATATTTTTTTTCATTCTAACTTATTGCACCAGTGCAGCAGTGCAGCAAAAAAGAACAGGCGATTTATTTTTGACATGTTATTTAACATAGAAAATGCTAAAATATTTTGGAGGATTATTAAATTTTTATCTCAGAGAAAGATCTGCTGCTTCAGATTTGTAACTATACTATCTTACTTTCTAACAACAGCAGTATTAGCTCACCAGACGTACAAGTAGGAAAGTGTGACATTGTCGACTCCGAAGACTCCGACAACGAATATGAACACGCAACGAAACGTGTGGCTTTACAAGACTCGAATATATCACGTTACCACAAGGAATTCCACGAGCTTGGCTTGATCGGAACTGGCGAATTCGGCTCTGTGTACAAGTGCATCAATCGGTTGGATGGGTGCACATACGCTATCAAGAAGAGCCTGAAACCCGTGGCAGGCAGCATCAGCGAGAAGAACGCTTTAAATGAAGTGTATGCTCATGCAGTGCTTGGCAAACATCAACATGTAGTCCGTTATTATTCCGCTTGGGCGGAAGATAATCATATGCTCATACAGAATGAATATTGCAATGGTGGCAGTCTCGCAGATATGATTCTCTCAATGCAGAAGCAGAACCAGCACTTTAGTCAGGCTGAGATGCGTCAGCTGCTTATGCATGTGGCCGAGGGACTGAGGTATATATTCTATTTTTTATTTAAGTATATTATTTTCTATTATTTTCTAATTTTTAAAATTAGTACAAACTGTATTTCTAGTATTTATTGATGCTTAAAATATGGATTATACAGGTACATACACAGCATGCAACTTGTTCACATGGACATCAAGCCTGGCAACATTTTTATTACGAAGGAGAAGAGATTACAGGCTATTAATTACGATTCCTGCGACGATGGTTTTGACGACATGGATGAAACTGTAGACGAGGAGATAACATATAAGATTGGCGACCTCGGCCACGTAACTTCCATCAGTAATCCACATGTGGAAGAGGGCGATTGCAGATACCTTCCAACAGAAATTCTGCGAGAGGATTTCACTCATTTGACGAAGGCTGATATCTTTGCCCTTGGCTTGACTGTTTACGAAGCTGGTGGCGGTGGACCTCTGCCGAAAAATGGATCCGAGTGGCACGCCATTAGACAAGGGAAATTAGCAGACTTGCCGCACTGCACACGTGATCTGAATAACTTGTTGAAGGTACGATCTTATTTTTAGTTTAATTAGAATTTGTCTTACATTAATGGTACTCGGGATGAAAATTTAAGAGAAATTTTAACTCTCTTAAAGTAAAATTAAAGTAAAAATTTACTTACAAAATAAATAATCTTTCTACTGCAAAATCTTTATATTGCAAAATGTTAGAGTAACTAAATTAATACTCTTTTAATATATAATAAAATTTTATGTAATTTTAAGTTATCAAAATTTTAGTAACAAGCTGTATTAAATTTAAATTAGCATTCCAGAGTTAAACTTTTTCCAGAGTTTTCTTTTATAATACATTGCTGTTTTGTTATTCATAGCTAATGATTAGCTACGATCCGGTAACGAGGCCATCAGTGGAATCTCTGATGCAACATCGAGTCTTGTGTCCAATTGGAAAGAAAACCAAAGCACAACTTCGAAGAGAATTGAACGCTGAAAAGCTCAAGAACGAGATCCTGTCGAAACGACTTCATGACGCGGCGATGTACCTGAAGAAGATCACGCCGAACGTTGTCGTCGAGGGTAGTAATTCTGATGGACAATTGCGCCCTATAGCCACCAGATTATCGTCATCCCGTATCATAGGCAACAAGGTCAATCGTAGTAATAGCACTACAAACTTTTGAATAATTTTTTTCGTTGAATTTTTGACATCAACAAAGAGTTTCGGAGTGTAGAACTTGAGGGAGTGATCGGTTTCCTCAAGTCATTTTAATATGTGATACCGTATCTAGTTTTTTTAAGTATGATTAATTTCTACAGTAAAATAAGATGTTTACACACACTAGGATGTCAGATGAAATTACGTACGAATATAAATGAACATTCTTTTCTTAGACAATATACATAGACGTGACTCGCGCGTGCGAGAGAGAGGGAGAACACAATTCGGATCTCTCTTCTCTTTCTACGAAGCTTGCTTACACCAATTATTAAGCTTAATTTTAAGTTTGGTTTAACTTATTTTCTAATTCTAAGAGCCAGAAAAAGATAGTAAGCTAAATCAATTTTAAAATTAATCTACATTGGTACAAACAGACCTAACAGTCTTTTGTTAGAGAAAATAAGACCTTTCTTTATCTTGTTCATGGACCACTCGCAAACTATTATCTATCATATGGTGTATTTAGTCTATTTATGCTACCTATGATTCTCTCTATGATGACTCTACTGTAATGCGATTAACGTTTATTATATAGCTATAGACATTTTAGTATCTTTAGTATACTATAATATGGTTGTTTTTTTTTTTTTGATTGTTATCGAACATGAAATTTATTAGTATACGAGCGTGTATCGAACAAAGTTTGCAGTTTAATTTCTAGAAGAGCACTGAGGGAGCAAGATTTGATTTAATTTAATTTGCATTTAAATGTGACAAGATAATATAATATTAAGAGTCAATTGGCATAATTTTTTTTCTAAATTATGGAATAAAACTGCATAGCAGGCTAAGTTTGTGCAGCAAGAAAGTTTTTGAGGCCATTCATTTTCCAGCTTCACAATCCCGATAGAATCTCTTGCAATCTTATTGATTTTTTTTGTTTCTTACATACTGGGCTCTAAAACTTTTTTTATTCCGAATAAAATTTTGATTAAAGTAATTTTCTATATCTGTATGCAGTGCATGCAGAGTCATAGTAAAGTAAAAATTGCATGTGAGCAAATTTAAAAAATAATTGCGACTTTTTACTATTTTGCACGTTTTGCACTAGTTTGCACGAATGTGTTTCATACCTTATAAAATCTAAAAGTTATTTTATTTTTCAGGAAGTCGTAAATTTAATTATTTCTATAACGTTTAAAATGTTTTTTCTTTTATACTGTATATATAAACGAACTCTTTTCTTTTTATATAAAAAATAACAATGCGCGACCGAACAATATGTTTTAATTTCATTATTAATAACAAATATTGTGCTTATCCTCTTTACGTCCTCTTAATCTTATTGTTCTTTTATTGTCTTCAGTCAGTATTTTACCAAAAAATAATAGGAATGTCATTATCTATGCTTGTAAGACGTAACTTAAGCTTAACTATAGCGCGAAATCTCAGGTTGAATATATTTTTCTGTTGTATATAACGTTTTATACATAATGCGCTGTTTATATTACTTAGCTGATCATTAAGTGCCCTTATCATTCATCATAAAGCTAAAAATTTTGCATTGTGCTTATGCAGATCATTGACTGTATAATGTAAAGACAAAAATATTCTCATATTGATGATATTTGTGATTCATAATATTTTATTTTAATAGGGATTAGCTAAGTATTAAAACTATATAACGTTTAGACAACTATTTACCACTGTGCCTTCACGTTTATGTCGTAATGTAAGAAACTAACGTTCCTTGTTATTTCCAACCATTTTCAACGTCACGCATGTTTTCTTTAACTACTTTTATCAGGTGCAAAATAATTTTATTAAAAATAATATTTTGTTCGTAATACTATCTAACTTTGAAAATGAGTTTGTGAAAATAAAACTATTTTTTATTTTATAAAATTAAACAAAATGACAATTGGTATATGAAATCACAAACACGACATTCAATTTTGAATAGGTAAAATTTAAGAAACAGATTTTAATATATTTTTTCGATAAACGCTTTTGCATTAGCATTTATTTAATGATATGGAACAAATTAAAGAAATATAGATTAGTATATATAATGTTACATATCAAAAATTATTCTAAATACGAATATTATGTAAGAATTAAGTATTCTTTTAGAATTGAAAATACTAGGACCAAATGTTTCAATCAGATTTAATTGTTGAGTCATCTTGTAAATGTTTAGAATAATTCTTGACAGGTATATGTACGTGTTTCTTTAATTTGTTTCTATTAAAATACTATTAAATAAGTGTTATAATTATTCTAAACTTGAACGATGAGATAATAAAATTAAAAATCTGTTCTAATTTTTTAGACTGAAATATACCAGTTGAAAGTTTTGCAAATTGTTGTGTTTGAAGTAAGAGTTACAAGACATAAAAAATTATTAACGCATGACAGTTTCTAATTAAAAATGATAGATATTTTCTACGTTGTTTTATATAATGTCAATTCTTTTCTACATATTGAAGATTTTATTTTCATGATGAGAACAATTGCTAAGAACACACATACACTACTTAATATATTAGCACTTATTGGCAGGCTTTCTCAAAGATGTTGTTATGTTGATTTACATTAACTTCCACAAAATGTTTTTCTAAAAGTAATGTTATTCTGCCAAGTTGTAAAGCATGCTGATGTAATTCTTTGGTATTAACAAAGAAAGCTTGTAAAACGCGATTTGTCCTATCGGATACATAATATCATTATTTTATGTATTATTTTCTTTTTTTTTTTAACTATGAATTGTTTGTATAATAAAACGTTAATCATATTTTAATGTGCTTTGTTATAAAACGATAGAAATTAACAAATTATAAATATAGCAAATTATACAATCAATAAATTATTTATAAATAAATCGAATTAACATATTAAATTGATTAATTTATATATAAATCGATTAATTCATTAATTAATGATTTAAATTAATGTACGTAATGTATGTATATAAAATAATTGAATTATATTTTGTTTTCTATATTGAGATTTGTATCGTTTTATATAACAAAATTACACATTTTAATATACTTTTATTATGCAAACGTATTATCTTTTACATGCAAGTTACATCATGCTCGCAAAAGTACCTGTCGATCGCGTATTACGAGCTCGCTTTATAAGACTTTTTATTTTCGTCAATTATGACATACAGCATGCCAATAAATATATTTGTATTTTCTATAATAGCGCTACTAATTATATGTAATTAGTAGAAATTCATTGACAGGGATTTATAATGAGGATATATATATAAATATATATGTAATTAATAGATCTGATATATTTTGCGTGTCTGTCGCCTAGTTTGTCATGCAAAAAAAACCTTCCTTTTTTGACACGAAACCGGAAATCTTTTGTTCATCGAATGTGATACATGCGAAGGAAAAGTTTATGATTTTTGTATGTGTATTTGCATAATATGCCTAGTTTTAAGACATTATTTTATTTATATAAGAAAAACATTCCGAAAACGTTGTATGTAAAAAAGTACATGCATGAATACCTTTTTAAACGAAGAAGGAAAAGCGAAGTTGCGATATGCACGAACAGCAGGACGAGCTTTGGACTTGAACGAGTTCGCGCCTTGCTTAAATAAATGTTTAGCATTTAAACACAAATTGTTTTAATTATTATTAATCATTATATAATTATTAATATTACTATTATTATTATAAATAATAATTAACTGATTGTTACGCTTTTCATTCTTATTACTTCCATCGTGTAATTACAGAGAATGTTACCTCGCGCAAAATCTAACTCAGGCGGGCACTGGTAAACGAGGTGCTGTCTGCATGTACGAATTTAGACGGACTTAGCTCGTAAGGAGAGTTTCTGAATAAAAATCAACAGTATCTCGGAAACGTATGACCTAATTTCACATTGAGCGTAACGAGTCGCGCTGTGATTCGATTGGAAAAAAAAGGTTGTTAATGTTGTACGTTGTGCGTCTCCACATCATTGAATTTTCTCCTGCTAACAATTTGTGAGATAACGTTACATTTCCAAATCAATAAAGGAGAGAAATATTCAGAATGTTTAATGATTTATGACATCCTACCATCACCAATTTATCTCAAACGACATCGCAAGGATGTTCTGAAGATTCTGTTATACAACAATGATTGCAATTAAAACACATTTTAATTAATATGTATTTTTTTTCTTTGAAGTGATCATGCAATTCAAAAGAAAGTCAAAGAAGATATACTTGCAATAGAGAAACCAAATTTATTAACGGAAAAAACACAATGAGCAGTACATGAGGAATAGCAAAACAAAGCCAAACTCATGTTCCCTAATTGGAACGTAAGGATGCTGATATAAAATTTCTATTATACTGACAATAATATATAGTACTAATTATAAAATGTATTATTTTATCTTGATGTTTCATAGATATGTACATCTAGAACTCAATAATACTTATAGTACTTTTATTTAAAACTTATTATCTATAGAGATAATTGTACAAAAAAAATTGTAACTTTGTAGCAACGTATATAACATATTGTAAGTATGCGTACGTGTTTACAAAGTATTTAATAGAAGTTTAATAAAAAGTCAAATTTAATTAATGTAATCATAAATTTCTATTAATAATCAATAATGCCATCGCTCTTCTTCAATTATACAATCAGGTCCCCGGGACCCATTTGATTGAGATGAAAATTTGCTCAGGGTTGACGTTCTTTAATAGTATCTCGTCGGTGCGCGTATCCACGGAAACGGTTCCTTCTTCCCTGAGGAGGATAAAGAGGATTGCGTGTTAAGTGTCGGTGGCTGACGATTACGTTGCTTGGTGCAGTTCCGTCGATGTAAACGGAGAATCATCGAAATTAAAAACGGGAGGAACAATAATATTAATTCTCAGCGCGAACTGCGTTGCCGACTGATAGATAACCTCTTCAACGTCGTAAATAATTCCGCATGTTATTACGTTCTGCGAAACGCTACTCCTGCGACAAGTTCACGATTTCACGAACCCCTTTTTAGATTCACGGATTACGTAGCTCGCAAATATTCTTTATATTGTCAATTATGAATGATGTACAATAGCGTGTAACACGATGCATGTAACGATTAATAATAGCTGTCAAATAAATAAACTTCTATGTATGAGAGAAACTTCTTTATTTAATTAGCACATTTTTCAATTCCTTGAATATATCACGGACAGTATTAGTCCTGAGCAACACGTTTCATCTTTACATTTTCGTCCATTGCTTCCAGATATCTGCATAATATTTGCTTTCCTGCAGCACAATAAGACGATAGAGATGGATGATTGCATAAACGAGTCATCAAAGTTGACACTTAATTGTGCCTTAATTGAAATTATTTATAATTGGACACGCTTTAACAAGAATATATTTATCTAAATAATATTATCTTTTTTGCGTTCTCTTCAATAAAAAATCGTTTTTACGATTAGGTTTATAAAGAATATAAGAGTTTTATATTGAAATTATTTCTTATATTATCCTGTTTATAGTCTAATTGTAATTGCTAGTTTAAATTATAATTATATTGGTAGATTAATAGGATGCATTTGCAGCAAGTTTCTTATGATTTTATGCATCTTGTTTCTAAGAGCATTTCAGTGAGATTGACGAGATGTTATCAATTAATTTAAATTATTTGAGACCAGGTTGTACAGTTAGATTAACTAACACAAATTAATTTATGTTAATGGTAACAATGTCTTAAAATTGAAGAATTAATTTGATATATATCTCTCGCTGCTCTTTTCACCTTAGTGATGGTTTTTGTAGAGTGAAAATTTAGCTTTCACGCATGCTTCTTTAGGTAAGATCAAGGATACTTTATTAAACAAGCATTTTATTAATTACAAATAATTTCTCTTTACTGTTAAATATATCGATGATTACAATAAGATATTTTTTTCTTTAGGTACTTTAAAGTAATTTAAAATGTGCATAAAGATCAGTCCACAGCCAAGAAAGAAAATTAATCTCTTCTATCGATATAGATATGTTCTCTTGATGCTCACATGCATGGTATGTGCTACTATTCAACCGCACATTGGCGGAACGAACGGTAATCAGTTTTCTCTAGACCTCAATAAATTATACTTCATATATATATACACACACACAAAGAATTCTTGCAATATTCTTGTATCAATTGTCAATCGAGATAACAGTGTGTTAATGTTACAGCATTATGTTTTTCATTATAGGTATAATCAATGGTAACTTTATTATTCGCTATTTTGCCGTGCCTTTGATGTACTTGGAAGCTGGATTATTATGCGATCCCAAGTCTCTTTACTCAACTTTAAAAAATGGCTATCTTTTGACATTTGTGATGGTTTTTGTGTACATTTTAATGCCTTTTCTAGCATGGATTGGGACGCATCTGTTGACCTATGCAAAAGTTAATATATGGCTACTCAAAGGAATGAAGGTGATGAAAAATATTTTGTAATCTATACTTAATCCTCGATTAGATACAATAGATAGATAGGATAGGTACACTAAATTTGATAGTCACATAATATAATAAACGATAACTATATTATTATATATTTCAGGTCCTTTACTGCATGCCACCTCCATTTAGTACGGGACTTGCTCTGTGCCGTTTGGCACAGGCTGATTTGCCTACGAGCGTAATTACCACACTGGTATCGCACTTTGGAGGATTATTCTTATCTCCTCTTTTACTATATATAATGGTATAAATCCTTTTATTCTCAGAAGAAATATGCCTTTTTACTGTTACATATTCAATAATCATTTTTGATCACTTTATAATTCATATTTATACTATTTAATATAAGCATATAATTAGAATTTAAATAGCTACTTCAAAAGATTACAAGATATTCTAAAGAATTTCTTTTAATAGTTAGGAACATCCACTCCACCATTAGTTGGGATTAACATCAAGGAGACTGTATACAGCACGCTTATTCCATTGGGAACGGGTATCATCTTACGAGAGTTTATATTGAAAGACAGATGCTTGAATGTTAATACAAGTTGGTTCTCCCAGAGTTTATTGTTAGCAATAGCGTATCACTGGTTTTGCGACGCTGTTCTAGCTGATGCTTCATCATTGCAAGCAGTGGATGTACTGTTTTGTGTACTTATTGGTAAATTATTTAGCTTCTCAATAAACATGAACTAACATTAATACTATAAATTTCCTATTTAAGAACATAATTGTTAAGTACGATATATTATATCACATTATTTATATTGACTGGAAAATTAGAATATCTTATCATTATTGGTTTTTAATTGAACAACCCTTCTCATCTTGCATATTTAATATTATGTACATTTTTTCAAGCGTGCCTAGGTCAGCTCCTTCTTAGCAGTCTATGCTGGATTCTGTGCTCCCAGTGGATGCCACGAAATATTTTATTAGCCGCATTATTTACCAGTACTCATAAATCTGTTAGTCTTGGTGGATGGATCTTGCGTGGGGCGTATCACGGCTCGGCTCATGGACCAGCAGTAAATCTACCATTGACAATATTGCCTGTTGCACAATTATTGTTAGGTAGTTTATTAGCCAGCTGGCTGGCACCATAGGAAAAAAATTGAATTTATATAACAATGCCTATACTTCGATTTTGAGACATAGTTTTATCTTCTGACTTTGTCATTTCTGAGGTTTATGACAATTAAAACTCCATTTTTATGCTCTACCTCTATCTTAAAAAAAATTGGTTAGTAAAATTATGGATTAACTTTATAGAGTATTTAATCAAATTAGATTGTTTGCTGCATAGAAACATTATAAAAAAGATAATTTAAATAAATATATCAATTGTCAACATCTTTCTCGATTTTTTAAGGATGTCAACTAGGTAACTCAATGCAAAAAATCATTTTTATATTTTATCAATTTTATTCGTTCGTTAAAAAATGAAATCATCTAGAATGATCACGTTTTGATGCGTATACGAACGAACAATTTTGCATATGAATTTATATGTTACTTATAATTCTTATATATTGTATTCTTACATGTGTAATTTGTTACTTACCTCGAAACTGGATGGAATGGTTTTTGTGTAAGAATCATGTATTACTGCTTTAATCTTGGATTGAAAGAATTTATGTAAATAATACGCTCATATGTATAGATATATATCTCATTGCGTTTTCTAGCAATCCACTGACATTTCTTAAAAAGAAACAATAAAGATGATGTACATTGTACTGCTCATTATTACAAGAACCGTTTTAAATAGGTACAATAGATAAAAGTCAACAGCCAATCGACTGAAATGTTACGACTTACGATTGAATCATACAATATAGATACATATTTGTATTGTATAAATTACAAATATAGTTTCCTCATCTTCGAATGGAAAAGTTCTGAATATATTCTTGAAGTTACAAGCTCCCTACTTATCCTAAGTCCATCTACCGTATGTTAACGAGCCTTTAAAACAACACGAGCTAGAAAAACGAGTTCACGTTGCTACATACAAAAGAAGAGGACTTGTAAAACTCAGAATGACAGGTGTTTCTTTTTGTTTTTCCCATACAAAACATAGCGATTTTATTCTACAAATAATAATAATAATAGGGATAAATTTTGGTTAGCTATTCCTGTTGTTCTTTGTATGTTGATTCATTTTTCTCCTTTCTTTTTTCTTTCTCTATTTGTGATGCGTCACTTAAAATGGTATGTCATACCGTCACTGGTGCGCATGTGTGTATAGTATATTTAATAATATTAACAAATAGTGTAACACTCATGATAACGCTGATGAGCATGATGCAATTCGATTTCTTCGTGAAAATCATGGCAATGAATGCGTCAAACGGCGGTGCGGCGATGTAGGCGTAAGTGCCAGGTCGCGTACGATCGGCCTGGATGATCACGCTGTCATTACATTTGACACCAAGCTCCTGTCACAAACGACGTTGACTCTGACGCTGATGCTGCTATCGCCGCCAGCTACGCGATTCACCATCCTCGTCTTCTTCCTCCTCGTTCTCCTCTAAAAGCAACGCTTCCGTGCCCTGGAAAATCATATTATATCTTGAGAACGCTTAAGAATTAGCCGAAAATAGAAGATGTACTCTTATTGCAAAATATTTATACTAATTAAACTTTTGTTATATAAAAAGAAATGGCATATCACCTCTAAATCGATATCTTCATCTACAGCAGATGCATTCTGTTCAGAACGCGACGAGAGTTGTATAGATGTACTCGAGTTAGTACCAGCTCCTCCACGATGTAGATGATGGCCGGATACCCAAGTTATCGATAACAGTCTGTCTTGAAATGTGCGTCCTTTCACAAGAGCTACCTCAGCCTCCTTTCTCGATTTGAAATTAATCACGATCGAGGGAGTCGCATCATCAACTATTTGATTCACTATTTCACCAAATTGCTGAAATGTACGAAAAAATTTGCAATATTATTTACATATGTTCTTATTGATGAAAATAACATACTATGTCAGGAATCAAAATACTATAGTCAAGTATGAGAGCACTTTATTTGTAATCAAAGGGTTCAATCCCATTCTATTCAATTCTGTTTCAGATGGATCTTAGAGTTTTGATGCAAGATACATTAAAATTAAATAATTATTATTATTTCAGGAAACGCAGATATAAGATCTGTTTGTATATCTTTTACTTATTCTTGAGCATATATTTGATATTTTGAAAGTATCGCTTAACAAAGCGAAGTATCGTTCTGTATCAAAATATCAAAAATATGCATAAATCTTACCTGAAAGTGCGCTAGGACTTCTGCCTTTTCTTCAGTTTCGTAGCCAGAAACTAGAAGGCTTGTTGGCCGGTGATCCACCGAGACATGGGCGAAACTCCCTCTGCCGCGGCCTCTGAAAGACACCAAATGAGTGCCGCGTGCCACCCGACTGACCTTTGCGCCTCTACCCACGCTGGGATTTGTGTTTAAACCCAATGCAGCCGCTTGGGCCCGAAGTTCATTCAATCTCTTCTGTAGCTCGCCAGCGTCTTGACCCTCTTGCTGTGCGGTCATTAAATCTAACTCAGCGTCCAATATTTCCTTCTGTGCCTGTTCCCTGGACTTTACCTGTGACTTGTTACCGCCAATCTGACCATTTGCAGCCAAATCTTTACGCAAATTATCGACTGTCTGCTGCACGTTCTTTATCGTTAACATAATCGACTCTTTTTGCTCCGGATTCTTTTCAGCCTTATCAATGAGGACGCGCAATTCGATCAGATGCTTATCTAGCAGCTCTTGTTTCCTTTTGCGCAGATCAGCGGTCAGCTTTATCGCCTCCTTACGCTTCTCCTCTTGTTTCTTCTTCAGCGTCTCCTTAGCCGCTAATATCTCTTGCGTTTTCTTTATCGCGAGAACCTTGTCTTCTCGAGTAGGAACAACGACAGCTTTAGGTGAAGTTGGAACTAAAGTTTGCGTGATTTGTTCCTCGGTCGAACGACGCGTGGGAACGTACTCGTTATCTTCAGTTTTTGTCGGTAAAGTTACTGCGGCGCCTAGTCTTTCCTTCACAGAGGGACGGCATCCTGAATACAATAAAATTCCTTGTTACTAAGTCACGCTCGGCAATTTAACGTTTACAACAATTATTATGAAAATAAAATAATATTTATAGAAATGTTATCTTACCTGGTGGCACATTTTCAATAGCTCCACCAGCCGCATTATTATTGACGTTATTATGCCAAAATACTTTAATAAATCTATTATTTAACACAGCCTCTGTGCTTCTGTAAGCAGACTTTGCTTCTGCTGGCAGTTGGAAAGTAACCAACGCCGCCTCAGGATCACCGCCAAAATTAACTTGGATATTTACAATTTTACCAAATTTGGAAAAGTGATTATTCAATTGAGTTATATTGTTTAAGCTACGCGGAACCTTTTTCAGTTCGAGAGAACAATTGGCCGGATTATGCATCACTCTCTGTTTCGGTCCCAGACGATTAAAGTCGAACGTTTGTTTACGTTTTAACGGATTGTTGCTCTGGGTATGGGTTATTTCCGATGAATTTGTGTGGGGAATAACCGGCACACTGATCAGTTCTCTTTGCCCCCTGCCGTAAATACCGGACGTGGGTTGCGGGTGTCTATTCCATGGCATTCGTGGTTCCATACTAGGTGCGTCAGGATTATACTCTGCAAAGGCATCTAACATATTTACAATTCATTACATTTCAAAGAATATGAAACACTTATCAAACAACAGTAGTGTTACGCGCTAAGTAAACGCGCAGCGCGAGGACACCCCACATATATACACGAATAAATTGTAACGCGATAATATACAATAATATAAGTTCACAGTTATTCTTTTTTTTTGTAATTTTAATTCAAGCTAGAGTCAGAAAATTTTATGCACATATTAATTATTTTAACTAAAATTGCTAATTTTGTAATTTTCGTTAAAACCTCTTAATATGTATAAACAGAAATAGTATTCTTAAGAAAACTTACACTACTGCATTATATTAAGCTATTTAAAGAATTATAAAATTTATAGGAGACACATACCCATATTCGAATGATGGTTTCTTAAATGAGGAGGTGGTAAAGTAGTAAGAGGAAGATGTGGTGGTGGTGGGTTACCATTAGGACCCTGCGGTGGTTCTGATACCGCGGCCACTGGAACTGTTCCTGGACCCTGAGCACCATGAGGTCCGAAACTCAAAACACGACTAAGTGCTACATCTTCCAATATAACTGGGTCCGTACCGTGATCGTAAGGACAAAGATCTCCCCTCATACAATATCCCTTTTCTGCAAACATAAAGAAAAAAAAACTAACAAATAATATTTAAATATAATGCTAATAAAAAACATATTACTTCCAACCTCGAAAATTATTCTATTCTAACTCAGTCTAAAGAAATTGCAACTTTTTCACACATGACAGTTATTCCATCTTGTAAATTGTCGAGATACATACCGTCGAAATCTCTGCAACGTCTCTTTGTCTGTTGTTGAAAAGAACTTGTCTGATTATTTGGAATACTACTCGCAACGGCGACAACACTTTGTATCGATTGACTAGTCGTAGACAGCCTCATGTCTACATCCCCGTGATTACTATCTTGGGTCGGCGTACCACCACCAGGACTTCCCTCGATTCGATCGATTCTATCTACCTCTATCCTCTCGAAGCGATCACTCTTCTTCCGTTCTAGTGATCTTGAACGCGATCGGGATCGAAGCGGCGTCGGAGATCTGTTCCGAAACCTCGCTCGATGATCGCGATTGTCTGGACCGTCGCGTATTCTAGACCGTATTGGTGATGTACTGCGACTCCTGGTACGTCTAAAAGATAAAAATACATAGTAAAATATTCCAGATTCAATTCAATAATTTAATTAATTTAATACTTTAGTTAACTTAAAAAGTTTATCAAGAAATTTTATTTAAGTCTTAATGGACATTTTAAAAAATCAGTTTAAATGTACACCTGGATTATTATTAGGAAATTACTGAAATAGCTATAACTCTCAGTAAAATCTTTTTGTCAAAGCATTAAGAAAAAACTCAAGTTCAGCATACATCACAAATACATCATAAAACATGACTTTAGTGAAATTTTCACTAAATTTCATTAGACGTTTCAAGTAAAGATCGTACCGGCGATCATGTCGTCTGATACTGATCGGTGGAGATTCGTTTCGCCATGGGCGACTTCTATCTCTTTCTCTATCACGTCGGATGTGTTCTCTACTTCTGGATCTACGTCTGTCCCTTTCCCACGATCGTGATCGTGATCGTGTTCTCGATCTCATTCTCCCACTCCTATATTTTACACAGTATACACAATAGAATTGAAATTCTAATATTATTAATACTTAATGTGCTAAAATTTTCGTGCTTCTTTAATCCTCCTCTCCTCTCTTGTTTCATATAAGCTATAAACATTGAATATTGTATATAGGCATCGATTATCTTTCCATTAAAAAAAAAAGATTAGCATACCTGCTTCGAGATCGTTTTTCCTTTTCTTTATCCTTATCTGAATCAGATTTCCTAGTCTCGCGTTTACTAATTACAGCAGGAGCAGATCCATTGATTTGAAGTTGAACAGGGGGATTTGGAACCATAGGTCCTAGTGGATTTGTTGACTCTATTGCTTTCTCCGTTGATAAAGATACATTTGCGGGCGGTAGATTTACACTGGGAGGTGGTGTTCCACCTCCATCTGGATCACTCTTAGGTGGTGGGAACACATACTCTTGTGTCTCCAGTGTCTTGAAGAGCAATTCCACAAAGTTTTTGGTTTCTGTAAAGAACAATGGTAATGCTAACTTTTAATAACTAGGGATCCCAATTAGATTTCCAATTTACATTATCAAATATTTTTTTTACAAACACACCTTGCTGCAAAAATACATCCAATTGCTCAACCATACCACCTCGTAGTTCTTCCAAAGTTTTGTCCTTCTTGACCAGTGCGTAGACATATTTGGCTAAAGCAGCAGGATCTGCGTCGCAACTAGCAAAGAAAAATAAAACATTTAATAATAAACACTTTTTACTAAAGAAAAAAACTTTTACAAATGCCTGAAAGATTTATTATTCAAAAATGTAAATGTTGAATTATTAGATATGAAAATAAATCTCTCACACATTACATTAGTTAAATACAGAATTCTTTTAAAGTAAATATTTAATCAAATTTGACAATATTATTAGAAAGGTACTTCTTATTATACATGTAATACAATAACTATACTAAAACGTAAATAAAACATAGATATATGTGCAAGGACATTTTGTTTTAAATAAAATTATCATTTATTATGTGTAGCTTATACATAGGGGCAAGACAAGAAGTAACGTGATAAATATATAGAATCCACATTCACATTCATTTTTTTAATTCACTATTCACTGCTTTCCATATTATTTGAATCAGATTTTACTGGACACGACAATTAATTGCTGTATGTTGATGATAACTTAATCACTTTCAAATTTTCTTAGTTGTTCATTAATTTATTTATATTTTGCTTTAACTTTTTTAATCTTCCAATTCTAATCATAATTCTGTAATCTACAATTTCTAACAAAATTAAGAATTACAAGTGTTAAAAAACTTTTTGTAACTAAGTTTGCTCTGAATTAAAAAATCAAAAATTTCTTGATAAGATAATTGTGCAAATAAGAACTATTTTGTACATTAGGTACCAGTTGTAGTTAATGCAACGTAAACAGATCATTCAATACTTTTAACTTTAATAAAATTTAACGAAAGCAAAACTCATGTTCAATTAATAGTTAGTTTTTATCTAAAATAAAAATTATATCACTTTTATACATTTTTGAAATAAAAATATTTGTTTCTCCTTTAGCAGTTAAGTAGATTAAATAAAAAATGCTAGTACAACCAAGCAGAAAGCTACATTACGTTTATCCATAAGGTCTGCTTACTGAGACTTAGAATTATTCATTGAAAACAGAGAATACATGCAATGTTTATTGATAAATTATTTTTCTAATCATTGCGGAGCACAAGGTGCAGCCATGATAAGCCAAAATATCAGAACTCTACTTAGTCCAATGCAGATGCATATTGTACAAGGGACCAGAAAACAGCAGTGTAATAATAGTCCCAGAATTTAATATTTGCACCCAACAGACAAATCTAAGTTAAACAGAGAGACAACCATTACAACTCCATATGAGGCTGGTGCCTCGGAGACGAAGACAGACAGGTGCCAGACGAGGTTGCTTTCGAGGAGAGAATGGGAGTAAGCGAATGCGGGAGAGAAAGGGACGGCAATTGACGATGCATCCCCGTGTAAATATCGTGTCGCACGGAGAGCGCGGGCGCTAAGCCACATGTACGCCAGCCATTTACGAAAAAACACCGTGCGCGCGATACACACGTATATACGCGCCGAGTGGTGCACTCGTCTCTCTCTTTCATAGCTCGCGGGGGGCACGAGAGAGAAAGACTGGCCTACTTACAGCGGCTCCAGCACGGCGGTGAGCCACGCCTTGAACTGGTCCGGATTGTCGATTATCATTCTCGGCGCGTCCCGTGTCACGTTCTGGCATAGAAGGCCACACGGACACGCGTCAGTCACACGGAGTGTCACGGGCGAGCGTGCAGAACCAGTAACCCTCCTAGGTGAAGACAGTCGCCATTCTGAAAATCAGTCGCTGTTGCACTGGCCACGGGGCATGTAAAGCGCGCGGATCTAGAAGGCACGCCGTCTCGTCCAAAGATGTCACGTGTGGGACCAGCAGCAGCTGCTGCTGCCGCAGCTTTGGATCGCGATCGGAGGTGTCGCTGACGTTCGCCAATAGGAGTCCGGTGGTTCGCCGGGCCGATCTCACCGATTTCGATCAAACTTATCGCCCAAGTAAATTTAGGAAAAATTAATTGCAAATTTGTAAACTAAGGCCGGTATTCATCATCCGATCTTTTGTCTTACGAACTATGAATACCGGCATAAATTATACTTTGAAAGAAAATGGACGAGAAAACAAAATAAATATTATACAGTTTTTATTTTTGCCAATTAATTTTACGAATTTTTAACTGCAAAACAAATTTTTAACTGCCTAATCTAATCTTTTAATTATTTTAATTAAAAAAGAAGAAAAGTAACATCGGATAAGAAAAATAAAAGCAATACGATCAAGTTTTCGGTTGTCTATTCTTAAATTTAATTAAGTAAAATCGAGCCGTTTCTACCAAGGTAGATTAATTTTAATCTCGGTAACTTACTGTTTATTTTATCCTAATTTTTGGTACTAAAATATGAGATAACAAGTTAAACCGATCTCTAATTTTGGTAGAAACAAGCTATAGTTCGTCAACTTTACCACCTTAACTTATCGATATTTAAGTCGAAGAATTTTTATCATTTGCGAAAATTTACAAAGTGTCTTCCTAAAAATTAAAGACCGCAAAACGGGATCAAAAACCGCACGGTCCTTGCAGACGATTGGCTGTCACAGAGACGTGCGACCAACTGGACGACGCCAACGTGCTTTGTCTGTTGTTTTGTATTCCTAAGATATTTGATTACATTTCGAGAAGGTTCGAGAGTATCGGAGAAGGTTGCAGAATTGCGAATTTCATATTTCACACTCGGCCGTTTTGACACGATACATTCAATAAGCGATAAGCGGACACGATGGAGGAGACGAAAACGGAGCACGACATGGTAGGTGCACAAGCAGCGTAAATAATTTAACGTAAATAAGTAACCGCAGGAAGAAATTGTGCTAACGATGATATGACTTTTCGTAGATGCCCAAACCGAAGATAAAACACGATTGGTACCAAACGGAAGCCAACGTGGTTGTGACGATACTCGCCAAAAACACGGAAAACATCAAGGTCCAGTACGGGGAGTGTACAGTACGTATCTTCGCTAACTATCCATTACTGAACGATAGAGGTCTTGAACGAGACTCTCTTAGTGTCTCTTAGTAATCCTGGAAGATACAATATTATTTCCTTTTGCACATTACTTTCTAAACTGCGTTTTTCCGAGATTTAGAGTCCAGTACTAATTTGAAATAGTCTCCCTTAACCTTGACCTATGAAGCATGATAAGTGGAGCATGGTTCACAAGGTGTTTGCTATGTTATACAATTTATCACTCTCTGCACTATTCTGTTTTAAGAGTTATAATTTCTATTTTTCTTAAATTAAAAATGAATCTGTCAAATATATGGTGAGAAAGATGAATTTTTTTAAATTAGGGACACATATTGTACTTTGTAGGTTGAAGGAAGATATTATAGATTTAAGACAATTGTCAGTAAACAAAAAGCTGGATGAAATTTTGAACGAATCATAAAATTCTGTTTTCATCATGTTATAAATTGTATTTTAGCTAAGTGTGTCCGCAAAGTTGCCATCTGGTGGTGAATATAGCTTGGAGCTGGACTTGGCTAACTTTATAGTGCCAGAAAAATGTTCGCACAAGGTAGGACCATCTAAGATAGAAATCCAGTTGAAAAAACGAGATGGTATTAGATGGACGACATTGGAAGGAAATCCACAGAAAGATGTATGTAAAGTAAAACCAATACCACGTGGTAAGTTTTATATCATTTGTGACTGGTACATATTCTGTAATGTCATTGCAATCAATGAAAATGTGTACAAATAAAATAACATGTATATGAATAAGTAGACTTTTCTAAAACCATGCGTTTATTATTTAAGAAATACTTCAAGCCGGCGAACAATCAAACAAATATCCAAGCTCCTCTAAAATAGTCAAGGATTGGAATGCAATAGAAAAAGAAATAACAAAGCAAGAGGCAACAGAGCAGAATGAAGGTGAAGCTGCGGTGAATGCTCTCTTCCAAAAA